>NC_092754.1:80062796-80730296 GCF_047496795.1 Chiloscyllium punctatum
TCCCTTCCTCTTGCCCTCCCTTCCCACCCTTCGCTCGCCCTCCCCTGCCTCCATCCCCCTCTTGCCCTCCACCCTCTCCCTCCCCTCACTCGCCCTTGTCTCTCGCCCTCTCCCCTCCTCTCACCCTCGCTTCACTCCCCTCTCGCACCCTCTCCGTCACTCTCGCCTCCCCTCCCTCTCCCCCTCTCTTGCCCTCCTCCTCTCTCGTCCTCCCCTTCCTCACTCTCACCCTTCTCTCGCCCTCCCCTCCCTCCCTACTCTCTCTTGCTCCCTCTCTCCCTCTCACCCTCCCCTCCTTCCCTCATCTCTCACGCCCTCCCCGCTGTCTCGCCCTCCCCTCTCTCGTCCTCCCCTTCCTTCTCGCCCTCACATCCTTCACTCCCCTCTCTCGCCATCCCCCCTCTCTCACACTCCCCCTCTCACCCTCACCCTTCTCTTGCCCTCCCCTCCCTCCCCTCTATCGCCATCCGCTCTCTCTCCCTCTCCATCCCTCTCACCTTCACCTCGCTCCCCCTCTCTTGCACCCCCCACTCCCACCATCCCCCCTCTCTCGCACCTACCTCTCTCACCCTCCCCCTTTCTCGCCCTCCTCCCTGTCTCGCCCTCCCCTCCCTTCCCTCTCCTCTCCCGGTCTCCCCTCTCTTGCCCTCCCCTCTCTCGCCCTACCGTCTATCACACTCCCCTCTCTCGCCCTCCTCGCTCTCACCCTCCTCTCTCATGCTCCCCTCTCTCGCCCTCCCCTCCTTCCCTCCCCTGTCTCGTCCTCCCCTCTCTCAACCTCTACCATCTCTCGCCCTTCCCACTCTCGCTCCCCTCTCTCGTCCTCTCCCTTCCACTCTGCGCTCTCTCGCCCTCTCCCTCCCTCTCTCTCTCTCCCCTTCCTCCCTCCCCTCTCTCCCATCCCCTCTCTCGCCGTCTCTCTCCCCCTCTCTCTCTGCCCTTCCTCCCTCCCCTCTCTCCCATCCCCTCTCTCGCCGTTTCTCTCCCCTCCCTCCCTCCCCTCTCTCCCATCCCCTCTCTCGCCCTCTCCCTCCCTCTCTCTCTCCCTCCCCTCCCTCCCCTCTCTCCCATCCCCTCTCTCGCCCTCTCCCTCCCTCTCTCTCTCCCTCCCCTCCCTCCCTCCCCTGTCTCCTTTCCCCTCTCTCGCCCTCTCCCTCCTTCGCTCTCTCCCTCCCCTCCCTCCCACCTCTCCCTCCCTCGTTCTCTCCCTCCCCTCCCTCCCTCCCCTCTCTCGCACTCCAGTATCTCACCCTATCTCTCCCTTGCCCCCTCTCTCTCTCCCCCCACTCCTTCACTCTCGCTCCGCCCTCTCACTCTTGACCCCCTCAATCAGTGTCTCTCTCTGTCCCCACTTCCCTCTGTTTGTCTCTGACTGAATCTCTCTC
The DNA here is from genome assembly GCF_047496795.1 of Chiloscyllium punctatum. Lineage (NCBI taxonomy): Eukaryota > Metazoa > Chordata > Chondrichthyes > Orectolobiformes > Hemiscylliidae > Chiloscyllium > Chiloscyllium punctatum. The sequence goes on from NC_092754.1 coordinate 80,064,182, forward strand.
CCTCCCTCCCTCTCCCTCAGTCACAATCTGCTTTCCTGGTCCTTCCCTCTTCCTCTGACCCAGAGACTGGGGGGTGGGGGGTGATTGATCGTGAGGCTGCCTGTGGTGGGGGGTGGGAGATATGGGATGTAGGAGAGGGGGATAATGGGGTATAGATGGAACTGCTGGAGGGAGGCAGAGACGGCAGGACAGAGAGAGTGAGGGTGAGGGGAAAGGGGAGAGTGGAGGCAGGTGGAGAAACTGGGGTTGGGTGTGTGTGTGACAGAGGGGGAGAAAGGGAGTAGAGGAGGGGTGGTGAGAGAGGGAAGAGGAGGGGTGGTGAGAAAGAGGGAGAGATTTGAGTAGAAAGTGGGGGGAAGATGAAATGGGGAGTCCAGGTTGGAGTGGGGGGACAGAGGGAGTTAAACCCAGCTCCTGAGCTCAGGGCGCGGTGTCCTCCCCTTCCCTGAGGACCAGGACTTGGGGCTGAGTCTGTCTCTCTCCAGCTCAGCTTCTCCAACACAAAGACACACAACAACATCGGTCACTCTGCTGCTCGGCATGCTTTAATCAACATTTTTATTGGTTACAAATGGAAGTGATGGATACAGTCAGTGGGATGGTGCCTTTTCTCACTGGCCCCTGAGTTGTGAGAAACATTGAAATGTTTCCCTGTAACCCCCCTGTGGGATAAGGATGGACAAACCAGCGCTACCCTCAGTCTGTTACCATAGCGACAGGCTGCTCCATCACTGAAACACTGAACTGAAATGAGAAAATCCCGGATGGATTGATTAATGAGGGAATTTGATGGATGGATGGATTTGGGGGAAGGGATATTTCAGCACATTCTTCAGCTGCTGCCTGAACTTAGTCTGGGTCACGGCATAAATCGCGGTGTTTGTGCAGCAACTGAGGAGCTGCAGCATGAAGCCCAATTCCCCCACAAAGGGATGGAGATACACAGACTGATACCCAATCCACCACATCCGGTACCATATAGAATACAGCATTAACATTGACCATAACAGGATGAAATTGGCCGAGATCACAAACAGTAAAATGATGGATTTTTTTCGGTTTCTCATTTCAGTGTCAGACTGAGCGTCCCCATCGGTGTGAGCGCGGAGTCTCCTGCGGGCTCTGCTGGTCACTAAAATGTGTCTGACGGTGAGAACATTGAGCAGCAGAATCAGGAGAAATGGGACACACGGGGTTAGAATGTGGTGGAGGAACTCGATTGTGACCCAGACACTGGAGGATTGAACAGCGACTGTTACCTCACAAAACCAGGGGCGGTTCATCAGCCGATACCGAGCCGTGAACATAAAATACCAGGAAATGTTCTTTAAACAGCTCAGTACAGTCACTGCTCCCAGAACCACAGCCGCCGTTTTCTCACTGCAATATTTACTTTTCAGGTTCTGGCAACAAATGGCCACAAACCGATCAAAGGTGAAAGTGACGGTGAACCAGACAGAGCAGTCAGTGGCTGCATAAAGCAGGACGGCGTGGATATTACACACGGGGACGGAGTCCCTCAGGAAATAAAACTGTTCCCCATAAACAATGGGAATGTGTCTCAGGATCAGGTCGAGGATAATGACCAGGAGATCCGCCGCTGCCATGGCCCCCAGGTAACGTCTGACACATTGAGACAATCCACAATCTTTATAAAGCAGGACGTAGATGGTCACTACGTTAACTGTGAGGAAGGAAAACAAACCCATTATCCATCAGCCTGGAGGCAAAGGGACCCGTTTGATCGGGGACCCAGTGAGATTTTCAAATTTGTCCCTGTATTCAGGGATTTATTAAAATAATTGGAGCTGGAATAACAAATGGGAAGGTCGGAATTACTGACAAAAATGTGACATAAATCACAAGAAACCCTCCCTCCCCAAACACACAGAGACACATCTATAAGGACAGATGGTTTCTAGAACATTCCCACATACTCGATCACTCGAGAGCAGACACAGGTCATTCCTTCCCAGTTCCTAATACGGAGGGTGTGAACGTTGCTGTCCTGAAGGATTCTCTCCCAGTTTCCTGAAGACAAACGGAGTTTGGGAATTCCTGTATTTTGGTCTAAATTGTGGTCGATCCTGTGTCGTGGAGAAATGGAAACGCAGGGAAAACGTATTCACCACTTTAACTGCCTGAGGGGCCTTCGGAACAGTGTCTCCTTCTCCCTGGAACGGGATCTCTTCCCTCGGGATCTTATCGTTTGTTCAATTCACTGACGTCCGGCCGTTCACAAACAATGCCAGGGACAGAACGTTCCGGGGAATGTCAGTTATAGAATGTCAGGGCCAGAACGTTCTGGGGAATGACAGTTATAGAATGTTGGGGACAGAACGTTCCGGGGAATGTCAGTTATAGAATGTCGGGGACAGAACGTTCTGGGGAATGTCAGTTATAGAATGTCAGGGACAGAACGTTCCGGAGAATGTCAGTTATAGAATGTCGGGGACAGAACGTTCCGGGGAATGTCAGTTATAGAATGTCAGGGACAGAACGTTCCGGGGAATGGCAGTTATAGAATGTCGGGGTCAGAACGTTCCGGGGAATGTCAGTTATAGAATGTTGAGGACAGGACGTTCCGGGGAATGACAGTTATAGAATGTTGGGGACAGAACGTTCCGGGGAATGTCAGTTATAGAATGTCAGGGACAGAACGTTCCGGGGAATGTCAGTTATAGAATGTCGGGGACAGAACGTTCCGGGGAATGTCAGTTATAGAATGTCAGGGACAGAACGTTCAAGGGAATGACAGTTATAGAATGTTGAGGACAGGACGTTGCGGGGAATGTCAGTTATAGAATGTCGGGGACAGAACGTTTCGGAGAATGACAGTTATAGAATGTTGAGGACAGGACGTTCCGGGGAACCCCTTGACCTGTCCATGACCTTTCCCCCCTCCCCACCCCACCAACACGATGTACTGTGCCTGGACACACTGTAACATTAATGGGGTGTGAGACGGAGCGTCCAATCACAGGAATGGGAACTAAAGGCATTGCCAGATCAGCTGAAATGGTTAGATATACCACATTCTCAATCCACCTCCCAGAACCAGCCCAGACACCATATACCCAGAGGAGATATCTGTTCACTGTGGAACACTGTACAGAACAAGCCAGTGTACTGCTCAATACAACCCAGCAATCTGGACAGATTCATCCATTACACTGGTCAATACAATCCAGCAATCTGTCCAGAGTGGAACACTGCGCAGACCACAGCAGTGCATTGATCTATAAACCCGGACTAGATATCTGTCCAGCACAGGGAGCTGTGTAGACCATAGCAGTGCATTGATCTATAAACCCGGACTAGATATCTGTCCGGGACGGGGAGCTGTGTAGACCATAGCAGTGCATTGATCTATAAACCCGGACTAGATATCTGTCCAGCACAGGGAGCTGTGTAGACCACAGCAGGGCACTAATGTGTGAACCTGAAACAAATATCCATCCAGCATAAGGAGCTGCACAGACCACATCATTGTATTATCTATAAACCTCAACCAGAATGAGTGACCAGCACAGGGAACTGTGCAGTGATCACCCGTGCATTGATCTGTAAACCAGGAGCAGTTACCATCCCAGTATGTAGGACTGTGTACACCACCCCAGTACATTGATCTGTATCCCAGGAGCAGTTACCCTCCCAGCATGTAGGACTGTGTACATCACCCCAGTGCATTGATCTGTAACCCAGGAGCAGTTACCCTCCCAGCATGTAGGACTGTGTACACCACCCCAGTACATTGATCTGTAACCCAGGAGCAGTTACCCTCCCAGCATGTAGGACTGTGTACATCACCCCAGTGCATTGATCTGTAACCCAGGAGCAGTTACCCTCCCAGCATGTAGGACTGTGTATCCCACCCCAGTGCATTGATCTCTAACCCAGGAGCAGTTACCCTCCAGCATGTAGGACTGTGTACACCACCCAGTGCATTGATCTGTAACCCAGGAGCAGTTACCCTCGCAGCATGTAGGACTGTGTACACCACCCCAGTACATTGATCTGTAACCCAGGAGCAGTTACCCTCCCAGTATGTAGGATTGTGTACCCCACCCCAGTGCATTGATCTGTAATTCAGGAGCAGTTACCCTCGCAGCATGTAGGACTGTGTACACCACCCCAGTACATTGATCTGTAACCCAGGAGCAGTTACCCTCCCAGTATGTAGGATTGTGTACCCCACCCCAGTACATTGATCTGTAATCCAGGAGCAGTTACCCTCCCAGTATGTAGGACTGTGTACACCACCCCAGTACATTGATCTGTAACCCAGGAACAGTTACCCTCCCAGCATGTAGGACTGTGTACACCACCCCAGTACATTGATCTGTAACCCAGGAACAGTTACCCTCCCAGCATGTAGGACTGTGTATCCCACCCCAGTACATTGATCTGTACCCCAGGAATAGTTACCCTCCCAGCATATAGGACTGTGTACCCCACCCCAGTGCATTGCTCAGTAATACTGTATTCGATCCCTGCCCAGTGTGGGGAAAGTTGCAGCCCATGCTGGAACTGACAGGATGTGCAGCTCCCACCCATTTACAGCTCCATGTCTCCATTGTGCCCTGACAAGGGGGTGCTGTGTGTGTGAACATCACTGCCAGAGAGACCAAGCGGGGGAATCAGTTTAAATATCATCACATGGGAGGGGTTTGGGGTATAGACAGTGAGAGGGAGATTGAGAGACAGTGTCATGGAAGGATGTGTTCCCAGGTTGCAGAATACTGAAAGCTGGACACTTCGATAACATCCTGAAACATGAGCCAGTCTTCCCAGGAAAAATGGGAAAATGGGATATTGGTGTGAGGTCAGATGATGGAGAGTTTTGGATGAGCATTTGTTCTCCAGCTTTGTAAATGGAGTCCTTCATGGCTGGAGGTACTCACCATCACCCAGATGCCCCTGGATATTCCGTGATCCCTGACACTGGGGCCATCTTTAAAAGGCCAATGGGCACATGGTTGAGCTTTCTCAGTTTGGACCTGCCCTGGACAGTTTACCCCGAGCCTGGCAAATAAGGGGCAATTACACCATGGTTTGTCAACAGGGGTACGGAGGTCCTGGTGGCTGGGCTAGTACAGAGGGGGACCATTCTCTTCCCAGAGGGGGACACACCACCAGACCCACCGAGCATGGTCTGAGCTCCCCACCCAGCTCAGTGCAGTATCTGGGGTCTGAAGAAATGTCCAGCAATACAGGACAAGCATCAATTACCTCCCCCACTCTGTCAGGATAAGGGTCACTGTATTCTCTCTGCTCCCTCACACTCACGGTATATCTGTTATAGCACCGACCCCCGAACAAGGCTCATGGTCCAACACTCTCACTGCCTCATGCTGCACCTTCTCTCTCTGTCTCTGTCTCTGTCTCTGTCTCTCTCTCTCTCTCTCCCCCCCTCCCTCCACTTCACCCCCACACTAATAACACTGCATGGAATCAACACTGTGGACTGACTCCCTCCAGACACCTCACTATGACCCCCTCCACACCGATACTCACACTAACAGTAGGACCACACCCACTCCCTCCCTCCCTCCCTCCCTCTCTTCCTCCCATTCCAGGAGAAACAGCCTGGAAAAGGACAGAAAGGGCCAAGCCGGGTGGTGGAGTGCCCGATATCCGTTCCCTCACCCCCCCCCCCCCCCGCCATGTGGGGAGGATCCTGGTACAAGCCGGAGAGGACCGGGACGTCTCGTGTGGAGATTCTGAAACATCCACGTCCCACCGACCGAGTAAGGAGCAATGTTCAGTGAAGGGCAATTCTCACTTTAAACCCACTGGCAGTTCTGTTTCCTCCCGGCACAACTTAGAAGCTGTGGCCCTGATGCCATCTCCCTTTTGTGTCGAGCTGGTACAAATGGTGGGCTCACATCACATCGTCACCACCACTTCCCAGGAAAGGAGCACCGAGACTGCCTCCTCCACCTCCCCCAATAAACATCTCAGATACTGAAACTATTCTTCAGTGAAAAAAGTCCCAGCCGATCCAGCCTCTCCTTATAGCTCACTCCCTCCTTTCCCAGCAACATCCAGGTTAATCTCTTCTCAATCCTCTCCAACTTAATAATATCAACGTCAGTAATATCAAAGAGAATAGTCAAGGTATTTTCTAAGGGTATGGGGAGTCCAAAACTAGAGGACATAGGCTTAAGGTGAGAGGGGAAATATTTAAAAGTGACCTAAGGGGCAGCTGTTTCACCCAGAGGGTGGTGTGCCTATGGAATGAGCGGGCAGGATGACCAGACTGGACACAGTATTTCAGAAGAGGTCTCACCAATGTCCTGTACAACCACAACATGACATCCCCACTCTGATACTCAAAGGTCTGACCAATGACGACAAGTGTGTTAAACACTTTCTTAACCACATTATCTATATGAGATGCAAATTTTAAAGAATTAAACCTGACGGCCTAGGTTTCTGTACTACAGCACTGCCAAAGGCTCTACTTTTAATTGTACAGGTCCTGCTGTTGTTTGATTTACCAAATCCAGTACCTCGCATTAATCCAAATTAAACTCCATCAGCCACCCCTCAGCCCAGTGAGTGATATTAATGTCACCGCCCCCTCCCCCTTCAATTTTAAAATGCCCATCCCTCTCCAGGAGGCCTGAACACTCGGGCCTTGATTATCACAAAGACCCTGAGCTTGGGTTGCCTTGTGTGGTTTGGGGGAGGAGGGACAGATTGCAGACACAGTCAGTGGGGAGGAGAGGCTGGACAGTAATCAGCGGCCAGGAAGAGGGGAGTCGCACATTAGAGTTGGGTAAGAGTGATCGATGTTTTGTGACCAGAAATTAAGCTCTTCCTTCGTCTCTGGTGTTCAGTAATAAATATCTAATTGAGACCCTTCATTGGGCATTACCTTCATTACCATTCTTATTTTTATTGAATCCCTGCAGTGTTGACACAGGCCCTTCGGCCCAACAAGTCCATACCAACCTTCCCAAACCATTTCCCTATATTTACCCCTGACTAATTCACCTAACCTAGAAATCCCTGAACACTACAGACAATTTAGCATGACCAATCCACCGAACCTACACAGTTTGTGGTAGGAAACTGGATCACCCATTATAAGTTCACGCAGACAAGGGGAGAATGTGTAAACTCCACACAGACAGTCACCCAAGGCTGGAATCAACCGCAAGTCCCTGGTGCTGTGAGGCAGTAGTGCTAACCACCGTAGTACCCTTTGGATGATCCCTAACCAGCATTCACTGGAATCTACTCACTGCCTAAAGCAAAGGGAATTCAGTGAAATCCAAACTCTCCCAGGATGAAATCCCATTGCTAGTAGCTTGTGTGAGTACAATATCTTCAGAAGCAGAATAACGTTTTGGACAATCTCACAATTTTTCCTTTGTCACACGTTTCAATAATATTTGGACAAAGTTCTTTCAAGTTAAAATTGCAGAGATTGTGTGTGTGTGTGTGTGTGTGTGTGTGTGTGTGTGTGTGTGTCAGCATTTTTAGAAAGGGAAATATTGATTATATAATTGCAATACCCAAACAGTTTGCCATTCATCTTTCCACCATAGTTTGAGTAACATTGCTTTGGATCATGAACATGTTGTTTTAGCAGATTAAAGAAACTAGTCTGACTTGTTCCTAAAACTGACACTGACCCAGTCTGAGACCGATATCATCGGCCATATCACCAACCTGGTCACATTTAACATTTGTTTTGAGCAGTGGAGGAGTGGGACTAGAAAAGGAAACAGTGACCCAAAAAGCTGGGGAACTATAGACCGGTGAGCCTGATGTCAGTGGTGGGTAAGTTGTTGGAGGGGATTCTGAGGGACACGACTTACATACATTTGGGAAGGCAAGGGCTGATCGGAGTAGACAACATAGCTTTCTGCATGGGAAAGCATTGATTTGGTTGAGATTTTGAAGAGGTGACAAAGAAGATTGATGAAGGCAGTTTGGTAGGCATTGTCTATATGGACTTCAGCAAGGTGTTCATTTAAAGAACAAAGACCAAAGAAAATTTACAGCCCAGGAACAGGTCCTTCTCCCTCCAAACCTGAACCAATCCAAATGTACTGTCTAAATCTGTCGGTCAATTCCTAATCATCTGTCTCCCTCTGCTCCCCACCTCCTCATGCATCTGTCCAGACGAATCTTAAATGAATCTACCGTGCCTGCTTCCACCACATCTGCTGGAAACGCATTCCAAACGCCTACCAGCCTCGACGTGAAGTACTGACCAGGTGTATTCCCCTTAAACATTCCACCTCTCACTTTGAAAGTATGACATCTCGTTATTGAATCCTTCAACCTGGGAAAAAGCTTGTCTCTATCCATACTGTCTGTACACATTGTGATTTTGCAAACCTCAACCAGGACCCCCTCAACCTCCTTTTTTGTAGTGAAAATAAACCGAACCGACTCAGCCTCTCTTCATAGCTAGTATTTCATTCCGATTGGTAGACAGATTAGTAAGTTTCAGTCACATGGGATACAGAGGAAGCTCGTCACAATTGGCTTGAAGGAAGACGGATATTTTTCAGACTGGAGGCTTGTGAGCAGCAGTGTGCTGTAAGAATCAGTACTGAGTTCACTGTATTTCATCAATTATGTAAAGGATTTGGATGTGAATATTTGGGCCATTGTTAGTAAGTTTACAGATGACATCAGAAAGGTGGTGTAGTAGATTATCTCAGAGTACAACAAGACCGCAATTAGATGGGACAAAAGGGGCAAGGAGTGACAGATGAAGTTTAATTTAGAGAAATACGAGGTTTTTGTATTGTGTGAAAGCAAATCAAGGCAGAAATTATACACTTAATGATAAGGTCCTGGGGCGTGTTGTGAAACAAAGAGACCGAGCGATGCAGGTATTTTGTTCCTTGAAAGTGGAGTCGCAGGTAGACAGAGTGGTGCAGAACACATTTGGCACATTTGCCTTAATCAGTCAGAGCATTGAGTATAGGAGTTGTGGTGGTATGTTACATCTGTACAGGACGTTGGTGAGGCCACTTTCAGAATACTGCGTACAACTCGGTTTTCTGCAGAAATGATTTACACAAATGTCCCAGGAGTGGAGGTTTGAGCTTTAGGGAGAGGTTGATTAGGTTGAGGTGTTTCCCCCTGGAGTGTCAGAGGCTGAGGGGTGACATTATAGAGGTTTATAAAACCATCAGGGGCATGGATATTCTGAACAGCCACGTTCTGCTCCCCAGGATAGGGGGTGTCCAGAACAAGAGGGCAGAGGTTGAAGGGGAGAGGGCGAATGATTTACAAGGGACCTGAAGGTAAATATTTCACACAGCGAGTGGTGCGTACATAGAAAGTGCTGTCAGAGGAAGTGCTGAAGGCGGTTACAGTCGCACATTTAAAAGTATCTGAGAGGAGGAATATTGGCCAAATGCTGGCAAATGGGACTGGATCAGATTTGATATCTGATTGGAGGGAACGGATTGGACTAATGGATGACTCTCTGATTCTACAAGAGAGATGACAAAAAATTCTGAAAGGACTTGTCAAGTCAGAATTCTCTTCACTGGAAGTTTATTTTGTCTCTATGCTCATATTGATTGAATGCTGCGTTGGGTAAATATTTGACAGAGAAGTGAATCATGCATAATGGGACACAGACAGGAAAGTGGGGCTGAGACCCCAACCTGATCAGCCACAATCTTAGTCCCTGGTAGAGAACGCTCAAAGTATCTAATGACCCACTCCTGCTCCTCAGTGTCATGTTCCTGTGTTCCATTCAGCCCCTCATACCTGCTAGACAGGAGCAGTTGGAGGCTACTTACTCCTATAACCTGGTGCACAGAAACACAGGAGACTATTCGGCCCTTCAAGACTGTCCCACATTGTTTGAGGTGATTTGGGAAATGTAATTGGGAAGCCCAGGCTGGGTATGAAAGAGGCCCCTCATCTCTCTTTGCAGAGGTCCTCCTCTCTGCAACTTGTGATTCATTTGTTGGTCATGTTGTAGACCCAGATTCACTGTGATTACAGCCCACATACCTCACCAAGCAATGGCTCACAAAATCCTCTGGTCTCCCTGACTGCAACATTCAATAACAGAACTTTCATGAAAATAACACCCACTAACTTTCAAATAATAGAATGGGAGAACATCAGAAACAGGGGCAGGTCGTTCACTCCCCAAGGCTGCCTTACCCTTCACTAAGATCATGGCTGATCTGTTCTTGGTCTCAAATCCTTTTTCATACCCAATTATTCATAGCACTCACTTCCTTGACAGGTCAATATCTATCTACCTCCTCTTCAAATACTTTCAGTCATCTTGCTCCCCAACACTCTTGAGAAGAGAAATCCACTCATTCAATCCTACCTGTTTGAAGAAAACAGTTGCTGCTCCTATATCATGGCTTATTGATGTGAACAAAAGAGGTTGACTCAAGGGTTCAGGTAAAAATGACTGGCCCCGATATCAAGGCAGTGATTAACTTCTGTTGACACCAAGGAGCTGGACTTAATGGGAATCAGAGTAAACTCTCCAGTGTTTGGTGTCAAACATGGCACAAAGTAAGATGTTCATCATCTCAGTTCTGGGTCACCTCTGTCGGAGATCGTTAGGTCAGCTTCCTTTTCTCAAAGATATTCAGCTGCTTCATCAATGTCTCCCCGACCCACCCTCCCCACCATAAGATCAGAAGTGGGGATGGTCGATGAAGATTCCACAATGTTTGGAACATTTTTTCCCCCCTCAGCTCCTGAACTGGTCTGTGTCCATTGCAGCAAGACCCTGACTCCATTGAGACTTGTGCTGTTAAAGTGTCAGTAACATTCATGTAACAGTACATTGCCACAGTAAAACAAGAGTTCATTCACCATCTAACTCTGGTTTCACAGGAATATGAGGAAGCCATTCAGCCCATTTACACTATTGGAGAAGAACAGTGACAGCCCATTCAGCGCCTTCAGCCTATTACTCAGGAAGAGAAGGAGTCTAGTGTGATGGACCACACCAGAGCCCCCCGAAAATATTTGAAGGCAGTAGCCGCGATTCTAATGTTTTCTTATTTTAAAGGAATTGTAAAGTTTCTGTTCCAGATGCAATGTGATTGGTCAAACTACTCGGTGGTAAGCAAAACACCATTTACTTAAACACAAAAGATGACACAAAACCAAAGAAAGAGGAATTTAGAATAATGTAATTACATTGGACAGCTTAACAGAATAATAGATCTAGGAGCTATTACTAATGAACTATTCTAACATAGGAAACTCCCATAAACACAGCCCTTGGCAAAAAGAAATATTCAGATACAGAATGCCACAAACATTTCTCCAATCCAAGAATTAAAAACAGCAGCAAGAGAAAATTCAGAGAGAGTATCAGCTAGGAGACATTCCTTAAAGCTTCCAACTTTGTGGAGACCCCAATAGTTTCTGATGTTACTGAGAAACCAAAACCCAGTGATCCTCATCTGTGAGAGCTGGCCACACCCATTCAGACTTGATGGCCTCCCTCACTGTTACTCAAGTGGTCTTAACTAGCCAGCTTGGTAACAATCGTTCAATCTCTCTCTTAAAAAAAACAGGACAAAATGACCCCTTAAAGCTGCAGCATTGTCACACTTGTCAGCACATCGAGCTGTCAAACAGGAACCCAGTCAGGCCCTTGGCCCTGTCCAATTGGACGAGGAAGTAGCCAGTCAGTCCCTTGAGCCACTTACACAGGAACAGAAGGATGCCATTTCCACCTCAATGCGCTTACACGGGGGCAGAATTAGGTAATTTATGCTGATTCCTGATGAATGTCTTATGCCCGAAACGTCGATTCTCCTGGTTCTCGGACGCTGCCTGTCCTGCTGTGCTTTTCCAGCAATCCACTATCTACTCTGATCTCCAGCATCGGCAGTCCTCACTGTCTCCTAATTGATGCTCTAACATGATGAACAATTGGAGCAGAGGCTGCACAGGGCGATTGCTCCACGGTGTTCCTCTTGGCTCCGTGGCTTATGATACACACGTGGGACTTTAACGTGGTTTTCTCGAGGTGAGCAGGGAAGCCATATGTCTTGTGTAAAGTCTCAAGAAGGCACCTTCCATCTCCAAGAAGACAGCCTGGTGTTCTCTATGTAGGGCAGAAGTGGGTGGGAATGGCTACCTGTTTCAAATAGAAGATATTGTGGCTGCTGTTGGGGATTGTGAGCAACCTGACGTTCAGTACAGGGTTCACACGCCGACTGCACAATAACATGGGGAGAGTTAATTTAGGCATATAAACTGTTAGGAAAGTCACGTTAGACTGATGAATGGATGCTCTAAGTTCAAATAATGGTGATCTTGTTCATGTTGATCTTGTCTAGTGCACGTCCTGTTCAGTGTAACCTGTATGCCTTACCCTGTCCAAGTCTATTTCCACCCTATGATCTGTCTGGCCATGCTTCCTATGATCTTCCTCCACTGCTCATAAATAAAGTTTTTCCCTGTATTGAGATACACGTGACAATAAATCAAACCATCAATCCTGGGTAAAGTATAGAATTTCTCTCCCTGTCAATGTCTTTTTTGGAAATAAGTGATCGCTACCACTCCTCGTGTTTCAGCATCACCATTTCCTCGTCTCTCACAGTACTACAGATTAAACACTCAGCTCCTTCACTTTATTCACATGATACCATCACTGGTTTATGTGGTAAGGAGATCATTCCTTACAAAAGTGATCAAATCTGTACAGAGTGCCCCGAGTTCTCTCTCAGCAAAGCTCTACAACAGCAGGAAGATGGCTTTACTTATGTACTCGAATCATCTTACAATGAAGGACAGCATACCATTGACTGCACCCATTACTTTCACAGGGTTTGATTCGGAGCAGTCAGCATGAACTTGTGAGTGGGAGATCATGCTTCCCAAATTTCTGAGAGTCCTTTGGTGAAGTGACCAAGAAGGTTGACGAGGGAAGAGCGGTAAACGTAGTCTGTAATGATTTCAGTAAGTCCTTTGATAAGGTTTCACATGGCAGGCTGCTCTGGAAGGTTCCATCACGTGGAATGTTGGGGGATTTGGCCAATTAGATACACAGTTGGCTTGATGGTAGGATGCAGCGGGTTTAGTGGAAGGATGCTTGTCAGACTGGAGGCTGGGCCCATAGCTGTTTGTTATCTATGATTGGGTTGAGAATGTACAAGGTATGATTAGTAAGTTCGCAGATGACACTAAAATAAGTGGGATTGTGATTCGTGAGGAAGATTATCACAAATTGCAGCAGACCCTTAATCAAGTGGGCAAGTGGGCCGAGAAATGGCAAATGGAATTTAAAATAGAAGTGTGAGGTCTTGCATTTTGGAATCTCAAATCAAGGTAGGAGTTCCATGGTGCATGGGAGAGCCTTATGGGGTGTAGTGGGCAGAGAGACCTTGGCGTTCAGGTGCACGGTTCTCTGAGAGTGGAGTCACAGGTCGACAGGGCAGTGAAAAGGGCATTTGCGACACTGGCCTTCATCAGGCAGGACATTGAGTATAGAAGTTGGGAATTTATGTTTCAGTTACACAGGACTTTGGTAAGGCTGCACTTGGAGTATTCAGTTTTGTCACCTTTGTTATGGGGAGGATGTTATGAAATTAGAAAGCGTGCAGAAGAAATTTACAAGGACATTGCCAGGACCCATTGGTCTGAGTTATAGGGCGAGGTTGGGCAAGTAGGTCCTTTTCTTTAGAGTGGAAGAGACTGAGGAGGGTCCTTATAGAGCTGTATAAGATCATGAGGGATATGGATAGGGTGAATACTCTCAGTCTTTTCCAAGGTTTAGAAAATCGAGGACGAGAGGGGATCAGTTTAAGGTTAAAGGGGAAGGAATAAAAGGGAACCTGAGGGGCCACTTCTTTACACAGAGGGCTAGTACGTGGATGAGCTGCCAGCAGATGTGGTTGAGGGGGGTACATTAACAACATTTCAAGAGCATTTGGATAAATATGTGGATCGGAAAGGACTGGCAGGATATGGGCCAACTGCAGGGAATTGGGGTTAGCGTGGATGGACATTTACAAAGTGGTGTCAAACCCCTCTGTTAATTAAAACCAAACATCCAGAAAAGCTCGCCTCACCTTGTTAAACTGTTAAGATATGAGTGACACAGATCTCCTACATTCCACTATTTAAACAAAAATTAACAAGTTAATTTCTTAACTTTAAAAGTGAACACTAAACAACAACTATTCACAAATACAAGCCCCTCTTGTCTGAGCTAATTACTATCTGACTCAGACTCTGTAAAAATATGCTGTTCCAACAACCCAATCACAACCCAAACCCATGCAACATCACAATCTCAAGACCACACATTCTCTATCTTCCCCGCTGTGTTCACTCTTTCAGCTGCTGATCTCCTGGGTCATTTTTTTACGCAAGTAGGTTTGACATGAACATGTATCTTTGCTAGAGAGTGTTAGAAATGGCCAGTTAGCACTCCTGCTCTACAGCAGTTACTCTGCTGTAGGATGGCAGTGGCTCTCCCTCTAGTGTTCAAAATGCTGGGTATATATACTCCCCACGATACAATAATTCTCATAATTCGATTGCTTTCCAGGTGTCCAAACAATAATATTCACATTCTGTTGGCTTCTGGTATCCTGAGCGTTATTTAAACTCTTTGGTTGTCTTTGAATTGTTGTCAAAACAGCAACCAAAACTCAGGTTTCCATTTCCCAGCTCAGTGTTACATGTGGAACATTTTGAACTTTAGCTTGCATCTCTGGCTGTACTTCCTATTCAGCAAAACCCGCTCTGTCTTAAAATGACCGGACATGCTTTCGGCTTCATAACATCTCCCCACTTCAAAAACAAAACATGAAATGGCAGAATGAAAAGATGGCTTCATTTCTTTTCCTCTAATTCTTAATACCATTATTATGAATTACAAAAGTATTGATCTCAGCTATACCATATATATTAATTCTGCACACATATATATAACACTGCAATAAGTCAAATTTTATCTAAACGTATTCCATAAAATCGGGGTTAACGCATCTGCTATCACATTTTAGGACCCACAACATGTACATTTTGTAAGGTTAAAGTCGGTAAGATTAGACTCAAATGAAATAGTCTCATATTCTGGTCTTTAAATATTCCAAAAAATGCGAGAGGTATGTCGTTCTCCACAACCATCTCTGACAATTCCTTTGTCATACAAACATAAAAATATTGTCAGTCCAGTGCTAAACTTAATCATTCTTTTTCAATAATGGAGATGTTGCATTTTTTTTCTGGTGGATATTGAATTTTTTCGACAAGTAGCCAATTGGTCATTCAATTCCATCATCCTCTTTCTGTATCAATACATCTCCGACCACGATACCCCGAGCATCAAACTCAATTTTCAAAGGGTTTCAGAATATTTGGTGCAGCTAAAACTGGTGCGGTGATTAATCCTGCTTTAAAATCCTCAAATGCCTCCTGGCATTGTTCTGTCCACCATAATTCTGTGTTCATCTTTAGTAAATCCATCAGTGGTGCCAATACGCTGCTGAAGTTTGGAACAAACTTCCGATAGAATCCACGCAGTTCGAAAAATCGAAGCACCTCTTTCTTCGAGGATGGTCGTGGAAATTTCTCCAAGCCCTTCGTCTTTGTGTTCCATGGGGTCAAGCTTCCATGTCCAATGTAATGTCCCAAGAACTTCCCCTCTGCCTTCGCGAATTCTGTTTTCTTTAAGTTTATTACCAAGTTTGCTTCTTGTAATCGTTCAACATGCTTTGCCAACTGTAACATGTGAGCTTTCAAACACTTGCTAAAGGTCACTACATCATACAGATAAGCTGCATAATTTGTTCATCTGGCCACAACTCTGTTCCTGAGTCTTAAATGTATCTGGAGCATTATTCATTCACGTGACGAACTCTAACTTTTTTTGTCATCTCTGCTATCTTTACCAGATAGTTGAACTGACTCAACACTTTTTTCATTTGAAAGGGGGCACTAAACCTGGCTTTGAAGGGATTTCCTACCACTGGTGGCAATACTAATACCTCATCCCCACGGGAAATCGTCAAAGTTTCAGAGTTTCTATCTGCCACCTGCTTCATTCCATGCTGTGTCCTCTTCAGGTGCTGTTTAGCTAACTCACCTACTCCATCTAATTTCTCCCTCACGTGTGACACATAATCCAAGTGTGGATCTCCGACTTCGGTCCTGTCAATTTATATTTAATTAATTTCAAAGGACCTCTCACTTCATGTACGAATATTAACTCAAAGGAAGTAAACTGAGTAGATTTATTTGGGGCATCTCTCATGGCAAACAATATAATGAGACGCCTTTATTCCAATCATTCTGGTAATTCTGACAGTACGCTGTTAATATTGCCTTTAGCATCTGATGCCAACTTTCCAAAACTCCCTGGGATTCGGGATGGGATGCACTTGATTTAAACTGCTGTATGCCGAAGTTATCCAAGATGTACTTAAATAGCTGATTGGTAAAATGAGACCCTTGGTCTGACTGAATCACACTGCATAGCCCACAGCGAGTAAAGAAAGCTACCAACTCCTCCACCTCCCCTTTTGCCTTAACACCCCATAATGGAATTATCCCTGGAAATCTGGTGGACACATCCATTATGATCAGCAGATATTGGTTTCCTCTTTAATTTGAAAAGGGGAGCTCCACCACTAATCATAACTTACGTGGAAAGCTCTTCGAAGACAGGAATTGGCAACAAAGGTGCTGGTTTTAATATGGCCTGTGACTTTCCTCCCATTTGGTATGTATGACATGGACAACAAAAAGTCACCATGTCCTTGTTCATTCCAGCCACTAGAAATGCTTTAGCCTGAATATTCCGTGCATCAACTCCTTTGGCGTTTTCTTTCGGTTTTCCTTTCTGTTGTAACTTACGACAGTAGGATCTTGTTACTACACAGTCTGGAAAAATCCCTGGGGTATTTTCCTTTTAATTCCCCTGTTCCCTGGTCTTACTTTGGCTTCTCCACCACAAGGGGCGCCTTTCCCACCTTTGACCCTGCTAACCCATTCCCAAGAACAAACTGCATTCCTGGAACTGACACCCTGCCACTCAATCTCACTGTTACTTCCCCAACCTTGATGTGGCACTGCAACCTGATTTTACACAAGGGAATGCTTAATTTCTGTCCCCATTCCACAAATTATCATGCTGTTGAGTAATATGTCAGAAAGAGTGAAAATACTTCCAGCTCTTACGATTAGAGGCTGAGGGAAAGTGAGGACGACAGGTGCTCGAGATCAAAGTTGAAAAGTGAGGGGCTGGAAAAGCACCGCAAATCGGCAGCATCCGAGGGGCAGGCAAGTTGACGTTATAGACAATAGACAATAGGTGCAGGAGTAGACCATTCTGCCCTTCGAGCCTGCACCACCATTCAATATGATCATGGCTGATCATCCTTAATCAGTATCCTGTTCCTGCCTTATCTCCATAACCCTTGATTCCACTATCTTTGAGAGCTCTATCCAACTCTTCCTTAAATGAATCCAGAGACTGGGCCTCCACTGCCCTCTGGGGCAGAGCATTCCACACAGCCACCACTCTCTGGGTGAAGAAGTTTCTCTTCATCTCTGTCCTAAATAGTCTACCCTGTATTTTTAAGCTGTGTCCTCTGGTACGGCACTCACCCATCAGCGGAAACATGTTTCCTGCCTCCAGAGTGTCCAATCCTTTCATAAACTTATATTTCTCAATCAGATCCCCTCTCAGTCTTCTAAACTCAAGGATATACAAGCCCAATTGTTCCAGTCTTTCAGCGGAAGATAGTCCCGCCATTCCAGGAATTATTCTCGAGAACTTACGCTGCACTCCCTCAATAGCAGAATGCCTTTCCTCAAATTTGGAGACCAGAACTGCACACAGTACTCCAGGTGTGGTCTCACCAGGCCCCTGTACAGCTGCAGAAAAACCTCTTTGCTTCTATACTCAATCCCTCTTGTTATGAAGGCCAGCATGCTATTAGCCTTCTTTACTACCTGCTGTACCTGCATGCTTACCTTCATTGACTGGTGTACAAGAACACCCAGATCTCTCTGAACTGCCCCTTTACCTAAATTCCATTTAGGTAGCAATCTGCCTTCCTGTTCTTGCCACCGAAATGGAAAACCATACATTTATCCACATTAAACTGCATTTGCCATGCATCTGACCACTCAACTAACCTGTCCAGGTCACCCTGCAATCTCCTAACATCCTCCTCACGTTTCATCCTGCCACCCAGCTTAGCATCATCAGCAAATTTGCTAATGTTATTACTAATACCATCTTCGATATCATTAACATATATTGTAAAAAGCTGCAGTCCCATCACTGATCCCTGAGGTACCCCACTGGTCACTGCCTGACATTCCGAAATGGAGCCGTTTATCACTACTCTTTGTGTCCTATCAGCCAACCAATTTTCATTCCCAGTCAGTACTTTGCCCCCAGTACCATACTCCCTAATTTTGCTCACTAACCTCCTAAGTGGGACTTTATCAAAAGTTTTCTGACAGTCCAGGTACACTACATCTACTGGATCTCCCTCGTCCATCTTCAGAGTTACATCTTCAACAAATACTGGAAGATTAGTCAAGCATGATTTCCCCTTCATAAATCCATGCTGACTCTGACCTATCCTGTTACTACGATTCCAGATGTGTCGTAATTTCATCCTTTATAATAGACTCCAGCATCTTTCCCACCACTGAGGTTAGACTACCTGGTCTGTGATTTCCTGTTTTCTCTCTCCCACCTTTCTTAAAAAGTGGTAACATTAGCCACCCACCAATCCGCAGGAACTGATCCCGAATCTATCGAACTCTGGTAAATAATCAACAGCGCATCCACGATTTTTTGAGCCACCTCCTTCAGTACCCTGGGATGCAGACCACCAGGCCCCGGGGACTTATCAAACTTCAGACGTAACAGTCTCTCCAACACCAATTTCTGGCAAATATTAATTCGCTTAAGTTCAGATCCTTCAGCCACTGTTACCTCAAGGAGATTGCTTGTGTCCTCCCCAGTGAACACAAATCTGAAGTACCAATTCAATTCTTCTGCCATTTCTTTGTTTCCTGTAATATATCCCCCTGTTTCTCTCTTCAAGGGCCCAACTTTAGTCTGAACCATTTTTTTGCCTTTCACATTCCTGAAAAAGCTTTTACTATCCTCCTTTATATTTTTGGCCAGTTTTCCTTCGACCTCATTTTTTCTCTGCGTATTTCCTTCTTAGTAATCCTCTGTTCTTCTTGAAAAGCTTTCCAGTCCTCTGTTTTCCCACTTTTCTTTGCTATGTCATACTTTTTCTCTTTTAACTTTATATCTTTCTTAACTTCCCTCGTCAGCCACGGCCGCCCATGCCTCCTCCTAGGATCTTTCTTCCTTTATGGAATGAACTGATCCTGCATCTTCTGCATTATACACAGAAATATCTGCCATTGTTCCTCCACTTTCATCCCTGCTAAGGAATTAAACCATTGAACTTTGGTCAGCTCCTCCCTCATAGCTCCATATTTCTCTTTATTCAACAGAAATATTGTCACTTCCGATTGTACCCTCTCCCTCTCAAATTGCAGATTGAAGCTTATTGTATTATGGTCACTACTTCCCAACGGCTCCTTCACTTCGAGGTCACTGATTTATTCTGATTCGTTGCACAATACCAGATCCTGAATTGCCTTCTCCCTGTTAGACTCCAGCACCAGATGTTCTAAGAATCCATATCGGAGGCACAAAGTCTCTTTCTTGAGGTCCAATACCATCCTGATTCTCCCAATCTACTTGCATGTTGAAATCCCCCATAACAACTGTAGTTACATCTTTGCGACAGGCCAATTTCGCCTCCTGATTCAACTTACATCTGACATCCAGACTACTGTTTGGGGGCCTGTAGGTAACTCCCAAGAGGGTCTTTTTATCCTTAGAATTTCTCAGCTCTATCCACACTGACTCTACATCCCCTGATTCTAGGTCCCCCTACGCAAGGGACTGAATGTCATCCCTTACCAACATGGCCACCCGACTCCCTCTGCCGATCAGTTTGTCCTTATGATAGCACGTGTAGCCTTGTATATTCATTTCCCAGGCCCTGTCCACTTGAAGCCACGTCTCAGTTATCCCCACAATATCGTATTTGCCAATTTCCAAAAGAGCCTCAAGCTCATCCATCTTATTTCTAATGCTTCGTGCATTCATGTATAGTATTTTTAATTTGTTACTGCCCTCACCCTTCCCATCAACTCCTATTTCACTCAACCTTACAACATGATCCCTTTTTGAGTTTTCTGCCTCATTGATACTATTGTCTTTCTTGATTTCCCTTGTTCTAATTTTCCCTTCAATTTCCTTCTAAAACATCCAGTTTGTCCTCTCCCTCCCGCTACTTAGCTTTAACGTAGCTGTGTTGCAGTAACAAACCTGCCTGCCAGAATGCTGGTCCCTAATCTATTAAGGTGCAAACCGTCTCTCTTGTACAATATATGCTTACAACAAAATATACCCCAGTTATCCAAGAATTTAAATCCTTGCTTCCTGCACCAGTTTCCCAGCCACGTGTTCAAATCCATTATCTCCCTGTTTCTGGCCTCACCACCCTGAGGAACTGGAAGCAAACCCGAGATAACCACCTTGGATGTTCTGCTTTTCAGTCTTCTTCCTAGTTCTCCGAAGTCCCGCTGTAGTATGTTCTTCCTCTTCTTTCCGACATCATTTGTGCCGACATGTACGACCGCCTCTTGCTCTTCACCTTCGTCCTTGAGAATTTCCTGCACTCTGTCTGTGATGTCTTTAACCCTGGCACCAGGAAGGCAACAAACCATCCTTAAGTCCCGTCTGCTGCCACAAAAACCCCGGTCAGTTCCTCTCACGATGGAGTCCCCTATTACCACAGCTCTGTGTGATGTCCGACTCTTCCGCTGTGCCTCCACGCCAACTTTTGATTGACGGACCTGGCCGCCTCGTGGACTGGCAGTGTCATCTGTCTCTACTGTTTCCAAAAGATTCAACTTGTTCCCGACAGGTACTTCCCCCGGAGTCTCTTACACTCCGGGGTCTCCTCTCCGCCTTCCTCATCGTCTGCTCTCTTCTGCTCTTTTCTGGTATGGTCGGTGTAATAATCTCGCTGAAGGTCTTGTCCAGAAAGATCTCGTTCTCTCGGATGAGCCAATGGTCCTCGAGTTATTTCATCAGTGCTGCAATATGCTCGGTCAGTAGCTGAACGTGAACACACTTTCCACACTTATATGAGCCAGACACACCAGAGTCGTTGACCTCCGACATCAAGCACGTAGCACACTGAACTTGGCAGTCATGTCTTCACCGTCTTCAACTGTGGCGTAATCACTTCACTCAATCTCCTTGTCAAAGACTCGTTTCAGGCGTAAGTTCTTCATCAGGAAAGTAAGGGAGGGGGAAGGGGCTGAGAATTAAATAGGATGGTGGGGGTGGAACTGGGTGGAAGGTCGCTTGGAAGGCGATAGGTAGATTTAGGCGGGGTCTGATGGTTATAGTTCGGAGGGGAGGGTAAAGTGGCTAGGTGGTAGGACAGCTGAAAACGTCAAACTATTCAGCATCAACGTTGACTTCACCAATTTCCAAAGTGCCCCTCCCTCAACCATTTAAATTAGCACTGCCCTCTTGAACTGCCCTAACTGTCCATCTTCCTTCCCACCTATCCACTCCACCCTCCCCTCTGACATATCAGTTATACTCCAACCTACATTTTCCTATCACCCTCCCAGTGACCCTCCTGCCAGCCCAGCTCCTACCCTCGTATTTACCTTTCAGCCCCCTTGTTCCCTGCCACATTCCTGATGATGGGTTTATGACTGATACATTGATTGTCCTGCTCTTTGGATGCTGTCTGATCTGTTGTGCCTTTCCGGCTCCTCACTTCTCAACTATTAGAAACTGAACAGATCCTGCATCTTGCAAAATTATTACTTTTGTCCTCTCCCCACACCCCTTTCTTTCTTAGTAAGTTTTATCTACAGAGGCGTATTCTTTATAGGGATCAGGCACTGACTCCATACCCAGCCCCTGTCTAGGCTGTGCACTCTCCTGCAGCTCCTCGGCTCTACTTGGGGTCTCCTTTACCAGGTTCACTAATACCACTGGCTTAATCACATCTTTTCCCAAAGTGCCTTGCTTCAATGCCCAGCACGGTGTGTCCCAGTTTACTGCAGTGAAAACACCTTTTCCCAGTGTCCTTCTTAAACCATCAGCACTGTAATTTTATGTGTTCCGCTCCGTTATAATGAGAACACCTGAGGCCTTTCACCACCTTTCAACCCCCTTGGGCTTCTTTTTCACCGGTGGTAAACTATTGCCAGTGTGCTTTACTCTATGTTTTGTTGTTTAGGATCTCCCCTTCTCCCAATTTCTATCCCTCACAGGATGAAAATCCTCCCAGAAGCTAAATATAATCTCATGCACCAGTGCATATTTACCTGCCATTTCTGCTGCGCTTCTCACTTCTTGAACTTCCTATTCATTCACTTGAATTCTTACCATCTCTGGAAGTGAGTCTTTAAACTCCTCCGGCAGAATAATCTCCCTTCGAGCCTCACAGGTCTTATCCATTTTTAAGGCCTGCACCCATCTCTCAAAATGACTGTGTTTAATTCTTTCAAACTCAATATAAGTCTGACCTGGTTCCATCTCTATATTTCTGAACCGCTGTCTATATTCTTCTAGTACCAATTCATAAGCACTCAACGTAGCCTGCTTGACATCTGCATAATCTCTTGCTCCCTCACGTGACAGCACTGCATATACCTCTCATGCTGTACCCACCATCTTAGTCTGAACTAGCATTACCCACAGGTTCACTGGATATGCCATCTGCCGAGCCAATTTCACAAATGAAATAAAAACGGTTTTGGCATTTTTCGCACTGAAATATGGCAATTTATTAACACAGTTGCATACATCCCTACATTCTCCCTTCATCTTCATCCTGCTAATTTAACTTTCTTAACTAATTCCAAACTTTTGAATTTCAAATTCTCCCTCTCTTCCTTTTTCCTCTCTTTCTCTTTCTCTATCTTCTCTCTCTTTCAGTCTCTCTCTTTATCTTCTAACTGCAGTTGTCATATTTGCAATTTAAGTTTTTTCTAACTCGACTGCAGTTGCCAGCTTCTCTGATAGACCAAAGTGCTTGAGCAACTCCATTATGATGACAGCTTTCCTTTTGTCTCTGGTGAAACACAATTCTACTCTACATGTTAATTCTAAAAGTATGCCCTTCCTTTATCTTTCTACACGTTCTTGGCAAATTTGGGTACCATCTTCAAACCTCAGAACCTTTTTAGTAATATTAAAAGCCATTTCTTTTAAATTAACCGACCACAAGGAAACAAAATTAAATGAATTTTCTCACCTGTATTACTTGAAGATCTAGGTCACTAACTGCCAAGTGTTGGAATCTGCTGGGACCTTTTGTACCCCAAATCTGTTCACATCTGTCTAAATTCCATACGACAAGCCCTCAAACTGTTATGATGTCGATGTTGAACCCCTCTGTTAATTAAAACCACACACCCAGAAAAGCTCACCTCACCTCGTTATCTGTTAAAACATGAGTGACAAAGTAGTCGCAAATTCCACGATTAAGAGAAAAATAACAATTTATAATTATGTATGTTAACTCGCTGAACTTGAAGGTTTGTTTTCAGATGTTTCGTCACCAAGACTGGGTAACATCATCAGTGAGAGTCTCTGGTGACGCACTGGTGGGATGTCGTGTCTTTCTATTTCTAGGTCTTGGTTTCTTAAGTGTCGTGATGTCATTTCCATTTTTTTGTTCAAGGGAAGGTAGATAGGATCGAAATTAATATGTTTATTGATGTACTTCTGGCTAAAATGTCATGCTTCTAAGAACTTTCGTGTGTGGCTTTGTCCTAGGAAGTGTGTGTTGTCACAGTCAACGTGGTGTCCTTTTCCTGTATGTATGGGAACTAGTGAGAGTGGGTCATGTCTTTTGGTAGCCAGTTGGTGTTCATGTATCCTGCGAGCACGACAACAGGACAGTGTGAAATGGAGGAAAAATGATTTTTTATACACTGTTTAATCAGTGTTTGTTCAGATAAGGAAGATTGTTCATATGTGTACAACACATTCTGAATGACAACGGAGACATAGTTAACGAAAAATGATGCACACGATGTATAAAATTTATAAATCATTAAAACAATATTTGATCCTCATCTGAAGTGATATCTTCCCTTTCTCTCAACGTTCCCCCTTTTCTGGGATTCCCAACTCTAGTCTCTCATTCTTCTTAGGATGTGTGTTATAAATTCTTGTTTCTGGTTTCCCAACTTATTTCAGTTAATCCACTTTCTACCAGGAATTAAATATGTTGGCCTGTTGGGTTCTTTCCAAAGCTAGTGTCTGTCATATTGTTGGAGAGAAAAGTTATGGCATCAGACCCAGCATTTAAACATATTGCTCTGTTGTACGTGCACTGTACAAAGGACCACCGCCCACAGGAATTGCCAAAACATTGAGGGAAGTATATCTATTTCGATCATATAGTTTCTCATTTTCCACATCTCCATATCTATATCCTCTCTCTCTCTCTCGTTCACCCTTTGTGTCTATTTAAGAAATCCACCAGTCATTCTTCGTGGCCCATCTCTCAAAACTCCTTCTTTCAGTTATACGCAATGCTTTCTTCAAGATGTAATGTGGTTATAATTAAGCAATGTAACTACCAAGACATGCGGGAGGAGCTGGCCAGAGTTAATTGGAAGGGGAGCTGAGCAGGAAAGACCATGGAGCAGCAATGGGAGAAGGTTCTGGGGATAATTCGGAAGATAATACCAGAAATGCAACCCCAAGAAGATGAAACATGCTCATGGGAGAACAAGGCAGCCATGTGTTACAAGGCATCAAACCAAAAGAGAAAACATGCAATGTGGTGAAGATGATTGGGAATCCAGAGAATTCATTGGCTCTGCAACTACATAAGGCTGGTATCACTGACACTACAGAGCTCTTAATCATGGTCAGGGAGAGAAACAGAGGAAACACATTCACTTTAAACACAGAAGATGGTATTTCTCAAGGAAAAGGATTCAGGTGAATTAAACATTTGAATTAAGATCAGTTAAATGCTTTTGCGGAATGTGTCAGATTGGAAGCAAGACCCGGGGAGACAGACCCTCAGCAGAATGAGAGTTTGAAAATGGAAGTATTTCCACATCAGAAACCAGGTTAGGTCACTGAGTGCAGGGCTCATGGGTGAATGGGTCTCAGTGAGATTTGGGGAACAGACAGCAGAATTGCATTGCAGATATTGCAGCTCGAAACTGCGTATTCACGTAGTGCTGTAGACCACAGCAGCAGGAGAAGTAGAACAGCATTCAACCACAACCTGTAACTTCTTGCCAGGGTAACACCTCAGTCTGTCATTGGCATCAACACCATCTATGACTCAGTGACGAGTGTGGGTGAAGATGTCAGTCAGAATCACATGAACTTTAACCTGATGCTAACTCATTAAAGCTACCGTGCTTGACAAAAAGATCTGATGGAAGCACAGCAGTCCTGTCACATTCAGTCCTAAATGGTGATGGACGATTAAACAAATGACTGGAGGAGAATGCTCCACAATCTTTCCCATCCTAAATAATGGAACATACCTGTACATCAGTGTAAAAGAGAAGGATGTTTTATCTGCACCATCCTCTGCAAGAAGTGCCAGCCCGATCCCACCCATCATGGCTGGAGTTACTCACGATCGCCAGGATGCCCCGATAGTCCGTGATCCCTTGCACTGGTGCCATCTTTAAAACATAATGGACACACGATTGAGCTCTCTCAGTTTGCAGCTGCCCTGCACAGTTTATCCTGAGCATGGCAGGTAAGGATAAATTGCACCACGGTTTGTTGACAGGGGCATGGAGGTCCTGGTGGAAGGGCTAGTACAGAGGGGGACCATTTTCTTCACAGAGGGAGCCACACCACAAGACCCACCAAGCATGGCCTGAGCTCACCAACCAGCTCAGTGCAGTATCTGCGGTCTGAAGAAATATTCAGCAATACAGGACAAGCTTCAATAACCTTTTCCCACTCTGTCAGGATAAGGGTCACCATTCTCCCTGCTCCCTCACACTCACTGTATAGCACTGTATATCTGTTATAGCACCGACATCCGAACACGATTCATGGTCCATGACTCTTACTATTGCATGCAAAGCCTACACACACACACAGACACACACACACACTCTCTCTCTCTCTCGCATTTGCAATATTCCCACATGTTGATAGAATATTCTGAAGAACGCTGATTGTGGAATGTTCAAGTTAGTGTTCCAAATAATTCCCATTTTCAGGAAAATGTCAATGACCCCGCATGTAACACAGAAGGGGAAGGAACAAAGTTGTACAATTTTCAAATCACATGCAATTCAAATCCACCATGAGGCCATTCAGCCCTTCAAACGCATTCTAGCATTTAAGAAGATTGTGGCTGATCTGATGCATTTCTCAGTTCCATGTTACATGAATTTTCAGTCATTCAACCCCTGGGCTCCTGTCACTGAGCAGACAACACTCAGGCACTTTTACTCCGGTTTTCTTCAAGCGCCTGCTCGAGGGCTTTTCCCATGGGGGCGCACTCTCCCAACAATATATTCCACCAGCTTTCTTTGTCGATGTAATGGTAAGAACATTTTACACAGAGCAATCAAAAATCTACACGTTATCGATATCCAGTCACACTTAGTAATTCTGGTTATTTCATATGTCTTACCCTATCGTATTCAGCCAAAGACGGATTTGAAATACTTGTCTCATTATAAAAGACAATTTCTAGCAGAGAACGTTTTTACCCTCAGTCGTTATTTTGACCGTTACCTGAATTGTAACTTTTTCATTGTTATGACTGTTTCTCTTGCCCTTTGCCTGTGCCTGTTTCTGTCTGTAACAGTTACACTGTCTCCCACTCAGTTGGCTGGACGGCTGGTTTGCGATGCAGATGGAGGCCAGCAGCGCTGGTTCACTTCACCACAGTCACAGAGGTTACCATGATGGGGACGCTGTCTCATCCTCAACCCATCACTCGAGGCGTGGTGACCCTCAGCTTAAACGACCACAAGTGGTCTCTCTCTAATGACAGAGCAGCTCTCTGATCCTTGGAACTCTGTTCTATCACTGTTAGCATTTTAAAATGTTTTCTAGATTACCATTTCATTTTGCCGGATGTTCTGAAGCAGTGTCATTTTTTACCACAGTCAACATTTCCCCATGGTGCACATCGCTGCCCATTCCTTGATAATCCTTGACTCTGTTGCTACTTAGGAACATTCTGTCTGTGCCTCAAAAATATTCAATAACTCTGCCTCCAATGGTCTGCGGGGAAGAGAGTTCCAAAAACTCATAGCACTGAGAAAGCAAAAAAAAACCTCAACTGGGGTGTGAGGTGAGTTTTTGTCTACTTCCCTGAGATTGGATACAATTACATTGGAAGCAGTTCAGCGATGTTACACTTCATGTATTCCAGGGATGAAGGTCTTATGTTATGGTTACTCATCGAAAGAGAGGTGATCTTACTGAAACATACAAAGCCTTCAGCAGAGTGTATCAGGTAGATATCCGTTGGGTATTTGTATAGTCCAAACTTTTTGATATTGTTCTAGAACCTCAACCGTGGGCATTCTACCCATCAAATCCACACTGACCCAGCGAACAGCATCCCAGCCAGACCTGCCCCCATCCTATCCATGTAACCATGCATTTCGCATGACTGACACATCTAACATACACATCCCTGGGCACTCTGGGCAAATTAGCATGGCCAAACCACTCTAGGCTGCACATTCTTTGACTGTGGAAGGAAACTGGAACACTGGGATGAAACCCACACAGACACGGGGAGAATGTTCAAACTCCACATACAGGACCCCTGAGGTTGGAATTGAGTCCAGCTCCTTGGTGATGTGAGGCAGCAGTGTGAAACACAGATCAACCATGCTCCTCCATTAGTTATAATAGTTACTTGTGTCTGACTAAAGAAATCTGCTTGACTTGTTCTTATCATTGAACCTGACCCAGTCTAAGACTTTTATCATCGGCCATTTCACCAATCTGGTCACATTTAAAATGTGATGTGAGTAGTGAAGGAGTGGGACTAGAAAAGGAAACAGTGACACCCTCCAAACTCAGTCAGAACCAGAGTGAGGAGAAATTCACAAAGTGGGGATTTATTCACGTAGGAATTCTCCTTCCCAGAAGTATGGGATGAATGAAGCTTTTTATTATGTCGAGGCTGGCTTCATCTGATTTTCCATAGAAAGTGGATAATGCTGCTTGGAGTGAAAAGTGCAGCTGGGACCACAATGCGATAAGCCACGACCTTATCAACTGGTGGAGTAGTGTCAAAGGGCCGAATGTCCCACTCGTGTCCCTCAGCCCTATGTTCTGATGTTCCATTCAGCCCTTCGGGCCTGCTACACAGGGGCAGATCGAGGTCACCCCGATGGTTAGATATAGTTTGGGAAATTTAATTGGAAAATCCAGGCTGAGTCAGGAATTGACCCTCACCTCAATCCCTCTTTTCAGGTTTCCTGTCTCTGTAACTTCTGCTCCAGGTGTGGGTCTTGTTACAGACCCACATTCGCTGTGAATACAGCCTTCTCCCCGCAACCAGCGTGAGCTCAAACAAATCCTCTGCTCTCCCTGAATGCACCATTGTACAACACCATTTTCAGTTAAAAAACCAGTTACTTTCCAGAAGAATAACATAAGAACGTAAGAAATAGAAACAGAAGCAGGCTATTCGGCCCCTCAAGCCTGCACTGTCATTTAATAAGAACATGGCTGAACTACTTCAGGGCTCAACTCCACTTTCCCGCTAACCCCTTGTATCCCTCAACTCGCTGATATGTCAAAACCCAATCCAGCCAGTCTGTAAATACATTCAGTGACCCAGTCTCCACAACCTCTGGGTTAGGGAATTCCAGGCATTCACTCTCTTCTGAAAGAAGACGTTTCTTTGTATCGATTTCCCTTATTTTGTATCTCCAACCCTAAGTTCGGCTCTCTGCCCTGGAATTGATCCACATTCTCGAAAGCTACCTTGTCAAGCCCCCTCTTTCTCTTGTCCATTTCAGTAATATCATCCACATTCATTTCAACCACAATGAATAAACGCCTCACCATTTTAGATGTACTCAATAATTAATCCCTTTCATTCCAGGAACCCGCCTAATGAACCAACCTAGTTATTTGCTGCATCAGCATGCTGACGTTATGCTTCAGACACAAAAACAATCCCATCCCTTCGCACTGATCCTTTTGCGGGTGTCTTCTCCATTAAGTAACAGTCTGCCTTTTGGTTCTCAGTGTCATCCTCAAACTCGGATATATATTGCACTCAGCTCCGGCTTTCAGTATAGATTGTAACTAAATCTTGCATTGGACTGATATTTGTGATACTCCAGCAGATAGATTCATCAGGAAGATCCATTAACCCTGACAGTCTGATTTCTATGTGTTAACCAACCGTCATCCCATGCTAATATATTAGCTGTCAAATTATGAGCTTCTGTCTTGTGTAACAAGTTTTTTTTCGTGAAACCTTATGAAAAATCTTGAGAAAGCCTCGTATCTACCAGATCCCCTTTATCATGTCCTTTTTTTACATTCTCAGGGATCTCCAGAAAAAAAACTTTGCATGATTTTACAGGCAAAATGTAGATCGCCTTTCACAAAACCATGTTGACTTTGCATGAAGCTTTTTCTAATTGTCCTGCAATTCCTTCCTTAATAATAGACTCTAGCAGATTCCCAACAATAATATTGAGGCTAAATGGTTACTGCTTTCAGTCTCGCTGTTTTCTTGAAAACAGGCGCCCCATTGAAGGGTCTCCAGTTTCACTGGAAAATTCCTGCAATCCAAAGAGTTATGAAATATTTCTCACAGGAACACCAGTCACTCTGTAACCGCCGCCTTTAAAACCAACTGTGGATTACTGCTGACCTGCGTACCCTTACTCTTATCTGTTTATTAAAAAGCCTTTTTCCTTTTGTTAGAGGCAGTTCACTAACTTCTCTCTTATTGCTATTTTGATTATATCATTGAAATACTTACAGTGCCTTCTAATGTGAGGAATGATATAAAATTCTGGTGTAAATTATCTGTCTGTTCCCTCTAGGTATACCCTCCAAACATCCTCAATATATTTTCCTGACTTCATTTCTACCAAAGGGCATACATTCATCTTGAACTTTCTTTATGTACATATTAAAGCTTGCATTGCTTGCTTTTATATTTCTTGCCAGTTTTCTTACATCATATCTTTCTTCCCTTTTTCCTTGCTTCCTTTGATTCATACAGTCATATCGTGCACAAACAAACCCTTTGGTCCAACTTGTCCATGCTGACCAGGTTTTACAAACGAAACTAGTCTCATCTGCTTGCATTTGGCCCATATGCTTCTGAACGTTTCCCATTTATATATTTGTCCAAATGTCTTTGAACTTTTGTAGCTGCACTTGCATCTTCCTCTGGCAGCTCATTCCATAAGCAAATTACCCTCTGTGTGAAAATGTTGTCCATTTGTCCCTTTTAAATTTCCTCCTTTTAACCTTAAGCTACGTCATCTATGTTTGGACTCTCCTGTCCTCTCAAAAAGACCTTGGCTATTCTCCCTATCCATGCCTCCCATGATATTAAAACTTCTAGAATGTCACCCCTCAACACTCCATCTGATTCTAGCTTCAAGAACAAACATTTAAAGATAACCACTGCAAATTTGTAACAGTATTAAAAGTGACAGGTAAACAACACACTGCCCAAACTTCATAATGTAATTTGTTTTTCTCCATGTTACAATACTAAGGCAGCTTGCAATTCTTACTCGTGCTAATGAGACGTCAAGCAAACAAATTCCTTTGTCTAAAGGGGGTGATGATCTCAACAGTGAAAACGTATATTTGGCCAGTTCTATGTTAAAAAAAAAGAATTCTTATACCATACGGTCAGCATGCACCTTTAGCAGAGTGAGATGAAGGCTGGGTGTACTTTTTGGATTTGGGATCACAATGTGAATTCAGTGCAAAGGGAGAATGGTGTTTTCAATACGGTTTACTCCAACAATGAAACTTTCCAGAGTGAGATGTGAATGGGAGGTGTAAAACAGCATGAATAGTGAGGCTGAGCCACACTGAGACCAGTGGCAAGGTGGCAGCACAAAACGCAGATTGATGCTAGTGCAGGGAAGGTAGACTGGATCAACGAGTTTCAGGTGAAGTGGGGAGGGACCATAATGTGAGAGAATGTGCTCTGTAATTTGAGATGGAGAACCTGGAATCAGGAAAGGAGAGGAGCAGGGAAGAGGATGGAGCAGCAGTGACAGGGGTTTCTGGGGAGAATTCAGGAATCACAGCTGAAAGTCATGCCCCACATCTGCTTATGGGCCCTGAAATAAACATCCTAAATCTGGCCCTACACTAATGCTCATCATGGTATCCTTGTCAACCATGGTGGTACATCTTCTAATCGAGTCCTTCTTTTTGAACAGAAACAACAATTTCTTAGCGTTATTGGATATCTGCTTGAATGTCTGCCCAGGTATACCCACTGACCTTCCTCTGGGTCTACTTCCACATCCCGCTTCAGATCAGATGTGAGACAGAAAGCCTTAATTTAGATGTCCAAGTCTTTTCAATCATTCAGGGAGGACTTCTGCATGTAGCTGAACACATGATCAGCGGAAGCTGACTCCATTCTCCCAGTTTCTCCATCTCTGTTGTTTCTGTTTGATGACGCCACATTCCAGTGAACTGCCACTGATTGACCGCCTTTTCCTTCAAATCAGAAGTCCGCTAATTCCATTGAACAGGGCCTTCAGCTGTGACTATCACAACTCCCGCGCTTCTGTCCTCACTCCGTCCCCTCCTTACCAGAACAATGATAGATCTCCCCTCGTCCTCACTTCTACTGTACTAGAATCCACATTCACAGAATCATCTTCCATCATTCCACCATCTCCAATGGGACAGCACTATCAAACACATCTTCTCTCGCGACCACTGACAGCATTTCATAGGGACCATTTCTTTTGTAACACCCTCCATCATCCTGAACACTTCCCAACTCCCCATGACACATTCCCATGCAATTACAGAAGCTGCAACACATGCCCGTTCACCTCTTCTATCTCCACTGGGAAGTGTAAATTAACAAAAGATGCACAAATATCTTGGTTCTGAAACTACATACGACTGGAATCATTGACACTACAGAGTTCTTAATGAAAGTCATGGAGAGAAGCAGAGTGAAGCACATTCAATTTAAGCACCGAAAGTGGCATAACTGCAAGGGAAAACGTTCAGATGAATGTTAGAATTAGAATCGCTACACTGTGGAAACAGGTCCTTCAGCCCAACAAGTCCACACCGATCCTCTGAAGAGTAAACCAAGCACACCCATTTTCTTATCCTATATTTACCCCTGACGAATGCACCTAACCTGCAAATTTTTGGTTTGTGGGAGGGAACCAAAGCACTCAGAAGAATCCCACATGGAGAATGCGCCAGCTCCATAAAGACAGTCGCTAGACGATGGAATCGAACCTGGGTCCTCAGCACTGTGAGGCAGCAGCACTAAACACTGAGCCTTGGTGCTACCTCACGGAATGCGTTTTGGAGTTTTGAAAAACAAGACAATGAGAGGTGTGACACAATAAACAAACGCTCAGAGGGATGAGAATATCGAAATGGAAGTGCTACCACATCAGAAACCAGAGTAGCTCACGGGGTGCAGGTCAATGGGTCTCTGTATGAATTGGGCGATAGACAGCAGAATTGCATTGCAGAAGTTGCAGCGCAAACCCGGGAATTCATGTAATAGTGTAGATCACAATTGGACAGAAGGAGAATTGTACTGAGTTACAATCTGTAACTTTTTGCCCAGGATAATTCCTCAGTCCATTATTCTCATTAAGCTGAATGATGTTTCAGTCACGAGTGGAGGTGAACATACCAGGGTCAGAGCCGTGTGGACCTAAAACTGATGGCAACCCATTTAAAGCTACCACACTTGACTACTCACATACATTGCAAACAACAGGACTAAAATCTGATAGAGAGGACGAAATGATTACAAAGCAAACAGATCAGATCGAAGCTCTGCAGTCCTGCCACAGCTAGTCAGAAATGGAGTTGAACTATGAAACTACTGACGAAAGAAGAGGACTCCACAAATATTATTTTTTAAATTATTCAATGGGATTAGTGTGTCGCTGGATAGGTCATCTTGTATTGCCCGGAGGGTAGTTAAGAGTCAAACACATTACTGTGGGTCTGGAGGTACATGTAGGCCAGAGCAGGAATGAATGGCAGTTTCCTTCCCGAAAGGGCATCTGTGAACAAGATGGGTTTCTCACACAATCAGCAACTGTTTCTTGATCATCATTAGACTCTTAATTCCAAATATTTATTGGATTTGAATTCCACCATTTGCTGTGGCAGTATTCGAACTGAGGTTACATGAGCATTGCCTGGGTCGCTAGACTAACAGCTCAATACCACTAGGTTATTGCTTTGCCATTCCCCGAAAGAATGGAACTTTGCTGCACATCAGTGTAAAAGACAGTATGCAATGTCTGCACCATCCTCAGCCACAAGTATCCCTTAGATGATACCCAACCAATTCGATTTGCTGCATGTGACATGAAGAAACAGCTGAACACAGTAGGTAAGAAAAAGGCAATGGGCCCTGACACCATTACTGCAATAGGACTGAAGACTTGTGCTGCATAACAAGCCGTGTCTCTGGGAAACTGTTTCATTCCAGCTCCAACTCTGATATCTCCCTGGCAACGTGGAAAATTCCTCAACTATGTCCAATCCCTTAAGAGAAGAATAATTACAATCTGACCATTTACCACCCCCTCAGTCCCATCACGAAAGACAAAAATGTGTGAGTTATTTTTGACAGAGCTGTCAAGCAGCACAGAAATTATCTGCTCAGTGTGGTTTCCGATTGGTCCCCATGTGGAGATGGTGCTGTTGTGGAAATGTCACTGGATTACCAATCCCGACCAGGCTAATGCTCTGGCAGCTGGTGGAAGTTAAAAACAACTAATAAAATATCGAAATCTAAAATCTGCTGTCAGTAACAGTGACCTTGAAGCCAAGTCGATTGTAAACACCAATTGCCTTCCCAATGTAATTTCAGGCAGTGAATCTCCCCTGCTTTCCTATTCTGGCCGAAAAGTGCCTCCAGACGACAGACATGTGGCAAACTCTTCAACGGTCTCTAAAATGCCAAGCAAGACATTCTATTGTATCAAACTGTTCCGAGCCCTTAATGGATAAAATTGAACAGAACACCCAGCACCAATCTCGGTATGAGAAAAGGTAATGGGAAACACAGTCCTGTTGATCCAGAAGATGCCTCCTTCCTAACAGCTGAGAGCTTGTGACACAGTTATAGAGTTTTCACACAGACTGCACAGAAACATTGGGGAAGGAATAGGTCATTCAACACATTGAGCCTCCCCCATTCTAGTTTTTGGTCTAACATCTCTTCAATTTTTTTCCCAAACACTGCATACTGTATATCCTTTGAAGTGATTAATTATTGGAACAATGTGAATTACGAACTTCGGTCCATCAATTTTGCTTCCCCATTCAATATAACGATGGTTGATCCTTTCTCCCCACACCAAACTTCTGCTGCAACCTTGTCCCTTTAGTGTCAAGAAATACTTAACGAAATTCAGTGCCTTGCCTTCCACAGGCTTGTGTAGCATAGAATTCCCAGATTCACCAGTCTGTGAGTTCAGACTTTTATTCTCATCTCAATGCAGAGTGCCCTGGCCGTACCTAATATTGTGGCTGCTTGTTTTAGACGTCCCAGGAGGTGAATTATCATCCCTGCTTCCAATAAATCTCGCCCTGTCAGAGTATTATATATCTCATTGAGATCTCCACTCATTTTCCTAAACCACATGGAATACAGACTCAGTCGCCCCAAACTCTGCTCCCACAACAAGTTTGTCATCCTAGAGATCAGTCTGGTCATTCTTTGCTGCTCTCCCTCAATGTCAGGTTTGTCCTTCATTAGGTAAGGAGACTAAAACTGTACACAATACTGCACAATGTTCGAGATGGGGTCTCACCAAGGTCAAGTAGAGCTGTAATAAAATACCCTTATTCCTGGACTCAAATTCCCCGGAAATGAAGGTCAACACACCATTTACCTTCCTAACGGCTTTCAGTTGCTCCAATAATGCTTTGAGTGACTGGTGTACAGGGAGATCCAGATCCTTTTCAATGTTACATATACTCAATTGGTGGGTCTATGTACATGGGGCAGCGTGCCAGTGCCAATCCCAGTATTGACGTCTGGCTTCAGAATGCACTGCCGTGAATGGACCTCAGAGTTCAGTGAAGAAGTCAACAAAGTATGCACGTTACTATCTTCATCGACCAACATTTCACATCAATTCCTTTTGAAATGCTAGCCTGATATTATATTTTTTCCAACCAAAATGTTCAGTGTTACGTCAATCCACATTGCTGTTCATCTGCCACGAATTTGCCCATTTCCTCCACGTGTCTCAATTACCTTTAACTTCTTTACATCCGCCTCATCCAATCAATTCTCAGTTTGCTGCCATCAGCAGATTTTGAAACATTCCATTTAGTACCCCAGAGCAGATGTTTAATCTCCTTCCTGAATAGATGGGTGCCAAGCATCAATTCCAGGATCATCCTGCTCGTAATTGCTTTCCACTCCAAAAAAATGGAACTGTTTATTCTGACTCACTTTTTCTTTCAGCTCTCTACCATTCTCAACCCATGCCAGTATATTAGATCTCACTGTTGCACACTGTTATGGGCCAGGACAGAACACCTCAAGTCAGTTTAAGGGAGTAGTGCAGACTCAAACTTTGCTTCTTGCCTTAAGCAGGTGTAAGGAAGATATTCCAGGAGTGACGCAGCTTGTCAAGCCACTTAGTTTTAAATAAAACAGAATTTATTTTCAAGGTTACGGAATGAAACACAAACAGAAGAGAATAGCATGCAGAATAACAACCTATCCGAAAACCCAACAGATTATCCTAACTTAATGATGTAAGCAAATTAAATTCATAAGGAGTGGGTACATGGGAAGACCAAGAACTGACTTTCAATTCAGCCTACATAGATGTAGGGCATTACTGTGTGACATGATTAGGGATGACAATACCAAGAGACAGCCAATTAAAAGCCATTTCCATGCTACTAGTTCCACAGTAGGTAGAACTAAAGTGACTTTTCCCAGCTTTTCTCATTTTAAAGTTTAAATATTAAAAAATATTAAAAGTTGGCTACTCAGCTAATCGTCCAGCTGAAGCTTTCTGGTCTTCAGTAGCACTCCATTTCTCAACCGAGAATCTGAAATTGGTTGAAAGCCATTGGGTGGTACCGTGGCAAAGTGGTTAGCACTGCTGCCTCACAGCGCCAGGGACCCGAATTCAATTACTGCCTCAGGCAACTGTTTGTGTGGAGTTTGCAAATTCTCCGCGGGTTTCCTGCGGGTGCTCCGGTTTCCTCGCATAGTCCAAAAATGCGCCGGTTAGCTGAATTGGCCATGCTCAATTGCGCAGAGCGAAGGGGCAAATGTAGACAAATGGATCTGGATGGGTTGCTCTTTGGGGGGTTGGTGTGGACTTGTTGGGCCAAAGGGCCTGTTTCCACACTGTAAGTAATCTGTATCTAAATAATCTAAGGTGTTGTTCGAAGTACTTGAAACAATCGCCATAAACACCCCATGGAAAATTCGAAAGGAAAAATTCAACCCAGTTTCTTCCAGGAGAGATATCAGAGAGAGGGGGCGGGGGGATCAGCATGGAACTTCTTCTTTGGCCTGATAGCTTCACAACTGGCTGCCTGCTTTCAGTAAACAGCCAGTCTGTGAAAAATCAGTCCAAACAAATCAAAGCAGAGGGTCTGCGCTGGGAGAACTGGCCACTCCCCTTTCATAAGAACAGAAGGACTAGGAGCAGGAGTAGGCCATCTGGTCCTTCTAACCTGCTCAGCCATTCTGTAACATCAAGGCTGATCGACTCGTGGACTCATGTCCACTTACCCGCACTCTGACCGTATCCGTTATTTACTTCATTGTTCAAATCATATCTATCTCAGCTCGAAAAACATTTATTGAAGTAGCGCCAACTACTTCACTGGGCAGGGAATTCCATAGAATTACAAGCCTCTGGGTGAAAAGGTTCTTTCTGAATTCAATCCTAAATCTGCTCCCTCTAATATTGAGGTTATTCCATCTTGTCCTAGCTTCACCTGACAGTGGAACCACCCTCTCTACTTTTTTCTGACCTCTTCCCTTCATAATATTGTTTATGTTTCTATAAGATCCTCCCCTCATTCTTCTAAATTCCAATGAATATAATGCTGATCTACTCTGTCTCTGCTCATAAGACAACCCCCTCAACTCCAGATTCACCAGAGTGAATCTCCTCTGCATAACCTCCACTGCCAGTACATTGCTTTGCAAGGAAGGAGGCCAAAACTGCTCACAATACTCCAGGTATGACCTCACCAGCACCCTGTACAGCTGTAACATAACCTTCCTGCTTTTAAATTCAACCCCTTTTGCAATGAAGAACAAAATACCATTTACGTTCCTAATTATTTTATGTACCTGCAGATCAACCTTCTGTGATTCATGCACAAGGACAGCCAGGTCCCTCTGCACAGCAGCATGCTGTAACGTTTTTACAATTCAAGTAATAATCCTTTTTACTGGTACTCCTAACAAAATAGATTACTTCATATTTAACATTGTATTCCATCTGCCAGACCTATACTCATTCATGCAATGTAACTATTTTCCTCTGCAAAGTTTCACAGTACTCTGCACACTTTGGTCTACCACTCATCTTCGTGGCATCTGCAAACTTTAGCCAACTACGCATGCTCCCAACTCCACATCATCTATATACATTGTGAATAATTCCAACCCCAACACTGATCCCTGAGGCACACCACTCAGCACTGATTGCCAGCCAGGATAGCACTCATTTATACGCACTCTTTGCTTCCCGTTAGTCAACCAATCTTTTATCCATGTTAATACTTCAGCCGTAACGCCATCCATCTTTATCTTATGCAGCAGCCTACTATGTGGCACCCTGTCAAAGCCTTTTTGAAACCTAGGTACACCAGATCCACTGCTGCCTCGTTGTCTATCTTGCTCGTAATGTCTTCGTAGATTTCCAAAAGATTGTTAAGCATGATCTGCCCTTCATGCATCCTTGCTACATCTGTGCAATGGGCCGTTTTCTATCAAAATGCCTTGCTATTTCTTCCTTGATAATATTGTCAAGGCATCTTCCCCACTACTCAGATTAAGGTAACTGGTTTATAATTCCCCAACTTTTATCTACCTGCCTTTTTAAACAATGGCGTCCCATTTGCTGTTTTCCAATCTGCTGGGACGACCCCAGAGTTCAGCAAATTGTAGAAAATTACCACAAGTGCACTTGTTATTTCTCCTGCTATCTTTTTAGTACCCTGGGATACATTACATCAGGGCCAGGGGATTCGTCTAACCTTATCTCCATTACTCGATTAGCTTGCCCAATGCTACCTCCTCTGTAATAATGATTGTTCACAAGTCCTCACCTACCTTCATCTCTTTGGTAAAATCAAGGACTGCAGATGCTGGAAACCAGATTCTAGAGTGGTGCTGGTAAAGCACAACAGTTCAGAGCATTCCTGATGAAAGGCTTTTGCTCGAAACGTCGATTTTTCTGCTCCTCAGATACTGCCTGAACTGCTGTGCTTTACCAACACCACTCTAATCTAGAATCTTAATCTCTTCGTCGATCACTGGCATGTTATTAGTGTCGTTCACTATGAAGACTGATACAAAATACCTGTTCAATGCCTCAGCCATTTCATCATATCCTGTAACTAAATGCTCCTTCTTATCCTCTCAAGGACCAACATTGAAGTTAGCCACTCATTTTAATTTTATATATTTAGGGAATCATCTGCTATCTGTCTTCATATTCTGTCCTTTTTTTTTCTCGTGTTCTATCTTACTTTTCTTTATAGCTTTTTTCGTGGCTTTCTGTTGATCTTTAATCTTTTCCCAATCTTCTAGGTTCCTGCTGTTCTTGACCGCTTTGCATTCCATCTCTATCAATTTGATAGCCTTGCGTATTTGCTTAGACGCCCACAGCAGACTGCCCCTTTTCTGAGAGTCTTTCCTTTTCACTGAATATACTTTTGCTTAGGACTTTGAAAAAATCCTTTGAAAATCCTCCACTGCTCGTCAACTCTCACCATAAAGTATTTGTTTCCAGTTTCACTTTCGCCAAGTCCTCCCTCCATTCTGTTGTAGTCTCCTTCGTTTTAGCACAGGACCCTGGTATTAAATTTTATCTTCACTCTCCATCTGTGTTTTAAATTCAACCATACTGTCATCATTCCTTCCAAGTTGATTCCTAACTAAGAGGTCATTAATTATTCCTGTCTCATTACACAGGACCGGATCTAGCATAGCTCGCTCCTCATTGTACGTGTTTTAATTTTCAACTTGAAAGCATTCCCAAGTTGTCAAACCCAGACTCTTTGGATTCGCTGCTTTTCAGACTGCTATGAAAGAAAAACAATGACAGCATAACCTTGTTAAAGGAGTAGCATTGTCACAACACTACACTTGGGACATCATCAAAAATGTTTCTGAAAATTCAAATTCACTGCATCTATTGCTTCGCCATAATTTATTTCGCAGTCGGAATCTTCAATATTATTCTCCATTAATAATTTGGTATTCACTTGATCCATGTTCATTACTTTCAAATTAGCATTATTCTCAAAGTTCCCTGGCAAAGCGTTCTTTCTAATAGACTCTTGTATTGTCCTGATTGCTTCTCTGGTACGAAGCAGACGGTAATTTCCTGCTGTCTCCCTGCCTCCTTTAGAAATATTAGGATTCCATTTGCTGCTCTCAAATCTGTCAATTCAATCACCTGGAATTTGGAACACGGAAAGCAGAGTATCCATTATTCCCATGGCCACCTTCTTTAGGAATCAGAGATATAGATTATCATTCCATGGGGATTTATCAGATTTCAGTACAAATTCTTTCTCCAAAACTGCTTAGTTAGTGATTGATTGTATTTCCTTTCTTTCTCAGTAGACCTCAAATTGTTTGGAAGCATTTTTTAAATATCCTATCATGAAGGCAGAACTGAAGTAGATGCTTCATAGTCTGCCATTTTCCTCTTCTCCATTCGTTGGTTTTGGACTGTAAGGAAGCTACAATTATCTTCTCCAACATTTCACCTTGGTATATTGTACGTTGAGAAGATTTTACATTTCAGGCTTGTTAATGTACTCTTCCAAAGCCCATTAGTTGCTGTCTTAAGCTGTTCAATGATTGACCTTCCACAGACATACAATCACAGAAGCATAGTCTCTGTACCATCAAAAATACAGCACGATTTATATTATTCCAAATTTCCTACATCAGTCCCGTAGCCATGAATGGTATGACACTTCAAGTGCTCGTCCAAATAATTTTTAATGGTTGTGAGATTACCCGTGATAACTGCCCCATCTTCGGAAGTCCATTCCAGATTCCATGACCCTTTGGGTGAAAAACAATCCCCGAATCATCTATAAACCTCAAATCCTTCCCTTTAAACGTGTGCTCCCCTGTTCTTGCCAATTGACTAAAAGGAACAGCTACTGTCTATCTACCCTGTCCATGTCCCTCTAATCTTATCCTTCTGAATCACGTCCCCCTCAGCCTTCTCTCATTCAAACTAAACAATCCGAGCTTATTCAGCCTCTCTCCATAGCTGACATGCTCCAGCATTGGAAACATCCAGGTGAATCTCTGCACCCCCTCCAGAATAATCACATCCTTCCTGTAATGTGGCTCCCAGAACTCCACATAGTATTCCATATTGGCCTCAACAAAGTGCTACATCGATCTTGTAATCTATGCCTCGATGAGTAAAGGTTATGCCTACTGCTTCCATTGACTTTTTACGTAACCTTTTATTCTCCCACGTCACATTCAAGAATGTGTGGAAAAGCTCCCTATGATCTTTCTTGTGTGCTACAATTCATTGCGTATTCCCCATTTAGTTCCTTCTGCCAAAGTGCATCACCTTAGTTATCAGAGTTACATTCCATCTGCCATTGATCCACCCATCTGACCATTCCATCTGTATCTTACTGTCACATAAGACCTTCCTCCTCACTGCCAATCGCTCGGTCAATCTTTGTATCAAACACAGACTTACTTATCACACTCCCACTCCCCCTCTACATCCACACCTGCACCATTTATGAATACCACAAGTAATAAGGGACACAGCACTGATCACTGTGGTATTCCGGGGACACCGGTCTCCAGTAACACAAACAGCCTTCTAACACCACCTATCTTGTGCAAAATTTTCTTTAACACTGATCTGAAACACACTGGTGTATAGTTCCCTGTTCTATCTCTACAACCCTTCCTATAAATGGTGTTCTCCAGTCCTCGGACACCTCACCTGTGACCAGATTCTATTTAAAAATTTGCATCAGCGCCTTTCATCCCTTGTCTCCAACAGCAGCCTGAGATGTAACTGATCTGGACTTGGGGATTGGTCCAATTTTATACCAGCCAATACATCAATCCCTGCTCACATCTTACATCAATCTGTTCAAGAGCTTCCCAGTCCATCTTCTTGAGTTCTGTATCTGCCTCCTCCTTTTCCCAAGTAAAACAGACGTGAAATTCTCATATAACAATCAATCAGTGTCTCCAGTTTCAAACACAAATTTCCACCTTGATCTCAGACCAAGTCTCCTCAGCAGTCCATTGTGCCATCTGAGGAATTAATCTGGAGAAAGCCCATTCAATATATGTGATCAGTTTATTTTACTTAGATCACGACATCAAAATTGTACAGGTACAGTCTCCCCAAATCTCTGTGTTACTCGTGCAGAATGTCTTTACTTCTAGTAGGAGCAAATCACTGCAGAAGCAGAATCTGCACTGAGACCAACACATGCTATAAATCACAGTGAGTCAGACAGCGTCCGCAAAGAGAGCTGAAGTTAACACTTTGAGTCTAGTTGATTCTTCATCTGTATTCGGATTCTCTTTAAATGAAGGCCTTTAAAGGGAGACAGCACTGAAACCTGTGGCACACCAGCGTACACCGGGCTGCAGTCATACAAACAACCTTCTACCACCACCTATGTTCTCCAATAGTTTCGCCAGTGCTTACCTTCCCCTGTTTGCATATGTTCCTTCCAATACACTTTGCTTTAATGTTTTCTGCTAACTTACTGCGTGTGCTAATTAAAACTCGTCCTGAATATCTGACTGTACCATATTCACTGATTTGCCATTATTTACAAATACAAGAGATATCTTCAAGAAAAACTTTTTAAATTGTAACTTCCCTTTCATAAGTGCAGAACAATTCACTTGAAATTTGCTATTACTTTCTCAGTGTCCAAAAAGATCTTCGTTCCAATAGGTTGAAACAGATTCCCTACTGCGGATAACAACTAACTGGCCTGTAGTCCTTCACTCTCCCACTCCTTCCCTTCATTAATCATTTGAATGCATTTATAACCTTCTGAAGTGAATACAGAAAAGTACAGTTGTCCCTCTTGTAATCAACATGTGTATTGCTGTTTTCTCTGAAATTTCAGTTTGAATTATATCCCGTCTGTCAGACTGATCAATCCTCATCTCAGTTCTGTTTCCAAATACAACTTCATAACTGTATATGAATTATTTTAGTCTTTAGTTACAAAGATCCCGTGGTGACCTGGTATTTCTGGGAGATTTTCTGGAAGTCATCTTTGAAGACAGATGCAATTAACTGTTTCGTCTCCTTGTCATTTTTCTGTTCTCTATAATAAATTATTGTATCCAGACATACGCTGTGTCACATTTGATCTTGATTTCATTTTCCTTTCAAGTACCAACAGACGCTTTTCGCCAGTATTTACAATTAACAAAGAAAATCACAGAACAGGAACAGGCCCTTCAGTCCTCCAAGCCTGTGTCGATCCAGATCCTCTATCTAAATCTGTCGCCTATTTTCTAAGGATCTGGATACCTCTGCTTCCTCATATTAAATGACGCTATCGTCCCCACCTCTACTACCTCAGCTGGCAACGCATTCCAGCCACCCACCACCCTCTGCGCAAAGAACTTTTCGAGCATATCTCCAATAAAGGTTTCCCCTTTCATCTTGAATTCTTGACCCCTAGTAACTGAGTCCCCCACTCTGGGAATAAGCTTCTTGCTATCCACCCTGTTTACATCTCTCAAGATTCTGTAAACCTCAATAAAGTCCTCCCTCAACCTTCATCTTTCTAATGAA
Organism: Chiloscyllium punctatum; assembly: GCF_047496795.1. Classification (NCBI taxonomy): domain Eukaryota; kingdom Metazoa; phylum Chordata; class Chondrichthyes; order Orectolobiformes; family Hemiscylliidae; genus Chiloscyllium; species Chiloscyllium punctatum. Next base: position 80,107,511 of record NC_092754.1, read on the forward strand.
ATTAATCCTAATTTACCAAATTTCTCTTTATATGTCGTTCTCACCATAATAGGCAACATTCTGGTGAAAATCCTCTGCCCTCTTTCCAAAGCATCCAGAACCTTTCAGTAATGTGGCAACGAGAACTGTCTGCAGTATTCCGAATGTGACCGAACCAAAGTCATACACAACTGTAATACGGCCTACCTACACTTGAACGCAATAGATTCCAACAGATTCCCTCCTGTTGGTGACGGGTTAACTGGTCTGTGGTTCTCCACTTCTTAAATTGTTAGAATGCAGGAAGGAAGTGTGCTGTATGCCTTCTTGATCATTCTATCGACCTGCCACTTTCAGCGAACAATGGACCTGAACACCCAGATCTCTCTGCACATCAATTTTCCCCAGGGCTTTTTCCAGTTACTGCACAATTAGTTCTCGAATTGGATCTTCCAAAATGCATCACCTCACATCTTCCTTTTCGCCACCCAACTCTCCAATCTATTTACATTCAGCTGTGTTCTCTGACAGTCCACTCAACTTCCTGCTACTCTACCAATCTTCGTGTCATCTGCAAACTTGCTAATCAGACCACCTATACCTTCCTTCAGATCATGTAGTATATCACAACAAACAGTGGTCCCAGCACGGATCCTGTGAAACACCACACAGAACAATTGTTCATTTTGAGAAACTCCCTTCCATTACTACACTCTGTTTCCTGTTGCCCAGCCAGTTCTCTAATCCATCTAGCTAGTACACCATGGACTTCTGCGACTTCACCTTCTCCATCAGTCTATCTCATCAAACGCCTTACTGAAGTCCATGTACATGACATCTACATCCCTTTCTCCACTATCAACTTTTTCATTCCTCAAAGAATTCTATTACGTTTGCTAAGATGTGACCTTCCCTGCATAAACCATGGAAGGTCTTGTGTGGAGTCCGACTTTTTTCACCCTGGAGTCATACTGGTTTTATTTCCACTGCAAGACTTTATAAAATGCCACATGATTGGCTGCGTACAAATTGAATGTTGTTTTGAACAAAATACAATCTATCCACCAAATATAAAACTGCAAACGCAAATTAGCCCCCCAGATTTATAGGTGTGTCTGTGCGAGAGATGCGGAGTGTGTATGTGGCGGGGGGTGGGGGAGGATGGGGGTGGGGTGCGAGTGAGAGAGAGAGGGTGTGTATGTTTCTTTCCATGTGTGTGAGCGAAAGAGGGTGTGTGTGCGTGTATGTTTAAGGATGAGAGTGAGTGTCTGTGCTACTTTAAGACCAGACAGATTTAGCAGATCCCTTTCCCCAAACACGCCCAGTCCGTGGTTTCAGAGCGTCCATGCTCTGCAGCCTCTGCTCCATTTGTTGTTCATGTTACAGACACTGATGCTATAACTACAGTCCCAATGCTCCATCCAGAGTTGGGTCACCAAATCCTCAGGTCTCCATGAACGTCTGAGGTAGCTCACAGCACAACCTCCAGCAAACCATCCCCATCCCCATCCCCTCCACTAACTTTTCAATAACAGGAGACAATCAGACTTCCCTCCACTAAAAGTGAGATATCTACTCCTTTATAATTATACTTCAGGGTCCTCCTCTTGTTCCTGACCACGTGATCAGCTGAGAGGTACAAACACAGGCGTTCAGTAGACAGGCACAGACCAAATTTTAAAGACATGAGTCAAAGATGCTGAAACTCCCTGTCCAACATGGAGCACAACTTGGTACGCACTGGGAAGTGAGTAATAACCCGAAACACAACCCCCTGTCTATGGAGCACCACATGGGACACACCAGCAAGTGAACAACAGCCCAGCACACACACCGCTGTCCAACATGAAGCACGACGTGGGGCACACCGGGAAGTGAACAGCTGCCCTGAATACACACGCACCTCTTCATGAAGCACCTTAAGGCACACACCAGGAAGTGAACAACAGCACAGCACACCCTCCCCTGTCCATGGAGTAACACATGGGACACAACGGGAAGTGAACAATAGCCTGACGCACACCATTACATTATTTCTGAAATTCATGATGCCAGCATTCGATACAATACACAACGAAAAACCAAGGCCAGGGAAAGAATCAGATGGACAGAGACATTCACATTAAAGATAGAAACGGAAGGTGTAATATTTTGTTAAGGCAAATTGTGTTAGCACTTATAGGTAGCATCCTGGGAAGTGTTTTCAAACACAGACAGGTACATACAAATTAAAGAAGCCCTGCAGTGTGGAACCAGGCCATTTGGCCCACCGAGCCCACAATGACCCTCCTGATAACATCCTGAGCAACAAACTGAAACGTTACCCCGGTAACTCTAAATTTTCCACAGACAATCCAACGAACCTGCACATCCCTGGATCAGTGGAACAATTTATTGAGGTCACTGAATCTAACCTGGACATTTTTGGCTGTGAGAGGAAAACCAAACACCCAGAGGAAACTCACGCACACACAAGGACAGCGTGCAAACACCACACAGAATGTCACCAAAGGGTGGAATCGAACACAGGTAATTGATGCTGTAAGGCCGTATTGCTATCCACTGTGACACTCAATGACCAGCTGCGCGAGAAACTGCATCCTCCCACTTTCTCTGAATCTGTCACATCTGTTCAAATGATGCCGAATTCCAATGTGGTGCTTCCAACAAGCCTTCCTTTACCTCCACAGGGCCTTAAGCTGTGACTGACACACTGCCTGATCTTTGCCCTCACCCCTTCCCCTCTTCCCAGATCAAGTTGTTCATTAATACTGCAACATGCAAGATAATTGCTGATCTAAAATAAAACAAAGAGCTGCATATACTAGAGATCAAAAACAAAAGCTGTTCTGATGAAGAAATCCCAAATTAAAAATGTTGACTCACTCTCTTCCTACAGAGGATTAGGAAAAAGTGAATTCTGAAGTAAATTCATGATGAAAGGCTGATGACCGAAACATAGACTTTCCCGCTCCTTGGATGTGCCCTAACCTGCTATGCTATTCGAGGGTCAAACTTCCGACTTTCTTCCTTCAAATAGTACCAGACCCGTCGGGTTTTGCCTGCAAACGCTTGTATATCTAATCTCCTGTTTAGAACGTACATTTTTTCCCTGCAGTATTGACTTCCATACACATCTCCCACCAGTATTTGCTTGTACTTCTTGTTTATAATCTCTAGTCAAATTGTTCCTGTGTAATCTGATTGCTGGGGTGAGATGAATGGTAGATTCAGCGAGATCTTTCCTGAAGCCTTCCTTCACATCACAAAACCTCGCTGCACTTTGTTCGAACAATATATGAATTGGAAAGACAGAGAAGAATATGGGCCAAGTGCAGGGAATTGCGGTTAATGTGGACGGACATTTTGGTTGGTATGGACCAGTTTTGGCTGAAGGTCCTGTCTCCGTGCATGACTGTAAATGAAAGTGGTTTTGGGTATAGACAGAGAGGGTGAGATTGAGCAACAATATCATGGAAGGATGTGCTCACATGTTTCAGAATGCTGAGATATAGACATTTCGATAGCATCCAGTAAAATACGCCAGTATTACCAGGAATGATGGTGAACAGAATATAGGTGTGAGTTCAGATGATGGAGAGTTTTGGATGAGGATTTGTTCTGCAGCTCTGTAAATGTGAATGGGGTCAGCAGAGTGTTCAACTTATCCGTCTGAATCTAACAATAATTTATCTTTGAGTGATTTCCATTGAGTGTGACAGGGGGATTCTTTGCACGAGGCCAAACTAGTTTTCTGGTGCTATCTTACCGAACTCACCTCATTAACTACCCACCCTAACCCATGGTGTCACTCTCATTCAATGTTAACCCGATTCTTCCACCCACTTTGGCTGGAGGTACCCACTATCTCCCAGATGCCACTGGATATTCCATTATTGCTGGCACTCGTGCCATCTTTAAAAGGACAATGGGCACTCGATTGAGCTTTCCTCAGTTTGGAGCTGTCATGTACGTTTTACCCAGAGCATAGCAGATAAGGGTCAATTACCCCACGGTTTGTCAACAGAGTCACAGATATCCTGGCGGATGGTTTAGTACATCTCTTCCCTAGTACCACCAGACCCACCAAGCATGATCTGAGCTCACCACCCAGCTCAGTGCAGTATCTGAGATCAGTAGCAATGACCAGCACTACAGGACAAACATCGATAACATTCCCAATTCTGTGAGGATAAGGGGCATCGTATGCTGTTTGTCCCTCACACTCAATGTATGTCTGTTCCAGCACCGACATCCGAACAAGGCTCATGCTCCACCACTCTCACTCTTGCATACAGCACGCCCCCCCCCCCACCCCCGTGTCTCTTTCCTTTGTAACATCTCCACAGATTGTAGAATTCTCCAGAGAATGTTGATTATGGAATGTTCTACATAATATTCCAAATAATTCCCAGTTTCAGGAAAATGACAGTGCCCCAGTGTGTAAAACATGAGGTGAAGGAACAGTGTTTTTTTTAAAATCATATGCAATTAAAATTCACATTGAGTCCATTTCGCCCTTCAAATGTGCTGTACCATTTAATAAGATCGGGGGTGATCTGACTGTCTCCTGAGCTTCACGTTGCAGGAACTTTCAATCATTCAGCCCCCTGGATTCCTGTCACAACCAGACGACACTCACGCACTTTCTACCCTGGGTTTTTTCAAGCATGTGTTCGGGAGGCATTTCCCATGGGGACCAACCCTCCAAAAAATATGTTCCATCAGCTTTTTACGTTCATACAATGCTTCACAGAGACCAATCAAAAATGTACTCATATTGTATAGTTATCGACATCCAATCACAATTAGTAATTCCGGTTATTTCACTTGGTTCAACTTATTCAACCAAAGATAGCATCCAATCAACTCTCTCGTTATAACGTACAATTTCCAGCGGAGATTTTTCCCCCTCAGCAACTATCTTGACCGTTATCTGAAGTGTACCTTTTTTTCCCTTCTTATCAAAGTTTATATTTTACATTGACTTTGGCTATTTCTATTTATAGCAGTTACACAGTCTCGCAATCTGTTGGCTGGATGGATGGCTTGTGATGCAGAGGAAAGCCAACAGCGCATGTTCAGTTCCCCACACAGACAGAGGTTGCTCCGAAGGGCACACCCTCTCAACATTATCCTGTCACCCGAGGTGTGATGACCCTTAAGATAAATCATAATTTGTATTCTATCCATGTTAACATTTTAATTTTTTTCAAAAATATTTTTATTCAGAGAAAATTAGTTTAATGCTTCAATGAACAAATAAGTACCCAACTCAAAAAGCAATGCAAATTGAACACAATTACACCCATGGGCATGTATAGAAGTAAAGGTAAATCAATGGGCCGAAGAAAAATAAAAAATAAAAAAGGAATCCTGGAACTCATTATAACAAAACTATAGCTCTCAACCTTCAAGAGCGTTAATTAATACACGTTCATTTGTTCGTAATTCTTCCTCTCTGGACATTAGATTCATTAGTCAATTTCGTCATAGCTATATTAGCCTGTACCTTGGTAATTCAAAAAGGGCTGTCATGTCGAATAAAAATCCTCTATTGTATGGTGCAAAATACCTTTTAAAAAGTCCAAAGGGCTATGCTCCATGACAAGGTTACGACAAACCAATAGACCCACGGGGTTTTCAGACACCCAACTCAACAGAACTTTTTTTTTTCTGAACTCAGAGAGTGAGGGTATTGAAGTATTTTTTCCTATGCACATCTGAGTAAGGTAGACTGGGCAGGCCCAGGAAAAGGGAAACCTGAACCATCTCCAATTCTGTCCGCAATATCCTGTCCATCGCAGTGAACACACCGCTCCTATAGCGCCGTTGGATGGTCAACAAGCAATGAGTAAGAGTGTCCATAGTCATTTTGTATTTAAGACATACTCCCACTTGAATTTTGAGAGAGTGTCTGGGGCCAGATAGACTCTATGATGAATCTTCAACTTCAGGGCAAAAGTCTTCTTACAGATTGAATTACTTCTTGTATTTTCACAAATATCCTCCCCTGTGTCCGAAGAGATCTGAACCCCCAAAGTTGTTTGTAGACCTCATAAAGGCACAAAGTCTCGTCTAAGGGGTCACTCTGCAACAAATGATAAAGGGTACTGACAGAGAGTGTGTTCTTAGCAATAAGCACCCTCTTTTCTGTATCGGATCTGTACGGGTCTATTAAAAGCGTGGTTCTTTTCTGAATGACATCTCTGATCTGATAAAAAGAAAACAGAACAGATCTCTACTCGGTAGTCATTAGTTACGACTTATTTTGATCAAAGGACATCATTGTTTCTCCCTCAGATAAATCATCCAAGCAAGATAAACCAACTGGTTGTCCATAGTTTAAACATGGAATCCAGCATTCCCCATCGGAAACATGGTACACCACGTTTTGGGGTAAGAAATGGGGTTTGGCTTTTTTGCCCTCGATCGGACACATTACAGTCCCTACTTTAAAATTATTGATATTTATTGGGAAATGGTAATACTTCGTAACTGTCCTCATTTTGTCTATGAGTAGCAGACTACTAAGGGAGTACTTTGCCTGAGAAGATTCAATATCTAACCATATTGATGCCGAAGCCTCACTAACATCGGGTAAAGAAGAGCGTAATTGATAGCTTTTAATATCCGGGAGATCTACTCCCCACAAACTGTTGGGGTCGTTGTAATTTGGTTAACTTGATAAGGGGTTGCTTATGGTGACAAATCAGAGCTACATCATCCATTTAGTCTCCTAAATATCTGTCTGGGAAACATCAAAGAAAGCAGTCACACGGGGTATAGCAAACAAGGGAGGGAATTCATGTTAATAAGAGCTATCTAACCCAGCCAGGATATTGGAAATGTCTCCCATTTTCGAAGGTCTTGTTTAATTTTGTCAAACAAATGGACAAATACCGCGTTAAATATAAGTTCAAAGATAGGATTAATGAATATACCTAAATAGGGAGCATCCCCATTACCCCGGGACCATTGAAAAGGAAATCAGGATTCTCCCACGGCATCAGGTATTTCCCTGACTTCGCCCAGAGGCATGGCCTCTAACTTTGTAAAATCAATGGTATTGCCGGAAAAGACACCAAACGAACTGATGCATTGCATCAGGTGAGGGACCAAAACTATGGGATTTAACAAAAATTTAAGACAATCATCTGCAGACAATGTAATCTTACGTGACTTCTATCCCACTTCTGGGGCAGATATGTTGGGGTCCCTGCAGATGCCCTTCGCCAGTTGCTCAATCACTATCGTAAACAACACTGGGCGTAAACAACCTTGTCGACTGCCTCTAGAAATAATAATTTTACAGGATCGCACACAGAGTGTCACTTTCAAGGACCCTCACCCACTTGATAAAAACTTTGCTGAGACCAAACCATTCTAACGTATAGAAGAGATACAGCTACTCAACCCAAGCAAATGTCTTCCCTGCATCAAAAGAGACCATTAATAGCTGCTTAATTTGCTGTTGACACGCTTGGATCATATTGAGTAATCTGCTAACATTGTTGGAATATCTGCAGCCTTTTATAAGCTGGTTTGGTATACCTTGACAATGGAAGGATAAATAGTTTCCATCCTCAATGTAAGGGACTCAGACAGAATTTTGAAATCAATATTTCGAAGTGAGATAGGCCGATAGGAAGCACAATCTTTCGGTGTCTTCCTTTTCTTCAGAATAAGAGAGATATGAGCCTCTCTTAAGGATGGTGGGATGCAGTCGTGACTGTGTGAGTGACGAACATAGTAAGCATCGGCTCTGACAACAGGTTTATAAATTCCTCATAAAACACACGTGGACATCTGTCAGGACCGGGCGCCTTTCCGCCTGGAAGCTGCTTTACACCCTCCAGCACTGACAGTGGTGAATGAAGGCAAGACTCTTATTCGGGGGTTTCCCCTGGAAGGTCCAAGTTCTTGAAGAAAGATTCCAGCTTAATCCATCTATCCTCATAATGCTCAATCTGATATAATTCAGAGTAAAATCTCCGAAATGCTGTTTTAATTTTTATGGGATCGCAGGAAAGGGTCCCAGTACCTTCCCTAATTGAGGTAATGGCATTGGGGCTCTCTTTTTCATCGCAAGATAGGCTAACTTCTTGCCCGGTTTTGTTTTGCAAAAGTAAGTTCGTGCTTGGCTGTCTGTGTGAGCATGGAATTCACAGCAAACCGAAGCGTTGTGATCCTCTACAGCCGAGCCACCGAGGGTCTATCACAGTGTGCCCTCTTGGCTGCCTTCAACAGTGCCTGGAGCAAGCGCTCCTGCTCCAGCTTCTGCCGCATCCTAAGGAATTGTTCCTTTGGCATAAGCCTTAGCAATTCCCATAGAATGGGTGTGTTACTGGTTGAATCTGAATTAATGGCTAAGAAAGATCTGAATTCATTACAGAAATACTCAATGTACTTAATATCCTTAAGAATAAAGGGATTAGCCAGTGTCTTGAACCTGCTATATTTCCCTTGATCTTAACCAATAAGTATGCAGCTGCATGGTCAGAAATGGTAATATTCCCAATTGTCCAGAACACCACTGAATTGAAGATTGCTGCAAGGTGAGGAAGACATCAACACTAGTGTGGCATTTCGACGGGTTAAAGAAGAAAATAAAATCCCTGTTTATGAGGTGGATCTGCCTCCATACATCCACCAGCCCCAGTTCCACACAAAAATCCACTAATTGCTTAGATTGGAAAAATGGTGCTTGGAGCCTTTGGTCATACTGTCCACTGTGGGTGCAAAAGACAATTGAAGTCTCCTCCTACGATAATGTGCGACGAAGAAAGGTTACTTAATTTGGAAAAAGCATCTATCAGGAATTTCCGGCAGTGAACCGGGGGCAATAAACATTCAAACTATTGCTTTGTTCCCCATATATCTTTGAGGGTTATAATCCTCCCGTGGGTATCTAATACAATCTACTAATTTAAATGAGAGATTCTTCCTCACCAGTATGGTTTCTCTCTTATTCCTAGTGTTAAAAGATGAGAAATAAACCCGATCAAACCCACCTTGCTGTAATGTCAAATGTTCCTTGTCATCAAAGTGCATCTCTGCAATACGACAATATCCACCCTCTCCTTTTTCTTAACTGGCGAATGGCTCCCCTTAATGTTCTAGATACACCATTTAAGCACGACATTTGCCATTATACACTGAAACAATATTTGAAATCCAGAGAGGAAGAACTCGAATTACAAATCGCTGAGCACCAATGAAAACAGAATCATAGAGCCTAAAAAAACATACAACCTAAAGCTACTACAACTAATAAGCTCTCAAAACGTTCCAAAACTAAATACATACAAATACAAAAAAAGATACAAAGTGCCAATGGCACTCAGGAGGGGCATTTACCCCCCCGTCGACTGGGAGCATTTTCACGTCACAAATCTCTATCTTCTGCCCCATTATCAATACTGCATCCAGGGCAATTAATCACAAACATCGGGACTGAACTGCCCTTAGGTAGGCATTCAGTCATCACGATCACCTTCATAACTCCGTCCAGCTTGAGCCCAACCCAACACACAAACTAAGCAAGAGAAAAACGAGCATTAATACTAATGAAGGAGTTAAAAGTATGTACTCTATCCAGCCCGGTCTATAATTTAACACTGCTTAATACCAGAAACTGCCATCAAACTTTCTTTTAAAAAAGAGAAACAAGGTTATCGCTTTCCATTAACGCATCCAGCCTACTTTAAAGTGCCCACAAAGTTTTCACAACCTCTGGAGAGTTAGTGGATCTATTGAAAGATCCACTAGTGCATACGGAGCACCGCTGAGTTCATTAAGGAATACTGAATCTCAAGTTCCCTTAATCTTCTCTTGTTATCATCGAAAGATTTTATTTTCTGAATCACTGCCGCTGAAAAGACCTGGAAGAACATAATCCTGAAGCCCTCTTCGGGTCTCTTCCCTGTGTTCTGGAAGCTTCCCTAAGTCTTTGTTTGTCCTTTCATTAGTAAGGATTCTGTAGCTCTTTTAGTGTTCAGTTGTAAGTAAATGACTGTGGTGGGATGGGTAGAGCATTATTGTGGTACAGAGATCAGCAAAGCTGACCTTTCAGATCGCTGCCATCTTGTTTTCCCGGTAAAACCTTATTGATGTTATAATTTCATTTAATTCCTGCATATTCTGAAGCCGTGTCATTCAGTACCACTGTCTACATTTTCCCAACACTGCACATTGCTGCCCACTCCTCGAGAATCCTTGACTCCTTTGTGATTCATGAACCTTGCCTCAAAAATACTCAATATCTCTGCCTCGAATGGTCTGCAGGGAAGAGTGTTCCAAAGACTCACTACACCCTGAGAAAACAAAAATAAACTGACTAATCGGTAATTTAGCATGGCCAATCAAACTAAGCTGCACATCTTTGAACTGTGGGAGGAAACTGGAGAACTGGGAAGAAACCCACACAGACACGGGAAGAATGTTCAAACTCCACATAGAGTGTTGGACGAGGTTGGAATTGAGCTGAGCTCCTTGCTGATATGAGGTAGCAGTGTTTACCACAAATCTATCACGCTGCTCCGTTAGCCCTATTAGTTACCTGCGGCTGACGAAAGAAATCTGCCTGACTTGTTCCTATCACTGAACCTGACCCCGTCTGAGACCTTTATCATCGGTCATATCACCGACCCGGTTACATTTAAAATTTGTTGTGAACAGTGGAGTAGTGGGACGAGAAAAGGAAACAGTGACACCCTCCAACATCAGTCAGAACCGGAGTGAGGAAAAATTCACAAAGTCGGATTTCACTCAAGTGGATATTCCCCTTCCCAGAAGTTTGGGATGGCTGAATCATTATATTATATCGAGGCTGGCTTTGTCTGATTTTCCATAGACAGGTGAATCAGGGATAATGGTGCAAGGAGAGAAAGGTGCAGCTGGGACCACAATGAGATGAGCTATGACCTTATTTACTGGTGGGTTAGTGTCAAAGGACCGTTCAGCCCACTCGTGTCCCTCAGCCCTATGTTCTGATGTTCCATTCCTCCCTTCGGACCTGCTACAAACAGCCAGATCGAAGCCACGCTGATGGTTAGGTGTAGTTTCGGAAATGCACTTGGAAATTCTAGGCTTAGATCATAAAGTGGCCCCCAGCCGCAATCCTTTTTTCCATGCTTCCTCACTCTGTAACTTCTGCTCTGGAATTGCTTTAAATGCAGATCCCATATCCCATCCAGGATTAACTCAGGCAAATTTTCTTCTCTCCCGAATGCAACATTGTACAACACGACTTCCAGGAAAATAACCAATTACTTTCCAAAAGCATGACATAAAAGACTAAGAAGTAGGAACATGAGACGGCTATTCGGCCCCTCAAGACTGAATTCTCATTCAATAAGAACATGGCTGATCTACTTCCGAGCTCAACTCCACTTTCCTACCCAATTCCTTGTATCCCTCCACAACTCTCTGGGTTAGGGAATTCCAGACATTCACTACCTTCTGAGAGAATGCTTCATTTTTCACCTCAGATTGAAATCAATATTTCTTATTCGGTATCTACCGCCTCGAGTTCGAGACTCAGGGGAAACACCTTCTCAGCATCTACCTTGTCAAGCCCCCTCTGTATCTTGTACATTTCAGTAATATCACCCTCATTCATTTTAACCACAATGAATAATCTCCTCACCATTTTAAATGTATTCAATAATTCAACCCTTTCATCCCAGGAAGCCGCCTCATGAACCAACCTAGTTACTTGCTGCATCAGCATGCTGACGTTACGTTTCATACTCAGGAACACTCCAATCCCTTTGTACTACTCCTTTTTTGGGAGTCCTCTTCATTAAATAGCAGCCTGCATTTTGGTTCGCAAAGTGATCCACTAACTCCAATGTATATTGCACTCAGCTCCCGCCGTCAGGCTATCAGTATAGATTGTACATAACTGATGCCATCGGCCTGATATTTGTGGTAATCCAGTAGATACACCTTTATCATAAAGATCCATTAATCCTGACACTCCGATTTCTATGTGTTAAGCAACCATTATCCCATGCAAATATATTATTCATCATACTACAAGCCTCTGTCTTGTGTCAGAACGTTTATTTTGTGATACCTTGTGAAAACTTTCTGGAAAGTCTCATATCAAATCTGCTTGTCACTTTCTCAGGAATTCCTGATGAACGGCTCCTGCCCGAAACATTGATTTTCCTGCTCCTTGGATGCTGCCTGCCTTGCTGTGCTTTTCGAGCATGACCCTAATCTTGACCCTCTCAGGGATCTCCAAAAAAGAATTTGTATGTTGTGACAGAGCAAAAATAGTTTCCCCTTCACAAAACCATGCCAACTCTGCATTAAGATTTTCTAACTGCCCTGCAATTCCTTCCTTAATAACAAGCTCTAGCAGATTCCCACCAATAATGGTTAGGCTAAATTGTTCCTGCGTTCTGTCTCATTCCTTTCTCCATGCTGACCAGGTTTTCTAAATTATAATAATCCCATCTGCTTGCACTTGGCCCATATGCCTCTAAACGTTTCCCATTCATATGTTGGTCTAAATGTCTTTGAAATATGTACTTGCATCTCCCACTGTTTTTCTGGCAGTTCATTCTATACATACATCACACTCTGTGTAAAAAAAGTTGTCCCTTTGTCCCTTTCAAGTTTCCCCCCTTCCACCTTAAAGCTATGCATCTGTGTTTGAAATCCCCGATCCAACATAAAAGACCTTCGCTATTCACTCTACCCATGCCTCCCATGATATTATAAACTTCTAGAATGCCACTCCTCAAACTCATACACTCCATCTGATACTAACTTCAAGATCAAACGTTTAACGATAAGCACTGCAAATTTGAAAGAATATTAAAAATGACAGGTGTAGATAACAGCCCAAACTTCATACTATTAGTTTTGCTCTATGTTACAAAACTAAGGCAGCATGAAACTCTTACTCGTGCTAATAAGAGGTCAAGCATCTGAATTCCATAGTGTGAAGGCAGTGATGATGGAAACTGTGAAAACGTATATATCGAGATCTATATAATACAACATTCTCTCTCCTGTTCTCCCTATGGCCTTGTGTGGTTGTGTCTTCTTTATCTTACACTCAACGAGAGAGAACCCCTTTCCCCCATTCACATCTTAATTTAAACCCATTTTGCATCATCTTCTCGTTCACCACTGCTAATAGCCCGTTTATCTTTTGCCACGCCCTCTTTTCCAAGTCACCCATCCCCCATCTCCGCAAGGGATTAAAAAGCCAACCCTTTTCAGTTCAGAACAAGTCACATTGGTCTTGTTATGCGAACTCAGTTTCTCTGTCTCTGCAGATGCTGCCAGACCTGCTGAGGTTCTTCAGAAACGAATAGGCACAGCACAATTTTGAATGAAACAAATAACTATGGATACTGGAAATAAATATAAAATAAATGCAAAAATTGCTGAAGAAACTGCGGGCTTTGTAGAGGGCCACTGGACTCGAAAGATTAACTCTGCATTCACTACAGAAGATGCCACCAGAGCTGCTTTATTTCTTCAGGAATTTCTGTTTTTGAACAAGTTCCAATGACGTGTTTGAAAGCTGCTCAAACGCCCTGTCCAACACGGAGCGCCCTACACTGGGAACTGAAGTGTACACATTCATTCGCTCAGAAACTGCATAAGGCTGATATCACTGACACCACAGACCTCTTAATCATGGTCAGGGAGAAAACTAGAGGGAAACACATTCAATTCAAACGCAGATGGCATGACGAGCAAGGAAAAGATTCAGATGAATATATTAAAGGGTTTGAGTAATGTAACAAATTGGAAGCATGGCACCAAGGAGAACCCTCAGCAGAATGAGAATATGAAAATGGAAATATTACTGCATCAGAAACCAGGTGCGGTCACTGAGTACACGGCTGATGGGTGACTGGGTCTCGATGTTAACTGGGGGACAGACAGTAGAATTGAATTGCTGATATTACAACTCAAACTGGGCTTTCATGTGATGCTGTAGACAACAGCAGCAACAGAAGCAGGATTGTATTCAAACATAATCTGTAACATTTTCCCCAGGATATTCCATCAGTCTACCATTATCATCAAGCCGAGCGATGGTTCAGTGACGAGAGTGGGTGAACTTGCCACGGTCAGAACCATGTGTACCTAAAGCTGATCACAACCCATTACAGCTACCACACTTGAATGGTTTCATTCCAAACAGCAGAACTAACATCTGATAGAGAGGACAAAATGATCCCAAGACCAACAGATCAGATCTAAGCTCTGCAATCCTGCCACATCCAGACATAAATGTCGATGTACTATTACAAAACTTACTGGAGGAGAGGACATCAGAAATATCCCCATCCTAAATAATGGAACAGCCTGGCACATCAGTGAAAAAGACAAGGATTTAGTATCTGCACTATCCTCAGCCAGAGGTGTTGAAGGATTGATCCACCTCATCCTCGCCATGATATCCACAGAATCATAGATGGCGGTGTTCAACCAATTCGATTCGCTGCATGAGACATGAAGAAACCGCTGAACACAGTAGATACGACAAAGACAATGGACCCTGACACCATTCCTACAATAGGACTGAAGACTTATGCTGCACAACAACCCGTGGCCCTCGGGAAGCTGTTTCATTCCAGCTCCAACTCTGACAACTCCCTGGCAATGTGGAAATTTATCGAGGAGAAAGTGAGGACTGGAGATGCTGGAGATCAGAGCTGAAAATGTGTTGCTGGAAAAGCGCAGCAGGTCAGGCAGCATCCAAGGAGCAGGATAAGAAGGGCTCATGCATGAAACGTCAATTCTCCTGCTCCTTGGATGCTGCCTGACGACTGCATCACATTTTCAGCAACTCATTTTCAGCAATGTGGAAAATTACTCAACTATGTCTGGTCCCCTAATAGGTGAATAATTACATTCTGACCATTTACCACCCCCTCAGTCCCTTCACGATAATCACATTGGTGGGAGTTCTTTTTGACAGAGCTGTCAAGCAGTCCAGAAATAACCCGCCCATTGTGGTTTCTGATAGGTTCCTATGTGGCGATGGTGCTGATGTGGAAATGTCACTGGATTACTAATCCAATACAGGATAATGCTCTGGCAGCTGGTGGAAGTTAAAAACAATTAATAAAATATCAAGATCTAGAATCTGGTGATTGTAACAATCACCTTGCATCCAATGTTGATTGTAAACTTCGATCTCATTCCCCAACGTACTTTCAGGAAGTGAATCTCCCGTGCTTTTCTTGTTTGGCCTAAAAGTGACTCCAGTCACATAGACATGTGATAAAGTCTTCAATGGTCCCTGAAATGGCCAAGCAAGACACTCAATTGTATCACACTGCTCCGAGGTCATAAAGGAAATAAACAGACAGAATAACCGGCACCAGCCTCGATATCAGAAAAGGGAACGGGAATCACAGTCCTATTGACCCTGAAGAGTCCTCCTTCCTCACATCTGAGTGCTTGTGACAACATTTACAGAGCTTTCCCACAGGCTGCACAGAAACATCGGGAAAGGAGTAGGTCATTCAACACATTGAGCCTTCCCCATTCTACTTCATTGAGAAAATCTCCTCAAAGCAGTTTTCCCGACGCAGTGTTCATATCTATTAATATGTTTAAACATTGTGAAATATAAAATAAGAACTGTTGTAGACCTTCAGTCCATCAATCTTGCTCCTCGATTCAATATACAGGCATTTCTCTGATAACGCGTGTTTATTCAACGTGATTTGAGTGCAATGCGATTCGTGAATTGTGCACCTTTTTTCTATAAAGTGAGCTCCCGCTCACTGTGACGCGATTCCTTGCCAGGCACCATCTGTACAACAAAACCCAGCTTCAGGATCCTCTGTCTGCCAAATGCACCCTCTGAGTGTTCAGCTAAAACAGGAATGTAATCCGCTCTGCAAGCTTTGAACCTGAGCTTGAAACAGGTTCTCTCCAATTAGAAGGAACTTTATTTCAAACCGGGGGAGAATCTTCAGGAGAACTGAAATTCCATGTTGGCATCACGTGGTCAGTCAGTCCTGAGCGCTTTCTGGTGAAGAGCTTGGTGAAAGGTACAGGGATGTAGCCAATGACTGAATTGTCATTATTAACACTATTTCATTACAATATATGATTTAAAGGTTTAATTAGACTGTGCTAGTGTGTGTTAGACTAACTTTAATTTTTGTTTTTTACTGATATTTTGCAGTTCGCCCATTATCCTCCTTTCCACATAGACCACATTATTAATATTGCATGATTTTCTGCAACACAGTGATGCACAGGAACGCAGCTACCACGTTATTGGAGAACAACCTGTAATGATATCTGATCCTCTATCTTCATACAATACCCTGCTGTCTCCCTATCCCTTTAGTTTCCAGAAATGCATATTTATATTCAGTGCCTTGGTTTCCACAGCCTGATCTGTGAGATAGTACCCCAGGTTCACCAGTCTCTGAGTGCAGACATTTATTCACATCTCAATGCAGAGTGGCCTGTCTGTACATAATACTGTGGCCCCTTGTTTTGAAGTCCCAGCCAGGGGAATTGTCACCCCTGTTTCCAATCTGTCTCGCCCTAACAGAGTTTTATATGTTTAACTGAGATCGCCACTCATTTTCCTAAAGCCCATGGAATACAGGCATAGCCGCCCCAAACTCTGCTCCACAACAAGCCTATCATCCCAGAGATCAGTCTGGTTATCCTTTACTGCTCTCCCTCAATGTCAGGTTTCTCCTTTATTGGGTAAGGAGACCAAAACTGCATAACATACTGCACAATGTGCGAGATGAGGTCTCACCAAGGCCCTGCTCAGCTGCAGTGAAACACCCTTACTCCTGGATTCAAATCCCCCTGAAATGAAGGTGAATACACTATTTATCTGCCTATCTGTTTTCTGCTCCTGCAAAATTGCTTTCTGTGACCAGTGCACAGGGAGATCCAGATCCTTTGCAATGCTACACCTCCCCACGTGTTGGGTCTGTGTATACTGGTCAGCGTGCCAATGCCATTCCCAGTATTGACTACTCGATTCAGATCTCATTGCCCTACACTGATCTCGGAGGGTTGCACAGAAGGAAACAAAAATGCAGCTTAACTTCCTTTATAGATCAACATTTTTCAAACAATCCCTTTTCAAATGATAGGCTCCCGTTCTGTTTTTACCATCAAAGGTCACAATATCACATATCCCCCATAGACCATATCCCCCACCCCTCATTGCTCTCCATCTGCTACGTATTTACCCAGACACTCCACTTGTCGCAATCACCTTGCACATCCAGCGCACCCACTCACAATCCGATATTGTTTAGTGCCATCAGCAAACTTGGAAATATTAAATTTGATCCACTCAACAAAATATATGTTGTGTATTGGGAATAGCTGGAGCCCAAACCCCGATCCTTGCTATATCCTCCAAGCCTTCCTTTCAAATAAACCCATTGTTTTATTCCTAGTCACTGCTTCCTGCCCACTCTCCCATTCTAAAACCATATTAGCCCCAGTCCCAGAGGATTTGAATTTGCATAATAGGCTTTGGGCTTTATCAAAAATCTTTCTGAAAATGCAATTATATTGCATTGATTGCTTCTCCATAATTATGCTAAACGTCACTTTCTTAATTATGATTCCCATTTGATCAATCTCGGTTAACTTTATCTGTGCTCATTACTTCCAGTTCCAATACTTCCTCTAAGAGTGTTTGGTTGCAAATGTCATTCTATTCCTTTTTTCTCAACAGACTAATGTTCACTAGGATTGTTGGGAAGTTTTCTTTTTTGTTTTGTTTTCTTCTGTGAAGACATAACTAAAGTATTTGCTCCATAGTTCTGCCTTTTCCCGGTCCTCAATTCTCTGGTATCAGACTGTAAGAAAGCTGCACATTTGTCCACTTAATTTTGCCACTGACATATTTTCATAAGATATTACAAGTTCAATCTTAAAACCCTTGTTAATATACTCTTCAGAAACCCATCAATTCGTATCTTAAACTACTCAATGATTGACCTTCCACAGCCATACAAACACGGAAGCACAGACTTTGTACCATCAACAATACAGCACTGTCTACAGTAGTCCCATTTTCCGACACAAGTCCCGTAGCAGTTAATCTTATGGCATTTCAACTGCACAGCCGTGTATTTTCTAATGGTTGTGAAGTTACCATGACAACTTCTCTCAGGAAGGACATTCCTGACCCCAACACCCTCTGGATGAAAAACAAACCTCAATTCCATTCACTTATAAATGTGCTGCATTGTTCTTGGCCCTTTGACTAAAAAGAACAGCTGTTGTCTATCCACCCTGTCCATGTCCCTTAGAATCCTATCCTTCTGAATCACGGCCGCCTCAGCCTCCTCTGCTCCAAATTAAACAACCTGAGGTTATCCAGCCTCTCTCCATAGCTGATATGTTCCATCCCTGGGAACATCCTGGTGAATCTCCTCTGAGCCCCTTCCACTACAATCAGATCCTTCCTGTAATGTGGTTCCCAGAACTACACACAGTACTCCATCTTGGCCAAACCAAAGTTCTGCATAGCTCTTATAATCTATGCCTTGATGAATAAAGATTACGTTTACGGTCCCTTAAGTTTTTTCAAAATTGTGCATTAACGCATTTAGTCATATTCAGGGAAGTGTGGAGAAACACCCTCTGAGCTTCCTCATGTGCTGCCATTCATTGAGTACTCCATGTCCAGTTCCTTCTTCCAAAGTGTATCACATCATATTTATTAAGGTTACATTCCATCTGCCATTGCTCTGCCCATCTGACCATTCCATCTGTATCTTGCTGCAACATAAGACCTTCCTCCTCACTGCCAACCACCCGGCCAATCTTTGTATCAAACACAAAATTAGTTGTCACACTCCCAGCACCCCCGCCTATATTCACAGCTGCATTCATTTATGAATACCCCAAATAATAAGGATAACGATCACACAACACCAGGTTATACTAAAACCGGTGTATTTGGAGGCACTAACTTCGAAGCGCTGCTTCTTCATTTGGTGGTTGTGTGCTTTGAAAGCTCGTGACTCTGAATAAACCTGCTGGACTATAATTTGGTGTTATGTGATTTTTAGGTTTGTTCACCCCAGTCCAACACCAGCACTGATCCCTGTGATACACCATTGGACATCAGTCTCGAGTCACACAAACAGCCTTCAACCACTACCCTCTGTCTCCTAACACTAAGTTGATTTGGATGCAACTTGGCAAGTCATTAATGACTCGTATCTGTTCCCTTGTTATTCATTTCTGCTTGACACATTTGCAGAATATCTGGAGATTTTCCTTAATCTTACACTGCCAGCAGGTTTCTATGACCCTGTGTTAGGCAGTTCTCACCGAGTGATGAATTTCCTCAAAGTTACAGTCTTAAGTGGCCAATCCCTTATCTTGCCATTATTTGCCTTGAATTTGGATTGGGGAGCCAGGGAAGCGTCCTGTTAATTTCCCATTTGTATTATGTTTTGTGAATTTTGTAAATCTCACTGTGACCCACTTCTCATTCTTTGAAACACTGGAGAACATAGGCCGAGTTTCCTCATCCAACAATCTCGCCATCTGTGAGATTAATCTGGACAACGTCCATTGCAATTTAATTGTGATCAGTATATTTTTTCTCAGATTGGGTCACCAATACTGTACATAATGGATGCAGGTTCGCTCGCTGAGCTGGCAGTTTCATTTCCCGACGTTTCCTTACCTTACTAGGTAACATCTTCAGTGGACCTCTGGCGAAGTGATGCTACACATTCCTGCTTTCTTTTTAAGGGTTTCTTTGGGTTGTTGATATCACTTCCTGTGGCGAAGTCACTTTCTGTTCCTTTTCTCAGGGGGTGGTAGATGGGGTCTAACAATTAATAGCACATCGAGTTAGACATCTGCCAGAAATACATGTGGATTCTCTCCATTGATCCTATTAATTTCTAAATATCCATTATCACATGCTGCATAATAGATTACAACAGTTTCCCTGCAGATGTCAAGTTAATTGTTCGGCAATTCTCCAAACTATGTCTTCTTCCCTTTATAGATGCTTGGATTCCTTCTATTAATCTATAGTGCTTGGACCACGTTTAATAACTTCCATTTATCCGGAATGGTTTCCGGCCTCTGCAGAATACACAGGAAAATAATACACAGTCATCGACAGTGCAATTAATACTTCTGTTGATGAGTTATGTCTGACATTTTAATATGAAGTACGTCAGGTTTTTCAGGCTGAGCAATGGTCAATCCAGTTACACTTTCAAATACTACCTTGTTACTGATATAAATTGACTTTTTGTCTTCAGTTGCACAAGCGCTACATGATCACTTGGTATTACTGGCTGATTTTATGGATCTTCCTCCTTGAAGACAGATACAAAGCAGCTGATTATTTTCTTGGCCATTTCCCTGTTCTTCACAATAAACTCTCCTCTCCCAATTACCAATTTCCATATTTGACCTTGCTTTTACTTTGTTTCCTTTGAAATACAGATTGTAGATTTATGCAGTGTTTTTGTTCCTGTTTGTTAGCATTCATGTTCTATTTTTGATTTCCTTATCAGTTTCATGGCCCTTGTTTCTGGATCGTGAATTTCTGAGAATTCTCAGGTTTCCACAATGACTGAAATTCATCTGAGGGCATTTCCTATGATTAATACATTTTCGAATTTGTTATGTTCAACATCATTGTTTCACTTTTCCTTTCTTTGGTGTTTGTACCTGAAATAAAAAGACTTTGCAATATTTCTATAAATTTCCTCGTCCTGACCATATATATTCAGGAACACTGCAGGAGGACATAGAAGGAATTGCCGGAGCCCTGGCTGATATTTTTGCATCATCGCTGGCCAACGGGCGAAGTCACGAAGGACTGGGGGACAGCGAATGCTGTGTCCTTACTCAAGAAGGGCTACAAAAAAAACGCGGGAGCTATAGACCAGTAAATGTAAAATCTGTTGTAGGTAATTTACTTGAACAGGTTCTAAGAGATAAGTTATAAATGCATTTGGAAAGACAGGGTGTGATTAGGAGCAAGATTAGAGTGGTGCTGGAAAAGCACAGCAGACCAAGCAGCATCCGAGGAACAGGAAAACCAACATTTAGGGGAAAAGCCCAACATCAAACTCAGCACGGCTTTGTGCATGGGAGATCATGGCTCACAAATTTGTTCAAATTCTTTGATTAAGTGACTACCAACGTTGAGGAGGGCAGGATGGTGTATGCAGTCTTAATGGATTCCAGTAAGGCCTTCAATAAGGTTCCAAATGGTACACTGCTCTGGAAGGTTAGATCGCATGAAATTGGGGAGGAGCTGCCAAATGAGATGCAAAATTGCCTTGTTGGTGGGAAGCAGAGGGTAATAGTGGAAGGATGCTTGTCAGCCTGGAGGCCTGTGATTAATGGAAAGCCTCACGGGTTACTGCTTCGCCCACTACATATTACATATATCTGTGGTTTAGATGAGAATGAACAGGCAGATTTGTAAGTTTGAAGACAACACTAAAATAGGCAGCATCATGGAGACTGAGGAAGGTTATCAGAAATTTCAGAAAATACAGCAGTACCTTGATCTGCTGGAGAAGTGGCTGAGAAATGGCAAATGAATTTTAATTTAGATCAGTGTAAGTTCTTGCATTTAAGAAAGTCAAATCAAGGTAGGAATTTCATGTTGAATGGTTGGGTCCTAAGGAGTGTAGTGGAACAGAGGGACCTTGGAATTCATGTGCATGGTTCTCTGAAATTTGATTCAGAGGTAGACAGGGCAGTGAAGAAAGCTTTTGGCACACTGGCTTTCATCAGTGTATATTTACGTTGCAATTATACAGGATGTTGGTGAGGCCATACTGGGAGCGTTATGTTCAGCTGTGTTCACTTTACTATGGGAAGGATGGTATTAAACTGGAAAGAGTGCAGAAGAAATTTACAAGAATGTTGCAAAGATCTCAATGGTTTGAGTTATTGGGAGACGTTGGACTAGTTAGGACATTTTACTTAAGATGTATGAGGCTGAGGGGGAATCTGAGAGAAGTGTATAAGATCATGGTAAGGACGGACAGAGTGAATGCACTCAGTTCCTTTTTCCAGGGTTCGGCAATCACGGACAAGAGGGCATCAGTTTAAGGTCAGAGGGGAAACAATAAAAGGGAACCTGAGGACCAACTGCTTTTCACACAGGGGTGATACGCATATGGAATGATGTGCCAGTGGAAGAGTTTGAGACGGGCACATTTGCAACATTTAAAAGGCATTTGTACAAATACATGTACAGGAAAGGATTAGAAAGATACAGGACAACAGCAGGGAAATGGGGTTAGCGTGGATGGACAGTTTGGTGGGAATGGACGTGTTTGGGCTGAAGGGCCTGTCTCTGTGTTGCCTGACTATGACTCCAAAAAACATTGCTTGCCTCCCACTGTATGTTATATTGTACTTTCCCAATTCACTGGAGGGAACTTGACCCTTTAGCCTCCAGGCTACCATGATTTTTAACCAGAACGTTCAAGCATTCTATATTCATGCAGACACCGTGTAAACTGCACCTTATTAATGTCTCTGTTCCTTCAAAGCTGATTCAGAGCAAGGTCATTAACTCTTCCTTCTGATCACACAACAAACCCAAAATAAACTGCTCTATAGTTTGCTTCACAACATACTCTTCAACCCACCTCACATACACGTACAGAATTTATTTTGCACAGCATAAGCAGTCACTTAGTTAATACAGTTTAGATGCAATTTGAGAACATCCTACAAAACTGCGGTATCCTTGATACTTGCATATCTAATTCCCAGAGCATATGATGTTCAGATTTTCTACAACCGATATATAACACAGCAATATTTGCTGTGCCTTGCTCTTTGTAAGTTCTACATAAACTGATTCCGTAGACTGGGAGGGACAGGTCTGTGTCATTATTAGTGATAGACTTGGAAAGGACATTCGGGGAGGCTCACCTTGACGCTGAGATGATCTAAAGTTATCTCCATCAATACAGGACAAGCATCAATATCCTCCCGGCTGTCTCAGGATAATGGTCACCGAATTCTCTCTGCTCTGTCACCCTCTCTGTATATCTGTTATAGCATCTATCCCCAGAAAATCCTCATGCTCTATCTCCAAATAAGGCTTAGGCACTACCTCACTCACTATTGAATTCAGCAACTTCCTTCCCACACTTTTTCTGTCACCTACGCAATACTCCCACACATTAATAATGATATATGGATTCAAAACTGCCGACTGTCTCATTCCGGACGACTCACAATTCCTCCCAGATACACCTCCACCAGCACTAACAGCAAGGCCATCCACTCCTGCCCTCACTCCATCCATCGCTTTCTTCTATTCCAAGAGAAAAAGTCTGGAATAGGACAGAAATGGCCAAGCCGGGTGGTGGAGTGCCCAATATCCATTCCCTCACCCCTCCCCCACACCCGCCATGTGGGAGGAACCTAGTACAAGATGAAGCGGACTGGGATGCCTCGCGTGAAATTTCTGAAACATCCATGTCCCACTGACCGATTAAAGAGCAGTGCTCAGTGAAAGACAATTCTCACTGTAAACACATTGGCATTTCAAACGACAGTCCTTTAACTCCCACACCCCCCACCCCCAAATACAGTTACCTCACTGCACAGAGATGCAGACACAGAAATACACAGAATTATTGGTATCACCCCATTATACGAACAAACACAATACATACAAGGGAAAAGACATACACACACGTAGAAACACACGCAGACATATAGAGTCACACACAAATAGACACAAACATAGATAAAAACACACAGGCTGATACACAGAAAGACAAACGTAGAAGCACAAATACCCAGATGACAAGCAGATGGACAAACATATGCACACGTCGACACAGATACAAATTAATAAGTTTTTGTTTTATAACGGGATCAAGGATTCTTGGGGGAAGGCAGGAGAATGAGGTTGAGGAACAGAAAAGAAATTATTAAATGGCAGATCAGACTAGATGGGTCGAATGGCCTCATTCTGCTCCTTTTTTTCATGTGGTGCTATGCTAACAGGTATTCTCTTCCTGAGACAGCAGCAGAGACTGGGTTTGATACATATTCGATTGGAAAGGTTCAGTGGGAATGTGGGACAGGTTTGGAGTCCGGAATGGTTTATGTTTATTCCTAATTATTCTGTCCTTATATCTGCAAAGAGGTGGTGATTTGATGTTCAGTTAACAAAGTTTTAAAATAACAGGTTCCACAAAGAAATAAGGACGTACCTTTCACTTTAGTGTTGTGCTACCTGTGGTGTCCTCATCCTCAGGGAGCAGTGAAGACTCGTTTATAGAGTCATAGAGATGTGCAGCATGGAAACAGACTTTTCAGTCCAACCCGTCCATGCCGACCAGATATCTCAACCCAATCTAGTCCCCCCTGCCGGCAACTGGCCCATACACCTCCAAACCCTTCCAATTCGTATACCCATCCCAAATGCCTCTCAAATGTTGCAATTGTCCCAGCCTCCACCACTTCCTCTGGCAGCTCATTCCATAGAAGTACACCCACTGGGTGAAAACTGTTGCCCCTTAGGTCTCTTTTGTATCTTTCCCCTCTCATCCTAAATATATTCTCTCTAGTTCTGGACTCCCCGACACAAGGGAAAAGACTTTGCCTATTTAAATTATCCATGCCCCTCATAATTTTGTAAACCTCTATAAAGTCACCCCTCAGCCTCCGATGCTCCATTTAAAACAGCCCCAGCCTGTTCAGCCTCTTCCTGTAGCTAAAATCCTCTAACCCTGGTAAAATCTTCGTAAATCTTTTCTGAACTCGTTCAAGCTTCACAACATCTTTCTGATAGGAGCGAGAACAGAATTGCACGCAATATTCCAACAATGGCCTCAACAATGTCCTGTACAGCAGCAACGTGACCTCCCAACTCCTGTACTCAATACTCGACCAGTAAAGGAAAGCATACCAAACGCCTTCTTCACTATCCTATCTACCTGCGACTCCACTTTCAAAGAGGTATGAAGCTACACTCCAAGGTTTCTTTGTTCAGCTACACTCCCGAGGACCTTGCCATTAAGTGTATAAGTCTGCGCTCGACTGATCTGTGTTGGGCAGGAGAGTCAATGTTTATTGGGAACAGACAGGAGACGGATGGACAGACACACTCGGATCAGCCATGAGCATTCTGAATGGTGCAGGCAAATGATCAACTGTTACCCCTACCCCGTGTGTTGTTCCCTCAATCCACCCTCGAGGCTATTACATGGTAGGGGACCACCCCATTCAATCAGACAGGATCGATACAATGAGACAGGAGGAGACCATTCTGTCACTCTAAGGAAATGCACAGCAATATAGAATGAAGTCATTCAGCTCGTTGAGTACATTACACAGCCCACCAGGAGGCCATTCAACCCGCCTGAACGGCTACCCAGGAGCAGGGAACATCGACTCTCCTGTCCAGCAAAGATCAGTCGCTAACAGGAAACCGAGAGTAGAGACAAATGTTTATTTTTAGGCTGCAAAGCTGTAACTGATGGAGTCCCTCAGAGATCACTGTAGGGTCATCAATGATCAACAATTTGTATCCAAGATCTGGAGGAAGGGGAGGGAATTGTTTGGAGCTCAATTAGCTCGTAATCCAAGATGGTTATTTAATGTGTCATCAAATGAAGGTCGTGAGTCTGCAATGTGTAACAGACAGGGAAGGTTAGTGAGCAAACCTTCAGCAAAATAGCATAAGGTAGGTTGTGTATTTTGGCATGAAGAATAAAACAATGGTAAACAATGTAAATGCAGAGAGCTTGCAGAACTCTGTGATTCAGGCGGTTTCCATGTTCCTGGGACATGAATCATATGAATTCAGTCTGCAGATGCAGCAAGTGATTTGGAAGGTAAGTGGAATGATGCTGTTTTTGGCAAAAGGTATCAGGGTTAATCGCAGGAATGTTTAACTGCATCGGTACGAGGGCATTGCTGTGACCACATTTGATGCACTGTGTGCTGTTTTGATCCCCGAAACTAAAATGAAAGGATTTAATTCTTTTCGAAGATTTTCAAAGAGGTTTCCCTTTACTCATTCCTAGAATGCCGGCCTTTTGTTATCGGGGATTATCAGTTTTGATCTTAGCTGAGAAATAGAATTCAACCATCCATGACGTTCTGAAGAGTGTATCAACTGGATGCACATTATCTCTTGTCAGGGATACTAAAGCTAGAGAATAAATTTTAAGAAAAAGATGCATTTATATTAACACACATACTATGAAGACACCTCCCAATATTTACAAATTACACAGACATATGTAACCATGTCTTCAAATTATAAAGTGGGGACTTTTTTTGCGATTGAAACAAATGCACTTGCATATAATCTATAATCGGGTTTTCCAGAGAATGTTCCAGAAGAGCACACCTGGTCCAGTTTGGTGTTCAGTTGACATTATCATATGTTTCAACACAGAGAGGGAGAAAAATGTCCCCCGCCTGAGAAGCAGCAGCCTATTGATCTCTCTCTCTTACGTTGTTCCATCCGATAGCAAAGTGTGAGACCATAAAATCCCTGTGTTATCTTTACCACTTGTGAAGGATTTTTGGTGAGAATTCACTAGAATCTCTCCACTGCCTGAAACAAAGGGAATTCAGCCAAATTCAACTGTTCCAGAGTGAAACCCCACTACCAGTAACTTGTGTGAGCAGAATAACTTCAAAGGCAGAATAACGTTTGGGGCACTCTATCATTTTACCATTTGTTATGAGTCCAACGTTCTGTGTCTCACACTTTTCTAGTAAATGACCTAGTCTGTGACCTACATCATTGGTCACATCACAAAAATGGTTCCATTTAAGATTGGTGTAACCAGTGGAGGAGTGGGACTGGAAAAGGACGGAGTGACCTTCCAACATTGGTTGAAACACGAATGAGAAATTTTCAAAGGGCTGTTCAAGTGGAAATTCCCTTCCCCAGAAGTTTGTGGTGCTGGATGCTTGCATTTATTCAAAATTATATTTGGTGACATTTGACAGACAAGTGAATGCAGACAAATGGCATACAGACAGAAAAATGCTTTTGAGACCACATGCACATCACCCATGGAATTTGTGAGTGGTGAAGCGGTGACAAAGTGTCTAATAGCCCACTCCTGCCGCTCAGTCCTATGTGCCTATGTTCTATTCAGCTCCTCACAGCTCCTGATATTAGCAGATGGAGGCCACCTGCTCCAAATACCTGGTCCACCGGAACACAGGATGTCATCCTCAAGACTGTCACACACGGTTTGGTGTGGGTTGGAAAATGTTATTTGGAAAACTAGGCTGGTTTCGAAAGACAGCTCTGGTCTCTTTACAGAGTATCTCCTCTCTGCAACTTGTGCTTCATTTGTTGGTGATGTTGGAGACTCAGATTCACTGTGAATACAGCCCCCATACCTCACCCTGAGATGACTCACAAAATACTTTACTCTCTGTGACTGCAACATTCAATAACAGAACGTTCAGGAAAATTACAATTATTAACTTTATAATTACAGAATATGAGAACATAAGAAGCAAGATTAGGTGACTCGGATGATCAACCTATTGTATACCATCATGGCTGACTTACTGTTATCAATAACTGGTCTTGAATGTCCAATTCTTCACACCCTTTAGCACTCTAACAGGCCAAAAAATTCATGTACCACCTCTTTGAATACTTTCCGTGATGTAACTCCCCTCACTATCTAGCCCAGATAATTCCTGGCATTGATTACCCTCTATGAGAGGAAAACACTCCCAACACAGACACCATCATCTATTGATGTGAACAAGAGGTGAACACAGGGGCTCAGGAAAGAGTGAATGGCCTTGATGACAAGGTAGCATTTTACTGTGGATGACATCAGGACAACCTACTTATTTGAGATTAATGGGAATTAGGTATACCCACCCCACTGGTTTGGGGTCTTTCAGAGCACAAAGAAAGATGTTTATGGTCGGTGACCGACAATCCTTTCAGTCCTGGGACATCTCTGCAGGAGATCCTCAGGTTAGCTGCCTGAAAACAAACACCTTCATAAGATCAGAAATGGGGATGGTCACTGAAGACCACCCAATGTTCAGAACAATGTGCCACACCTCAGCTCCTGAAACAGTCTGTGTCCATGTGCAGTAAGACCTGGACAGCATTCAGGTTTGTGCTGTTAAAGTGTCGGTAACATTCATGTAACAGCAAGGCCAGACACTCTACATTTCCACAGTTAAATGAAGAGCTCATTCAGCATCTCAGGCACATTAGAAACAGATATATGGAAGCCATTCAGCCCATCGAAACTACTGAACAAAGAGAGGAATAGCCGATTCAATCCTCCTGCCTGTTCCACAGGAAGAGAAGAGGTCTGATTTCCACATCAAGCTGTTAAACAGGAACAGGCAGTGCCAAGTCCGACCCATGAACCTGTTCCATGGGACATGGAGGAGGCCATTCAGCCCCTCGGGACACTTATTCAGGAACAGGAGGGTGCCATTGATGTTCCAACCTGACAAATCAATGGAGCAGAGAATGCACTCTGAGACGGATCCACGATGTTCTTCATGGCTCCATTACCTGTGGGACACTTGAAACTTTAATATGGTTTGCTGCCAGTGAGGAAGGTAGCCAGATGCTTTGTCTGAAATCTCAGAGAGGCATCTTTCATCTCTGAGAAGACAGACCCATGTCCTCCATGGATGTCAGAAGCTGGTGGGAATAGTTAACTGTCTTAGAATGAAGGTATTGTGGCTGTTGTCGGGATTGTGGATAACATGACGTTTAATGCAGGATCACACCCTAAATGCACTGTATTAATGTGGGGAGAATTAATTCAAAGACTGACCCTCTGTCTCTCTCAATCAACATATGGAGTGGGGGTGGGATGAGGGGAATGTCCTCGGAGGCTCTTAACCTATTGAGAATCACTTAACCTGAGTTAATAAAACCCATGGAATTTATCATCGTATCAGTGCCTGTTTAGAACATCATGAGTGACTGTCCATCCCCCTTCAGGTTCGATACAATCATCTCTTATTCTCTCACTGAGCTTCACTCTCTGCTCATGGTGCCATCATCCCAGGGATTAGTCTGTTGAAACTTGAGAGAAAGTCTATCCAGAGTACCCCAAATACTGTCTCAACAACACTCTCAGGGATGATCGCAATAATCCTTTTCTCTCACATAAACATCGCCGTTTCTTTCCTGTGCCACAAAAAGCCATTCTTTCTCTATGCACTATGACTGACATGGAATGTATAAGTTCCTTACATCTGTACGTCAGCATCAATAAAGCCAACACCAGAGATGCGTATGGAGATGTGCATCACTCTCGGGGAGAATTTCAATGAGATTGAATACACCTCAGTTAGGGGATGATCACCAACCTGAATAGAAATGAGCTATAGGATACGGGAAACAGGCAGAGGAAGGGAGCTATCTTTACTTCTGTTCTTCTCTCACAGGATGTATGCAGCCCTGGTCATGGCAGCATGTTATGCCGATCTTGAACTGAATGTTTGGTTCAGCTGTTCCACAGGACAGTAAAGAGAAAAGCACATTCCTGTGGGATTGTAGTGTCACAACACAGGATACATTCTCCTGCTTAATGTAAAACCAGCAACAGGGAAAAGATTTATCCACTGCAGTAATCCATGATAATTCTAGAGTCCAAAACTATTTGAAGTAAAAATTAACAACTTTATTTCTTAAAGTATAACAGGGAATAATAGACGAACGAATATTTACAGCTTCTTCCTCTAAGCTATATTTTATCTCTCCGCTCCCCCCACCACCACTATACCAGCCCGATTAGGCTCTCAATTAAGATTTACAAAACAAAACTCCTAATCTCAAAACCAAGAAGCTTTCTGTTCTTCTCCATATTCCTGTCTTCTTTTCTTCTTTGAGATTCTGCTTTTACCAGTTACTAATCAATAAAGGAACCGAGAGGAGAACTAATTTTCAGGCAGTCTATGCATGCTGGTAACTTGGCAGTTCTCCTCTCAACTGTCAATTTCCCGCGGTCTTGTACCCCAAACCATTGGACTGTGTCATTGGCTTTTAAGATTATCAATATACTAAATTCAAACTTGATTGGAGGTGGGCACTTTGGGTTATAACTTAAACTGCTTGGCTGAATTTGTTTTTGTCTTGAGAAAATAAGCTAATCGACCAAATGTTACATTAATTCTATTTTTCGGAAGACTTGGTGCTGTCGGGTAGTTATTGCTGGCTTTTAATTCTGTTAAAGTTGCAGAACACCCACATGTTCATCAGAGAAGTCACACTGAAACCTGACTAGGGAAGAATGACACATTGTCTTCGCTTAAGGACTTGGGGCAAGCAGATGGGCTTTTATGGCAAATGAAAATAGTTGCTTTCAATTTCCCTCATGAGGTATCAACAGACTATTATTCTGTGGCTCAAGAGTATGAGTCTTGAACACCATAAACTGTCGTCCCGTTTGTACAGAGAACAAATTACACATCCTCAAGAGCAATTTTTTCATAACGGATATATGTTTTGAAGGAACTTGAAACTGTTGCATCCGGCTTAAAGAAAGGCACAAATCATGGTTTATTCAGAAGCTGCAATGAGACTGAGACGAGACTGGGATATCATGACGGTGGTATTGGACAGGATTGGTTAGTGGGGACGAGATGGAGATGTAAATCTGTGAAGGACAAAATGGATTATGGAGTCTGAGAACAGTCTTGTTCCTTCTTGCATATCAGTGAGTAATTGAGAAATAGTAGTTGATACTGATTAATATAAGGAAAGGAGGTTTTGTTTGTAACTGGAGACATTGTCTTGCACTTTCCAAATTTTGGATATCATGAGCAGAAATTCAGTTCAACCCAGTTTAGTAGACAAATGTAATGACTTACCAGGTACACCAACTATAGCGAGGATGGGATAGTAACCACCTTGAATAATTCAAAGGAGATCCTGGATCCGTGATGCTAATGATATCCAAGGCCGAGAAAGATAGTAAAGACCCGAGGATAAACTCCTGTCTGTTATTGTAATATTCCAGTCTAATATTCTCAGATTTTGATAGATTGTTGAACCATTCCAGTCTAATGATCTCAGATTCTGATCCATTGTTGTACCATTCCAGTTTACTGAACTTAGGTTCTGATTCACTATTAGAACATTCAAATCGAAGGTCCTCACATTCTGAACCATTATTGTAACGTTCCAGTCTAATGTTCTCAGATTCTGATCTCTACTGCCCCTCTCTCTCGAGCTGATGATCCGTGTTAGTTCTGTCAGCGATGCTCCAACTCATACTATGGGATAACACGCTGAAAAGAGCCCATTTATCATTCAACGATGGAAACTCTCCACTGGGATAATTAGGATCCACGGGGATTGACAGTCACTGAACAAATAGCTCCAATTAACCCCTTTCAATTTAACATTGATTTTAATAAAATTCAAAAGAAGGTTTAAAATTTATACATTTGGCATAGAACATAGAACATAGAGAACATAGAACAATACAGCACAGAACAGGCCCTTCGGCCCACGATGTTGTGCCGAACTTCTATCCTAGATTAAGCACCCATTCATGTACTTATCCAAATGCCGCTTAAAGGTCGCCAATGATTCTGACTCTACCACTCCCATAGGCAGCGCATTCCATGCCCCCACCACTCTCTGGGTAAAGAACCCACGCCTGACATCTCTCCTATATCTTCCACCCTTCTCGTTAAATTTATGTCCCCTTGTAACACTCTGTTGTACCCGGGGAAAAAGTTTCTGACTGAGATGGTAGATTGAATGCGTGCAATCATTCAATCTGCCTTGGATATGGGAATAATGGGAATAATGACAAAGGATTGTCAGAACATAAACAAGTTTCTACATTTATAAACGGAAATATACAATCTGCAACTACTGATCAGTGATTATAATGTCAGTAAAATATGGAGAGAACTTTTCTAGTCCAGAATCTGACAGGAAAATGTGTCTACGATAACATGGGTGATAACGGATAACTGACATGGATATGTTAACAGAGAATATGACGTGACACACAATTCAGATGATTATTCGAGAATCAGAGAGGGCAGGTGAGGGTCATGCTGTTAATATTATCGATGTCAATCAACTGTGATTAAGTACCATTGGATTTCAATTGCAGTGTGATTATGATATTGGGGACATGGCTGCTGAGACTGGAGTGAGGAAACATGACATTTCCCACTCATCAGTAGTGAAACGTTACTCTTTGTAAATCATTTGAAGATCAAATTTCAGGATACAGCTCCAATGAGGAATGAGGAGAGCCAATATTAACCATACGACCATAAGACATTGGAGCA
Organism: Chiloscyllium punctatum; assembly: GCF_047496795.1. Taxonomy (NCBI): domain Eukaryota; kingdom Metazoa; phylum Chordata; class Chondrichthyes; order Orectolobiformes; family Hemiscylliidae; genus Chiloscyllium; species Chiloscyllium punctatum. The sequence continues at coordinate 80,139,788 of NC_092754.1, forward strand.
GAAATTTGGCCATTTGTCCCATTGAGCCTACTCCACCATTCAATGATGGCTGTTAAGCTTCTCAACCCCGTTCTCCCGCTTGCTACCTGTAACCCTTGATCCCCTTTACAGTCAAGAACCTATCTGTCTCACTCTTAAATGTACTCAATGATCTGGACTCGACAGTCCTCTGTGGCAGTGAATTCCATCGATTCACCACTCTCTGGCTGGAGATGTTTCTTTTTATCTCTGTTTGGAAAGGTCTTCTCTTTACTCTGTCCCTTCTGGTACTAGTCTCTCTTACCATTGGATATATCTTCCCAAAATCCACTCTGTCCCAGGAGATATAGCATTCTGTATTTTTCAATTAGACCTCCTAGCATCTTTCTGAATTCTATCAAATACAGACCCAGAGCCCTCAAATATTCTTCATATGTGAAGCTTTTCATTCCTGGCACCATTCTCGTGAATCTCGTCTGAAAACGCTCCAAGACCAGTACATCCTTCCTGAGATATGGGACCCAAAGCTGCGCACAATAATCCGAGTGTAGCATGACCAAAGCCTTGTAGAGCCTTAGAAGTACATCCCTGGTTTTATATTTAAGCCTTTTTGAAATAAATGCCCTCATTGTATTTGCCTTCCTAACTACTGACAACATGCAACTTTCAAGACTCCTGGACTAGAACGCCCTCGTCTTTTTGCACTTCAGATTTCTGAATTTGCTTGCTATTTATAAAATAGTCTATGCCTCTATTCATCCTGGTAAAATGCTTTTCCACACTTTTCCACATTGTACTCAATCTGCCACTTCTTTGATCACTTTCCAAACCTGTAAAAATCCTTCAGCACTGAAAGTGAGGACCGCAGATCCTGGAGATCAGAGTCAAAAAGCCGGAGTTTTGGGCAGTTGAGGAGATGCGCCAGAGCACCCTCCTGCAGCCAAACCACCTCTTCAATGCTCCCTGTCCCTCTATCTATCTTTGCACAGTTTGAAAGCTTGGCCAGAATGCCCTCAGTTCCTTCATATCGATAATGAATGCATAAAGTGAAAAGTTGTGGTCCCAAAACTCAGTCTTGTGGAACACCACTTGTCACTGGCTGCCATCCTGAGAAAGACACTTTAATCCAAACTCTCTGCTTTCTGTCAGACAGCCAAACTTCAACTTCCACCTTGTCTCTAACACCATGGACCCATATCTTTCTCAATAGTCTCATGCATGACACCTTGTCAAAGGATTCTTGAGGTGCAGATGGATAACATCTATTGGTTCTCCTTGATCAAATCTGCACATTACTCCCTCAATGTATTCTCGCAGGTTGTCAGGCATGACCTCCCCTTGATGAAACCATGCTGACTCTGTCCTATTTTACCAAAGACCTCCAACAATTGAGAAATCCCATTCTTCACGATGAATTCCATGATGTTACCCACAACCAAGATTAGGCTAATCTGTCTGCAGTTTTCCATCTTCTGCCTAACTCCCTTATTAAACCGAGTGTCATGTTTGCAAATATACAGCCACTTGGCCCTTTCCTGATTTTAGTCATTCCTGAAAGATTACCACTTCTGCTTGCACTTACTCTTCAGCGATCTCCCTTACAAGGCTGGGGTGTAGTCCATCTGGTCCAGGTGAGTTATCCACATTCAGGCCATTCTGTTTTCTAACATGTTCTTCTTGGTGATGGCCACTGTATTTAGGACTGCCCTCTCACTCTCTTCAATTCTTGGGAAATTACTCGCGTATGCCACCGTGAAGACTGATGCAAAATTCCTCAGCCATTTCTTTGCTTCCCACTACTGTCTCTCCAGCATCATTTCCCAGTGGTCCATATTCACATTTACGTCTCTTTTGCATTTTATATATCTAAAGAATCTCTTACAGTTTCCTTTATATTACTGGTTAGCCTAGCCCCATACTTAATGTTCTCCCTCCTTATTTATTTTTTCTTGCCTTCTGTTGGCCTCAATTCTCCAGTTCCACACTGTCCTTCACTCTGCTTACTCTTTTGCTTATATGCAATCCCTGACTTCCCTTGTCAGCCCTGGTTACCTCATCCTCCCTGTACCATATCTCTATTACTCAGCACACATCGCTGCAGTGTCTTTTAAATTATCATGGAATCACCAGCCATTGCTGTTACCCTGCCCCGGTCAATTCTACCCAGCTTCTCCCTTATGCCTCTCCAGTTGCCTTGATACAGCTGAAATACTGTTAACTCTGATTCTATCTTCTCTCTCAAATTTCAGAATAAATTCAACCATGTTCTGATCACTGCTTCTGAAGTTTTCCTTCACCTTAAGCTCCCTTGTCCAGCCTGCGTCATTAAATCCAGTGTCATCTGTTCCCGAGTGGGCTCCACCACATGATGCTCCAAAAAGCCATCCCGTAGATATTCCTCAAATTCCTTTTCTTGCGATTCACTACCAAACTGGTTTCCCATTTCACTTGCATATTGAAATCCCCCATGATCACTGTAACGTTGTCTTTCCTACAGATCTTTTCTATCTCCTGGTGTATCTCGTGCCCCAGCTCCTGACGACTCTTTGGAGGCCTGTGCAAGTCTCCAACTGTGGTTGTCTTACCTTTGTGGTTCCTCAATTCTAACATGCAGATTCTACACCATCTGACCTTACTTCCTTTCTTATTGTTGATTAAATTTCATTTCTTATTAATAATGTAAATCCACTGTCTCGATCTTTTCGATACGATATATGTCCTTGAATATCCTGATCCCCTTGCAGCCACTTCTCTGTGATGCCCATTACGTCATACCTACCAATTTCAATCTATGCCACAAGCTCATTTCCCCTTTTCCTTATACTGCTCGCATTCTGAGATAACCCTTTAATCTTGTGTTAACGTTTCCTCTTCTATTGCCATTTGTTTGTTCAGTGTGATTGAAGTTTGATTGCTTACACTTTCCATACACTCTGTTCTATTTGCGTCTATGCTGAAGATTTTAATAACCTCTCTTGAGCTCTGTGCTCTTACCTCCTCTTTTCTCATTAAACTCTATAAGGAAACCCCTACCCCGCGCGCACACACACACACTCCTAATCAGTTTAAAGCTCTGTCGACATCCTTGGTTAGGATTCACTTGGACTCTGGTCCCAGCACGGTTCAGACGAAGACTGTCCCATCAGAACAGGTTATTTCTTCCTCAGTAATAAAATGTGTTTAATGTTTGTGAGAAGACTTGTAGCTCGGGTGATCGTTGTTGTGGTTCTGTTCGCCGAGCTGGGAATTTGTGTTGCAGACGTTTCGTCCCCTGTCGAGGTGACATCCTCAGTGCTTGGGAGCCTCCTGTGAAGCGCTTCTGTGATGTTTCTGCAGTGTGTTGTGGCCCTTTTGAATCGTGTCTTGATGCAACTTCTTTTGTGTGTGTTGGGGTGGTTGCTTTCGTAGTTCAGGATTTGATCTGTGTGTGTGGATTTCCTGTAAACCTTTGTGGTGAATTCTCCGTTCGGTGTTCTCTGTACCATCACTTCGAGGAATGGGAGTTGGTTGTCCTTTTCTTCCTCTCTCGCGAATCGGATTCCTGTGAGTGTGGCGTTGATGATCCGGTGCAATTTCAACAACAAATGCCTAAGGGAAAGACAACGGAACGAGAACATTCCGCAACCCAAAGGACTAGCCACACTACCATACATAAAAAACATTTCTGAACTGACAGCCAGACTACTGCGACCACTAGGACTCATAACAGCACACAAACCAACAGGCACTCTCAGACAACTGACCAGGACGAAGGACCCGATACCCAGCATGAGCAAAACCAATGTAGTGTACAAAACCCCATGCAAGGACTGCACAAAACACTACATAGGACAAACAGGAAGACAGCTAAAGATCCGCATCCATGAACACCAACTCGCCACGAAACGACACGACCAGCTATCCTTAGTGGCCACACACGCAGATAACAAGCAACATGAATTCGACTGGGAGAACACGACTATTATAGGACAAGCCAAACAGAGAACAGCCAGGGAATTCCTAGAGGCATGGCACTCATCCACAGATTCAAACAATAAGCACATCGACTTGGACCCAATATACCGTCCACTGCAACGGACAGCTGGAACTGACAACCGGAAGCGGCAGATTCAAACCAGTATAAATGCCGGAGGAAAGATCACAGACGCGCTTCACAGGAGGCTCGCAAGCACTGAGGGTATCACCTAGATAGGGGACAAAACGTCTGCAACATAAATTCCCAGCTTGGCGAACAAAACCACAACAATAAAATGTGTTTATTCAACACAAAATACTGGGACAAAAAACAAGCGTTTCAGCACATACCAAAACATGAAAAATACAAAGAGACAAGTCTGTTAAAATTCACTTACGATGTGGAGCTATATGAATTGAAATGTGAATTATAAAACCATGGACGAGGTATTCAAGCTTTATTGGTCATTATTTGACCCACAGCTGAGGTACTGATTTCCCCCCAGTCAGTGATCCACCTCACTGAGACTCTCTCGCCCTGTCTCACACATTGTCTAGAGTGACGACAAGTTCCTGTTGGCCCAGAATTGTTAAATTAATTCACCTTCTCCCTGGAACCAATCTATTGTTATTTTGGAAGTTGTTCAGCAGTCAGCAACCCGGTTCTGTGAAATTATTGGCGATAAATGATCTGGCTGGGATGACAGCATAGTGCTCACAGGGTATGGCACCAGACAAAGGGCTTGCAGTCTGTGGGAATTTCTAAATAAAATTTCTGTATGTTTGTCCTCATGCTGTCTTCTGATCTAACTTCACACTCGTCTGACACCCCTTGATCTCACTCACTCTGTCGCTCCATTTTCCCTCCATTCCTTTTATCTCTCTTCACTTCCTTTTTATCTGTTAATTTTTGTCTCTCTCTCTCACACACACACACACACACAGTTCTCTCTGTTTTCAAATTGTGATGTTGGAGAGCTCATCGTTGTACAATTGGCTAAACGGCTTCGTTCAGTGCTCTATTAATTCTGAAGCTCTCTGAACCACAATGAAGACTTCAGCACAATAAAGACATCAGGTGCCTAGAGAGACAAGCTGGTCCTGCGAAGGACACAGTGCAGAATCATCCTTTATCTCTTCCTGTTGTCTGATATGCAGCGGCCTTGAAACATCTGTTCAAACAAAATAGATTGAAATTCGTGCAGGCGGGAGGACTATCACCAGATGATTATGCTGTCAGAATTTAACAAGCAGTTCCCACATACAAAATGTGGATTTCCCTGATAGCAGCTCCTCCCAATTGACACGGCCTAGCTCTGCCTGATGCTCACGGAATTTGCCTTCCGCCAATTCAGTAGCTTCACACAAGGTCCTGACTTATCCATGTTCGTAACTATCTTAAATCTGAAGGAGCTGTGACCACTGTTTCTAAAATTATGTCCCACTGAAAGGTCAGTGACCTGGCCAGGATCATTAGCCAATACGAGATCCAGTATGGCTCTTCCTCTCGTTGGACAATCCACATACTGCTGCAGTTAATAAATTCTGCCCCGTCGAAGCCTCTTGCTCCAAGGGACTCCCAGTCATTACTGGAGATCTTAAAGTCACTCACTATGACCTCTCTGATTTTTTAATACACCTTTCCTTTATCGACGTAAATATCTGTACCTCAATACGTCCGTGGCTGTTGGGCGGGGGATTATAGTAACGCAGTGCTTGCAGCCATCTTGTTTTTGAGCTTTCACCATATTGCTGCAGTGGATAGTCCCTCCTGTATGTCCTCTTCAAGTACAGATGTAGCATTCTCCCGATTATTAAAACACCTCGTCCACCTCTTTTACCTTTCTCTCCACCTCGCATAAAACAATGAAACCCTGGAATGTTAAATGGCCAGTCCTTTCCCTCTCTCAACCAAGTCTCTGTAAAGCTGCAACATCATAGTCCCATGCACGGATTCAGGCTGTCAGTTCATCGGTCTTAACCATAATAATTCTTCCATTGAAATAAATACACTTCAGCCCAACTCCTTCAGATCCTGACCTGATACTTGGTTTGAGTTTCCCTGATGTAAATTCTCCTCGTCTATTCTCTGGTAATAGGAGATTAGAAAAGACTGTCAGTAAAGCAGAAAATATTGCAAACAGACAATTTCTGTTTCCTCCATTGTCCCTTCTATCTGTACATTTCATCACACACTGTCCAATTCCAATAAACTGCTGGATAATTATTATGCTTCAAACAACAGTCTCCAGCCTCTCAATGCACATTCTTCAACTCTCTCTGGACCCATTGGATTGACAGTTTTCTGATCCCTCTCTCAAACAAATCTCTGTAATATTTATATCATAGTTATATCTACTCATTCAAACTCCAAGCTCATCTGTCTTGCCTGTCATACTGCTCACATTAAAATCAGCATACTCCGACTGCCAGTCCCATTGTGTTCACTCCCCTCTGCCAGTTTGTTGTTGGTCTTAGCTGTACTGGGATTAGTCTCGAACTACTCTTCAGTCATGTGCTTGTGGACGTACTGCTCTGGCTCCCCCCCTACACCCCCCCCCCCACCACCACACGAGTTTAAACCCTCCTGAGTGACAATAGCAAACCTGCCTGCCAGGAGATTGCTGCCGGTTCATGTCCATCCCGTCCTTTGTGTGTATTTCATACTGACCCAGGAGTCCCAATGACCCATATATCGGAGATTGCTGCCAGTTCAGATGCATCCAGTCCTTCTTGTGTATATCGTACCGATCCGGGAATCCCAATGATCCACATATTGCAAGTGCTGCCTATCCTACCAGCTCTTTGGCCAGGTTTTTCACTATACTGCCTTCCTATTCCTAACTTCACTGGCACATGGCATAATCTAGTCTCTTCAACATTCAAAAATCCTTTCAGCATAACTCCGGCACGATCTTTACTTTGAAATGGATAGACTTGACAATAAAAACTTAGTGTGATCTCATTAACTATGAAAGTGGAGCCCAACGAATCAGTCGCAATGACCATAGGATCTAATATCTATCACCTTCACCAAACCTGTGTGACAAGGTATACATATGGAGTATATATTTGTAGATGGACGTGGATAAACAGAAATTAATCCAAAAGTCCTGAAAATGTCACAACAGATGGCTGTCATTCAGCCTGTTTACTCTGCTTTTCTGTTCAATTGGATTTTAGCTATTCTGTTCCTTTTAATGGCTGGGGCTTTAACCCGGATCCCCAGCGTGTCAGAAAGTGCCCAGTGTCTTTGTGCGCTCCTTGCGTAGGGAGCATCCAGTGCCAGGCGATGGGGTGTGGGGAACCCCGGAATGGCTCGGTGAAAGGATGCATGCAATAACGGATGGACTCAGGGCTCGAGAGAGACGGAGTAGGTAATCAGAGACATGCACTCACATCAGTAGCTGGGCAAGATTCCCATGTACTCGGGGAGCCCGAGCACCAGTGCCACTTTTACAATAAACCCGTCATATTTGCAGCAATTCTCCATCAAATACAAGTATAATATACTGCAGATGGTGGAAACCTGAAACAAACATAGAAACATGCTGTGAAGAGAGAAACGAGTTAATTCTCCCAATGCAGACACGGGGAGATTGTAAAAAACTCGACAAAAACAGGGTCCAGAGATTGGAATTATTCTTATTTGAATGAAAATAGTCTTATCAGTGATAGGCAACATGATTTTGTGCAGAGAAGGTCATGTCTTACCAAATCAATAGATTTCTTTGAGGAAGTGACAAAGTTGATTGATGAAGGAGGCAATGTAAATGTCATGTACGTGGACTTCAGGAAGGCGTTTGGTATATTTCCCCATGGTCGAGGTATGTCGAAAGTGAAGTCACATGATGCACGAGCTGGTGGATAAAGAACTGGCTGGGCAACAGGAGGCAGAGAGTAGTAAGGGGAGGGAGTTTCTCAAAATGGAGAACTGTGACCAGTGGTTTATTTTAAGATGTTTCTGGAAAGATACATGAATGGCTGGGAACAAAGGGATACAGATCCTTAGAAAATAGGCGACAGGTTTAGATAGAGGATTTGGATCGGCGCAGGCTCGGACCACCGAATGGCCTGTTTCTGTGCTGGAATGTTCTTTGTTATAAGATTAGCAATGACCCATCAGACCAGTCTGGCAACATCAAATATCTCTCCCAAACTGGTAATGGTCTCCTCCAACCTCTTCCCTCAGACTAAAAGGTACAAAAGCTTGAAAACACTGAGCAGCTGGTTCAGGAACAGCTTCTTCCTGACTGTTATTAGACTGATGAGTGGACTCCCTAATCTCAGATAATGCTGATCTTGTTCCTGCTGATCTCGCCTCGCACACGCCCTGTGCATTGTAACCTGCATGGCTCTCAAACATATTTTATAGCCATTGTTCTGTACATCATTGTTTATTAAGCTTTGTCTGCATTTCTTGGTAAAGGTCAAAGTAAATCCTTACTTCCCTTCCCCCAGTTACTACAGTGCTCACTTCCACCTGTCTCTGGTCCACAGCCCCAGAACCTCCCATTCACCACCCCCAGCACACTGTGACCCCATCCCCACTCCCTGTGTGCTTTGTATCTCACTATTTCTCTCACACTGTCTGTTTCCTAGTATTTTCCTTTTATCTGTCTTCTGTTTCTTTCCCATAACTTACTATCTCCCCTTCTCCCTGTTCTTGTGAATGTTTGTTTCTTGTTTTGTTTCCTTTCTCTGTTTTACTGACTGTCCTTCTGTTTGCCTCGCTGTGTTCTCTCTCTCCTTCTACATGTCCATCTCTTTCTCTCTCGTTGTGATGGTGATGGCTTCTCTATTCTTTTGAAGCATGTGATGGCTCTTTGGTTGGATGTTGGCAATACAATAAATTCAATTATGTTTTGGTATCTTAAACATAATTTCAATTTATTGGTTAAATTTCAATTGTTGTCAAAACAGCAACCAGAATTTAGATATCCATTTAACAACCAATTGTTACATCTAAATATTTTGGAACTGCCTTCTCCCAGTGCTCTGCATACTGGCAACTGAAAGCATTCTATTCACGTGCATAATAGTGTGACGGTAACTGCTCTTCCCAGGACCATAAGAAACTAGAGACGGTTGTGTGCACAGCCCATACTATCATGGAGGACAACCTTCCATCCATTTATACTTCTCATTGTCAGCGAAAGTCTGGCAACATCAAATATCTCTCCCAAACTGGTAATGATCTCCCACAACCTCTTCCAAAAGGGAGGAGATACAGAGACTTGAAAACATGGACCAGTATGCTCAGGAACACCTTCTTCCCCACCCTAATTACACTGGCGAATTGACATCTCTAACTTTTCAAATAATATTAATCTTGCTAAATTCGATCTTGAATCGCTTTGCTCCTGTGTTGCTGCCACCTTGTCCGCCTCACTCTGTGTAAGTGCCCTGTGAGGCTCAAGGTCTTCTCAAGGGCAATCAAAAAAGTGAACTAATGCTGGCCCACCCAGCGATACCTATATCCCATTAATAAATATAAGAACATGACGACACTCAGGGAACACAGACAGGTGGGATCAAATCGCTTTAAACATGATCTTAGATACATAGAGATTTCCCTCGGTATCTGAAAGTAGAGTGTTCTGACAAAGCCTTTCATAAGCTGATATGGCATAAAGTGAGGTATCATTAATTTATGTGGGGAAAATTTACTTTTCTTGTTAAAAGTGGAAATCCTCTTCGGATTTCTTTTGATTAGTGAAAACAGAACGTAATGGAGGTTTTTCGGAAAGGGAAATGGCAAAATGCGAATTTTTTTAAAAGCGGGGGATACGTGTAGCAGCATGGGCGTGATATTCAGGAAGATTTGAAAAGTTAAAAATAAATGAGGTGATTCTCACATTTTATTTCCACCCCAGCTGATCATCATTCCCTTTGTTTGCTCTTTGTCTTCTATCTCTCTCTTTCTCTATCGATTCAACTCACTCCTCCTGCCCTTCAAAGCAGACTTCCCTGTCACCAGCATTGTTCACACTATTTTCCAGCTGCTTTCAGTTCAGAAAAGCTTCCCAGCACTTTCTGTTCTTTTCCTTGCATTATTTATGCAATTTCAGATCTCCAGCATCTTTCAAATTTGTTTAACCTTCAAATTTGTTATTCCATGGGAAGTCGGCATCTCTGCCCAGGGCAACATTTGTTAAGCATCACGAATTGTCCTGACTCTGACGACATTCCACAAGCCAATATGAAGTCAAGCACATTGATATGGGTCTGAAGTCACACTTCACCCAGAACGGTTGGTAACATTAGATTTCTTTACCGAAGGTCATCAGCGAAACAGGAAAATGTTCAGACAAAATGTGGTTTTATAGTTGTTTTTCGTGAAATTCACTTTTATTCCAATTCTTATCATTTTTATTTAGTTCTGCCATCAGCTGTGGTAGGACTTGAAACAAATCGCTTGAAACAATGTCTTTCGTTTAATAAGCTTTAATCCTGAATTACATCCAGCGACATTCCTACTCTGATACATTGTCCTAATCATGAAGTAATGTCCGAGACATGAACAATTTTGTGATTGAAATACTTGTAACTGGAAAAGTGGCCAGAAGAGAGCTTGAAACATAAAGTCTGAATTTTACCAATGAGCAGACAATGGTTTGTTCAGCCACAGCACTGACGCAGAGATGGAGACTGGGGATATTATGACCTGGTAGTGGACAGGGTTCGTGACAGAGAGAACAAGATACATAAATCAGATCAGGGCAATAAGAGATCTCGAGGTTGTGCACAGTTTTGTTCTCAGATGTTTGTAAGGGAGTGGTCTACAATTCAGATGAATGGAAACTGCAATTGAAATTGAAGATAAAAGTTTTTTTCATTGGCAAATATAGATAATAGAAATTGCAATGAAGTTCAAAATTGTTTATGGGCTGAATGAATGGACAGAGGTAGAGAACACCAACAATAGCGAGAATAGGTTATGATTTGGAGATGCCGCTGTTAGACCGGGGTGTACAAAGTTAAAAATCACACAACACCAGGTTATAGTCCAACAGGTTTAATTGGAAGCACACTAGATTTCAAGGCGTCGCTCCTCCACCAGGAGTAACACACTCTCCACTCCGCCCAATCAGCACCACTAATATCCGATAAGGTAGACATTTCCGACAGAGGGAAATGTTGAAAAGACCCAAGGAAAGCCTCCTCTCCATTTGTGTAATTATCCAGTCCATTATTCGCAGATTCAGATCTGTCCTCTCCACGTCTCTCCAGCTGCTGATCTCTGTTACTGTTGAAGCTGATGCATCTGCTCCTACACTGGGACAGCGCAGTGAGTGAAGCCCCTCACCAATAGGGCACAGTTACAATGCATGGAGACTGACATCAATCGCGGTCACTGAGCAAACAGGTCTAGCTTTCAATACAGCACATTCAGTTCACAATATAACTGGACTGGACTGGACTGGATTCTGACATTGCTGGCTATTGGTCACATCTCCCATCGCCAATTCCTCGAGTGAAGTCAGTTGTGAGGGAGAATGATGGAAGTTTTCTGATTGCAGGCTAGAATATCCTGCCTTGATGTACGTTTGCAATGCTGTCGTCATCATACCCGGAATCTCTGCCCCTCCACAAAATAAAGAAACACAGTCAGGATGTTGTTACTGTGCTGATCTCTCCTTCACGGGAACAAACCCCAGCCAACAGACTGTCACTGGGCACAATTGCCCTGAACATAGACAGGAAGTGTGGACTTCTCTGAATGGTCCTCTCACTGCTCTAATACAGAAACGTTGTACCTTCCATATAGAATATGCTTCAGTAATTAATTTATACAAATTGACAAACATCTTAATGCAGTTTTATTTGCTGTAAAGCAATAATTTTTCACCTTTTTTCCCCTCAGCCCAAAACCAAAAGTGAACTTATTCATTAAGACTTATGAATTAATAAGTCAGATTTACCTAGTAGATCGGGCGGAATGGGGATAGTGGCTGTAGAGACTGCATGGGGAGTACAATGATATTCCCCAGTCATCATCACTCTTAACGTCAGATAGAATTAAATATAGTTCACAACAAGGAACGAGCCAACGCTTGGGATATGTAATGCTCAATGACAATGTGAACTGAACAGGATAATTTTAAATGTGATAAAGTGAACTATATTTTATATACACACCATTTCATCATTGGGAATACAGATTGAGTAGTGTCACCGCATCTGAAGCATTAACTTTGATGTCTCTTCACAGATACGGCTAGACCTGCTGAGCTTTCCCTCCAACGTCTGTTTTTGTTTGAGATTGATCATGTTGTTCATATCTGGCAGGATGCTTACAATTAAAAGCAGATGCTAATAACAAACTGTACAGGGGTGTGGTGACAATACAAGAGAATGACAGTAGAAATATCGCTCATTCCAAACTGGAAAAGACATCGGGCTGAGTTTTCACCACCTTTGCTGTAATAATTCTATGTTATGCATTGAAAGCTTTTGGAGATTGGGGAGACAAGCTTGTTCAATGAAGGACACAAGTGTTCCATCATCAAAAATCTATTGCTATTATTTCATGAAGTTCAGCTGCCTCTAAAATGTATTGTCAAATAAAATAGATTTCCTGAGATTTACAAGATGTTGAGATTTTCTTTTTACTTTCGATCTTAAAGAAGAGACAGATTTCGGCTGTAATTCAGGTATCACAGACACACCAACAGTAATAGAAACATGAAAGTACCACATTGTCCAAACATTACCAAGGTCAACATGTAGACCTGTCAAGAAACATGCAATAAAGTGATAATGGAAACATGAAATGCAAACAGAAAATGCTGGATAAACAAAAAACGTGAGGATGTGTCTGCAGAGAGCAGCAGAATTAACATACGTAATATGATGTGACACTGTTCTGAAAAGTCCTATTAGAATCAAAGGTTAATTTTTTGCATCTCTGTTCAGATGTTGCCAGATTTACTGAATTGGCCATGCTAAATTGACCGTAGTGTTAGGTTAGGGGTAGATGTAGATGTAGGGGTATGGGTGGGTTACGCTTCGGCGGGGCGGTGTGGACTTGTTGGGCCGAAGGGCCTGTTTCCACACTGTAAGTAATCTAATCTAAATGGGAATGTGTCATACCTCCGGCAGGGGAAAGTGAAGTGGACCTGTGGTGGGAGTGAATAAAGAGTAGACCAGTGTATCCTGAAGGGAATAATCCCTCTAGAAGGTGGACAAGGGAGGAGAGGTGAATTTGTGCAGGTCGGGCATCTCGCTGAAGGTGGGGGAAATGTGGGCTGATGATCCTCTGCATGTGAATGCGGCTGGGATAGTAGGCAAGTGCAAGGGAAACTCCGTTGCTAGAGGGAAGGGGAGGGGAAGGCTAGAAGTGCAGGAGATGGATCAGACTCAGTTGAGGACCCTGTTGACAACAGTGATGGGGAATCCCTTGATTGAGGAACAAGGTGGACATTTGAAAGGCTTCCTTATTGAATTTAGTATCAGCAGAAGCAATGCGGTGGAGGCGGAGGAACTGGGGGAATGGAATTGACTCTATGCAGGAAACCAGGTGTGAGGATGTATACTCCAGGAACCTGTGGGAGTCGGTGGGTTAATACTGGATATCAGTTGCCTGGCTATCCCCAGAAATGGAAGCAAAAATGTTGAGGAAAGGAAGTAAGGAGCCAGAGATCGACCAGGTGAAAGTGATGGAGAGTTTCAAATTCCAAGTGAAATCGGTGAACTATTCCAATTCCGAACAAGAGAGAGATGCAGCAGCGATGATATCATCTGTGTATCGGACAAAGATTTGTGGATGGGTGCTGGAGTAGAACTGGAACAGGGAATGGTCGATGTCCCCCAAGAAGAAACAGGCATAACTGGGGCCCAAGTGTGTATCCGTGCACTTCCGCCGTGTGGCAGGAGCAGGCTGAAGCAATGGGTCTGCCTGGGCTGTTCTGTTTGTGAACTTTTGAGAGGAGATAGAAGCGAGCTCTGCTATCAGAGGATTATCAGCTCGGGGGCAGTTAGGGGCGTGGGGCGAGTGGGGCAGAAATCTCCAATGAAATGTGGTCAGTTATCATAGTTGATACAATTGCCTGATGTGCCATGGTAGAGTCATGGTCTAGGGGGAGATTAGAGGCAGTACCTGAGAGTGGGCGTTCAACCTTTGCAATGTCGAGGTCAGTCCACCAGACTATAGCAGCACCACCCTTGTCAGCACAGGCTGAATAACACAGTCAGAGTTGGACCTAAGCACATGGAGTATAGGCTGTTCGGACAGTGATAGGTTGGATTTGGTGAGAGGAGTGCAGAGAAATTACGACAACCAATGTCAAGTTGAGATTTATCAACGAACCGATTTAGTTCAGATAAAGGCCAGAGGGAGGAGTCCAGGTGGAGGGAGAGTGTTGGAGCTGGGTAACGGCGTATGTGGAACAGGGAGAGGAATATTGCTGAAAGAAATGGGCACTGAGGCGAACGCAGCGGAAGAGCTCAACTAAATGTCATGCCTAAAATTCCTTAAAGTGGGGGCACAGAGAGGTAATGTTCAGATATTTGCTGAGTACAGAACATTCAGCATCAGAGAGTGGAAGTTAAGGAGGGACGGTGAATAAACGATAGGAGGTGGAGCTGGGGGAGGGCATGGAGTCAGTGGGCAGGTATGAGAGGGGAGGAAGGTTCCAGAGGGTCAAGGGCATCTCTCCCTTGTTGCAAATTGTGTGCCCAGTGCATCTGTTTAGCATGACGAATGAGCCAGTGAATAAATTAGAATTGTAGAGTGGTGCAGTCTTTAGACAATGTAATGCGATTCTGCTGGACAGAGAAAACGTTGATCTCAGTGGTACTGATATCGCACGATCAGACCTCAGAAAGTAAATGATTGAATATAATTGGGAAGGTATACTTATTGTAACATCCTGATTTCAATGGAGTGACGCTCAAGCAGCAAGGTCTTATTTTTTTCGGACACTTTAGACCAAACTTTAAAATATAATATGTCTTGATGTTATTAACAAGAAAAAAATATCCATGGTTTTGGACGGCACTAGCAAGGGCAGAATTTATTTGTCATTCCCAATAGCTCTGGGGAAAGTGTTATTGTTCAGTGAGGAAATTACCAGCGCAGAATTTCCTGCGATTCCCAGTGACCCACAGTTTACTCAGGATCTCTGATGTCACGTGAGTCAAATACTACTTTGATGCAATGCAAGTTACTCTGATCTCACCTCAACTGACATTGGAAGATCAGGAAAATGAATAAAGAATAAAAGGCCAGTACACAGCATGTTAGAACAATGTGCTCACTCTACTCACAATGTTTAAGGTAAAACTGATGCATGGATTTCTGACTGTGAGGAGAGGTTTGTCCTATTTGTGATGAGGCTGTTTGGTTAAGCGCTGTGACAGAGAGACAGAAAGACACTCAACTCTGTACCATGGGGAACAAAACCATCCTGTTCACGGTGCATCAGATATTGACAGAAACAACTATTGCCAGTTCCTATTGGACATTGATCATCTCAATCTCATCATTCACTGATGCTCAATAGCAGCCCAGAAGCCAGCGGCTCCCATCATCCCAGTTGGAAAGCAAAATGGGGAAGGAATGGCCAGAGAAAGTGGGAGTAACTGGGGAATTGGTGTATCTTACAGGTGAGTGGCAGAAGAAGAGTGTGAAGGGAGATCATCAGTGGAAGAGAATGTAGCAGCAGAAGGGGTAGTGCAAGGGAGGTAGGAGTGTAAGAAAAGAGTAGGATGGAGGAGGAAGAAAGGCAGATGAAGTTTTAGTGACAGGGAAAAGCTTGCTTTTGAGGAAATGAGATTGGATGAGAAAACATCACTGTACAAGAAAATCGGGATCTGGATTCCATTCAAAATTAAGAAAGGATTTCTTGTACTTTCTCTTCTATCACTTGATTCTTGTTCAGGTTGTACATGTACTATATATTTCTATATCTCCATCAAGTACAGACGACATGTTTCTTTCTCCCCTACGGTGGTGTTTCAATATTTTTGATTTTTTTACAGTATATATTTGCTTCCAATGGATATGAGAATATGATTTGATCTTCTGCAGTTTGCCCATAATATAGAATTTATTGGAATATTTATCCTCATCACACTCGCTGATTAAAACAAACAATAAATGAGTGCATGTTCATCCTGCAGATGAAAAATTTCTTCAGCTCTGGCTATTGCAGGGAATGTTACAAAGAACAGTGCCACGCCAAATGCTAACGTTCTACCGCAAAATGCCAAATCCTAGTTTATCCTAAAGTATTTACAATGTTTATAAACAAAACATGCAGAGGGGCGGAGTGTAAAAGGTGAATTCAACTCTGTGTCGAAAATGTTAATTGTGGATCCCTCATAAAATGTGTGAACTACATCACTCATAAATTCACCAAAATAGGAAAAGCAAGAGACTGTAATTGTCCAATCATCATCTAAATAACATCTGGCGAACAGGAAGGAAATCACTGGTTGTTTGTGATATTCAGAAATGACGATTGTGAGAATGTGGAAGGTGGGGAGCAGTGGAATGATGACCAATGTTATAGATGACACAAAGATGGGCGGGGTGGATTACAGTCAGGAGGAAAGTGTTAGGCTACAGAAGGATAGAAACAGATTATTCAGATAGCCAGATCAATGGCCTGATGAAATTTAACACCGATAATTTGGGAAGATGCAAGTCAGAAGTAACAAGACAAGTGAGTACTTAAAAGTGAGTATGAAAGAAGAGGGCTAAATTTGCTCCTTTTTTCTTTGCAGCAGGGAAAGTTGAGGAGGGAATATGGTACAGGTGTACAAGAGCAAATGGGGTATGGAGGGGATGAACAGACAGCAGCTGTTTTCCTTCGTCAAAGGATCAAAAACAAAGAGACACACTTTTAAAGTGAATGTCAGGGGATTGAGAGAGGATTTGTGGAATGTGTTTAGAACTGAGTGGATGGTATGAATCTGGAATGCGTTGTCTAGGAGGGTGGTTGAGGCAGGTAACTTCACAAACGTTTAAAATGTCTTTGGATATGCACTTGCTGGCACAGACGTGATAGGCCTGTTTTTCATTGCATGATTCTTTGCAGTGGCAGCCATGAACACTCTGGCATATTCTGAAACAATTAACAATGGCAGTTGGTGCTTTGTTCCTTTGACTGTACTCAGTAAGTGGCTATATTGCAAACCAGCATCATCTCATGCAACTTCAGCACTCACTCAACCAAAGGCAGCCCAGCCATCTCTGGGACCATCCAGTGAAATTCATATGCTCAGTGGATGCTGTCCAACAACAACACTGACACTATTCTAGCTGTATGCACCATTATTAAAGCTACAGCCATAATATGAAGACAGCTTTTCCTCCATTATAATACAGACCTCTAGCAATAAGGGTGTTCTTTATCTGAAGCATAATAAATTCTTTCCCAGGTATTCACTTTTACAAGCAGCAAGTTTTCCTGTGTTTTGCTGCCAGTCGTTTATCATGGAATTCCCCAGCCCAACCTCTTTCCCATTTAACATTTTCTTGTGCAATGTCTCCCTGATCCCACACACCTCACTCCATCACATCCCCCACACTCTCCATCCTTACTTGTTAATCTCTGAAAAACCTGCGCCTCCTCTCTATAATTTATTCCAACTCCCAACTCACTGTTTAGATTCCTTCTCTCGGCATGGTCATTAGACTGGCCGTGCCTGATGTCCTATTCACCTAACTTTCTGCTCAGTTCCTGATCTTCTGCTTTGGTTCTCACTCTCCTGGTTTAGTCAAATCCATCTGACTTGTACTAGACAACATCCCCACATGATGATGGTGCTTGTACAGTTACGATACAATCTGTCTTTTTTGTACAGGTCCCCACCTGTCCTGGAAGAGATTCCAATGATACAACAATCTGGAACTCTCACCCCTGAACTAGATTTTTAACAACATGTTAAGGTTTAGTGTCTTCCTCATCTTTCTCTCTTTTCCACATGGCACGGGGAGTAATCCAGTGATTACAGAGGATTATTCTTTCTCTTTCTCGCTCGCTGTCTCTCTCTCTCTCTCATATACACACACACATTCAAACACACACAGAAAGACACTATATTACTTTGCAAAATAATGCAAATAACCTTAAAATAATCGGAATGACAAGTGGAATGAAGTATTTAGTTTAAGGGAGGATGAGAGAAATTGTGCTTCTTCTGGACGTCAGTTTGCTCGCTGAGTTGGAGAGTTCATTTTCAGATGGTTCATCACTGCACTAGGGAACATTATCAGTGAGCCTCTGGCGAAGTGCTGATATTATGTCCCACTTGCTATTTATGTGTTTAGGTTTCCTTG
The DNA here is from genome assembly GCF_047496795.1 of Chiloscyllium punctatum. NCBI lineage: Eukaryota > Metazoa > Chordata > Chondrichthyes > Orectolobiformes > Hemiscylliidae > Chiloscyllium > Chiloscyllium punctatum. Next base: position 80,158,011 of record NC_092754.1, read on the forward strand.
AGTCAGTGATATTATTTCCAGTATTGGTGATTTTATGTCGGGTTCTTTTTTTCAGAGAGTGTTCGATGGAATCAAAATCGATATGTTTGTTGATAGAGTTCAGGTTGGAATGCTATTTTTCTAGGAATTCTCGTGCGTGTCTCTGTTTGGCTTGTCCTAGATGGATATGCAGACCCAGTCTAAATCGTGTACTTCCTCATCTATAAGTAAGGATACTAGTGATAGTGGGTCATGTCTTTTTTTTCTGGCCAGTTGTTGTTCATGTATCCAGGTGGCTAGTTTTCTGACTGTTTTTCCGATGTAGTGCTTGTAACAGTTCTTGCAAGACTTATTCTTGCTTGAGCAGAACAGACAAATATGTGAACTAGTTGTGGTGCTCAAATGTATGAAAAAAAGTTGTCGAGTAAAACAGGAATACTCTGCTTCCGTTAGTTGGCATTACAGCATCAAGGAGTTCTTATTTCAAGCTTGTCAGCAAAAGAGCCAGGAATGAGATAAGGAAAAACTTCTTTATTGAGATAGTTGTTAGGATTTGGAATGGAACTGCCTGGGAGAGTTGTGGATGAACATTAAAAAATAGAACTGGATATGCATTTGGAAATATGAATTTAACAGGCTGCAGAGATAGGGTTGGCAAATTGGAGGGACTTGGGAGACATTCCTGGAGCTGATGCCCACACAGTGGCCAATGGCCTCCTCCTGTACTTTAAGGTTTTGCACTCTATCATGTATCTGATGCGAATAAAATTCAGGATCCGATTATTTCCCATTGTAAATACTCACGAATATCTGATTACTTAGTGCAGCATAAGCATTTAAAATGCAACTACTGCAAGGTCAGCTTCATTATATAATCTAATTATTGCTCAGAATATGAATATTTGAAATGTTGAATTCCAATTACGAAAACAAATCTGTCATTGCTTTGCCACAAATCTCTTCGAAAAGGTTTGACTTTTCACTTACACGATAATATGCTCATCGTTTTTGTTCACTGTCTGCATTTCAAATTAAATAACATTCTTTCTAAAAGTTAAACGTTTTCAAATTATTGTTCACTAAAATTTGATAGCACAAATCATTTAGTTAGTTTAATATTCAAAGAGCATGTTGAACTATAGCCATTTCTAATTCGCTGACAAATAGCTGTAGCTTGTACATTTCAGTGAGAAATTGAACTGATTGATTATATATAAATATATAAGAATGCTCATTCTATTTGATTATTCAATCGTTTGCTCACCCTGAACATGTAATCACTCAGAAGCCAACCACTTTCAAGATGTTGGAGTGACAATGCATAGTTTTGAATCCTGACATTGTTTGTGTAATTCTGATCGCCAAAAGAGTTACATCCATGTTGTTTGTTTGATACAAAATAAAATGTACATTCTTTATTTCTGTGTTAGAAAATCTTGACAGGAGTTTATATTTTTGTTCCATAAATATAGAATCAGCCTAATTCTTTTCAGAGATTATAGTTCAGTCGAATAATCATAGTTGACGTCTTATTTTTGCGCAATTCACGAAACATAGCAAACATCTGATTAATACATGGGTCACCCAACAGATTGTATCTGAAGAAAACAGCAGCAAATGATAAGTCAAGAATTACGCTAATAACTGAACTTGGCGGAGCCTTTCTGGTGTAGGACACGTCACATATTGCACTGGCATTCAGTTGAATGGAACAATGAACAACATAACTGGAAGTTTTGGGCGAACGCCCCTCCCCAGCTTCCTAATCTCACTCAGATCACTCCCTCACACATTCAACAATTGAAAAGAATCCAGAGGCTGGGTGAAACATAAAACACAGAACAGTACAGCTTAATGCAAACCCTTCAAACCTTGACGTCCTGCCGAACCTTTATCCTACTCGAAGTTCAGACTAACTGACATACCCTTCATTGTACTATCATTCATGTGTCTATCCAATAGTCACTTAAATATCCGTAATGCAGCTGACTCCACTAACGCTGCTGGCAGTGCATTCCAAGCACCCACCACTCTCTGTTTAAAGAACCTACCTCTGACATCTCCTCAAACCTTCTTCTAATCATACTAAACTTATGCCCGCTCGAGATAGCCATTTCTAACGTGCGAAAAAGTCTCTGGCTACGAACTCTGCCTATATCTCTAATCATCTTATACACGTCTATGAAGTCAACTCCCATTCTTTATTGTTCCAAGGAGAAAAGCCCTAGCTCCCTCAACGCTTCTTTGTAAGACATGCCATCCAGTCTCAGAAGCATCCTGGTAAATCTCCCCGGCACCCTCTCCGAAGTCTCAACATCTTTGCAGTAATGAGGCGACTAGAACTGAATACAATACTCTAAGTGTAGTCATAAGAGAGATTTTTGGCGCTGCAGCGTAACCTTGCGGCTCTTAAACTCAATCCCTGGCTAATGAAAACACCATACATCTTAACAACCTTATCAGCTTGGGAAACAACATTGAGCATCCTATGATATGGACCACACGATCCCTAGGGTCCTCCAGTCTGCCAATAATCCTGCCTTTAAACCTGTATGCTGCATTCGAATTCGACCTTAAAAAATGAATTGCTTTACACTTATCCAAGTTGAACTCCATCTTCCATTTACCAGCCAATCCTGTCAATGTCCAATTACAACCTAAGACAGCCCTTAACACTATCCATAACTCTAACATCTTTATTACATTGTAAAACTTACTAAAGCACCCTTTCACTTTATCATCCGAGTCATTTGTAAAAATCACAAAGAAGAGCAGTCCCAGAACCGATTCCTGAAGAACGCTACTGGTCACCAATCTCCAGGATGAACCCTTTCCATGTTCTACCACCATCAGTCTTCTACAGGTCAGACAATTTGTATCCACACACACAGATTTCCCTGTTTCCTTGTACCCCATGCCTGCTTACTTTCTGAATGAGCCGATCTTATGGTAACTTTATTAACCACCTTGCTAAACTCCATGTACATCACATCCACTGCTCTACCTTCATCAACGTGTTTGATCCCATCCTGAAAGAATTCAATAAGTTCTGTGAGGCATGATTGTCCATCAAAACGCCATGCTGACGATCTCTAATCAAACTATCTCTTTCCAAGTAATCATAAATTCTGTTTCTCAGAATCCTCTCCAATACTTTTCCCAATACAGAAGTAAGACTGACTGGCCAGTATTTTGCAGGATTATCCCTATTACCTTTCCTGAACAAGGGAATAACTTTTGCCACCCTCCAATCATCAGGCAATACTTCAGTGGACAGTGGGGACGCAAAGATCATCTACAAAGGCGCAGCAATCTCTTCCCTCACTTCCTCTGGTAACCTGGGGTGCTTCCTGCCTGGTCCAGGGGACTTATCTATCCTTATGTTTGCACTTCAATCAGTCTGTACTCACCTTACTTTGTCTACCCCCTGTCCAAACAACTGACTGACTGCTTTCCATTTCAGGGCTATATACAGTGCTGCCCTCCTGAGCAAGTACAGTTCCAAATTTCCCATGGAATGGAAAAAATGTGAATGCACCAATGTCTTCCTGATGAAGGGACTCTGCTCAAAGTTTTCACTCTCCTGCTCCTCGGATGCTGCCTGACTCGCTGTGCTTTACCAGCACCATACTTTTCGACTCTGATCTCCAGCATCTGCAGTCCTCACTTTTTCCATTACTGAGGGCTGACCCCTCTGCACACTAAGCAAAGTAAGGTATTTGGAGCTGACTGTTCAGTTCTGGAACGTTGCATTTGATTAACACATTAATTAAAAAAGAAATTACAATTCAACAATTATTCATTCAGTCCCAGAGTTACAGTTTTAGTTCATGGAAAGGCAGTTTGATAACAAACAGTAAATGACTGAAGAACTGCGAGGTACAGAGTATTCCATGTGCTATTATCCAGGCTGGATGTCCTTTACCTTAATGTTGGGAATATTATCGGACCGACAGGTGTGATAAGGGAATGAGTTGACATTTTTGCAGTGTGACATTTTTGCCATCACAGAGATGTGTTTGAGGGTGGTCAGGGCTGACAACTCAATATTCTGTGGTACAAGAACTATGGGCAGCACAGGAGAAGGGTAAAAGAGAAGGTGGCATTGCCTTATTAATTATGGAGTCAATTACTGCAGTTAGCTAGCATCATATCTTGGAAGGGTATTCAAATGACGCTTTGTGGGTTGACAGATGCACTGCTGGGGATATATTACCGACTGTCAGATAAAAGAAAATACAGCAGCAGGTATATAACCAATTCACTGAGGTGTGTAAAAACAATAACAGGATTATGATATTTAGACATTTCAATTCCAAATATTCATTAGGACAGTGATTTTTTTTAAAGAGGGGAAGAGGACTTGACATTTATTCCAGAGAGACTCTTATATCAACATGGAGCAGATACAACGATGGGCGGGGCAGTGCATAGGCGTGACTGTGGGGAGCGAAGCCAGTCAGGTGCCAGGCAGGTTTGGGAGAGCATTGCAGGACCAGTGACCGTGACTCAAGCATTTTTAGCTTCTTAAGGAAAAGACCAAAAGAAAAAGGCTTGAAAATTGAAAATAATTTGGATGATGGAGGCAGATCTTACCAAGAGAAAGACAGGATCTGGCCACAGTACAGTTACTTCTGGGTGAAACTGTAACAGAACAGCGTATAGGTGTGAGTGGGGGGGGGGGGGGGGATCACATGCTCACAATGGAATTGATGAGAGTGTCACCACAACATGTTACACCAAAGATGAAATGTAGGAAAACCAGCCCGGAGAGCCTGGGATATCTACACATATTCAGAATGGAATTAACAATGAAAGAAAAGCTTAAAACAGGCATAAAGGGAGCAGGTCAATGGAGGTCCCAGAAGAGGAGAGAACGTGAAGGTCTAAACTCAAGAAAGTAAGTAAAAGAGCAAAAATAGGGTAGGGGTGCAGCGGTGATAAAAATATTAGTGGGCAGTATTTTCAAGACTCCAAAGACATTTTATCGGTTTATTAAGGGTAAGAGGGATAACTAGAGAAAGAATAGGGAGTATTAGGATCCGAGGAGGCAACCTGTGCATCGAGCCAGAGAATATGTCAAAGACCTATTACATATTGGTCTTCAATTTGGAGGAGCAGTTACTGTATTCAATGTCTGTTCCTGACAGTGTGACCTTGAGCAAATTTACACAGAAGCTGAGGAAGAATTGGAAGTTGGTGTATGATAAAATGTGGCCAAATCCCTTGATCCGGATGAACTGTATCTTAGACTGATGTGGAAGATGAGGGAGGAGATTACAGGTTCTTAACCGTTGTGTTTCTTTTTTTTTTAGTTTTGCCTCTGGCCATAAAGTTGGTATTATCGAACATGATAACATCTAATGTAGGTTTAACTTCCACACAGAGTGCTAGAAAAAAAGCCATGGGATTAAAGACCACCAAGTCTCACATCAGTGGGAGGGAAACAATTGTAGAAAATTGAGATAGCTGTTGAGGAATGATCACTAAATATGTTCAAGGCTGCGATGGACAGAGTTTTAAACAAGGGTTACAGGGAAAATGCTGGAAAATGGAATTGAATGTTATCAGAATAAATGTACCCTAATTGAAAGGAAAAACAGAGTCAGCGAGCGGATGGGCATTGTATCGCTCATATGTCTAATGGTGAACCTTTTCAAATAGCCTGTATTCACTGGAACACCAGCATCTCTCCCTCCAGAATGAGACACAGTTTGGAAAGCAATCAATAGATTCAAGGAATTCACAAATGCAGTATTAATAGACAGAAAAGATCAGAGGACTGCGACAACGTGGATTGGCTGTCAGGGTGAATATTTGCATCTGCGCAGTCACCACGACGAGAAGGAAAACCTCAGCAAGACACTCTCCAAGTCCAAGTATGGGTCTGGTGTCAAGGGGTGCTTAAGTCCCAAACAATGCATCACTGCAGTGTTTCCCTCCTGCCTTAACCAAAACTAAATGTGGAGTGGTCTATTGACGTGCTGTTAGTGGCAGAATAGGTCGTAATGCTTTGGTTCCAGAGGCTTTGGTGAGCAGAGGCTCAGCCAAAGGTACAGGTTAGCTCACGTAAAGTCTTTTTAATGCTAGTTTGACAACAGTTGAGATGGCAGTTAGGGCAGTTGCACGTTCCACCTGCGGGATGTGGAGCTCAGGAAGATTTCCACTGTCCCTGATGACTACATGTGTGGGCAGTGCAACCAGCTGCAGCTCCTGGGAGACAGTGTTCAGGATCTGGAGTTGGCTGTTCTCCGGATCATCCAGATACAGAGCACTTCAGAGGTAAGAGCTTTAGTGAGGTGGTCACACCCTAGTTCCTCACTTAGCCATGTTTCTTTGGTGACTGTCATATCCCAGTTGCATGTAAAGATCCACGTCCTGAGTTCATCAGCCGTGTTGCATTTAAATAAACGCAATTTAATCCAACAGGCGTTATTGCTTCCTGTCGTGTTCCAGGCAGAGAGTAGCTGGACGACAACCAAGAATGGTGAAGCGAGTAGGCAGAGAGTGCAGGAATCCCCTGTGGCATTCCTCTCGAAAACAACTATACCATTTTTGATACTGACTTTGTGTTGTTGGGAAATGGGTGTCAGGAAATGACCGTTTAGGGGAAAGCAGCAGTAGCCAGCTTAGTTGCATTATGACTGGGTCTGGGGAGCAATGGGAAAGGATAAAGGTAAACAGGGTCTTCGATATAAGAGATTCTGTGGCCTCAAACGGCAAACCAGAATGGTATGTTGCCTCTCAGTTGTCAGTGTCCAGGATGTCTCTGAGCGTCTGCTGGAGTTGGCGGGGTGGAGGGTGGGGGGAGGTGTGAACTGTTAGAAGTCATTGTGCACGTTGGCACAAATAACACAGGTAGACATAGGAATGTGGTCCTTCAGAGTGATTACTGAGATTTCGAAGTTAAAAAACAGGACCTTGACAGACACCTGATGACTTCCATTATCATGAGCTAGTGTAGGTAAGAACAGGAAGATATGGCGGATAAGTATGTGACTAAAGAATTGGTGCAGGGGGTGGGATTCATATTTTTAGATCATTGGGAGCTTTTCTGTGACAGAGCTGACCTGTTCAAGAGGAACTGGTGGCACATGCACTGTACAAGGGACCAATATCTTCGCAGCCAGTTTTGATCATGCTACAAGGGAGTGTTTAAACGAGATTGGCAGGAGGTGGTATCCTCAAGAGCAGGGAGGCAAATATGAGGCTGGAAGGAAATACAGTATTCAGAAATAGTACTTTGAAGAGACAGACCAGGCTGGAACATGATAGGGAGCAAGGAATTTCCTGTTGATTAAATTGCATTTGTTTCAATGTGAAAGGGCTGACAGGTAAGGCCAATGAATTCAGGGTGTGGATAGATAATCGGCACTGGATAGTCTCGCTATTACAGAAACATGGCTGAGGGATGCATAGGACTGACCTTGAATGTAAAAGGATAAATGCATTAGGAGGGACAGAGATGGTGGAAAGTGGGAGGGGAGTAGCATTTCTAATCAAGGGGAGTAGAAAGCACTGATCAGAGATAAAATAACTGATGAATCATCCAGTCAGGCTTTGTGGGTGGAACTAAGAAATAAGAAGCGGATGGTTACATTATTGGGGTGGTACTATAGACCCCCTAACAGTCAACAGGAATTACAGTAACAAAAATATCTAGAGAGTTTGGGGAGACTTGCAGGGAACATTCGGGTTGTCATAAGGTCCTAATCGGGAAGGGGCAATATTTAACCTACTCTTACAAAATATATCAGGATAGGTGAGTGAGGTGACAGTAGATGTGCACTTTGGGACCAGTGAGCATAGATCTATTAATTTTAAAATAGTTATGGAGAGGGAAGAAATTGGTCCACAGATTCAAGTTCTAAATCGGGGCAAGGTTAATTTTGATAGACTCAGACAGGCGTTTGCAGGAGTTGATCGGAGTAGTCTGTTTGCAAGCAAAAGGGACCTCCAGCAAGTGGGAGCTTAAGATCTATATGTTCCTGTGAGGATGAAAGGAACGTTGACAGGAATGAGGAACACTGGATAACAAGAAATGTTTAGGCTTTGATCAAACAAAATGTGGAGGCGTGGCTCAGGTAGAGGCAGCTTGGATCACGGAAATCCCTGGAGGTGTACAGGGGATATCGGAGTTTACTGAAGAAGGAAATCAGGAGGGCAAAAAGGGGGTATGAGATAAACTTGACTTCGAAAATCAGGGTGAATCCAAAGAGGCACTTTAAGTATATTAAAGTAAAATCATTAACTAAAGAGAGAATAAGACCCCTCAAAGACCAAAGTGGACATGCATGTGTAGTACCATAAGAGATAGGCGACGTCCTCAACAAATATTTCTCCTCTATATTTACAGTGGAGAAAGATATAAATATATGGGAATTTGGGGAAATTAGTGGTGATATCTTAGGGACAGTCTGTATCACAGTAGAGGAGGTAACTGATGTACTAGAAACTTTGAAGTTGGAGAAATCTCATGGTCCTTACCAGATATATCCAAGAACACTGAAAGGGGCTAGAGAAGAATTTGCGGGGGCTGTGGCTGATAATTTTGATCATCAGTTACCGCAGGTGAGATCCCAGAAGACTGAAGGAGAGCAAATGTGCACTTAATCAAGAAGGACTGAAAAAATAAAGCCTGGGAAATACAGACCAGTCAGCTTAACATCTGTGGTAGGTAAATTAAATGAGAATATTCTGAAGCATAAGTTTTACATGCATTCGGAAAACAGGGTTTGATTAGGAATAGTAAGCATGGCTTTTTGAGTGGAAGTTCATACCTGAAGAATTTGTTAAATTTCTTTAATTATGTGACCAGGAAGGTTGACTAGGGCGGGCCAGTAGACGTCCAAATGTGTGGTGCTGGACAAGAACAGCGGGTCAGGCAGCATTGGAGGGGAAGGAAAATCAACGTTTTGGGCATAAGCCTATCATTAGGAATGTCCAAGATTTCGATACTCCTGCTTCTTGAATGCTGCCTGACCAGCTAGGCATTTCCAGTGCCACACTTTGCAACTCTGATCTCCAGCATCTGCAGTGTTCACTTTCTCCAAAGGTGGTAGATCTTGTCTATATGGATTTCAGTTACACCAGAACAGGATAAGGCTTGTCAGCCCCTGGAGTATGATATACAGTTACAGGAGGAGGCCAATCAGCCCTCAAGGCAATAGAACTAGACCCATTCTAGATCATGCAGCAACATGATCAGGCTATTCAGCTACTTGAAGTCAATAACACAGGAAATGGAAGAGGCAACAAAATGACTGGCCTATGGGGTACACTGGAATAACACCAGACTATATAGCCTGTAAAGCCTGCCCTTCCCTTCAATAAGGTCAGGGCTGATCTCTTCCGGCATTAATTTCTCTTCTCTGCCCAATTCTTTGTAGCCCTCAACTCCCTGATGTGTCAAGATCCATTAACACCATTCTGCTCCCCCAAACAGTTTAGAGATGTAGCTGCCTGGGATAGAGAGGCCAGAATACTCACTACCATCCGAGAAGTAAACAGTTCCCACGGATTTACCTTGACCTTTGACATGAACAAAATATATGAGCATAGTATCAGAGTGACTGGCCCTGACATCACGGCAGGGCGTGACTGAGGAAGGTGTCAAGGAGACTGAATAACATTGAACCTAATGGGAATCAGTTGGAAACTCCCAGGTGGTTGGGCCATTCAGGACACCATGTGGCTGGTGCAGATCAATCCTCTCAGTCCCTAGATATCTATGTTGGCGATCTTTAGGGTAGCTTCCTCGGCATAAACATCTTCAGCTGGTTCATCAACGTCTTACGCTCCGTCATTAGATCAGAAGTGAGGATGCTCAGAAAGTATCGCATAAAGCATCAAAACCTGGTCAACATTCAAGCTCATGCTGTTAACGTCTAGGTAACATTAATATAACAGTACTACTGGACCCTGAAAATTTCCAAAGAACTAAAAAAGAGCAACTCATTCTGTATCCCAAGCTGGTGTCACAGAAATGTGAGAACGCCATTCAGCCCATTGAAGCTATTGGATAAGAAGAGGCACAGCCCATTTACGATCTCTTACCTATTGCACAAGAAGAGTTTTTTAAAAAAACTACAAATGTTGGAATGCAGGAGACTGGAAAAACACAACAGGCCAGGCAGCATCAGGAGAAGAAGTCCACTCCTTGGGCATAAGCTTTCTTCATGACTGGGGGTGGGGTAACGGTGTGTACAGATAAAGAGTCGAGGTGCAAGAGTAGGAGGAGGGGGTGTGGTGAGGTGGGGAACACAGGTAGAGGCTAACACCGGGTTGGTCAATGGGAGGAATGAATCCAGTTGACAGCTGGAAGATGGGTTGATTAGAGGAAAGGAAGGAGGAGAGGCTGGGAAGGGAGTCGGGGTATTGGAAGGGAGGTTACGAGAAATTGGAAAACTCAATGTTGAGTCTCCCGGGCTGTAGGCTGCACCTGTGGAATATTCAATGTTCCTCCAGATGTGCTTTGGTTCGTTGTGGCAATGGAGGAGGTCAAGGATGACCATGTCGGAAATGGAGTGGGAGGGGGAATTGAAATCGGACGTGATTGGGAGGTCAAATCAGCCCTTACAGGCCCAGCTGAGATGCTCAGCAAAGCATTCCATTTAGTTTACATTTGGTCTCCCTGATATAGAAAAGACCACATAAAGTGCACCAGATACAGTTAACGAGATTGGATCCCATCACCTGACACATCTTCCACAAGGACCAATCCCTTCGCTAATTTTGGTTCGTGCCACACTCCCCACCAAACCCGCCAAGCCCCACTGGCAACTGACCCTGCAGATGAAAAAAATGCATCACCTGCTGGCACACCACCTCCCTCATCTCATCCAAGGCCCCAAACAGTCCTTCCATGTGAAACAGAGGTCACCTGCCTCTCCTTCAACCTAGTTTACTGCATCAGGTGCACCTGATGTGGTCTTCTCTACATCGGGGAGAGCAACGTAAACTAAGGGCTCATTTCGCCGAGCATCACGGCCAGGCCCACAGCGGCCGACCTGAACTCCCAGGCACCACCCATTTCAATTCCCCTTCTCAATTCCTTTCCAACACTACCTCCTTGGCCTCCTCTGTTGCCACAGCGAGTCAGACCGCAAATTGGACGAACAACATCTTACCTTCTGATTGGTTAGCCTATAACCTGGAGGACTCAACATTGGGTTCTCCAATTTGGAATAACCTTCCCAGCCATGGACCTACTCCCTTTCCAGCCCCGACTTATCCCTTCCATTCCACCAAATGACCCCACCGTCTCGCTCCCAACCGGATTCATCCCTCCCATCGACCAACCAGGTTGCACCCACCACTTGTGTCCACCTAACTCCTACCTCACCATCCTGCTGCTCTCCCCACCCCAACCAATCCATCCCCTCTTTATCTGCAGTTCCCCCTACCCCCACTCGCAGTCCTGAAGAACGGGTATACTTGAAATGTTGACTTCTCCACCTCCTGATTCTGCCTGACTTGCTGTTTCTTCCAGCCTCCTGTTTGTCTAATGTTACACAGGAAGATAAGGAATCTAGTCAGCACAACACGCAGGTAAGCAGCTACCACCGGTCACCCAATAATGAACCTCTTCCCTGGAACGAGGAAGAGGACATTCAGCCACCCGAGACATTGACAAATGAACAGAAGAGGCCATTCAGCCCGTCCAAACAGTTACACTGAAATAGGAGGATGTAATTGATGCTGCAACACTACAAACTAATGAAGCAGAGGCTGCATAGACAGATTGCTCCATGTTGTGCCTCCTGGCTCCTTTGCTAATGTTCCACACGTGTTACATTAACATGGTTTGCTGATGGTAAGGAGGCACACCGGATGGTATGTGGCACATCTCAAGGAGGCATCTTCCATCTCCGAGAAGACAGGGCTAGTCTTCTGTATGGATGTCAGAAGCTTTTGAGAGTGACCAACCCTGTCAGAATGTGGCTCATGGCAAGTTTGTGAACAACATGATGCTCAGTGCAGGGTCTCACTCCAACCGTGCATTGAGACGGAGAGAGTTTGGTCAGAGCCTGGAGCTGTCTCTCAACCAACATGGGGGCTCCACAGGGACATGTAAACTATCACAGAGTCATAGAGTTCAACAGGCCCTTTAGCCCAAACTGGTCCATTCAGACTAAAATGTCCATCCATGCTAACTCCATTTTCCTGCACTTGGCCCACGTACTTCTTAACATTCCCTATCATATATTTGTCCAATTGAGAAAACATAAATTGCGGGAAACACGTAATATTTAATGGTATCAATGCTTAGTTTTGAAAATAATGAATATTGCTCCATAACGCTCAAGTTTTATTGCAATCACTTTTTATTCTTTTTTCGCATTACAGATTAAGCACTCATTTCCTTCACACTCTCCTTGTGGTACCTTCAACACAGGGATTACTCTGGCGCATTGCCTGTATTCTGTCTCATTGTGGCAAGGAGATCATTCCTCATAAAGGAGAGAAAATCTGTTCACAGCGTCCCAAGTACTGTTTCAATATCACTTTACAAATTCAGTCAGGAGTCTTCACACTTATACTTCCATCATTTTACAATGAAGGACACTGTACATTACTGTGCTGATTACCTACTGCTCCGTATGAATTCTATCAGTGGCTCATGACCAAGGACACCCACCTCCTTTTCACCAAGAACACTTCCCATCATCTCACCTTCGCATAAATACAAACTGGGAAGGATGGTATGTTTTGCCAAATCATTTTGTTGCCTTGAAAAACGCCATGCTTTAAGCACAGCCACGCCAACAACAACACCACTATTGCCATTGGAGATGGTTGCAGATGCTGCGGAAGTGATGGCCTAGCTGATTTCTTCTCTGGAATAATAACCCAGAGACCCAGGTGATAACCGAGACCCCGGTTTCGAATCCCACCACGGCAAATGTTGGAATTTGCATTCAATAAAATATCAGGAATTGAGAATCTAATGAAACCATTGTGTTTGTCCTACCTGGAACACCAGTGCACTTCAGAGTAGGAAATGTACTGTCTTCACCCGGTCGGACTTACATGCAACTCCAGACCACAGCACTGTGGTTAACAAACAGCTGTAGTTTGAAATGGCCAAGCCAGCCGCTCCGTTATATCACTCACTAAAATTTTCAAAGAAATGAAACCGGGCGGACCTCAACACTGACTACTTACAGCCCACAGGCTGCAGTGGGTCAGGGAGGTGGCTCACCAACACCTTCTCAAGGACCATCAGGAAAGGAATTAATTACTGGCCCAACATCCCATTACTGAATAAAGGAAGATGATGACACTCAAGGAAGAGAGACAAAGGGACATAGCTCACTTCAAACTGGGACTTTGATGTACACCTCACATGGGCATGCATTTCAGTAATATGGGAACATGAGAAAAATAAATAAGATTAGTCTGGACTATTATTTCGACTCCAGCTAATCATCAACAGTCCCTCTGTTTGTTTCTTTCTCTCTACCTCTCTCTTTCTCTATCTATTCAACTCACTCCTTCTCCCTTTCACAACAGCCATCCCTGTCATCAACATCAAACACACTATTTCCCAGCTGCATTCAGTTCTGATATATGGTGATTGGACGCAAAACTTCACTTCTATTTTTCTCTCGACCTGAGGCTACCAAATCTGTTCAGTTTCTCTGGCATTTACTCGTTCCTTTTGTTTCTGATCTCTAGAGGCATTTTTTCCCCTACCTTTCATGGGATGTCTGCATCACTGACAGAGCAGCATTTGTGGACCTAACTAAATGCCTTTTACTGTGAGGCCATTCCTTAAGGTATTGGGTCTGACATCAGTCTTAATTCAGACCAGGCAATAATGTGAGATTTAATCACCAAAGGACAACAATGAAATAGATAAACTTATTGACAAAGTGCTGGTGGTATTATACTAGTAAAATTCACTTTTATTTCCAGTTCCTGTCATTTGAATTTTAGTTCTGTCATCATCTGTGATAGGATTTGAAACAGTGTCAACAGTGTAGTTACCTGGGCCACTGAATTACGTGGCCAGCGACATTACTACTCTGACACAGTGTCCCTGTCATGAATTTACTTTACAGACAAGAACAAGATTTTGATGGAAACATTTGTAACGGAAAGAGTGATTAGAAGAGAACAGGAACCATAAAGTCTGACTTTTACCAAGGTATAGATAATGGTTTATTTAGCACTCACACTGACGTCAAGATAGGGTCTGGCACTACCATGGAGCTGGGAGTGAGTAGCTTTGGTGATGGAGAGAATACCAAAACATAAATCAATTCGGGGAAAATAGGTACTTTGTGATTGTGAACAGTCTTGTTTTCAGATGTTTGTGTGTGCGGGGGTGTGGGCGGTTCTGAAATTTGTGGGTAATGAATGCGTTTGCATTTGAAACTGAAGACAATAGTTTCAGTATTTACTAAATATTGATAACAGAAATAGCACAGAAGTTCACCATGGGATTAATAAATCGATAGTGATGGGGAGACTTACCAGGAACACCAACAATAGCGAGCATGGGATAGTAACCAGCCTGAATAATCAGCAGTACACCTAATATCCGAACTGGTAATATGTGCCAATACCAGGAAAGATACAAAAGACCCCAAGATAAACTCCTGTCCATTGTTGCAGGATTCCAGTCTATTTTCCTTATATTCTGAACCATTGATGCGTCATTCCAGTCGACTGTTCTCAGATTCTGATCCATTGTTGGCATATTCCAGTCTAATGCTGTCAGATTCTGATCCACTGTTGAAACATTCCATCTACTGTTCTCAGATTCTGGCCCATTGTTGGAACATTCCAGTCTATGGTTCTCAGATTCTGATCTCTCCTTTCCCTGTCGCTGCAACTGATGATCCTTGTCAGTGTTGCTGGTGATACATCTGCATCGATAATGGGATAAAGCATTGGAAGAAGCCCCGTACAAATAGAAGAGGAAAACTATCCAGTGACATAATTAGGATCCATGGAGAGTGACATCAATCACAGTCATTGAACAAACAGATCCAGATAACTCCTTTTGGAATACGACTTTCAGTTCAAAATAACAACTGGATTGTACTGAATGTTGACATCGCTGGCTAATGGTCACATCTCCCATTTCCATTTGCTCTCGTGAAGTTAATTGTGAGGGAGAATTCTTGAAGTTTTCTTATCGCGGGTTAGATGATTCTGCTGTGTTATTCATTTGCAATGCTGTAACCACCTGAACGCTCCACCATGACCATCCACAAAAAAAAATCACAATCTAGATGTGGTTTCCATGCTGGTCTCTCCTTGACTAGAACAGGCGCCAAGCAACAGATTCTCAGTGGATATATTTGCCCTGACCATACACAGGAAGTGTGGATATGTCTGGACATTCCACTCGTGACAATCAGGAGGACCTGTCCAGCTCCCGAGGTGGACAGGTTGGATCAGTTGAGTCAGGGTCACTGGACGCTCTCTGCCTCCTTCTGCCCTTCCGACATTATAACCTGTAAGCAGTTGTGTCAGTTTTATTCTTGGTGCTAAGGGGTTTTGTTTATTGGGATTGTTGCAAGTATATTGGAACAGCATCCTTAAATCGGGATAGCCTGTCAGGTTCGGATACGATACCTTATTCAGGTATTCTACTTTCGGTTCCTTATGTTTAATTTGGTAATTTGGCAAATAAATGTCATTTGTTTAAAACTCGGCAGTCTGACCAGCTAATTCACTCTGGGAATATCAGCTATCCACTAACCTTCAACAAATAGCAAATTTATCGTCCGGCTACCTGCTTAAAATGTTTTGAGGGTTCGGGTCTGGTCCATAACAGATTAGGGGCCTTCGCGGAATTTAGACAGCGAGTGGCAGGTGATATTGTCTCTTATTTCGTGTGTTGATTTGGTGAGTAAACAGACCTTCAGATAGCAATGGTTCCTGCAGGAACAAAGCTTGTTTTGGAGGTGGAGGAAGTGACCTTGGGGGTTTTACAAAATGCACATAAGTCCAAGCCGCAGGAATTAGTAGACAAAGGGAGTGAAAGCTACCCTCTGATGTGAGGAAAGATGAGATGATTGCAGCAGTAGCTCGGCATTCCAATTTGCTGGAAACTCCATCAGGATCTGTGGAGATGAGTAAGCTTCAATCGCAAAAGAGGCAGCTTGAGTTGGAAGCAGAGGTGAAGCAGTTTGAGCTACGACTAAAATCAGAAGAGGAAGAAAGATAACGAATAGATTTAACGGAGGAAAGAGAAAAAAAAGCTTCAGCAGGAGAGAAAGAAAAAGAGGGAGCATTTGAGCTTCCGAGGTGGACACTTAGAATGGAAAGTCAGCTGAAAAGGATAAGGATGAAGGCTGAAGGTAAGTTTAGTGAGGAACAGAGTGAAGATGGGTAAACCCATGGTCGTCCAAAGCCTGGTGAGAAATGTGTTTCAGTATATTCACAGCTTGCCTAGATTAATGAGGAGGAAAGTGCCGAAAGAATTTCAGTGGGCAGTGACCATGTAGGTTTTGTTGACCCAGACAAAACTTGTAGGTAGAGCTAGTGAGGTATGCGCAACACTATCAGAGGAGGGATCTGGGGAGTATGAGGAGAGGAAAATATACGTATGAGCACGTGCCAAAAGCCTACAGACAACGTGAGGAATTTAAGGAAGGATCCTGGTCGAACCCATATTGAGTTGGAAAGAATCAAACAAAGTAATTTTGATAGATGGATAAGAGCTTTAAAAAGAGAGCAAACCTACAATGCTCTGAGAGAGACAATTACTTTGGAGGAGTTTAAGCATTCACATAGTGCAAACTCATTTGGAAGATACTAGAGTAATAAAGGCAAGACTGATAGCTGAAGTGGCTGATGATTATGACTAGTGATTATTGTTATAAAACTTGTTTTGGCTTCCAGAGTCAATTTCAGTCCATGATGGATAAAAATTGGGGCAAAGAGAAATCCCCACGTAGAAAGGGAGACGTAGATCTCGGTGAAGGCAATACTTGAAGGAGGCAGAGAAGATTTTTTTTAAAACTCCGGTGTTTTCATTGCAACAAATTAGGGCACATGAAATCACTGTTTTGGTGGATTCAGAAAAAAAACACAGACGTAGGAAAAAGGAATAAATCTGGGAGTTTTTATGGAGCGGTAACAGAATGCACAGTGGAAACTAGAAAGCTGCATCAGAGTGTATAATCTGATTGGAGGTTTGTTACGGAGGGAGTACCAGATCTGCTTATAAAATATACCTGCAAAGGGAAAGTTTATTCACATAGGGCAGTTAAAGAGGATGCAATATTAAGAGACACAGGATCCTCTGTGAATAGAAAAGGAGATATGTACTCCTGAAGGAATATTTCCAGACAAGGTACAGCGAAAGGCAATTCACCATGAGTTAAAAGGTGCAAAATCATGTAAAGTGAGCATAGCGTGTCCAGAAAAGTGTGGGGAAATTGCGGTAGAGGTATTGGACAAACTCTCAGCTCCAGGAATACAACTTGTCCTTGCGGAAAATATAGCTGATTCATTGGTAGGATTACTGCTACTCTCGTTGGAAAGCCAGTGGATATGCAGGCAACTGAATCAATGTAGGAGTCTTATCCCTGAAATTTTCCTGATTGTGGGTAACAAAGTCCCAATGTCACGAGTCGAAACAGAAAATACCAAAAATGTAAAGATAAGGAAGCTGAAGTGGCATGAACAGATACTTTGTTCCATCAGAAAGTTGAGACAAAACAGGAGCAAATAGGTGATCATGTAAATATTTTTTGCTCAGCTAAACTAACTGAGTCACAGCAGAAAGATAAAAGTTTAAAGCAGTTGTATCAAAAAGCACATATGTTAGGAATTTTGAATGTATCCCTGAGCTTTATTACCTTAAAAATGATGTCCAAATGAGGAAATGGAGACTATCATATATTCAAGGAGATGAGAAATGGGAAGAGATTCATCAAATCATATTGCCAATAGGTTACAGAAAGGAGGTGGTGCGAATGGTGCATCAGTTCGGAGTGATGAAAAAACAGACTGAATACAGAGACATTTTACTGGCCTGGACTGCAACAGGATGTAGTTGAATTTTTCCAGATGCATCATACATGTTAGGTAATTGGAAAAACACAAGCGATAATAAAACCTACACCTTTCTTAACTATTCCAGCATTTGAGGAACCTTTTACGAGAGTCTTAAATGATTGGCTAGGTCCCAGACCACAATCAAAAGATTGGGCATCAGTATTTTTTTAACAATAATGGATGCATCGACTAGATTTCCTGAGGCCATCCCAAGGTGCAGTATCACAGCTAAAAGAATTGTAAAGGAATTAGTCTTTTTTTAAAAAATAGATACGGACTACCAATGAAGATACAGTGAGATTAAGGTTCAAAGTTCACATCTAATTAATCACGATAATGTCTTAGGAATGAAGCAATTCAAATCTACTTCAAACCATCCACAATTGCAGGGAGCACTAAAAAGGTGACATTAAACATTAAAGACCATGTTGAGGGCTTATGATCAGGATTATCCAGATGATTAGGGTGAGGGAATTCCATTTCCACTTTTTGTGATCAGGGATACCCCAAATTAACAGAGCAAATTCGTTCCATTGGAATTATTTTTGGGGCATTAAGTGAGGGGACCATTAAAATTGATTTAGGAGAAAATAGTAAATTAGAGTTCAAAGGCCACACATTTGGACTAGGTCTCAAAATTTAAGGAACGATTAATAGCGCTGGGGAGTTGGTTCGACAGCATTTAAAAGAAATGCAACATACAATAAAACAGGAAGTGGACAGGGAATAAAAAAATGCAATTTTGCGATCGGGGATAAGATATTACTGTTACTTCCAGTTGTAGGTGAACCTTGAAAAGCAAGGTTTAGTAGACCTTATCAAACACAACGGATATTGAGTGAGAGTAACTACATGATAGGGACTCCAGACAGAAAGAAATCTCACAGCGTATGTCATGTGAATATGCTCAAAATGTACTTTGACAGGTAAGGACAGCCAGAGAACTAGGTGTTAATGATTACGGCACAGAAGGAAAAAAACAACTTCAGAGGATTCTGATTCGGATATTCCTCAAATTAAAGTGGACAATGAGGTAGTTGTTTAAAAATATGTTGCTGGAAAAGCGCAGCAGGTCAGGCAGCATCAAAGGAGAAGAAGAATCAACGTTCCGGGCATAATCCCTTCTTCAGGAATGAGGAGGGTGTGCCAAGCAGGCTAAGATAAAAGGTAGGGAGGAGGGACTTGGGAGAGGGGCATTGGGAATGCGATAGGTGGAAGGAGGTTCAGGTGAGGATGATAGGCCGGAGAGGGGGTGGGGGCGGAGAGGTCGAGAAGAAGATTGCAAGTCAAGAAAGCAGTGCTGAGTCTGAGGGTTTGGACTGAGAAAAGGTTGGTGGAGGGGAAATGAGGAAGCTGGAGAAATCTGCATTCATCCCTTGTGGTTGGAGGGTTCCTAGGCAGAAGGTGAGTCGCTCTTCCTCCAGGCGTCGTGTCGCTATGGCCTGGCAATGGAGGAAGCCAAGGACCTGCATGTCCTTGGCGGAGTGGGAGGGGGAGTTAAAGTGTTCAGCCACGGGCCAGTTCGGTTGGTTGGTGCTGGTGTCCCAGAGGTGTTGTCTGAAACGTTCTGCAAGTAGGCGGCCTGTCTCCCCAATGTATAGGAGGCCACATCGGGTGCAGTGGATGCACTAAATGATGTGTGTGGAGGTGCAGGTGAATTTCTGATGGATATTGAAGGATCCCTTGGGGCCTTGGAGGGAAGTGAGGGGGGAGGTGTGGGCGCAAGTTTTTCATTTTTTGCAGTTGCAGGGGAAGGTGCCGGGAGCGGAGTTTGCGTAGGTGGAGTGTGTTGATCTGACAAGGGAGTCACGGAAGGAGTGGTCTTTCCGAAACGCTGATAGGGGTGGGGAGGGAAATACATCCTTGGTGGTTGGGTCCGTTTGGAGGTGGCAGAAATGACGAAGGATGATCCGATGTTACTGGAGGTTGGTGGGGTGGCAGGTGAGGACTAGTGGGGTTCTGTCCTGGTGGCGATTGGAGGGGCGGGGTTCAAGGGCGGAGGAGCGGGAAGTGGAGGAGATGCGGTGCAGAGCATCGTCAATCACGTCTGAGGGGAAATTGCGGTGTTTGAAGAAGGAGGCCAGTGGATTGTTCGGTATTCGAATTGGTCCTCCTGGGAGTAGATGCGGTGAAGGCGAAGGAATTGGGAATATAATGCCACCTTTTCCTCCACTACATTGATGACTGTATCGGCGCTACCTCGTGCTCCCACGAGGAGATTGAACAGTTCATCCACTTTACGAACACCTTCCACCCAGACCTCAAATTTACCTGGACAGTCTCAGACTCCTCCCTCCCCTTCCGAGACCTCTCCATCTCTATCTCGGACGACCGACTCAACACGGACGTATACACTAAACCGACTGACTCCCACAGCGACCTAGATTACACCTCTTCCCACCCTGCCCCCTGTAAATACGCCATCCTACGTTTCATTCCAGCTCCAACTCTGACATGTCCCTGGCGATGAGGAAAATTACTCAACTATATCCAGTCCCTGCATAGGAGAATAATTACAATCTGACCAATTACCACACTCTCAGTCCCATCTCGACAGACAAATTGGTGGGAATACTTTTCGATAAAGCTGTCAAGTAGCACCGAAATAATCAGGTCAGTGTGGTTTCTGATAGGTCCCCATGTGGGGATGGTGCTGCAGTGGACATATCATTGGTTTACGAATCCAGTCCAGGCCAATGATCTGGCAGCTGTTGGAAGTTAAAAATAATTAATAAAATCTCGATACCTAAAATCTGGTGTCAGTAATAGTGTCCAATGTTGATTGTAAACATCGGTCTCCTTCCCCAAGTGATCTCCCGTGCTTTCTTGGCCTAAAAGTGACTCCAGATACACAAACATGGTCTCTGAATCGGCCAAGTGAGACACTCAATAGTATCAAATTACTCTGAGGTCTTAAAGGATAAAACCTGACAGATCATCTAGCATCAGCCTCGTTATCAGAAAAGGGAGTGAGAAACACAGTTCTGTCGACCCTGCATAGACATCCTTCCTAACATCTGAGAGCTTATGACAACCTTTACAGAGCTTTCCAACAGACTGAACAGAAACATCGGGAGAGTAGGAGGTCATTCAGCACATTGAGCTTTCCGCATACTATTTCATGGCCGAACATCTCCTCAAAGCAGTTTTCCCCACACAATGTTCATATCCCAAAATATGTTTAAACATTATGAAATATAGTGCCTTTGGCCCATCAATATTTTGGGAGTTCTCTGATAACACGTGTTTATTAAGTATGATTTGACTGCAATGTGATTCACGAACCATTTTCTAGAAAATGAACTAACATCCCTGCTTCCAATCTGTCACATCCTGTCAGAGTTTATATATCTCACTGATATCTCCACTCATTTTCCTAAAGCCCATGGAATATAGGCCCAGTCACCCCAAACTCTGCTCCCACAACTAACTGTCATCCCAGAGATCAGTCTGTCATCCTTCACTGCACTCCCTCAATGTCAGATTTGCCCTTTACTAGCTAAGGACTGCACACAATACTCCACAATGTTCGAGATGGGATCCCACCAAGGCCCTGTATAGTTGCAGTAAAAGACCCTTACTCCTGTATTCTAAATCACCCTGAAATGAAGGTGAATAAACCATTTATCTTCCTACCTGCTTTCTGCTCCTGCAATATTGCTTTCAGTGACTAGTGTACAGGGAGATCCAGATTCTTTTCAATGTTGCAGCTCCCTACTTGCTGGGTCTACGTACACTGTATACAGCGTGCCAATGCCATTCCCAGTATTGACTTCCGTGTTCAGAACTCATTGCCCTACATGGACTTGGAATGCTGCACAGAAATAAACAAAAATGCAGCTTAAGTTCACTTATATATCAACAAATTTCAACCAATCCCTTTTCAAATGATAGGCTGCCATTCAATTGATCCCATCAATGTACACAACCTCTCATCTCTGCCATTGCTCTCCATCTGCCAGGTATTTGCCCAGTCACTCCACTTGTCTCAATCAATTTGGAGCCTTTTTGACATCCTCCTCATCCACTCACAAGCTGACATCGTTTAGAGCTGTCAGCAGTCTTGGAAATATTGCAATTGAGCCCCTCAACCAAAGATATGATGTGTATTTGGAATAGTTGGATGCCAAATCTCGATCCTTGTTATATCCTCCAAGCCTTCCATTCAAAAAACATGGTTTTATTCCTACTCACTGTTTCCTGCCAATTCTCCCATTCTAAAACCATGACCATTTATTAGCCCCAGTCCCATAGGATTCGAATTTGCACAATAGGCTTGGGGCTTTATCAAAAAATCTTTCTGAAAATCCAATCGTATTGCGTTGATACCTTCTCCATAATTTTGCTAAAAGCCATTTTCCCAAACATGATTCCTATTTCATAAACCTCTGTTGACTTTGCCTATGCCCATTAATTTCAGTCCAATATTTTCTCTAAAATGTTTTAGTTACTAATTTCATTCTATTCCTTTTTTCTCTCCAGACTAAAGTTCCCGAGTATTGCGAGGAAATGTTATTTTTGTTTTTTCTTCTTCTGTGAAGGCATAACCGAAGTATTTGCTCCATTGATCTGCTATTTACCTGTCCTCAATTATCTGTTATCAGACTGTAAGGAAGCTGCACCTTTTTCTCTTCATTTTGCCATTGGCGTATTTTCAGAAGATATTACAAGTTCACTCATATACACTGTGATAAGATATTCTTCAGAAAACCATCAATTCCTATCTTAAGCTGCTGAATGATTGACCTTCCACAGCCATATAATCACAGAAGCACAGACTCTGTACTATCAGAAATACAGCACGGTCTACATTAGCCCCACTTTCCAACACAAAACCCGTCGCAAATCTTATGGCATTTCAAGTGCACAACCATGAATTTTCTAATGGTTTTGAGGTTACCATGACAATTCCCTCTCACAAGTGCATCCCAGACCCAAACACACTTTGCTTCAAAAACAGTCCTCAAATCCTCACTAAGCCTCAAACCCTTCACTTCAAAAGTGTGTCCCTTTGATTAAAAGGACCAGCTGCTGTCTATCCACCCCATCCATATCCCTCGTAATCTTATCCTCCTGATTCAGGTCCCCCTTAGCTTTCTCTGCACCAAAGTAAACAATTCGAGCTTATCCAGGCTCTATCCATAGCTGATACGCTCCATCCCAGGGAACATCCTGGTGAATCTCCTCTGCACCCCCTCCAGTACAATCACATCCTTCCTGTAATGTAGCTCCCAGAATTGCACACAATATTCCATCTTGGCTAATGAAAGTTCCACATAGCTCTTATAATCTATGCTTCGATATGTGAAGGCGATGTTTACGCTCCCATACGCTTTATCAAATTGTGTGTTACCCTGTCCAGCCACATTCAGAGATGTGTGGAGAAGCACCCTCTCAGCTTCCTTCTGTGTTGCCATTCATTGAGTCCTTGCCTATCGGGTTCCTTCTTCCAAATTGCATCACCTCATAGTTATCAGGGTTACATTCCATCTGCCATTGATCCACCCATCTGACCATTCCATCTGTATCTTCCTGCAACGCTAGGCCTTCCTCTTCACTGCCAACTACCCGGCCAATCTTTGTATCAAACACAAACTTACGTAAGACACTCCCCACCCCTCGTCCATATTCACAGCTGCATCCTTTATGATAAGGTTTAAAATCAGAAAACATCAGCTTGTAGTCCAACAGGTTTATTTGGAGGCACGAGCTTTCAAAACGCTGCTTCTTCATCAGGTGGTTGCACGCTTTGATGAAGCACTTCAAAAGCTAGTCCCACCGAATATACCTTTTGGAGTATAAACTGGTGTTATGCAATTTTTAGCTTTGTCCACCCCAATCCAACACCAACACGTCCGAATCACAAATATTAAGAGACACAGCACTTATCCCCGTGGTGCACCATTGGACACTAGCCTCCAATCACACAAACAGCCCTCTACCACCACCCTCGGTCTCCTAACACTTAGTTTAATTTGGTTGCAACTTGGCAAGTCACTAATGAGTCCTACCTGTTCCCTAGTTATTCTGTTCTGCTGGAGACACTTGTAGAATATCTGGTGATTCTCCCGAATCTTTCCTACCAGTAGGTTTCCATGCCCCTGTATTAGTCACTCCCATCCAAATGATGAATTTCCTCCTTATTGCAGCCTTAACTGGCCTGTCCCAGATCCTGCCATTATTTGCCTTGAATGTGGAATAGACAGCGAGGGAAACGTTCTGTTAATTTCCAACTTGTCAAATGTTTTGTGAATTATCTAAATTTCACTGTGACCCACCTCTCATTCTTTGAAACTCTAGAGAACACAGGCCGAGATTCCTCATCAGACAATCTCACCATCTGAGGAATTAATCTGGAGAATGCCCACTGCACTTCCTCTCAGGTCAGTATATTCTTTCTGTGATTCGGTCACCAAAACTGTGCACAATACTCCAGCTACAGTCCCACCAACATGCTGTGAAACTGTTTCAACATGTCTTTACATCAATGTTCTGGCTCCCTTAAATGAAGGCGAACCAAACTTTAACTTTCCACTTACATATATTCCTCCAAACACCCTTCACATTCATTACATTTACGAACTCACTGAAATCTTATAGAAACCCTTCCGAAAATCCAGTATATGCCAATTCTACTATTTCCCCATTATCTATGCTATAAGAAACAACTTCAAGCAATTCCGAAGTTTACCAAGTATGATTTCTCTATCGGAAATGCATGCTGATTTTCTCCATTGTTGCTGCTAATTTCTAAATAGGAAAAATCTCATCCTGTGTGATAGATTCCAACAGTTTCCAGACAAATGTCAAGTTTCCTGGTCTACAGTTCTCCACACTATGTCTTTTTCCCTTTGTAGCTGTTTGGATCCCTTCCATTCATCTATAGTTTATCCATAATAGTTTCCGGTCTCTGCAGAATGTCCAGGAAAATAAAACACAGTCATCGACAGTGCAATTAATACTACTATTGGTATTTATTTCTGGCATTTTGATATGAAGTACATCTGTTTCAGCAGACTTATCAATGCTCAATCCAGCTACATGTTCAAGTACTACCTTGTTACTGATATGAATTGAGTTTGTCTTTAGCTCCAGGAGTCCGATACGATAACTTGGCATTACTGGGTGATTTTCTGAATCTTCCTCCATGAAGACAGATGCAATGTAACTGGTTATTTTGTTGGCCATTTCCCTGTTCTGCACAAGGACCTCTCCTCTCCCGATTACAAATTTCCATATTTGACTTTGCTTTTATTTTGTTTCTTTTGAAATGTAGATCGCAGATTGATGTCGTCTTTGTGGTCCAGTTTGTTAGCCGGTATGTTCTCTTTTTGATTTCCTTTTCAGTTTCATGGACTTCCATTTTTGTATCGTTAATTTCTGAGAATTCTCAGGTTTTCACAATAGCTGGAATTCTTCTGAAGTCAATTCCTACGATTAATATATTTTCTAATTTGTTATGTTAACCATCACTGAGTCACTTTCTCACTCTTTGGTGTTTGCACCTGAAATAAATAGATGTATGTTTCAGACTTTGCAGTATTTCTAAAAACACCTGGTCCTGACCAGTTATATTCAGGAACACAGCAGGAGGATAGGGGGATAGAGAAAATATTGCGGGAGCACTATTTGACTCTTTTCTATCATCACTGGCCAACGAGTGCCGTCCTGGACGACTGGAGTATAGCGAATACTGAGCCCGTATTCAAGAAATGCTACAAAGATAAACTTGGGAACTAAAGACCAGTAATCCTAAAATCTAGTGGGTAGGTTACTTTAGAAGATTTAGAGAGACTGGATAGACATTCATTTGAAAGGCAGGGTATGGTTCGGAGTAAGACTAAAATGGTGCTGGAAAAGCAGAGCATGTCAGGCAACATCCGAGGAGCAAAAAAATCGATGTTTCTGGCAAAAGCCCTTCATCAAATTCAGCACAGGAGTTTGTGCAAGAGAGATCGTGACTCACAATTTTGTTGGAGTTCTTTGATAAAGTGACCAGCAACGTTGAGGAGGTCTGGGTGGGAAACGTAGTATAGGTTGATTCCAGTAAGGCCTTCTGTAAGTTTCCACATGGTACTCTGGAACCTCTGGAAGGTTAGATCGCATGGAATTGAGGGGGAGCTGGCAAATTAGGTACAAAATTGCCTTGATGGTAGGAAGGAGAGATTAATACTGGAAACATGCTGGTCAGACTGGAGGCCTGTGAATAGTGGAATGCCTCAGGGGTTGATGCTGACACCACTACATATTCCATATATTACATGAGAATGTACAGGCATGATTTGTAAGTTTGAAGACGGCACTAAAACAAGCGGCATCACGGAGAGTGAAGAAGGTTATCAGAATTTTCAGAAATTTCAGCAGTGCTTTGATCAGCTGCAGAAGTGGGCTGAGAAATGGCAAATGGATATTAATATAGATCAGTGTAAGTTCTTGTATTTTATAAAGTCAAATAAAGTTTCGAGTTTGATGGTGAATGGTTGGGTCCTAAGGAGTGTAGTGGAACAGAGGAACCTTGGAATTCAGATGCATGATTCTCTGGAAGTTGATTCAGATGTAGACAGTGAAGAAAGCTTTTGGCACACTGGCTTTAATCGGTTTATATCACTGAGTATCGAAATTAGAGAGTTATGATGCAGTTATACAGGATTCTAGTCAGGCGTTATTGGTAACGTTATGTTCAGTTTTGCTCACTTTGCTATAGAAAGGATGTTATTAAACTGGAAAGAGTGCAGAAACCATTTACAAGGATATTGCCAAGGTCTCAATGGTCCGAGTTACAGAAAGAGGTTCGACAAGCTAGGACTTTTTATTATTGTATGCATGAGGCTGAGGGAGGATCATATTGAAATTTATAAGATCATGTCAGGCATGGATAGAGTGAATGCACCCAGTCTTTTTTCCCAGGGTTGGGCAACCACAGATTAGAGAGCATCAGTTTAAGGTCAGAGGGGACAGAATTAAAGGGAACTTGAGGAACAACTTTTAAACACAGGGGCTGTTACACATGGATTGAGAAGTGGTTGAGGCGGATACATTAACAATATTTAAAAAGCATTTGAACAAATACATGGATAGTAAAGGATTAGAAAGATATGGGACAATGGCAGGGAAATGGGTTTAGCGTGGATGGGCATTTTGGATGCAATGGACCAGTTTGGGCTGAAGGGCCTGTCTCCGTGCTGTCTGCCTCTATGACTCGAACAACCATTGCTTGTCTCCCACTGAATGTTATATTGTACTTTCCCAATTTACTGAAGACATCTTGACACTCTAGCCTCCAGTCTTCCATGATGTTTGACTGGAATATTTAAGCATTCTAAACTGTATGCAGACACCTTGTAAACTTTACCTTATAAATGGCATTATTCCTTAAATGCTGCTTCAGACCAAGGTTAATAATTCGTCCTTCTGACCACACAACATCAAATCCGAAATAACCTGCTCTCTAGTTTACTTCACAACATACTCTTCAACCCAAATCATATACACTTATGGAACGTATTTTTTTCACAGCTTCAGCAGTCACTTAGTTAACGCTGTTAACCATTCAATAAGACTGCGGTATCCACAATACTTGTCTATCTAATTTCCAGAGCATGTGATGCTCCGATTTTCTGCTACCGTTTTGGGTTCGATATATAACACACCAATATTTGCTTCTTCTTGCTATCTGTAAATTCTACCTAAACTGATTCTGTGGAAGCTGAGGGACAGGTCTGTGTCGTTATTAGTGGTAGACCTGGGCAAGACATTCAGGGAGGCTCACCTCAACGCTGAGATGATCTGAAGAAATGTCCCACAATACTGGACAAGCAACAATATCCTCCTCTCTCTGTTAGGATAAGACTTACCATATACTCTCTGCTCCCTCACACTCACTGTATATCTGTTATAGCACCTAACCCAGAACAAGGTTCACGCTCTGTCTCCAAATAAGGCTCAGGCATTACCACTCTCAGTATTGAATTCAGCAACTAATAATACTATATGGATTCAAAACTGTTACTGACTCATTCCAGAAACCTCAAAACTCCCTCCACCTATACCAGCACAAACAGCATAGAACATAGAACACAGAACAGGCCCTTCGGCCCACGATGTTGTGCCGAACTTCTAACCTAGATTAAGCACCCATCCATGTACCCATCCAAATGCCGCTTAAAGGTCGCCAATGATTCTGACTCTACCACTCCCACGGGCAGCGCATTCCATGCCCCCACCACTCTCTGGGTAAAGAACCCACCCCTGACATCTCCCCTATACCTTCCACCCCTCACGTTAAATTTATGTCCCCTTGTAACACTCTGTTGTACCCGCGGAAAAAGTTTCTGACTGTCTACTCTATCTATTCCTCTGATCATCTTATAAACCTCTATCAAGTCACCCCTCATCCTTCGCCGTTCCAACGAGAAAAGGCCGAGAACTCTCAACCTATTCTCATACAACCTATTCTCCATTCCAGGCAACATCCTGGTAAATCTCCTCTTCACCCTCTCCAAAGCTTCCACATCCTTCCTAAAGTGAGGCGACCAGAACTGCACACAGTACTCCAACTGTGGCCTAACCAAAGTCCTGTACAGCTGCAACATCACTTCACGACTCTTGAATTCAATCCCTCTGCTAATGAACGATAATACTCCATAGGCCTTCTTACAAACTCTATCCACCTGAGTGGCAACTTTCAAAGATCTATGTACATAGACCCCAAGATCCCTCTGTTCCTCCACCTGACTAAGAACCCTACCATTAACCCTGTATTCCGCATTCTTATTTGTTCTTCCAAAATGGACAACATCACACTTGTCAGGGTTGAACTCCATCTGCCACTCCTCAGCCCAGCTCTGCAACATATCTAAGTCCCTTTGCAAACGACAAATGCCCTCCTCACTGTCCACAACTCCACCTATCTTCGTATCATCTGCAAATTTACTGACCCACTCTTCGACTCCCTCATCTAAGTCATTAATAAAAATTACAAACAGCAGAGGACCCAGAACTGATCCCTGCGGAACTCCACTTGTAACCGGGCTCCAGGCTGAATATTTGCCATCTACCACCACTCTCTGACTTCGACCGGTTCGTCAGTTTTCTATCCAATTGGCCAAATTTCCCTCTATCCCATGCCTCCTGACTTTCCGCATAAGCCTACCATGGAGAACTTTATCAAATGCCTTACTAAAATCCATGTACACTACATCCACTGCTCTACCCTCATCCACATGCTTGGTCACCTCCTCGAAGAATTCAATAAGACTTGTAAGGCAAGACCGACCCTTCACAAATCCGTGCTGGCTCTCCCTAATCAAGCAGTGTCTTTCCAGATACTCATAAATCCTATCCCTCAGTACCCTTTCC
Source organism: Chiloscyllium punctatum (assembly GCF_047496795.1). Classification (NCBI taxonomy): domain Eukaryota; kingdom Metazoa; phylum Chordata; class Chondrichthyes; order Orectolobiformes; family Hemiscylliidae; genus Chiloscyllium; species Chiloscyllium punctatum. The sequence continues at coordinate 80,187,372 of NC_092754.1, forward strand.
ATTACTTTGCCTACCACAGAAGTTAGACTAACTGGCCTGTAATTCCCGGCGTTATCCCTATTCCCTTTTTTGAACAGGGGCACAACATTCGCTACTCTCCAGTCCCCTGGTACCAACCCCGTTGCCACTGAAGACGAGAAGATCATTGCCAACGGTACTGCAATTTCCTTTCTTGCTTCCCACATAATCCTAGGATATATCCCGTCAGGCCCGGGGGACTTTTCTATCTTCAAGTTTTTCAAAATGTCCAACACATCTTCCTTCCCAACAGGTATCTCTTCTAGCTTAACAGTCCGTTTCACACTCTCCTCTTCAACAATACGGTCCCTCTCGTTCGTAAATACTGAAGAGAAGTACTTGTTCAAGACCTCTCCTATCTCTTCCGACTCAATACACAGTCTCCCACTACTGTCCTTGATCGGACCTACCCTCGTTCTCGTCATTCTCAGGTTTATCACATACGCATAAAATGCCTTGGGGTTATCCTTGATCCAGGGTCACCATTCACACTCTCCCTCCATCCCTTTCTCCCATTCCAGGAGAAACCACCTGGAATAGGATAGAAAGGACCAAGCCGGGTAGTGGAGTGGTCTATATCCGTTCTCTCACTCTCTTCACCCCGCCATGTGGGGAGGACTCTTAAAGAGCTGGAGAGGACCGGGACGCCTCGTGTGGAGAACCTGAAACATCCAAGTCCTACTGACCAGTTAAGGAGCAATGTTCAGTGAAAGACAATTCTCAGTTTAAACCCACTGGCAGCTCCCACAACAGTCACAACAGTCCTTTCACTTCCGGAAAAAAAAACACAGATACCTCACTGCACAGAGACGCCGACACAGAAATACACAGACGAACACACACAATACTTACAAGGAGATAGGCATACACACACGTATAAACAGACAGAGACATATACAGCCACATACAAATCAACACAGGCTGAAAAACAGACAGACAGCTGTAGACACGGAAACACACAGATAACAAGCACACGGACACACACACACGCAGGCACACACCCACACACACACACATACAAACACACACAAACAGAGGCACAGACACACACACATATAGACACACGCACAAACACTTACTCACATACAAACACACAGAGGCAATAGAGTCATTAAGACACAAATCGATATGGTTTTGATTTGTAAGGGGATCAAGGATTTCAGGGTGAAGGCAGAAGAATGAGGTCGAGATACTAATAAGACATTATTGAATGGAATTTCAGACTCGATAGGCTGAATGGCCTCAATCTACTAATTTCCTTAATGCTCCTGCGGTATTATGCTATCAGGCATTCTCTTCCTAAGACAGCAGCAGAGGTTGGGTTGTGATAGATATTTGATTGGAAAAGGTCAGTGGGAATGTGCGATAGGTTTGGATTATCTTTATTCCTAATTATTCTGTCCTTATATCTGAAAAGAGGTGGTGATTTGATGTTCAGTCAACACAGTTTTAAAATAAAAGTTGTCCCACAATGAAATAAGGACGTCCCTTTCACTTTAGTCTTGTGCTACCTGTGGTGTCCTCATCCTCAGGGAGCAGTGAAGACTCGGTTATAGAAGATATTCCAGGCTGAGATCTTTACCGGATAGAAGGGTCAGTGTTTATTGGGAATAGACAGGAAATGGTTGGTCAAGCACACTCGGATCAGCCATGAGCATTCTGAATGGTGCAGCCGAATGGGCAATTTCTGCCCCTACCCCATGTGTTCCCTCAATCCACCCCTCGAGGCTGTTACAGGGTTGGGGACCACTCCATTAAGTCAGACAGGATCGTTACAATGACACAGGAGTAGACCATTCTGCCCCTCAAAGGAATTACACAGGAATATAGAATAAAGTAATTCAGCTCGTTCAGTACACGACACAGTCTAGGAGGAGGCCTTTCAACCCACCTGAGATGCTACACAGGAACAGAGAAGCTGTTCTAGAGAGTAGAGACAAATGTTTATTATCAGGCTGCAAAGCTGTAACTGATGGAGTGTCTCAGACATCACTGTGGGGTTATCAATGATCAATAATCTTTATCAAAGATCTGGAGGAAGGGGAGGGAATAGCTTGGAGCTCAATTAGCATGTACACCAAGATGGTCATTCAATGTGTCGTCAAATGGAGATAGTGAGTCTGCAATGTGATACAGGCAGGGAAGGTTAGTGAGCAAATCTTCAGCAGAAATATCATAAGGTAAGTTATTTATTTTGGAATGAAAGATGAAACAATGGTAAACAATTTAAATGGAGAGAGATTGCCGAACTCTTTGATACAGGAGGTTTCCATGTTCTTGCGACATGAATCATATGAAGTCAGATGTAGCAAGTGATTTGGAAGGTAAGTGGAATAATGCTGCTTTTGGCAAAAAAAGCATCAGGTTTAATTGCAAGAATGGTTTACTGCCTCTGTACAGGGCATTTCTCAGACCACACCTAATGTACTGTGTGCAGGTTTGATCCCCTAAACTAAAATAAAATATAGAATTCTTTTCGAAGATTTTCAAAGAGGTTTCCCTTTACTCATTTCTGGAATGCCGGCCTTATGTTATGGGGGATTATCAGTTTTGATCTTAGTTGAGAAATAGTATTGAACCATCCGTGACTTTCTGAAAAGTGTATCAGCTGGATGCATATTATCTCCTGTCAGGGAGACTAAAGCTAGAGAATAAATTTTAAGGAAAAGATGCATTGATATTAACACACATACTATGCAGACACCAACCAATATTTACAAATTAAACAGACACATATAAGCATGTCATCAAATTATAAAGTGGGGATATTTTTGGGATTGGAATGAATTGTGTACAACAAGAGCAATGACGCACCTGCATATAATCCATAATCAGGTTTTCCAGAGAATGTTCCAGGAGATCGCACATGGTCCAGTTTGGTATTCTGTTGACATAATTGTTTGTTCCAACACAGAAATGGAGAAAAATGTTCCCTGCCTGAGAAGAAGCAGCCAATTTATCTCTCTCTCTCTTACTTTGTTCCGCCCGATAGCAAAATGTGAGATCAGAAAATCCCTGAGTTATCTGTACCACTTGTGAAGGATTCCTGGTGAGGATTCATTGGAATCTCTCCACTGCCTGAAACGAAGGGAATTCAGCCAAATCCAACTGTTCCAGAAAGAAATCCCACTACCAGTAGCTTGTGTGAGCAGAGTAACTTCAAAGGCAGAATAACATTTGCGGCACTCTGTCTTTTTACCATTTGTTATGAGTTCAACTTTCTGTTTCTCACATTTTTCTCAAAAATGACCTACTCTGAGATCTATATCATTGGCCACATCACTAAACTGGTTGCATTTAAGGTTGGTGTAACCAGTGGAGGAGTGGGACTGGAAAAGGACATAGTGACCTTCCAACATTGGTTGGAACACAAATGAGAAATTCTCAAAGGGCTGCTCAAGTGGAAATTCCCTTCCCCAGAGGATTGTGGTTTCTGGATGTTTGCAGTTATTCAAAGTTGTTTTTGGTATTTAGTAAAATGGTATAAAGATAGAAACGCGCTGCTGAGACCAAAAGCACATGGAGCGGTGACAAAGTATCTAATGGCTCACGTCTGCTGCTCAGTCTGTGTTGCTATGTTCGATTCAATCCCCCACAGCTGCTGAAAGGAGCAGATGGAGGCCACTTGTCCCAGATACCTGGTCAACAGTAACACAGGATCTCATTCAGTCCCTCAAGACTGTCACACATGGTTTGGTGTAGGTTGGAAAATGTTATTTGGTTCAAAAGACGCATCTGGTCTCATTACAGAGTGTTTCCTCTCTGCAACTTGTGATTCATTTGTTGGTCATATTATCGACCCAGGTTCACTGTGAATACAGTCCCCATACCTCAACCAGAGATGACTCACAAAATACTTCACTCTCTCTGATTGCAAAGTTCATTAAAAGAACGTTCAGGAAAATTATAAACATTAACATTGCAGTTACTGAATATGAGGACAAAAGGAACAGGATCAGGTAATTCAGATGATCAAGACGTTGCATAACATCATGGCTGATCTACTGTTGATATTAACTCTTCTTTAATGCCCAATTCTTCACCCCGTAGCTCTCTGACTCGTCAAAAATCCATCTACCTCCTCCTTAAATGCTTTCAGTAATGTAGCTCCCCTAGCTCTCTAGCCCAGATAATTTCTAACAGTGATTACCTTCTGTGAGAGGATAACACTCCCTATGCATACATTGTCACCTATTGATATGAACAAGAGGCGAACACAGGGGCACAGGAAAGAGTGAATGGCTATGATACCAATGCAGTATTTGACTGAGGATGGCATTGGGACCACTTATGTATTTGAGCTGAATGGGAATCAGGTGCAACTTTCCCACTGGACGCGGTCTTTCACAACACAATAAGGTTTGGGGTCAGTCGCCAACAATCCTCTCAGCCCTGGGGCATCTCTACAGGAGATCCTCGCGTTAACCTCCTCAGCACAAACATCTTCAATGTCTTTTCCCATCATATGATCGGAAGTGGGTATGATGACTGAAAATCACACAATGTTCAGAACATTTTGTTCCTGATCAGCTCCTGAACCATTCTGCGTCCATGTGCAGCAAGACCCGGACAGCATTCCGGTTTGTGCTGTTAAAATGTCGGTAACATTTGTGTAACAGCACGGCCAGATACTGCACATTGTCACAGTTAAAAGAGGAGCTCATAGAGCATTTCAAGGTGGTTGCACACTGGTATGAGCTAGCATTCAGGAATAGGAAAAGTGACAGCACATTCAGTACTCCTGCCTGCTACACAGGAAGAAGAGTGGTCTGTTCAGTGCATCGAGCTGTTAAACATGAACAGGCAGATCCCAATCAGACCCTTAAACCTGTTCCATGAGACCAGGAGGAGGCTAATCATCCCCCCGAGACAGTTACACAGGAACTAGAGGGGGTCATTGATATTCCAACAACACAAACTAATGAAACCGAGACTGCACTGATAGAGGATTCCATGATGTTAATCATGGTTCCATTGTTTGTAGAACTTGTGCTACTTTAACAAGGTTTGCTGGCAGTGAGGAGGGAAGCCAAATGATTTGTGCCAAGTCTCAAGGAAGCAACTTCCATCTCCGAGAAAACACACCCATGTTCTCCATGGGGGTCAGAATCTGGTGGGAAAAGTTAACTGTGTTAGCATGAACGTATTGTGTCTGCTGTAGGGATTGCGGATAACGAGACTTTCAGTGTAGGACCACACACCAAATGCACTGTATTACGGTCGGGAGGGTTTATTCAATGACTGGCCCGCTGTCTCTCTCATGCAAAATGGGGATTGGGTGTGGAGTGAGGGGAATATTCTCAGATGGTCTTAAACTATTGACAGTCATGTAACCCGAGTAAAAAAGAAGCCATGGAATTTTTCACCGTATCAGTGTCTATTTAGAACACCGTGAGTGACTGTCCCTCCCCCCAAAGTTCAATGCAATCGCCTCTCATTCTCTCACAACGCCGGAGATTAATCATCATTCTCTCCTCATGGCACCATTATCCCAGGGATTAGTCTGGTGAAACCCCATTGCACTCTCTCTGTGGCAAAGCGTTCATTCCTTATAAAGGAGAGAAAGTCTGTCCACAATATTCCAAATGCTGCCTCAACAACACTCTCAGCAATGATCACAATAACTCTTTTTCCTCTTAGACATCTCCGTTTCTTTCCAGTAACGTAAAAAGACTTTCCTTCTCTCTACACTGCTGGAAAGAGTTAACTCTTTTATAATGACGGTATTGTTGTTGCTGTCGGGATTATGGATAACATGACGTTCATTGCAGGATCACGCACCAATTGAACTGTACTAATGTTGGGGCAATTCATTTAAAAACCTGAACCTCTCTCTCTCTCTCACTCTCTCTCTCTCTCCTCCCCCCCCCCCCAACTCTCTTTCTCCTCTCTTTATCAGTCGAAATAGGGAGTGGGAGTGGTTATGTGGAAATTTCTCAGAGGCTCTTAAACTCTCGAGAATCATGTAATCTGAGTGAAAAACGCCATGGAACTTATCACCGTATCAGTGTCTGTTTAGAACATCATGAGTGACTGTCCATCCCCCTTAAGGTTCAATCCAATCACCTCTTATTCTCTCACTAAGCTTCACTCACTGCTCATGGTGCCATCATCCCAGGGATTAGTCTGGTGAAACTTGGGAGAAAGTCTATCCACAGTACCCCAAATACTTCCTCAACAGCACTCTCCTGGATGATCACAAAGCACCTTTTCTCTCACTTAGACATCGCCATTTCTTTCCTTTGCCACAAAAAGCCATTCCTTCTCTATGAACTACGACTGACATGGAATTTATAAGTCCCTTACATCTGTACGTCAGCATCAATAAAGCGAGCACCAGAGTTGCCTATGGAGCTGTGCATCACCCTCAGGGAGAATTTCAAGGAGATTGAATACATTTAAAATCGGGGATGGTCACGGACCTGAATGGAAATGAGATGTCGCAATACAGAAAACAGGCAGAGAAAGGGAGCTACCTTTACTTGTGTTCTTCTCTCACAAGATGTATGCAGCCCTCGTCAGGGCAACATGTTATGCAGATCTTGAACTGAGTGGCTGGTTCAGCTGTTCCACAGTACTGTAAAGAGTAAATCGCATAGCTGTGAGTTTGTAGTGTTATAACACAGGATAAATCTTCCTGCTTAATTAAAACCAGCAACAGAGAAAAGATTTATCCCATGCAGTAATCTGTAATAATTCTTGAGGCCAAATCTATTTAAAGTTAAAATTAATAACTTTATTTCTTAAAGTATAACAGAGAATAATAAACGAATGACCATTTACAACTTCTTCCTCTAACCTGTCTTTTACCTTCCCCCTCCACAGTACTAGGCCGATAAGACTCCGAATTAAGATTTACAAAACCAAACTTCTTATCTCAAAATCTGGAAGCTTTCGGTTCTTCTTCATATTCCTGTCTTCTTTTCTTCTTGGGGATTCTGCTTCACCAGTTACTAATCAGTAAAGGTACCAATAGGAGAGCTATTTTTCAGTCAGTTTTGCATGCTGGTAGCTTGGCAGTTCTCCTCTCAACTGTTCAATTTTCCATGATCTTGTCCCGCTAAATTATTGGGGATTGTATCATTGGCATTTAGGATTGTCAATATAATAAATTCATATTTGGTTGGAGGTGGGTATTTTGGGGTATAATTTAAAATGTTTTGCTGAATTTGTTTTTGTTTTGAGACAATGACCTAATCGGGTTGTTCGATCAAATGTTACATTATATCTATTTATCAGAACACTTGGTGCTGTCAGATAGTTATCGCTGACTTTTAATTCTCTCAATGGCACAGTACACCCACGTGTTCATCACAGAAGTCACACCGAAACCTGATGAAGGTAGCATGATACATTGACTTCCCTCAAGGTATTGAGGCAAGCAGATTGGTTTTTATAACAAATGATAATGGTTGCTTTTAAACACCCCAATTTCCTTCATGAGATATCAACAGACCATTATTCAGTGGCTCTAATTTATCAGTCAATGGCTTGACCACCATAAACTGTCTTCCCGTACGTGCAGAAAACAAGTTAAACATCTTCAAGAGCAATTATTTAGTGATGGACATGTGGTTAGAAAGAACGTGAAACTATTGCATTCGGATTGAACAAAGGCACAAATGGTTTATTCAGAAGTTGCTCTGAGACTGAGGACGAGACTGGGATATCGTGATGGTGGTATTGGACAGGATTGGTGAGTGGGGAGGACTTGGAGATGTAAATCTGTGAAGGACAAAATGGATTATGGAGTTTGAGAACAGTCTGGTTCCTTCTCGCATATCAGTGAGTAATTTATAAATAGTAGTTCGATAGTTATAATATATAAGGAAAGGAATTTTTGTTTGGAACTGAAGGCATTGACTTGCACTTTCCAAAATTTATATATAATGAGCAGAAATCAGGTCAACCCGGTAGACAAATATAATGACTTGAAAGCTGAAAAATGTGTTTCTGGAGAAGTGCAGCAGGTCAGACAGCATCCAAGGAGCAGGAGAATCGACTTTTCGGGCATAAGCACTTCTTCAGGAACTTATGCCCGAAACGTCGATTGTCCTGCTCCTTAGATGCTGCCTGACCTGCTGCGCTTTTCCAGCAACAGATTTTTGAGCTCTGATCTCCAGCATCTGCAGTCCTCACTTTCTCCTATTAAATATAATGACTTACTAGGAGCACCAACTATAGCGAGGATGGGATAGTAACCACCTTGAATAATCCAAAGGATATACTGGATCCGCCATGCTAATGATATCCAAGGCCAAGAAAGCCAGTAAAGACCCGAGGATAAGCTCCTGTCCATTGTTGGAACATTCCAGTCTAATGTTCTCAGATTCTGATCTCTCCTCCCCGTCTCTCTCTCTTTCGATCTGCTGATCCATGTTAGTGCTGTCAGTGATGCTGCTCCTCATACTGTGGGATAGCACATTGAACAGAGCCCATTTATCTTTCAACAATGAAAACTCTCCATTGTGATAATTAGGATTCACGGAGATTGACATTAATCACAGTCACTGAACAAATAGCTTCAGTTAACCCCTTTGAATGCAATATTGATTTTATTAAAATTTAAAAAAAACGTTTAAAGCTACACATTTGGCATAGGATATGTGTGTGTGTGTGGGGGGGGGTGAACAGAGGAAAGAAATATTTGAGATGGTAGATTGATTGTATGTAATCATTCAATCTGCCTTAGGTATGCGAGTAATGTCAAAGGATTGTCAGAACTTTAAAAAGTTTCTCCGTTTATAAATCGAAACATATAGTGTGTAACTACTGATCAGTGATTATAATGTCAGTAAAATAGGGAGAGAACTTTTCTAGTCCATATTCTGACAGGAAAATGTGCATACAACAACATGAGGATAACAGACAAATGGCATGGATATATTAACAGAGAATAAGTTGTGACACACAATTCAGATGGTTATTCGAGGATCAGAGAGGGCAGGTGAGGGTCATGCTGTTCATGTTATCGATGCCAATCAACTATGGTGAAGTAAATTTCACTGGATTTCGACTGCAGTGTGATTATGATATTGGGAACTTGGCACCTGAGACCAGAGGGTCGGAATATGATATTTCCCAGCCATCAGTATTGGAATTTTATTCTTCACAAATCATATGAAGATCAAATTCCGGGATACAACTCCAATGAGGAATTAGGAGAGCCAATATTAACCATACAACCAGAAGACATTGGAGCAGAAATTTGGCCATTAGGCCATTTGAGCCTGCTCTGCCATTCCATGATGGCTGTTAAGCTTCTCAACTGCATTCTTCCGCTTTCTACCTGTAACCCTTGATCCCCTTTACAATCAAGAACACATCTGTCTCAATCTTAAATATACTCATTGACCTGGCTTCGACAGCCTTCTGTGGCGGTGAATTCCATAGATTCACCATTCTATGTCTGAAGAGGTTCGTCCGTATCTCTGTTCTGAAAGGTCTTCTCTTTACTCTTTCCCATCTGGGCCTAGTCTCTCCTACCATTGGAAATATCGTCTCAAAATCCACTCTGTCTAGGCCATTCGTATCCTCTAAGTTTCGAGTCGACCTCCTAACATGTTCTGAACACTATCATATACAGACCCAGAGCCCTCAGATGTTCGTCATATGTTAAGCTTTTCATACCTGGGACCATTCTCGTGAATATCCTTGGAAAACGCTCCAGGACGAGTACATCCTTCCTGAGATATGGGACCCAAAGCTGTACACAATAATCCAAATGAGGCCTGACCAAAACTTTTTCAGCCTCAGAAGTGCATCCCTGCTTTTATATTCAAGCCCTCTTAAAATAAATGCCATCATTGTATTTGCCTTCCTAACTATTGACAACCTGCAAGATTATCTTTCAAGACTCCTGGACTGGAACTCCCTCGGCTGTTTGCACTTTTGAATTCTGAACTTGCTCGCTATTTAGAAAATAGTCCATGCCAGTATTCTTCTGCCCACGTTATACTCCATTTGCCACATCTTTTCTCACTCCCCTAACCTGTACAAATCCTTCAGTAGAAGAAAGTGAAGACAGCAGATGCTGGAGATCAGAGTCAAAAAGTGTGATGCTAGAAAAGCACAGCCAGTCAGGCGGCATCCGAGGAGCCGGAGATTCGGTGTTTCAGGCATACAGTCTTCATCAGGAATGAGGCGGTTGGGCGGAAGGGGGCTGAGAGACAAATGGGAGGGGCTGGGGCTGGGAGGAAGCTAGCTTGGACAGCGATAGCTAGATGAAGTTGAGTGGTGATAGTGAAAGGTCAGAGTGGAAGGTGGAGTGGATACATGGGAAGGAAGATGGACAGGTTGGACAGTTCAAGAGGGCGGTACTGAACTAGAGGGTTAGATCTGGGATAAGGTGGTGGGAGGGAAGATGAGGAAATTGGCGAAATTGCCTTTGATATCGTGTGGTTGGAGGGTCCCTCGGTGGCAGATGATGCATTCTTTCTCCCAGACGACTGCTGGATAGGAATTGGCCATGGAGGAGGCCAAAAACTTGCATGTCCTTGTTGTAGTGGGAGGGAGAGTTTAAGTATTCAAGGATAGGGAAGTGGGGTTGTTGGGTGTGTGTGTCCGAGTGTGTTACCTGAACCGTTCTGCAAATTGATGCCCTGTCTCCCCAATGGGGAGGAGATCCGTTGCAATGGACAGAGTAGATGTGGTGTTTGGATGAACAGGATGCTCTTTGCCTGATGTGGAAGGATCCTTTGAAGCCTTGGATGGAGGTGAGGAGGGAGCATTGACATATGTTTCATACCTCTTGCAGTGGCAAAGAAAGTGTCAGGAGTAGAAGGTGGCTGGGTGTGGTTGGGGGGCGTGAACCTCACGAGGGAGTTGTGAATGGAATGTTCTCTGCTGATATGGGTGGGGAAGGAATTATACCTCTGGTGGTGGGGTCTGACTGTTGGTGAAGGAAATGGCGGAGGATGATGCGTTGTATCCTGTGGTTGGTGGGATGGAAGGCGAACACCAGAGGGGTTCTCTCCTTGTTGTAGTTGGAAAGGTGGAGATCAAGGGCGGAGGTGCGGGAAGTTGAGGAGATGCGTTAGAGCACCCTCCTGCAGCCGAACCACCTCTTCAATGTCCCTCCATCTGTCTTTGCACTGTTTGAAAACTTAGCCAGAATCCCCTCAGTTCCTTCATGCAAATCATTAATGCATAAAGGGAAAAGTTGTGGTCCCAACATTGAGTCTTATGGAACACAACTTGTCCCTGGCTGCCATCCTGAGAAGGACTCTTTAATCCCAACTCTCTGCATTCTGTCAGATAGCCATGCTACTATCCATGTTCGTACATTGCTTTTAACACCATGGGCCCTTATCTTTCTGAATAGCCTCCTGTGTGGCACCTTGTCAAAGGATTCTTGCGGAGCCAGCGGATAACATCTATTGATCTTCTTTGTCTAATCTGCTTGTTACTCTCTCAATGAATTCTAACAGGTTTGTCAAGCCTGACCTCCTCTTGATGAAACCATGTTGACTCTGTTCTATTTTACCAAAGACATCCAAGTATTCAGAAATCCCTTCCTTCACGATGGATTCCAGGTTGTTACCCATTACTAATGTAAGGCTAATCAGTCTGTAATTTTCCATTTTCTGTTTAACTCCCTTATTAAACGGGGTGTGACATTAGCAATTTCCAGCCTCTTGGCCCTTTCCTGATTTTAGTCATTCCTGAACGATTACTACTTATACTTGCACTACCTCTTCAGCTCTCTCCCTTACAAGACTGGGGTGTAGTCCGTCTGGTCCAGGTGACCTATCCACATTCAGGCCATTCAGTTTTCTAACATGTTGTTCTTGCTGATGGCCACCACACTCAGCTCTGCCCTCTCACTCTCTTCAACTTTTGTGAAATTATTCATGTCTTCCACCATGAAGAATGATGCGAAGTGCCTCATTCATTTCTTTGTTTCCCACTTCTGTCTCTCCAGCATTATTTTCCAGTGTCCAATTTTACTTTTACCTCTCTTTTGCACTTTATATATCTAAAGAACCTCTTACAGTCTCCTCTATATTGCTGGTTCGCTTATCCCTATATTCAGTCTTCTCCCTCCTTATTTTTTTGCCCTCTGTTGGTCTTTATAAGTTTTCCAATTCTCGATTTCCCACTGCCCTTCACCACATTGTATGCTTGATCTTTTGCTTGTATGCAATCCCTGACTTCCCTCGTTAGCCCTGGTTGCCTTATCCTCACTTTATCATGCCTCTATTCCTCAGCATGAATCTCTGCAGTGTCTCCTGAATTAATCTTGAAATCACCTGCCATTGCTGTTCCACTGTCTTTCCTGCTATACCCCTCTCCACATATCAGAGACTGCTGCAAGTTCAGGTCCATCCTGTCCTTCTTGTTTAGGTCCTACCGACTCCGGAATCCCAATGATCCACATATCAGAAGTGCTGCCTCACCTGCCAGATGTTTAGCCACGTATTTAACTGTGCTACCTTCCTATTCCTAACCTCACTCGCACCTGACATATTCTAGTGTCTCCAAAATTCAAATATCCTTTCAACAGAACTCTCGCAAGACCTTTTATTTAAAGTGGATAGACTTGATAATAAAAACTTATGTGTGACCTCAGGAAAGTGGAGTCCACTGAATCAGTCCAATGCCCAGAGGATCTGATATCTATCCCCGCCACTAAACCTGTTTGACAAGGCAAACATATGGATTAGTGGTGTTGGAAGAGCACCACTGAATTGCTGTACTCTTCCAGCACCACTAATCCAGAATCTGCTTTCCAGCATCTGCAGTCATTGTATTTACCAAGGTATACATATGAACCATATATTTGCAGATGGACGAGGATAAACAGAAAACTAGAAAATGTCAGAGCAGATGGATGTCATGCAGCTTGTTTACTCTGCTTTGCTATTCAATTGGACTTTAGTTATTCTGTTCCTTTCAATGGCAGGATCTTTACCCAGCATCCCCAGTGGGTCAGAAAGTGCCCAGTGTCGTTGTGTGCACAGTCCTGCGAAGGGAGTGTCCAGTGCCAGGAAATAGGGTGTGGTGAGTCCCAGGGGTGGCACAAGAAAAGGCTGCATGTAATGACGATGGACTGAGGGACTGAAAGGGATGGAATGGGTATCCAGGGACACTGCACACACTGAAGGGGCCGGGGAAGATTCCTAAACAACCAGGGAACCCGCGATGCACGGCTGCTTTTACGAAAACCTGTCACGTTTGCTAGATTTCTCTGTCGAACCAAAGCAAAAATACTGTAGATGGTAGAAACCCGAACCAAACACAGAGACATTCTGTGGAGAGACGAAAGAGTTAATGTTCCCAATGCAGACATGGGAAGAATTTCCAAAGCCCACACACACAGGGTCCAGAGATTGGAATTGAACCCGAGTCCCTAGCATGTTGATGCTGCAGTGTTGTGTCACCGTGCCGCCCAATGATGGATAATCGGAGTTAGAGACATAGCTACCGTTCTCTGTGATTGGGATTGAGAGTCCTGAATGATATGTTGCCTACCTGGTGCTTTGGTTTGGGATATATCATCTGGGCTGCAGAAGAACTTGGATTGGGCGGGGAATGATCCAGTGGTCAGGGTGCATGTAGATACCAATGGCTGGAGAAACAAATGACAGTGAAAAGAGCGACGGGTAATACAGGACTAAACTATCATATCGAAATGCTTGCAGCATAAGGAATAAGGTAAACACGCTTGTGACTCATTCACAAATTGGCAGGTACGATATGGGCATTACAGTGATATCACTGCAAGAGGATCAGGATTAGGAGCGGAATATTCAAGGATATTCATCCTGTCGAAAGATCGGCAGGTGGGCAGAGCGATGGGGTTGTTTCATTATTAAGAATGGAATTGAATCATGAATCAATAACAAGAAATGAAGTAAGGTCAGATCGTGTAGAATCTGTATCGGTAGAATTGAGGAATCAAAAAGGTGAAAAAAATGCAGTTAGAGTTATGTACAGGAAGCTGGGGTGCAAGATACACCAGGAGCTAGAAAGTTCTGTAGGAAAGACAAAGTTATAGTGATCCTGTGGGATTTCATTATGCAGGTGAACTGGGAATTCAGGTTGGTAGTGGTTCGCAAGGAAAGGAATTTGTGGAATGTCTATGAGATGGCTTTTTGGAGCAGCTTGTACAGGCAAAATAGATGAAGGAGCTTAAGGTGAAGGAATTGTTATCAGGCAGTGATCATAATATTATTGAACTTATACTGCAGTTTCAGATGGAGAAGGTAGAATTAGTAGTAATGGTATTACAGCTGAATAAAGGCAATTACAGGGACATGAGGGAGGAGCTGGGTAGAATTGACTGGGAGACGGGCCCAGCAGGAAAGACAGTACAACAGCAATGGCAGGAGATTTTTGGAGTAATTCAGGGCACAGCAGAGATTTATCCTGAGGAAAAAAGAGGCTTATTTAGGGAGGATGGGGCAACCATAGCTGACTCGGGAACTCAGGTATACCATAAATGCAAAAGAGAAAGAATATAATGTGGCAAAGTGCAGTGTAAAACCTGAGGATTGGGAAGCTTACAAAGATAAAACAGAGGAAAAATAAAATAAAATAAGGAGGGAGATTATTAAATAAGGGGGTAAGCGAGCTAATAAGATAAAGGAAGACTGTAACAGTTTGTTTCGATATATAAAGTTCAAAAGAGCGGCAAAAGTGAACATTGGATTGCTGGAAAATGATACTGGGGAGATAGTAGTAGGGAACGAGAAATGGCCAAGGAACTGAATAATTACTTTGCATTAGCCTTGATTGTGGAAGGCACGAGTAATACATTAAACATTCAAGAGATTGAGGATCCAGAGCTGAGTATGATGGCCACTACCATGGAGAACATGCTAGAAAAAAATGTAATGGTCCTAAGGTGGTTAAATAACCTTGACCAGATGGACTACATCCCAGTATTATAAGGGGGATAGCTGAAGGAGTGGAGGCGATCGTGGTTATCTTTCAGGAATCACGAGAGTAAGGAACGATCCCAGAGCACTGGGAACCCACTAGCGTGACACCCCATTTTAAAAAGAGAATAAAGAAAAAGACAACAAAAACCCACCATGAATAGTTTAACCTCGGTCGTGGGTAAGATCCCGGAATTCATTGTGAAGGATAAGATTTCTGAATACTTGAAAGTGATTGTTAAAATAGGGCAAAGTTGGCATGATTTCGTCAAGGGAAGTTCATGCCTGACAAATCTGTTGGAATGCTTTGAAGACAAATGAGCAGGCTCGACCAAGCACAGTCAATGGATGTTATCCACCTGGACTTGAAGAAGGCCTTTGACAAGGTATCACACAGGAGATTACTGATTTTGATAACGGTCCGTGGTGTTAGAGCAAGGGTCGTGGTATGAATAGATGCTTGTCTGTCTGGTAGAAAGAAGAGAGTGGGGATAAATGAGTACTTTTTGAGTGCGAGCAGCAGCTAAGGTAAGACTGTTTGTTTTAAAAGTACTTACCGGAAGCGGGCAGAGATGTTTTTTTTCACTCTCTCTTCACAGAAAGAGCGGGAGAAGCAGGGGGAAGTGACGACGACCAGAGAGGCAGCCGAGACCCGGAAGCAGGTAGAGCGTAAGCTTACCTGGGTAGGTTTGTTTCCCCTTTAAAAGCGCGCAGCCAGTGCAGGGACCCCCTGCGGCCGTTCCCCTCAAGAACAAGTATACCGTTTTGGATACTTGTGGGGGGGACGACTTACCAGGGGTAAGTGACGGGGCTCAGGCCTCTGGCACGGAGCCTGTCCCCGCTACTCAAAAGGGAAGGGTGGAGAAGAGCAGAGCAATAATAATTGGGGACTCGATAGTTCGGGGCACAGATAGGCGGTTTTGTGGGAACGAGAGAGACTCACGTTTGGTATGTTGCCTCCCAGGTGCAAGGGTACGTGATGTCTCTGATCGTGTTTTCCGGGTCCTTAAGGGGGAGGGGGAGCAGCCTGAAGTCGTGGTCCATATTGGCACCAATGACATAGGTAGGAGGAGTGCTGACGATGTTAGACAGGCTTTTAGGGAGCTAGATTGGAAGCTCAGAGTTGGAACGAACAGAGTTGTTGTCTCTGGTTTGTTACCCGTGCCACGTGATAGAGATTAGAGGAATAGGGAGAGAGAACAGTTAAATGCGTGGCTACAGGGATGGTGCAGGAGGGAGGGATTTCGGTACTTGGATAACTGGGGTTCTTTCTGGCGAAGGTGGGACCTCTATAAACAGGATGGTCTGCACCTGAACCTGAGGGGCACCAGTATCCTTGGGGGGAGGTTTGCTAGTGCTCTTGGGGGGGGGGTTTAAACTAACTCTGCAGTGGCATGGGAACCCAGACTGTAGCTTTAGGGTGCAGGATCAGGAGTGTAGGGATGTTAGGAATATGGCATCAATCTTAACGGAGGGTGCCTGTAAACAGAAGAATGGCTTGAAGTGTGTATACTTTAATACCAGAAGTATACGAAATAAGGTAGGTGAACTTGCAGCGTGGGTTGGTACCTGGGACTTCGATGTTGTGGCTATTATGGAGACATGGCTAGATCAGGGACAGGATTGGCTGTTGCAGGTTCCAGGGTTTAAATGTTTTAGTAGGGTCAGAGGTGGGGGTAAAAGAGGGGGGTGTGTGGCTTTGCTTGTCAAAGATAGTATTACAGCGGTGGAAGGGAAGATGGACGAAGATTTGCCATTTGAGGTAGTTTGGGTTGAGGTTAGGAATAGGAGAGGTGAGGTCACCCTGTTAGGAGTCTTTTACAGGCCTCCTAATAGTCCTAGAATCGTTGAAGAAAGGATTGCGAAGATGATTCAGGAGAAGAGTGAAAGTAATAGGGTGGTTGTTATGGGGGACTTTAACTTTCCTGATATTGATTGGGAAAGCTATAGCTCAAGTTCGTTAGATGGGTCAGTGTTTGTCCAATGTGTGCAGGAGAGTTTCCTGACACAATATGTAGATAAGCCAACAAGAGGTGAGGCCATTTGGATTTGGTTCTGGGTAACGGACCAGGCCAGGTAATAGAACTAGAGGTAGGTGAGCACTTTGGGGACAGTGACCACAATTCGGTGATTTTTACTCTAGTGATGGAGAGGGATAAGTGTGCACTACAGGGCAAGAGTGAAAGCTGGGGGCAGGGAAATTATGATGCGGTGAGGCATGACTTAGGATGTGTGCATTGGAAAAGTAGATTCCAAGGCAAGAGCGTAATTGATATGTGGAACTTGTTCAAGGAGCAACTATTGAGTGTCCTTGATAAGTACGTACTTATCAGGCAGGGAGGAAAGGGTCGTGTGAGGGAGCCGTGGTTTAATAAGGAATTGGAATCCCTTGTTAAATGGAAGAGGGCGGCCTTTGTAAAGATGAGGCGTGAAGGTTCAATAGGGGCGATTGAGAGTTATAATGTAGCCCGGAAGGACCTGAAGAGAGAGCTAAGAGCAGCAAGGAGGGGACATGAAAGGTCCTTAGTTGGTAGGATTAGGGAAAACCCTAAGGCTTTCTATAGGTATGTTAGGAATAAAAGAATGACTAGGGTAGGAATAGGTCCAATCAAGGATAGTAATGGGAAGTTGCGTGTGGAGGCTGAAGAGATTGGGGAGGCACTGAACGAATACTTTTCGTCAGTATTCACTCAGGAACAGGACATTGTTGTCGATATGAATACTGAGGCACGAATAAGTAGAATGGATGGCTTTGAGATATGTAGAGAAGAGGTGTTGGAAATTCTGGCAAGGGTGAAAATAGATAAGTCCCCTGGGCCTGATGGCATTTATCCTATGATTCTCTGGGAAGCAAGGGAGCAGATTGCAGAGC
Organism: Chiloscyllium punctatum; assembly: GCF_047496795.1. Classification (NCBI taxonomy): domain Eukaryota; kingdom Metazoa; phylum Chordata; class Chondrichthyes; order Orectolobiformes; family Hemiscylliidae; genus Chiloscyllium; species Chiloscyllium punctatum. Next base: position 80,205,144 of record NC_092754.1, read on the forward strand.
CATTGGCCTTGATTTTTGTGTCCTCTTTGTCTACAGGAGTAGTGCCGGAGGACTGGAGGCTAGCAAACGTGGTTCCCTTGTTCAAGAAGGGGAGTAGGGATAATCCTAGTAACTATAGGCCAGTGAGTCTCACTTCTGTTGTGGGCAAAGTCTTAGAGAGAATTGTAAGGGATAGGATTTATGAACATCTGGATAAGAATAATGTGATCAAGGATAGTCAGCATGGTTTTGTGAAGGGCAGGTCGTGCCTCACAAACCTTATTGAATTCTTTGAGAAGGTGACTAAGGAGGTAGATGAGGGGAAAGTGATAGATGTGGTATATATGGATTTTAGTAAGGCGTTTGATAAGGTCCCCCATGGTAGGCTACTGCAGAAAATACAGAGATATGGCATTAAGGGTGAGTTGCAGGTTTGGATTAGGAATTGGCTGGCTGGAAGATGACAGAGGGTAGTAGTTGATGGCAAAGAGGGTAGAAGTTCATCCTGGAGTGCCGTCACTAGCGGTGTTCCGCAAGGATCTGTTTTGGGGCCATTGCTGTTTGTCATTTTTATAAATGACCTAGAGGAACGGTTAGAAGGTTGGGTGAGCAAGTTTGCGGATGATACGAAAGTCGGAGGAAGGATGTGGCAGGTTACAGCGGGATATAGAGAAGCTGCAGAGCTGGGCAGAAAGGTGGCAAATGGTGTTCAATGTAGCTAAGTGTGAGGTGATTCACTTTGGTAAGAGTAACAAAAAGATGGGGTTATGGGCTAATGGTCGGATACTTAGTAGTGTGGAAGAGCAGAGGGATCTTGGTGTCCATGTACACAGATCTCTGAAAGTTGCCACCCAGGTAAATAGTGCAGTGAAGAAGGCATATGGCGTACTGGCTTTTATTGGTAGAGGAATTGAGTTCCGGAGTCCTGACGTCATGCTGCAGTTGTATAAGACTCTGGTGCGGCCACATCTGGAATATTGTGTGCAGTTTTTGTCGCCATACTATAGGAAGGATGGGGAGGCACGGAAACGGGTGCAGAGGAGGTTTACCAGGATGTTACCTGGTATGGTATGAAGATCCTATGAGGAAAGGCTGAGGCACTTGGGGTTGTTTTCATTGGAGAAAAGAAGGTTTAGGGGTGACTTGATAGAGGTGTACAAGATGATTAGGGGGTTAGATAGGGTTGACAGTGAGAACCTTTTTCCACGTATGGAGTCAGCTATTATATCGGGGCATAGCTTTAAATTAAGGGGGGGTAGATATAGGACTGATGTTAGGGGATGGTTCTTCACTCAGCGAGTCGTAAGTTCATGGAATGCCCTGCCAGTAGCAGTGGTGGACTCTCCCTCTTTATGGGTATTTAAGCAGGCATTGGATAGGTATATGGAGGATAGTGGGTTAGTGTAGGTTAGGTGGGCTTTGATCGGCGCAACATCGAGGGCCGAAGGGCCTGTACTGCGCTGTATTCTTCTATGTTCTATGTTCTCAGGATGGCAGCCGGTGACAAGTGGTGATTCACAATGCTCAGTGTTGGAATTATATCTGGCTTGGTTTGCAGACGATACAAAGATAGGCAGATGGCCAAGTCGTATTGAGTAGGCAGAGAGGCTGAACAAGGATGTGGACAGGTAAAGAGATCGGCAGATGCATTCCAATGTTGGAAAGTGTGAGGTCATGCACTTTGCACCGAAGAATAGAGGCATGGTCTATTTTTTAAATGGCGAGGAAATTCAGAAATCTGAAGTGCAAAGTGACTGGGGAGTTCTAGTGCAGTGTTCTTTCAAGGTAAGCTTGCAGGTTGAGGCAGTAGTTAGGAGGGCAATTGTAATTAGGATTGGGACCATTTACTACGAGAAGAATTGAATATAAGAACATGATATATATGGCTCTTATCAGACCAGATTTGGAGTATTGTGCTCACTTTTGAGCTCCATATGTCAGGAAAGATGTACTGGTCCTGGGGCATATTCAGAAGACTTTCACGAGAATGGTGATCGGAATGAAAAGCTTATTGTATTGAGAAATGTTTGACGACTCTGTGTCTATAGTCGATAAAGTTTAAAAGGATAAGAGGGAATAAAATTGAATATACAGAATACTGAATGACCTGGAGCGAGTGGATGTTGATAAGATGTTTCCATTGGACTAGGATCCAAGGGCACAAAGGAACACGTTTTAGAACTGTGATATGGAGAAAGTTATTTAACCATAAAATGGTGCATGTTTGACATTTAATGCCACAGAAGGCCGTGGGGTCAGGTCATTGAGTATATTTGAGACGGAGGGAGATAGATTTTGATTATCCAGGGGATCGAGGGTTACGGGGAGAAGGTCGGAGAATGGGTTTGAGAAACCTATCAGCAATGATTGAATGATGAAGCAGACTCAATGGGCTAACTGTCCTAATGTATGCTCCAATGTTTTATAGTATTCTGGTCTAAAACTCAAGGCAGTACCTTGCAACTCTGAGAAGATAGATTCATGTTCTTCATGAATGTCAGAAGCTGTTGGGAATAGTTAACTGTTTTAGAATGAAGGTACTGTGGTTGCTATCGGGTTGGTGGATAATATGACATTCAGTGCAGGATCACACACCAACTGCCTTGTATTAATATGCTGAGAGCGTGTTTGGCGTCACGGTGGCACAGTGGTTAGCACTGCTGCCTCACAGCGCCAGAGACCGGGTTCAGTTCCCGCCTCAGGCGACTGACTGTATGGAGTTTGCACGTTCTCCCCGTGTCTGCGTGGGTTTCCTCCGGGTGCTCCGGTTTCCTCCCACAGACCAAAGATGTGCAGGTCAGGTGAATTGGCCATGCTAACTTGCCCGTAGTGTTAGGTAAGGGGTAAATGTAGGGGTATGGATGGGTTGCGCTTCGGCGGGTTGGTGTGGACTTGTTGGGCCGAAGGGCCTGTTTCCGTATTGTAAGCAATCTAATCTAAAACCTGGACCTCTCTGTCTCTCACAATGGGGAGTAGGGGTTGGGGTGGGTGGGCGTAACATCATCCCAGGCATTTCAACTATCCTGAGTGATTCAGCAGTCATCAATGTATCACCTTCTCATATATGTTTCGAATATAAGGAGTGATTGTCCATCTCTCTTAGGGTTCAATACAATCATCTCTTATTCCCTGACAGCGCTATAGATCAACCTTCGCTCACTCCTCATGGTGCCATCATCCCAGGAATTAAGCTGGTCGAACTTCTCTTCACTCTCTCTGTGGTATGAAGATCACTCAATTTCAAAGTTAGAAAATCTGACCACAATACCTTCAGCTAGTAGGAGCCAAGGGGGATTAGTGAGTAGTATGAGCTCTCCCTGTGGGGAAGGGGGTACAATCTCTTCTTATTTGTGTTATATGATGGTTCATTGCACAAGGAGTTATTAGGAGTTTTGAGTTGGTTGTTTTTGCAGTTGTATTTTCAAGTTTAATCGAACTGTTTACCACGTTTGCTCGATGCACAATAAAAGGGGTCCTTCCTCACAGGGGGGCACAGGCTGTTTCGGATGGTTATGGCTTATCGCTCGTTTAAATGGTGCTCCTGGAACATTAAACGGGTGTCATTCACCAATTGATGCTTTCAGGCCTTAGAAAGGAAAGGGTCGATGTAGCCTTGGTGTCACAAAAAAAGATATCTAACCGATAAGGAACATTTAAAGTTACATAAGAGAGTGTTTTGCTTGGTGTTATTATCATTCTTTAATTCGAAATGTAGAGGAGTAGCTTTTCTCATTCAGAAGAACCTTCCATATCAGTTGTTTGACTAAATTAAGGACGAATGTCAGCTGGTTCTGATCCTTAAAGCTTAATACATAGAGAGGAACATGAGATCGAGTCAACGTGTCATAGAGATGCATAACATGGAAACTGACCCTTCGGTCCAAAAAGTCCAGGCTGACCAGATATCCCAATCCAATCTAGTCCCGCCTGCCAGCACCCGGCCCATATCCCTCCATACCCTTCCTATTCATATATCCATCCAAATGCCTCCTAAATGTTGCAATTGTACCAGCCTCCACTACTTCATCAAGCAGCTCATTCCATCCACGTACCACCCTATACGTGAAAAATTACCCCTCAGATCTCTTTTATATCTTTCCCCTCTCACCCTAAACCTATGCCCTCGAACTCGGGACTCCCTGACGCCATCAATAAGACTTTGCCGATTTACCCTATCCATGACCTCATACTTTTGTAAACCCCTATAAGGTCACCAGTCAGCCTCCAATACTCCAGAGAGAACAGCCCCAGCCTCTACGGCCTCTCCCTACCGCTCAAATCTTCCAACCCTGGCAGCATCCTTGTAAATCTTTTCTGAACCCTTTCAAGTTTCACAACATCTTTCCGTTAGGAAGGAGACCAGAATTGCACCAAATATTCGAATAGTGGCCTATCCAATGTCTTGAACAGCCGCAACATGACCTCCCAACTCCTGCACTGACCAAGAAAGGAAAGCATATCAAATGCCTTCTTCACTACCCTGTCTACCTGCGACTCCACTTACAAGGAGCTGTGAACCTGCACCCCAAGGTCTCTTTGTTCAACAACTCTCTCCAGGACAATTAAGTGTATAAGTCCTGTTCAGATTTGCTTTCCCAAAATGCAGCATCTCGCATTTGTCTCAATAAAGCTCCATCTTCCACTTCTCAGCCCAATGGCCCATCTGGTCAAGATCCTGTTGTAATCTGAGGAAACCCTCTTCGCTGCCCACTACACCTGCAGTTTTGGTGTCATCTGCAAACTTACTAACTGTACCTCATATGCTCGCATCCAAATCATTTATGCAAATGACAAAAAGTAGGGGACGCAGCACTTATCATTGTGGTACTCCACTGGTCACGGGCCTCCAGTCTGAAGAAAACCCTCCTCCACCACCCTCTGTCTTCTTCCTTGCAGCCAGTTCTGTATCCAAATGGCTAGTTCCCCCTGTATTCCATGAGATTTAACCTTGCTAATCAGTCTCCCATGGGGAACCTTGTCGAACACCTTATTGAAGTCGACATATATCACATCCACAGCTCTGCCCTCATCAATTCTCTTTGTTACTTCTTTAAAAACTCTCAATCAAGTTGATGAGACATGATTTCCCACGCACAAAGCCATGTTGACTATCCCGAATCAGTCCTCATCTTTCTAAATACATGGACATCCTGACCTCAGGATTCTCTTCAACACCTTGTTCACCATCGACATCTGGCTCAGCAGTCTATAGTTCCCTGGTTTGTCCTTACCGCCCTTTTTAAACAGTGGCAGCACATTTGCCAACTTCCAGTCTTCCACCACCTTACCGGTGACTATCGATGATACAACTACCTCAGCAAGGGGCCCAGCAATCACTTCTCTAGCTTCCCACAGAGTTCTCTGGTACACCTGATCAGGTGCTTGGAATTTATTCCCTTTACCCGTTTCAAGACATCCAGCACTTCCTCCTCTGTAATCTGGACATTTTGCAAGATGTCACCATCTATTTCCCTACAGTCTATATCTTCCATATCATTTTCCACAGTAAATACTGATGCAAAATATTCATTTAGTATCTCCCCCATTTTCTGCAGCTCCACGCAAATGCCGCCTTACTGATCTTTGAGGGGCCCAATTCGTTCCCTAGTTACTTTTTTGTCCTTAACATATTTGTAAATAAAACACCCTTTGCATTATCCTTAATAATATTTGCCAGACCTATCTCATGTCCCCGTTTTGCACTCTTGATTTCCCTCTTAAGTATACTCCTACTTCCTTTATACTCTTCTATGGATTCATTTGATCTATCCTATCTATACCTGACATACGCTTCCTTCTTTTTCTTAACCAAACCCTCAATTTCTTTCGTCACCCAGCATTCTGTATACCTACCAGCCATTCCTTTCACCCTGACAGGAATATCGTTTTGCTGGATTCTTGTTATCTCATTTCTGAAGTCTTCCCGTGTTCCAGCTGTCTCTTTACCTGCGAGCATCTGCCCCCCCCCCCCCCGGCTCCCCAGCTTTCGAAGGGTCTTGCCTAATACCGTCAAAATTGGCCTTTCTCCAATTTAGAGCTTCAACTTTTAGATCTTGTGTATTCTTTTCTTTCACGATTTTAAAACGAATATAATTATGGTCGCTGGCCCCAAAGTGCTCCCCCACTGACACCTCAGTCATCTGCCCTGCCTTATTTCCCAAGAGCAGGTCAAGTTTGCACCTTCTGTAGTAGGTGCATTCACATATTAAATCTGAAAATTGTCTTGTACGCACTTAAGAAATTCCTTTCCTTTTAAACCTTTAACACTATGGCAGTGCCAGTCGATGTTTGGAAAGTTACAAAATCCCCTACTATAACGATCCTATTATTCTTCCAGTTAGCAGAGATTTCCTTAAATGTTTGTTTCTCAATTACCCTCTGACTATTGGGGGATCTATAATACAATCCCAATAAGGCTATCATCTCTTCCTTATTTCTCAGTTCGACCCAAATAACTTCCCTGGCTGTATTTCTGGGAATATCCTCCCTCAGCACAGCTGTAATGCAATCCCTTATCAAAAATGCCACTCCTTCTCCTCTCTTGCCTCCCTTTCTATCCTTCCTGTAGCATTGTATCCTGGAACATTAAGCTGCCAGCACTATCCATCACTGAGCCATATTTCTGTGATTGCTATGAAATCCCAGTCCCATGTTCCTAACCATGCCCTGAGATTATCTGCATTTCCTGTTAGGCCCCTTGCTTGAATAAATGCAGTTTAATTTATTAGTCCTACCTTATCCCTGTCTGCCCTGATTGTTTGACTCACTTCTGTTCTCAACTGTACCAGTCTCAGATTGGTCTTTTTCCTCACTAGCTCCCTGGATCAACCCCCAACCCTCACCTTACTAGTTTAAATCCTCACGAGAAGTTCTAGCAAATTTCCCTGCCAGTATCTTAGTCCCCTTCCAATTTAGGTGCAATCCGTCCTTCTTGTACAGGTTAGTCCTACCCAAAAGAGATTCCAGTGATCCAAAAATGTGAATCCTTCTCCCATACACCAGCTCCTCAGCCATGCATTCATCTGCTCTATCCTCCTATGCCTACACTCACTAGTTAGTAGCACTGAGAGAAATCCAGATATTACTACCCTTGAGGACCTCCTCTTTAAATTTATGCCTTACTCTCTGTAATCTCCCTTCAGAATCTCAACCTTTTCCCTTCCTATATCGTTGGTTCCAATGTGGACAATGACCTCTTGCTGGTCCCTTTCCCCCATGAGAACATTCTGCACCCTCTCTGAGACATACTTGATTCTGAAACAGGGAAACAACACTCCATTCTGCTTTTTCTCTTCTGGCCAGAGAAACGTCTGTTTGCACCTTGGACTACAGCATCCCCTAACTCAATTGATCTCTTGGAAGCCGACGTACCCCTCGTTGCATTAGATCCAGTCTCAGTACCAGAAACTTGGCTGTTCGGGCTACGTTCCCCTGAGAATCCATCACCCCCTACATTTTCCAAAACAGCATACCTGTTTGAAATGGGTATATCCACAATCGACTCCTGCCTTAGGTGCCTATCGCTCTTACACTTCCTGGAGTTAACATGTCTTTGTGACTGTATCTGAGACTTTCCCCCCTTCCTGTAACTGCCATCCATCACATACTGTTGCTGTTGCAAATTTTTTATCGCTTCTATCTGTCTCTCCAACCGATCCACTCGATCTGGTAAGATTCGCATCCAACAACATTTATGACAGATATAATCCGCAGTAATCCTTAAACTCTCTTTAAACTCCCACATCTGACAAGAAGTACATATCACTGCAAAGGCCATTTTTGGTCCTTCACAATCGACAGACCCAGAAAATAACACCGCCTTATTCCTCGACAAAACACTGCACCAGTTTAAATTAATAGTTATGGCTTATATTTTAAGTTTAATCAAGATACTTATATCTAAAAACATATACTCAAGAAAGAACCCACTGCACTCACTACTGCAGCCTTTCTACTGGACAGACTTAAAACAACGATGAACCGATCTGATTCTGTGTTGTGAACTTCACCCAAACAGGCTTCTCCAAAATTAGTCATGAAATTCACTGTTTGTTAATTTTCCCAGATGCACTCTGATGTCCAGCGTTACATGAATTAAAAAATAGCAAAGGGAATAAGTGTGTAGGTTCTCTCTCTCTCTCTCTCCCTCCCTCTCCCTCTCTCTCTCTCTCTCTCTCTCTCTCTCTCTCTCTCCTCTCTCTCTCTCTCTCTCTCTCTCTCTCTCTCTCTCTGTCTCCCCTCCACTGTCCTCACCATGTGCTTCCTTTGTCTGTTCTTCTCCCTTTTTAAAAGTGCTGTTGTTTTGACTTTTTTTTTCCCAAAGTTCCAAAACAACACAACAGCATAAAACAGCAATTGCTGCTCCTGGACTTCGAGGAAATAACCTCTACCACCTAAAACACCTCAAAAAAGGTGGAGCTCTTACAGCCAGAAATGTTTCCTGTCCTCCATCTTGCCCCTGGTACACCCCTCAACTTTGTAACAGATGCGCTCTCCAGGTTGATGTCCCTTGGGGTGGGGCATCATACAATTATAGGGGGAGACTTTAACCCGACATCTGGATCCCAAGGTGGATAACATGTTTCAGGTTCTCGACGATATTTCCTTGCAATCCAGGCAGCTGGTGGATCTAAACAGGGAATTGTGCCTGGTGGATGTGTGGAGATGGTTCACTCTAAGGGTTGGTACTTCACCTTTTTTACCTAAGCCACAAAAGTGCCAAACTAGGATTGACATGTTTTTGCCCGATTGGCCTTTTTGAATTCAGTGCTGTTTTGTAGAATTGGTAACATAGCCATTTCTGATCATGTGGCAGTTTACATGGAGATTAAGGATGGTGGCGACGGGACAGGCTCACAGTACTGGTGCATGGATACTTTCCTCCTGAACGATAGCTAGATTATTGAATATTTTTAAAGGGATTTATTAATATTTTTGTACCTTAATTTGGACAGCCAGTAATCCGACCGTGCTCTGGGAGACTGCACATGCCTTGGCAATGGGATTGATTATTTCTTACTCGGCGACTCGGAAGCGGTAGAATGGAACAGCTGAGACAGCATATTTTGAAGACCGTCTGTAACTAAGTTGCAGCAGATCACAATGCTCCGGGCTGCTCTGAACGCTGCCTTCATCCAGACAGTAAAGAGAGTGATTTCATTTGCGAAACAGAAGTTATTTGATTATGGTGATAATCTGGGTAGATATCTGGCATACTTGGCCAGAAAGAAGTGTCCCCAGTCTATCACATTCATTCGTGAGTGTTCTGTTACTATCACCTGCGATCCCAGAAGGGTTAATGCAGCATTCAGGAAGTTATTTTCTGGGATGTTCCAGTCAGAGGGCTGTCAGGACAGATTGGCGACGATGGAGCACTTTGTTTGGACCCTGGAACTCCCAGGTGTAACTTCAGAGCAGGCTCTCGTTTGAATGCCCCTCTGACAATCCAAGAGATACAGGAGGCGGTGAGGCAGCTCCAGAGTGGTAAAACACCGGGCCCAGATGGATTTTAGAGTTAGATTTAAAAGGAGTTCATAGACCTGCTGGCTGGGCCAATGTTGGATATGTACAATTATTCTCACAGTCAGGATTACCTCCCATCCTCTCTGAGAGAAAGAAATATTTATCTTATTCTCCAGAGGATTGCACTTCATGTAGGCCTATATCCTTATTAAACGTGGACTATAATACTTTGGTGAAAATGCTGACGTTGAAGCTGGAGAATATCTTGCCCTTCATTGTGAAATAATACCAGACAATTTTTATTAGGGATTACAGGTCGTCTAATAATATTAGGAGAGTGTTAACATGGTTCAGGTGTGCCAGCAAGGGTCGATTCCAGGCTTGGTAGTGGATGCAGAGAAAGCAGTTGACTGAGTGGAGTGGCTGTACCTCTTTTATGTCCTGGAAAGGTTTGGCGTTGGAGGGGTCTTTGTCAGTAAGGTGGCAGTGTTATATAGGGAACCTAAAGCAGTGGAATTCACTTATGGTGTAAGGTCTGAGAATTTTACCAATGGCTGAGGCAGCCGTCAACGGTTTCCCGTTACACTGTTACTATTTACACTGGAGATTGACTGTTGGCAGAGGCCGTCCGGAGTGACCACAATATAATTGGCCTGGAGGCAGGATCAGGATTGCATAAGATCACCCTTTACACAGATTACGCTCTTCTCTTTCTAACGAGCTCGATGATATCTATGCCCCATTTAATACAAGTGATTAATTTATTTGGATCTTTCTCAGGATATAAAATCAATTTTATTATATCAGTGGCCATGCCTGTCTCGGATCTTCTTAGATTACCTGATCTTGGAAGTTGAATCCGATTCCCTTCCAGATGGTCAGAGGGAGGTTTCCTGTATTTAGGCATTTTTATCACCCCCGCCTTCAATCAATTAGATTAAGCTAACTTCCTGCAGTTGCTTGAGAACAAAGGGCAGGACCGCCAGTGCTGGGAGGATCTTCCGATACCATAGTTGGGTAGAATTGCTCTGGTTAAAATGAATGTACTTCCTCGTTCATTATATCCCATGCAAATGCACCTTTTGATGCTGACCAGGTAGCCTATATGGAGGGTTACAGTCGGCTTTGATCTTTTATTTAGCATCACGTGCGGCCTCTAATGAACCTCACCCTATTTCAGCTTCCGCGGGTCTGAGGGATGTGGATTTTACACACTTTAAGAAATACCAATTGAGTTCCCTACTAGCCTAGGTGGCTGATTGGGCTTGCCAAGACCCGCGGTCAATGTGGTTGGACATCGATGACTCCCAGGCAAAATGTCCCCACATTAATCTGTTGTTCATGGACAAGATGAGGACTGTTATGGACCATTGCAGAAATCCACTGTCCTTAACACAGTTAAAGCATGGAGAATGATGCAACAAAGTGAAGGCAATCTACAAAAAAAACTTATCCTTTTACTCCCATTGTAGGATTGTTGGATGCTGGCTTTTGGCTTTGGGAGTCCAGAGGAGTTTCCTGTTTGGGAAACTTAGTTAACGGGGAGGGCATGACGCCTTTCGAGCAGCTGAGCCAGAAATATGAGCTATTGAGGAGATTAGGGATTTTTATACAGAACTGACAACATTAATGGTTAGTCCCCATAGGTCGACTATCGAGGTGAGAGTCCTTCAGTCCACTCTCTCAGTCAGTACTTTCTGGCATTTAATAGGAGGTAGTGTCTCAAAGGACATCGAACAGCTGTGTGGATTTTGGGTTCAGCAACTGGGGGTGGATATCTTCACCAGAGGAGTGGGCAAATATTTGGAAGAATGCCTGGAAGATTTCAATTTGCAATAGGACGCAAGTTATGCAACTGAAGGTACTCCACAGGGTTTATTTGACATCGGAGGGGCTTGCCAAATTTAAGACAAAATCATCCCCAATGTGCCCAAATGTAAAACAGATGTTGGTACTCTTATTCATTGCTTGTGGCCACGCCACAAACATCGTAGATTTGGGGGGGGGGATTGGAAGGGTTTTGGAAGGGGTCTTGGGAACCGAGGTCAAGATAGATCTGATTTCCCGCCTCTTGGGTTCGCCGAATCACCCGTCTTTGGGAAGAGATTGTTTAGCATCCTTTCATTTTGTGTGAGGAAGAACATTCTGATGAGGTGGATGCCGGAAAATCCCCCAGGGTTCTCGGAGTGGTGTAGATTAGTTATGGAGCACATGCCCCTGGACTTCCTTGCAATTATCTTGCATCAGAAAATTGAACTTTTTTATAGGATGTAGCTGCCCTTTTTGAACCATGTAGGCGCGGACGTATTGGCTATTTTGTTCAGGGCCTTTTTGTAACCATAAGCATTGTGTCTGCTGTCCTAGATGCCCTACGGGAGGAAAAATTCTCAACAAACACGGCCAACCCATACTGTGCACAGACAGTGCAGACCACACCATCCATGGGGTGCTGTGCAGTGTATAACAGTGAATTGTTCTGTAAACCTGGACCAGTTACCCTCCCAGCATGTAGAGCTGTGTCCATCACGCTAGTACATTGTTCAGTAACTTTGTGTTCGATCACTTCCCAGCGTGGGGAAACTTGCAACTCATGCTGGAAGTGACAGGATATGCAGCTCCCATCCATTTACAGCTTCATACTTCCATTGTGCAAAGTGATGCAGAACAACTGGTGAAAAGGAAGGAGGAAGTTTACTTAAGGTTGAGGAGGCAAGGATCAGACAGGACTCCAGAGGGTTACAAGTTAGCCAGGAAGGAACTGAAGAATGAACTCAGGAAAGCAAGAAGCTGTCATGAAATGTCCTTGGTGGGTAGGATTAAGGTAAAAGTGAAGACGTTCTACACGTATGTCAGGAACATGAGGACGGACAGAGTGAGGGTAGGCCTTATCACAGATTGTGGAGTGAATTTGCCTCATGAGTTGGAAGAGGTAGGGAATGTCCTTAATGAATGCTTTGCTTCAGTATTCACTACTGAGAGGGGCATTGAAGTTTATGGGGAGAATGTGAAACGGGCTGATATGCTAGAACAGGAGGATGTGATGAACAATTTGAGAAACACAAGGATAGGTAATTCTCCTTGGCCAAACAGAATATAAGCAAGGATGCTACAGACAACGAAAGAATTGATTGCTCCGCATTTGGCAATTATGCAATTATCTTTGCATCCTCACTGCCCACTGGAGTCAGGCCAGATGAAAAGAGATTGGCAAATGTTATTCCCTTGTTTAAGCAATGGAATAGGGATAATCTTGGGAATTATAGACCAATCAGTCTTATAACAGTGGCAGGTAAAGAATTGTAGAGGATTCTGAGAGACATGATTTATGATTACGTGATAAAAAACATCGTTTGATTGAGATAGTCAGTATGACTTTGTGAGGGGCAGGTCATGCCTCACGAATCTTTTTGAACTATTTGAGGATGTGACAAAACATGTTTATGAAGGTAGTTCAATGGATGTGGTGTATATGGATTTTAGCAAGACTTTTTTTAAATTTACACACAGTAGGCCCATTCAGTAAGTAAGGAGGGATGGGATTCAGGGAAATCTGGTTATCTGGATACACAATTCCTGGCCCATAGAGGACAGAGGGTGGAAGAAGATCGAAGCATTCAGTCTGGAGCTCTGTGATCAGTGGTGTCCTGCAGTATCAGTTTTCGGACCTCTGCTCTTTGCGATTTTTATGAATGGTTTCGATGAAGAAGTGGAAGTGTGGGTTAGGACGTTTTCCAAAAAACACAAAGGTCGGTGGAGTTCCGGATAATTTTGAGGTATGTTGTAGGTTGCAATGGAACATTGAGAGGATTCAGAACTGATCAAGTTAAACCTGGAAAAGTGTGAAGTCATTCAATTTGGAAGTTCGAATTAGAATGTAGAGTATTGGGCTGAAGGCAGTATGCTTGGCAGTGCGGAGGAACAGAGGGATCTTGGGCTCCATGTCCAGATATGCCTCACAATTGCTACCCAGTTTGATGGCAAATCGGCAAAAGGGAGGACTGCAGATGCTGCAGAAAAATCGACATTTGAAGCAGGAGCTCTTCATCATCTGATAAAGAGCTCCTGCCCGAAACATCAATTTTCTCCCTCTTCGGATGCTGCCTGACCTGCCGTGCTTCTCCAACTCCACCCTAATCTGGACCCAAGTTGATGTAGTTGTTAAGAAAGTATATATTGTGTTGGCTTTCACAAGCTAGGGAACTGAGTTTCAGAGTTGTGAGGTTGTGCTACAGCTCTATAAAGCACGGATTAAACTACTTTTATTAAGTTGAAGGTATGTGTAGTACCTTTGAAGAAAGAGTGAATGTCGTTCTCCACTGAGAGCTTGCAAGCACTTGTTGGATGACGAGCTAGCAGTTCCAGCGTATACTGGAAAAAATAAAACATGCAATGTTTGACTGTGAAACAGATACCTTGAGTTGTGGTTGCTGTTTTGACAACAATTTGAATTTAACCAATCAGTTTAAATTATGCCCCAGGATAATAAAGTCCATCGATTTTGAATTTATTGCTTTGCCAACATCCAACCAAAGAGATGATCTAATATTGAGGGGCATAATAGAAACTGGCAGTTCGTGAGTTAGGCTGAGAGTAACTGCCATCTAGCGAGAAACTGCCATGCAAAACTCTCTCTGTCAAAGATACTGTTTTTGTATGAAACATCCTTGCACTAAAATTCAGAAGACAACCCAGGAAGATCTTCAGTTGAAAGAAGGAGAACACTGGAGATGACAGATGCTGTGTGGTTTTGAAATTAAGTAAATGCAATTTTAATATGTGCTTTTATTGTTGGAACATGATGTTGTTATAAAGTTAGAGGCAGATGCCAATCAGTTCAGAGAAAGAGGAGTTTAGAGTTGTGAATAGTTGTTCAATGTTCACTTTTAGAGTTAAGGAATAAATTGATATTATTTATCCTTAAAGAGTGAAATTTGGGATTTGTCACTCGTACTTTAACAGCTTACGAGGCGACTATAGCTTTTCTGGCTGTTTGGTTTAATTAGCGGAAGGGTTCATCGCTGTGAGGTAACACTACACGTGGAAAATTGTGTTTAGTTCTGGTCGCTTTGTCATAGAAAAGGTGTGGAAGCTATAGAGATTGTGCAGAGGATTTCCTGCAGTGAGATAGAAATATTGAGAATGTCATCACACGAAAAAAGTAAATACTGGCAGATTCTCCATGTCTGTATAAACATCAGTGTGTCAGTGTGTGTATAGTATGTATGTATTGATTACAGTGTATCTGTGTGTGCATGTGCATCAGTGTATCAGTATGTGTCGCTGTATGTCTGTACTAGTATCTGTGTGACTGCATCAATTTCTCTGTGTGTGTGTGTGTGTGTCTGTATTCATTACTGTGTGTCTTTCCGTGTCTTTATTCGTCTCTGTGTGTACCTGAGTGTCTCTGTTTGTATCCGTGTGCATAGCAGATATGTCAGTCTCTGTGGTGTTTAAAGTGATGCAATGCCCACGCGGCTAGCTTTCATACTCTACTACGTCGACGGCATTCCTGGTGAAGTCCTTCGGCCCAAAACATTGATTTTCCTGCTCCTCGGAAGCTGCCTGACCCGGTTGCTTTTGCAGGACCACACTCTGGACTCTGATCTCCAGCATCTGCAGACCTCACTTTCTCACATCAGAGTTTCAGTCTGGGAGGGAGACAGCTCACAGCACCATCCAAACTGACAGCACCGTCACCCCACACACACGCAATCACACATATAGGCAGGTATAGGGAGGATCGTAATTGTACTGAGGACCCTAAGAGTGGAGAATGTTTATGTAGAGTAATGCCTGCGCTCCTACTACAACGTGGAAGTGATTTGTCTTTGAAGATTATTCACACAGTGTACACAATAAAGAGTATTTCGTCTGCAACTGCACCCAATCAATGTCGAACGAAACATTTGTAAGGTGATATAATGCGTTTATTGCACGTTCTTTAACTTGAAAACTTTTGTAATGCGCTCTTACAAATTATAAGTGAGAAAGGTTTGAAAAGTCCTGAACCTGACCCAGTGATGATGGTAATATCTCTGGAACAATATTATTAGGTATCAGACGAAACTACTCTGTGCTTAAAAAGGGTTATTTGAAAACCCAAGCAGCTGTGCAATCTGAGTGATTCACAGAATTTGATGTCCCCTGAGAGAGAAAAAAATCTGACATTGTGCAGGGGAGGCCAGCAGAGGGTGGCATTGTATGGCTCTACACTTAACGTTGACAGACAGTAGAGATGGAGGAAGAGGGAGGGTGTTGGTATCAATTTCAGGGGATTTACCCTAAAAGCTACAAAGAGCACGTTTAACAGAGATGCAGACAAAGATACGCACAAACATACATAGACACATTGAACACACAACACATATAGATACAGGTATGAACACTTACACACTAACACATGCAAACTCCTTCACTCAGAAAAAGTAGTTTACTAACTATAGAGATCAATACGATTTTCATTAACAAGGGAACCATTTGATCGGTTGGCGAAGGAAAACGAATGCGGCTGAAAAACATTTCACCCATAATCAAACAGCACAGCAGATCCGATTGGATAAATGGCTTAATTCTGCACCAATTTCTTATTTTCTGTAGTGATTCATTTTGGAAGGTCGAATCCAAATGCAGATTACAGAGTCAAAGGTAGCATTAATGGCCGTGTAGAGGAACAGACGGATCTTAGGGTTCACGTCCGTAGGTACCTCCAAGTTGCCATTCACGTTGATAGGGGTGTTAATAGGAGTATGGTGAGTTGGTTTTCGTTAACAGGGAGATTGAGTTTAAGAGCCGCGAGATTATGCTGTAGCCCTGGTTAAACCACACATGAAGTATTGTGTTGAGTACTGGTTGCCCCATTATGGTACGAAATTGGAACCTTTCCAGAGGGTGCAGACAGGATTTACCAGGATGTTGTCTGTGCAGGAGGGCATGTCTTATGGAGAATTTCTAAGGGAACTAGGCTTTTCTCATTGAAGTGAAGAAGGATGAGAGCTACATAACATAGGTGTGCAAGATGATGAGGCATGCATAGAGTGGACAACTGGAGACGTTTTAGCGGGGTGGAAATGGCTATCACACAGGAAGTATAATTTTAAAGTGATTGGAGGAAGGCTGAGGGGAGATGTCAGAGACAGTTTTTTGTTCTACAGATAGTGGTAGGTGCGTGAAATGCACAGCCAGCGGTGGAAGTAGAATCAGATACATTAGGGACATTCAAGCAACTCTTAGATAGACACATGGATAATAATAAAATGAAGGGTATGAAGTTTAGCTTAGTCTTAGACGACGATAAAAGATTGGCACAACATTGAACGTTGAAGTACTATGCTGTGCTGCACTTTCTATGTTCCAATTTCCTACACTCTTGTGAGCTTATGGTATCTGGAGTTCATCTAACCTCAGTTGAGGCTAAATGTGGACAGTATTTGATTGTCGGTTGTTAAAGGAAATGTGGACAGTTTGAGTTTTGAATGGCCTATATCTGTTTCTAATTGTTGTGTCCCTGTGTCGAAAGAGTGGTGATTGGCTTGAGGGCGACACATTTTAAGAATAAGGGCATTCCCATTTCTGACTGAGACAGGGATGTTCCATTCTCTTTAGGGTTGTGTGATCTGTAGTGTTCCCACGCCCGAGCAGCAGTGAAGACTGTGTTACTAAAAACATTCAAAATTGGGTGTCCTACATCATTGATGAACAAAAGAATCCACGTTTATTGGGAACAGAGAGGAAATCGAAGTTTAGTTACAATCACATCAACCATGCACATTCTAAAAGGAGCAGCAGACGCGAAGGGCTGAATGGCCACCTGCTGTTCCGAACCCATGTCTTGTTCTCTCACTCAAACTCTCGATTTGTTACAGAGGGAGAGGAAGATCCAATTCCGCCCGTCATCAATGAGACACGAGGAGAACTTTTTGCCCTTTAAGGATTTACAAAGGAAGATGATAAAGTCATTCAGCCATTTCAGTACATTACAAGTCACATGAGGCGACCATCCAATCTTTCTGAGCTGCTATGCAGGAACAGGGAACCCCGGGTACCTATCAGGAAACAGACAGTAGGGATTGATGCTTGTTTTCAGTTTGGAAATCTTTAACGTGGTGGAGTTCCTTCGATGTCAAAGCAAGATCAACAACTATTTCGAACCTGTCAATGCTTTGGATGTGGGGATTGATTGGAGTCGACCTCATTTGGCTCAGCCACCAAGACATTCATTCAATAAGATGTCAAGTGGAGGTAGAGAGTCTGTAATGGGGGTAGAGACAGGTGGGGTTAGTGTGTAAACCTTTAGCAAAAACAGTATAACCTGCGCGAATGAAGTTTATGCTGTAACAATAGGGTAAAACAACAGTAAACAACTTAATA
Organism: Chiloscyllium punctatum; assembly: GCF_047496795.1. Taxonomy (NCBI): domain Eukaryota; kingdom Metazoa; phylum Chordata; class Chondrichthyes; order Orectolobiformes; family Hemiscylliidae; genus Chiloscyllium; species Chiloscyllium punctatum. Next base: position 80,222,952 of record NC_092754.1, read on the forward strand.
GGAGAGCGATCACAAAACTCAGTGGTACAAAGGGATTCGAGCATCCTGGTACATGCATCACACAAAGTTATTATGCCGATGTGATAAGTGGTTAGGAAAGTGTATGCAATTATTCTATTCCATACAAAGTTTATCAGTATATTTTACTGCATCTGTAAAGGGGCTTTCTGAGGCCATATCTGATGTATTGCGTGTAGTTATGATTCCCTAAACTGAAAAATAAATATAATCAATTGATTCGGAAGCTTTATGAAGTTGTACTTGTTCCTGGAAAGAAGGCCTTATTCTGCCTTACACCTCAGAAACAGACCTTTCGGTTCACCTTGTCCATGACGATCCGATGTCCTCAATTAATCACGTCCCATTTGCCAGCACTTGGCCCATAATCCTTCCTATTCAAGTATCCAGTCAAATGTTTTTTATATGTTGTAATTTTCCCAGCCGCCAACACTTCCTTTGGCAGTTCATTCCATACACTCCGAGAAAAGATTACAACTTTTATTTCTTTTAAATCTTACCCCCTCACCTTCAAACTATGTGCTCTAGTTTTGGACTCCCTAAACCTCAGAAAATGTCCTTGGCTATTTGCCATTTCCATGCCCCTCATGATTTTATAAACCTCGACAAGGCCAGAAAACTTCAGGTTTGAGAATGAGAGATTTTCATACTATACCATATAAGATCTTGAGGAGAGTCCATCAGGTGCTTGGGCGGATGGACATTTCTTCTGGTGTGGGAAACTAGAACTAAGGGTTCAAATTTAAGAGAACAATGTATTCATTTTGACATAGTTATTCCAAAGAAATGACTTTATAGGACAAAATTATGAGGACACATACAAACGCATCTTCAAATGAAGCTTATAAATTTCTCCTAAATGGAGCAGGGAACAGGGACGGATTCATTTAGTCCCAAGCATGTTCAACGAGGCTTCACATGGTCCAATTAGTTGGTCAGGTAGCATTATTGCATATTTCATTTAAAAGTTGGAGAAAATGCAACCTGCTGGAGAAGTCACGGCTTATTGTTCCCTTAGTTTCCTTTTTCCTTCTCACAGCAACATATGAGAGAGGAAAACTCATCTTTAGCACTGGTGAAGGATTCTTGTTGAAGTTTCATTGTAATCTCCACACTGCCAGAAGCAAATGGAATTTAGCCAAATCCAAATGTTCCAGGAAGGAATCCGATTGACAGCAGCTTGTGTGAACAGAATGACCTCAGATGCAGAATACAATTTAATATTTCCTTTTGTCTTGAATTTACCTTTTGCTACGAGAACCTCTTTCAAACTGATATTCTGCAGAGTTGTTTTTCTGTTTGTCTTCATGCATGTGTATGTGTGTGTCTGTGTGCACCTGTGTATGTGACACTGTCAGTGTCTCAGTGTTTGTGTCTGTGTATGTGCACTTCTCTGTGTATACAAACTGCGTCTCAGTCTAAATTGAAAGATAAATATTAAAGTTCATATTTGTCCACACTGCTTGTCATGTATCTTTACATCATAGGTTGAGTAAGTTTACTTTGATAAATTACCTATCCAAATTTAAGCTATCTCCCTGACTTGTCCCGAACAAAGAACCTGACCTAGTCTGAGAACGACATCATTGGTCATATCACCAACCTAGTTACATTTAACATGTGTCATGAGAAATGGAGGAGCTGGAGTAGAAAATGAAACTGAGACATCTCCATGTCAAGTCTGAACAGGGATGAGGAAAAATTCACAAAAGGCTGTTTGAGTGGGAATGGTCTTCCCCAATAATTTGTGGTGCTTGTGTGTTGCATTTATTCAACGCCATGCTACTACGATATCGGATACTAAAGGACAATGAACTACAGCCTGATCAGCCACAATCTTAGTGCCTGGTGGAGAAGGCTCAAAGTGTCTAATGACCAACCCTTCTCCTCTGTCCCATGTTCCTATGTTCCATTGAACCTCTCATATCTGCTGGACAGGAACAGTCAGAGGCCATTTACCCCAATAACCTGGTGCACAGAAACAGCGGAAACTATTCAGCCAATGAAGACTGTCACACACATTTTGACATGGCGTTGGAAAATATTCTTGGGAAAAGAAAAGGTAGGTGGTGGAGGGAAACATCTCATTCCTCTTTCGTTACAGAACTGTCTTCAATTGTTGGTCATGTTGCCAATCCAGATTCACTGTAAATACAGCGCCCATACCTCACCCAGCGATGCCCCACAAAATCCTCTGGTCTCCCTGATTGCAACATCCAATAACAGAACTTCCAGGAAAATAATTTCCCAATAACAGAATGAGAGAACGTCAGATAGACGAATAGGTGATTCAGCCCTTCTTGTCTTTTTTTCCCGACAATATGATCATAGATAATCCGCAAAATCCTCAACTATTCGTTTATGCTCAATCCCTGCAGCCCTCAATATTCTGATGCCTCATATATCCATTGTGCCCCCTTCCAAACATCTTAGTGATCTACCTCCCCACCTCTCTGGAATACAGAAGTCCTGACAGTCACTACCCTCTGTGAGAAGGAAACGCCCCTCACAAACACACCGTGACCTATTCTCATGAATAAAAGATATAAACACGCGGTAAGAGTGACTGGCCCTGATATTAATACAGGATTTAACTGTGGATGATATCAAGGAACCCGAACACAACTGAATGCAATGGGAATTAATTGTAAACTCCCCACTGGTTAGATGCATTCAGAGGACAAGGGAAGATATTTGTGGTTGGTGACGATCAATCATTTCTGTCACAGGCCATCTCAGGGCGCATCCTCAAGGTAGCTTTCTTCCGCTGTTTCAACGTCTTTCCCACATCATACATCAGAAGTGGGAGATGTTCACTAAAGATTGTTAAGAATAATTTGTCACCTGTCCACTGCTGAAGCAGTCCATGTCCATGTGCAGCAGTACCTGGTTAGCATCTAATCTGTGTTGGTAAAGTGAAGGTAACATTCATGTAGCTGTCCAACTAGTCCCACATTTAAATAAGAGGAGTTCAATCAGCACCTCAAGCTGGTTGCGACAGAATGTATTCAACCCACTGAAACTATTGGACAAGAACAGGGGTAGCCCATTCAGCCCCTCCTGCCTGTTAAACAAGGAGGGAAGGAGTGTAGACAGAACATTGAGGTGTTAAACAGGAGGCAGGAGTTGCCAGTTCTGGTCTTTGAGCATCTTCCATGTGAGCAGGAAGAGGCCATTCACCTGTCAACTCAATTATGCAGAAATAGGAAGATGTCATTCATGCCCCAACATGACAAACAGTGAAGCAGCGACTACACAGATAAACTGCGCTATGTTGTTCCTCCTGGATCCATTGCCAGTGGTGCACGTGTTACTTAACTTGGTTCACTGAAGGTGAGAAAGGAAGGTGGATGGTTTGTGCCAAGTCTCAACTTCTGTCTCCGAGAAGACAGACTGGTGTTTTTATGGAGACTAGAAACTGATGGAAATGGCTACATCTTTCAGGAATACGGTATTCCTGACAGATCTGGCTGCTGACAGATTTGTGAACAGTGCAGGTTCACACACCAATTGCATATTGAGGCTGTGAGAGTTCATTCAGAGCCTGGAGCTGCCTCTCAACCAACATGCGGGTCCGCCCAGGGATGTGAACTATTGGGAATCAAATATCATGGGAAAACGTAATGTTTCACATGATCACTGTCTTTGTCTTGACAATATGAGTGTTAGTGCCTAATTTTCAAGTTTAAATGTAAAAGACTTATTCGCTCTCAGCGCCACGGATTGAACACTCATTGTCTTCACACATTCCTCGAGGTACCATCATCCCAGGAATAAGTCTGGTGAAACTACTTTGCACTATCTCAGTTGCAATGAAATCATTCCTTATAAAGGAGAGAGAATCTATACTCAGTGTCCTAAATATGGATCAAGCAACACTCTACAACTGCAGGAAAATGAATTTACTTCCACAGTTGAATCATTTTGTAATGAAAGACAACATACTGCCCTGATTACTTGCTGGCTCGTGTGAAATGTGCAAGTGATAACTGCAGTTCCCAATCTCTAGCCTTCTAATAAATACAAAACGAAAAGGACTGTATATGTTGTTCACATTCAAATCATTTCTTTGCCTTGTGAGCAACTAGGCTCCAAGCATTGATACATTTGATCCCTATGAGCAATGGCCTTTAGTCCAGAGCAGAATCTTACTCTCTGTATTCCCCCCATTATCCAGTTCTCATTTCCATGTAGTATATTCACCCCTTACACAAGGACTCTAACGTACTTCCTTTCCTGTCAATAGCCTCCTGAAAATCCAAATGCACAGTTCCCATTGGTTCTCATTTGTCGATGTCACAATCAACATCCTCCATAAACTCCAGGTAGTTTATCAAAACGATTTCCCTTTCTAAAATCTAGGCTGACTCCGCAAATCATATCATTATTCTCCAAGGATATAGTGACTGTGAATTACTAAAGAAATCTAATACTTTCCCTCACATCTGAGATCGATTTATTTATCAGTTGGTATTCTGTTTTAAATATATATGGTCACAGTAGTTACTTCTAAGTCTGCTGTATCCTTTCCATAACATAAAAAGCTTTGACAAACTTTGTCCTCCCTCAAAGAGTTAAGGAATTGACTGTACAGAATCAGTCCATTCTGTACCTGCTCCTGAAAGAGCTACCTGACAAACACAACTCTCCAGCCCTAACTCTGTAACCCTCTCAATTCAGAACTCATTTAGTCCAGCAACTTACCAACATTCAATACAATGAGCTTTGTTTTTTTCCCAGTACTTCATCTTCGATAATTTTATCTTCTTGCATTTCCACATTTTCGCCAGTCACCCTAACATTTCGAGAAGATTTTCTATTCCTTCCTCTGTGGAGACATAAGCAACATATTCACCTCACCGGACGGAGATGGCCTCCGTCACCTTGTGAGTAGAGGATCGCACTCTGGCAAAGTGGATGCTTCGCCCACACCTGCCTGGAAAGTTCCAGAATCAAAACAGTTGATGGGCATTTTGAGTAATGTCCTCTCCCTGGTGTGAGACTATAGTTTGTGCTGATGGAGTTTTCACAGCTCGGTGAACCCATTGTTGAAATTAACTGGCTTCACACTTTGCACAACATTGGGAAAGGTACAACATTGGGAAATATTTGTGGAAATCTCAGAAAGGATAGTGTGGTGTCCTGCTCCTTCCTATGCAGTGTCTGCAGACCCAGACTCTCTTCAAAGTGCAGTGCCCAAACCTTGTCCAGAATGGGGACACCAGACCCTCAGGTTTCCCTAAGTCATTGCAGTAGCTGATAACACAAACCCAAGAAAACAATCCGGAGAACCACCACACTTTCCAGTGATGGGTACAAGTCAAATCGCTGAACACATGTCACACCCAATCAGAGTTTAGAAATTACTTTTTCTCCTCAGTTTCTACTCCTGGCTGACAAACCATTGCAGCTCTGCACAGTCCCTGTGAGCTGAAATATTACTGGTTCTTTTCTCCATGGAAGTAGTTGACAATGTAACTGAAAAAAAAAATTATGTACCTCAGTCACAATAACAGCAGCACTACAATTACCAGTGTAGAAAGTGAAAATGCGGTGGTCTAGTGCTATTGTCTCCAGACTATTAATCCGGGGCCCCAGCTAATGACTCAGACCTGGACTTGAATCCCGCCTCATCAGATTGTGGAATTTGAAATCAATTGAATATTTGAGTTAACAATCTAATGAAGATTATCAATTGTCAAATAAAAACAAAACATCTGGCCCACTTCTGTTCTTAGTGGAAGGAAATCTGTTATCTTCACGTGGTCAGGCCTACACATGTGATGCCAGCCCCAAAGCAATGTGATTGACTCTCAATTGCACTTTGAAATGGCCAAGCCATCCATTCAGTTATATCACGACAAGATCTCAAAGAAATGAAAGCAGACAGATCTAAGCACTCGCAGCCTACAGTATTTGGACTGCATTGGTTCAAGCAGGCAGCTCTCCAACACCTTCTCATGGGCAACCCGGAAAGTGAAATATATACTGGCCCAGCCAGTGACACCCACGTCCCATTATTGAAGAAAAGAAGATGACCACACTCAGGGAAGAGAGACAGAGAGGACGTACCTCGTTTTAAGCAGGGACTTGGATATATAGGCATGATACTCAGGAATATGGGAAAGATTAAAAAAATCTACAAGATTAATATCACATTTTGTTTCCATTCCAGCTGATTATCAACAATTCCTTTGTTTGATTATTTTTCTCTATCTCTCTATTCTCCATACATTCACCTCACTCGACCAACACAAATTAACTATTTCCCAGCTGCTTTCAGATCTGGTGCATGGTGAGTGGACTCAAAATGTTAACTCTGTTTTTCTCTCAACAGAAACTGCCAACCTGTTCACTTTCCCCAGCACTTTATGTCTCTTTGTTTTAGATCTTCAGTAGCTTTCTTTGTTTGATTTAATGTTTAGTTTTTGTATTTGATGGCAGGTCATCATCACTGCCGATGGCAGCATTTGATGACCATCACTAATTGCCCTTAATTGTGATCATTCCACAAGGCAGTACAGAGCCAAGCACATTGTTGTGGGTCTGAACTCACTCTCAATCCAGACCCGGTAACGATGTTAGATTCCTTTAGCAAAGGACATCAGTGAAACAGGTAGATTATTAGACAAAATTCTCCTCGTTTTATGGTTACAGTTTGTGCAATTGTTTTATTTAGATTCTTATCATTCGAATTTTAGTCCTGCGATCTTCGAACAGTATCTTTAGTATTCTGACCTGTGCCTCTGAATTACCCATCCAGCGACATTCCTACTCTGACACAGTGTCCCTGTCATGAACTTACTTTAGAGATTACAAGTTTGTAATCCATCTATTCATAACTGGAGCAGTGGCGAAAAGAGAACTGCATCTGTAAAATCTGACCTTTACAAAGGCATAGATAATGGTTAATTCAGCAACAGCACTGACACAATGGTGGAGACTCAGGGTATTATGAAGCGTATTATGAAGCGTGTAATGGGCAGGTTTGGTGATGGAGACAATACCAAGACATACATCAGTTCAACGCAAAAAGGGTCCTCACAGTTTTGTTTCAGATGTTTGTGAGGAAGATGTCTGAAATTTGTGGAGAATGAGTGGAATTTATAATGAAACTGAATACAGTATTTTCTGTTTTTACCAGATAAAGATAACAAAAACAAAAACAATGAAGTTGAATGTAATTATGTAATTAATAAATAGATAGAGATGGAAAAACTTACCAGGAACACCAACAATAGCGAGGATGGGATAATAACCTGACTGAATAATCATCAGTACACAGTATATTTGTAATGCTAATGTTGACCGAGACCAGGAAAACCAGAAAAGACCATCGGATAAACTCCTGTACATTGTAACATTCCAGTCTAATGTTTTCAGGTTATGATCCATTACTGGAACTTTCCAGTCTGTTGTTCTCAGATTCTGATTTCTCTTCTCTCTGTCTCTGTAGCTGCTGACTCCACTAGTGTCGGAGGTGGCGTATCTGCTGCTACCATTGGATAAGGCACCGAAAGAAGTCCCTTACTAATAGGAGAGGGAAAGCCTCTATTGACACAGTTGAATCCATGGAGGCTGATATCAATCACAGTTACTAAACAAACAGTTCCAATTAACCCTTTCACTACTGCACTTGCAGCTCACATGAACAACTGGGCTGGATTGGATGTTGACATCTCTCGCTATTGGCCACATCTCCAGACACTAATTGCTCTTACAATGTCAGTGGCGAGGTGAGGGCGGGGTGGGAGTGATGGATGTTTTCTTTTTGCAGGTTAGCTTATTTTGCTGTGTTGTTCATGTACAATGTTGTAATGGCTTGCAGCCCCAAAAATCACACAATCAAGTTGTTGTTATTTTGTTGTTCTCTCCTCCACTAGAACAACTGCCAAGCAAAAGATTATCCCTGGGCATAGTTGCTGTTGACGTACAGAGGAAGCTTGGATTCGTCTGGACATGACTCTGACTGTGGTCTGAAGGCAACACTGTAATGTCAACACACAATGCGCTTCAGGTTTTTTTTAATCGACAAGTATCTTATTGCTGTTTTATTTCCTTCAGTCTTTTTTTGACTTCAGTCCAAAGAAAAATAAAACGGAATGTACAAAGACCTGGTTCATTAAAACCCCTGGATTAATGAGCCAGGGACAGAATGAATATAACATTAGTTAGGAGATAGAAAGGAAAGGGAGCAGTGGTTGTGGAGATTTGAGGGGAAGACAACATATTCCCCTAGTCACCATCACGCTTTCTGACAGACAGAATGAAATGCAAAGCAAAGCAACCAAAATGAGACAGAATGCTGATAGCTGATGTGGCTCTGTGGGTCAGGGATTAGCACTACACTTTCACAGTTTTAGGGCCTGGTTCGATTCCAACCTCAGGCGAATCTCTGTGGAGTTTGCATATTCTCCCCAGGTCTGCATGTATTTCATCCCACAGTTCAAAGATGTGCAGATTAGGTGAATTGGCCAAGCTAATCTTCTCATTGTGTTCACCGATGTATAGATTAGGCACAATAGTGAGGGGTCAATATCGGGGGCGGGTGGGGAGGGGGAGACGAATGGGTCTGGCTAGGAGACTCTTCCAAGGACCTGTTTCCACACTACATGCATTCGATGAATGTCAACAGGGCTATTTCAAATGGAAAGAATAGTATGTTACATAAGTATTTCAATCACTGGATATACAGTTTGACAGGGTTGTGCACATATAGAACATAGAACATTACAGCACAGTACAGGCCATTCTGCACTCGATGTTGCGCCGATCTATGAAACCAATCTGAAGCCCATCTAAACTACACTACTCCATTTTTTATCCTTTACACTATGCCTATCCAATGATCACTTAAGTGGTTTTAAAGTTGGTGAGTCTACTACTGTTGCAGGCAGTGCTTTCCACGCCCCTGCTGCTCTCTGAGTAAAGAAACGACCTTCTGTCCTATGACTCACAGTGGGAACGAAAGTGTTAGGTTACAGGAGGGTACAAAAGGATTGTTCAAATGGCAGATCAATGACCGAAAAACTTAACACTACAATATGTGAGATGCTGCACTTTGACAGAAGTAACAAAACAAGACAGTACTCAAACCATGGAGATATGCTAGATTTGCTTTTGCTTTACTTTGGAGCAGAGAAGGTTATGGGGTGAACCTGACAGAGGTGTATAACAGCATGAGATATAGACAGAGGGAACAGACAGCAGCTGTTGCCCTTAGTCAAACGGTTAAATACAAGGGGATACACGTTTAAAGTGAAAGACAAGAGATTGAGTGATGATTTGTGAAATCTGTTTTGAACCCAGAGGGTGATATGCTTCTGGAATGCATTGCCTGTGAGGGTGGTTGATGAAGGAAACCGTACAAACTTGGCAAAGAACTTGTATGAACGCTCGATGGTGCCCAATTTGATAGGCATCTTCTTTATTATATGATTCCATGATATATTGTGAAGCACCACCCTCTGCCAGCTGTTCATCACAGTACCGCAGCTTGTTTAACACGACCTCCACCACCAGTAATACTTACTCTCAGCTAAACTGGCACGAGATGCACAGCTGGCACTCCCTCCCAATAGCCACTTTGGGTGGATCAACACCAACTGGACTGGAACTGCTCAACGGCAATTAATGTTGGACTAGCTTCATTAAAATCCCTAATGAATGTTTGAAAAATCTAATTTTCTAATAATAATTGAACAATGTAACCGTGTTTATTGATCTGATGAGCTTGTTGCGGCCTTTGAAGTCGGGTGATGCATTTACAGACGCCATTTTGTGAATACATTGAAATAAAAGGCCAACTGACAGCCCAGGTCACGAATAACCACGTGTTCATGCAGCATTTAATCAGCAGCTGAATGAGCACAAAATGCCAGAGCAGAGTCGGCCATGCGCTTTGAGGTAACTTCCATTAATGTAGTTTGGTATTTTCTGGTTGGTGTAGATATGTTGCGCTAAATGGCCTGTTTGTGTGCTATAAGACTCTAGCACTTTAATTCGTGAAAACAGAAAATAGTCGCAGCATTTCCATAGCTTGTGAGCATCAATTGGTGAAGAATATAGTCTCCAAGGTCACATTGCAACCTGGTTTCAATAGAAACCATTGTCCCTTCACTGTCACTTGTTCACTGTCACTTGTAACTCTCTCTGAAACAAAAATGTTAGGGTTCCAGCACCACGAGGTCCACTGGGGTTCACTAACACATGATGAGTGGAAATTAAACATAGGCAACAGATCGGTGGCTTTACTAATGGAACTCACCTCACAACAACAACTGAAAGGAAGCTGCACTATTAAGACATCTATACGACATTATCTAATTTCTAAAGCAGTTTCAAAGGAGTTTTTACCTTGTTTAAAAAAACACATTTGGAAAGTTGTATCCATCAATCTGAAAGAAAAAGTCTTCAGGTTCATGAGAATGGCCTCCTAATTTTTTGATAGCTGAAGACAACATAAAAGTAGCAGCTAGCATCAGGCGTAAGTGTTCCTTCTTTGCCCTTACAACGTTACTGTGTCATTCTTAGTCAACAGTCTCCCTGCCTCTGCCTCAGGAATATTCAATGTCCTAGCCTTCATCGCTCTCTGGGAAGAGAGTTTCACAAATACACAACACTTTGAGAGGGCTGAAACAACACACATCTTGTGACATGAGATATTCTTTAGTTTTACTTTCCAACCACTTATTGTAATGTCTCATACAAACTGAAGTATTATTTCAGAATTCAACTTAAAAAGACGATTCGGAATATTCTGAGGTTAAACATAATCGCATATTGTCCAGCTAAACTCCAGGAGATCCAGGGCCAGTCTGCTCAATATTTCCTCCTGAAATACAATTCTTCACAGGAGTCAGTTGAGTGAATCTTCTCTGTACTGCTTTGCATGTCATTATGGCCATAGTTCTTTTGATGTCGTCTCACCAGTACCCTGTAAAACTGTAAAAAGTTCTTCCTACTTCTGAATGAATTCTGTTTCAAAAACGTTTCAACATTTGTCTGGCCTCTCTAACATCTTGAAGTACACGAAATTTTTTGTGTGATCCGCGTGCTCTGATTCCTCTGTGCCTCAATCCAATCTCTCCATTTAAACAATTCGTACATTTCCATTAAACTTCCAACATATTTGAACACAGACACATTTTCCATTCTATTCTCCATACACCAATATTTGTTGTTCATTTGACCAACTTATATCTCCTTATTAACTCGTGTCTTCTTCATATAGAAATAAAAACAAGGAAAGTAAAAATATTACATTGTCAAGTCCATTGGAATGTTTTTGACAGCCTATGTCTTTGACCAAATATTCCGTCTGTATTATGGAAGAATACAAACATTTGAAATTGTCTGTGTCTTCTCAGGCAGGTTCACATATTCTTCCATAATGCAAACAGAATATTTCGTCAAAGGCATAGGTTGTCGCCATAATTCAGTGGAATCGACAATGTCATATTTTTAGTCCATTCCAAGCTATTAATTAGCGCCAATGCAAAAGTGTTTTGCAGCTCCATCACTCAGTTCTCATCACTGAAATATGAACAGATGGTGTAGAATCCGTGTGGGTGGAATTGAGAAACAACAAAGGTTAAAAAGGCAGAAAACAGCGAGTGAGGATAAAAATGATCATGTCAGTTTGGTAGCCAGTGACATGTGATATTCCACAAGGCTCAGTGTTGTGACAACGACTTTTTACTTTGTAAATTAATGATCAAGATGAATGGTCTAAGGGCATTCTGGTTAACCTTTTAGATGATAGATAGGTGGAGAGACAGGAAGCATTGCGGAAGTGGAGAGGCTGCAGAAGGGAAAAGACACGTTAGGAGAGTGGGCAAAGAAGTGGCAGATGGAGTACAATGGGGGTAAGTGTGAGGTCATGCACTTTGGTAAGAAGAATACCGGTTTGGACTATTTTCTAAATGCGGGAAAATTCTTCTGTCTCAAGTGCAAAGAGAATTGTTAGGAAACTTTTATATCACGACACAGTGTGTTTTAACATGTTATATTCACCAAAAGAACTGTGAGTCGACTCATAAACATAAACATCTGTTTATTGAACACAATTAACATTAGAACAATAAATTGTACTATAACGTAATGAAACACACTATAAACTACTTAATGCTTTAACTTAACTTTGTATGATCGTATACCATCACAACAGAACATTGCCGTGCTCCACGCGCTGAATTGTTCTTCTTATGATGCACCTGGAGGTATATTCTGCTTTGGTGAATATTCTCGATTTACTGCCCTAAGTGGGGTTTTGCGGTGATTCTCGTTCTTCAGAGTCTTCACCTCATTTTGGGAGGATATGGAGGATCTGTCAACAGAATGACTATGTTGGACAACTCTGATCAATCAGACCTAACCAAGGGTTGGCACATTGATGGCCCAAGAGAGGCATTCCATTGTCCCATTCAAGTTCAACTCCGGGTTTGAATTTCGTGGTCTGTAGCTGTCGGGGTTGTTCACAAATTGTCTGTGCGTAGCTACAGCCTGTCTGGATTCTACAGCATGTGGTTTAGCACAGACAGTTTTCTCAAGGATGGGATCCATTTCCCAGCATACTTTAATCATTGTTCATTTTTGTAACTCCATGGTAATTTGTTATTATCAATGATAAGTTCATTATTTCAGGTGGCAGGATTGGTCTCAAAGGCAAATACAATGATGACATTTTTTTTAGAGGACTTGAATAAAAAAGCATGGATGTACTTCTGAGACTCAATACGGCTCTAATCAGACTACATTTGGATAATTGTGTGATGTTTTGGGCCCCATATCTCAGGAAGGGTAGACTGCCCCGAGCATGTTCAGAGGCAGTTCACAGGAATGGCATCAGGACTGAAAAGCCTAACATATGAGGTCTCTGGGATTAAACTCGCTGAAGTTGAGAAGGATGAAGGAATGTAATTGAATCATTCAAAATACTAAATGGCTGTCCAGAGCAGATGTCAGAAAGATGCTTCTATTGTTAGCAGGGAAAGGACCCAAAGGCATAGTCTCATAGTTAAGGGAATACTTTTTTATATCGGAGATAAGTAGAAATGTCTACAACCAGAGAATGATGAACCTATGATAAGGATGGAAGTTTCCTTCCTTCAAGGATATTAGTGAACCAGCTGAGTTTTCCCTTACAATCGATTCACGATCACCATCAGTCTCTTAATTTCACATTTGAATTCAAGATCCACCATCTACCATGGCAGAATTCAAATCCAGGGCATCAGAACATTAGCTGGGTGTCTCACTTAACAGTTCACCGATAACACCACCAAGCCACTGCCTTGCCCAGTTCTCCAGAGTGTGACTAACTTGTGTAATATGATTTGCCCGAGACTTTTCCCTCCAGCTATTATTGATTTCCATGTCATATCATGAATGATGTTTCTCCATTACGCAATTCCTCTTCCACTCACCAATATACTTTAATTGTGAGGTTATTTAGTATCTCCTTTTGTCTTTACTTTTTTAAAAATCTGTCCTGCCCTTCATAGTTTTGTTTTGTTTTTTCCTGGCCAGTCCACCCAAGCCAACTTCTTCCTTAACCCAGTATAATTATCATTGCTCAACACTAAAACCTTCATATGTGACTCTTGTCCTTATACATTCAATCTGAGTTTGAAACTACAGCGTGTTGCGGTCACTGCGTCCAAGACGACCCTTAACTGTAAGATCATTTATCAATCCTTCCATGTCACATAATATCAAATCTGAAGTAACCCGTTCACTGGTCGAATCCATGATATGTTGCTCTCAAAAACAATCCTTCATACAGTCTACGAATTGTTCTTCGAGACTCCCTTTGCGAAGTTGATTAATTGAGTCAATGTGCACGTTCTTCCAATGTTGTGCCCTTGTCAACAGCTGTCATTATTTCCGAATTCAGAAATGCTTCTGGTGAACAGTGGCTGAACTTTTCTTTTCCCAAAAGGTTTCTTCTCTTGCTTTTTATTTACGCCTGGACTGATTTACATGCCGTTCCATCCTGACAATATCATTTCCTAATGCCGCCTTGATATCATCCTTAACCAATACATCAATTCTACCTCTTGCTCCTCCTTGTCTAACCTTCCGGAATAGTGAGTGCCCTTGGACATGTCACTGCCCAGCCCTGATCTCCCTGTAACCATGTTTCAGCAATCTGCACCAGGTCATACACATTTATCTCTGTACCTATTGTCAGCTCATCAATATTTTTCCGAATAGGCTTTGCTCTTAGGTACAAAGTTTCAAATACGTTTTATTGGTTTGTCTTTCCCTTATCATACTTTTTGTACACTAGCTTCCTGATCTCACACACTTCACTCCCTCACATCCCCCACACTGTCCAATCGTATTTGTTTAATCCTGATAATTATGTGCCTCATCTCTGTCATTTATTCCAATCTCCAACTCACATTTTGAACTGACATGATGCACCCTTCATCATGGTCATGAGACTGGCCATGCCTGCTGTCCTATTCACCCCTACTTTCTCTCAGTTTCTGACCTGCTGCTTTGGTTCCCAGCCTCCTGGTTTAAAAGTTTAAATCCACCCAATTTCCACTAACAAACTCCCACACAAGGATGCTGGTGCTCCTCCAGTTAAGATGCAAACTGTCCATTTTTGAAAGCTCTCACTTGCCCTGGAAGAGAACCTAATGATCCAAAAGTTGAAAATTTCACGCCTGTACTCGGTCTTTAACCACATGTTAAACTATATCACCTTCCTAATCATTACCTCTTTTCCACGTGGCACTGGGAGTAATTCAGACATTCCAGCGGATTGTTCTCTCTCTCACACACACACACACAACATACGTGCACACACAGACATACGTATGCACACAAATGCACACATTCGCACACACACGCACGGACACACACAGACACACAGACAAACACACATTACTTTCTAGGAGTATACCCAGTAACCTTATAAATATTCGGAATGACAACTGGAATGAACAAACGGGTTAAAGGTAGGATGCGAACAATTAGGGTTACTCTTCATTAAGCTGAACGGACAAAGCTGTGAACTTATTGCAGTGTTCAAAATCATGGAAAAAATGACAGTTTAAAATACGAATACTCTCTTCCTGTTCGTTGGCATTACAGCATCTCTGAGTTATAGTTTCAAGATTGTCAGCACAAGAGCTAGGAGTGACATAAGGAAAAACTTCTTTATTGAGAGATTTGTTCGAATTTAAAATGTTGTGCCTGGGAGATTTGTGAATGAAGATTCAAAAAGGAACTGGATATATATTTGTAAGTTACGAATGTAAAGGGCAACAGCGACTGGGTGGCAAATGGGAGGAGTTTGGGAGACATTTCCGGAGCTGATGCATACGCAGTGGTCCAATAACTTCCTTCTGTCCATTAAAGTTCCATAATCTATCATGTACAGACGCAAGTCAACATCAGTATCTGTTTATTTCCTTTTGTAAATGTTGGCAAATATCTGATCGTATTTGCTGCAGCATAACCATTTAAAATGCAAGTATTGCAATGTCAGCTTGATGATAAAGTCTAATTATTACTCAGCACTTAAATATTTTAAATCTTGTATCCCAATTACTAAAACAAATATTTCTTTGCTTTGGCACAAAACACTTTGTATATGTTTGACTTTTATCTCATACGGAAATATGTTCATCATTTTTTATCACAAACCAAATTTCGCATTAAATGCCATTCATTCTTTTAAAAAAGTACAAGATTTCAAATTATTGTTAGCTACAATGTAATATCACAAATCATTTATTTAAGTTAATATTCACAGTGCATGTAGAATTATTGTCATTTCTGAACGTCGTACATTTAAGTGAGAAATTAAACTGACTGTTATTTAAATATATAAGAACGGTTTTTCTATATGACTGTTCAATTATTTTTTTCAATCTAAATATGAAATCGGTCAGACACTAAGCACTTTCCAAATGTTGGTGTGACAATGTATTTATTTGAATACCGACAATGAGTATGCAATTGTAATCACGTCTATAGTCAGATAGCATATTCTTTGCTCGAAATAAAATAAAATGTGCATTCTTTATTTATGAGTCATTAAATGTTGACAGGAGTTTGTATTTTTGTTCCATAAATATAACATCAAGCTCATTGTTTTCAGAGATGATGCAATTATTGTTTGGTTGAATAATCATACTTCACATCTTAGTTTTGCGCAATTCCTGAAACATAGCAAATATCTGATAATTGTTCGGACCATAAACTCATCACCTTGCAATCATAAGCTTCGTTGAAAATAGATTTGAAAGGATCTGAATTCAGGCAGAGTGTTACTGAACCTCATAGCTGCCTGAGGCACTTAGTGAGATCCTGGCCTGCACCTAAATGTATCCAGAGCACGACCACGTGATTCAGGGCAGCCATTCAAGCATTATTTCACAACAAATCATTTGGACTCCACCTTGGGCCGGGTGGAAACTATCCACCAGGCGATCAATGGTCTCTCTATAAGAACAAATGCTGTCCAAATTAGACATCATTGACTCGCTAGCAACCATGCTTTACAAATGCATCTTCAGTCAGACCCTGGCCCAGAGAGCAGATGTGTGGACATGGAGTGTCAGAAGCACACCACACAAATTACTTACGGTGATGTCATCTGGCCTACCTCCCAGACTCCATACATCTGCAACCTTGACAGGCACTGAGAGGAGATGTTATCAAGGCGAAACCGAAGACAGCAGATGCTGGAAGGAAGAGTCATGAGGCTGGAGCTGGAAAAGCACAGCAGCTCAGGCAGCATCCAAGGAGCGGGAAAATCGACATTTCGTCCAAAAGCCCTTCATCAGAAATAAAAAATGGGACCCATGAGGGTGGAGTGATAAATGGGAGTGGTTGGGGCTGGGGAAAGGTAACTGAGAGTGCGATAGTTGGATGGAGGTGTGGGCAATGGTGATACATCGGAGGGGAGGGGGGAGCAGATAGGTGGGAGGCAAAGTGGACATGTGGGAACGGTGGCTCAGTTTTTAGCATTGCTGCCTCACATTCCCAGGGACCAGTTTCGATTCCAGCCTCAGTCGACTCTCTGTGTGGAGTTTCCACATTCTTCCACATGTCTGCATGGGTTTCCTCCAGGTGTTCCGGTTTTCTCCCACAGTCCAAAGATGTCCAGGCCAGGTGAATTGGCCATATTAAATTACCCATAGGTGCATTAGTCAGAGAGAAATGGGTTACTCTTTGGAGGTTTGGTATGGACTTGTTGATCCAAAGGGCCTGCTTCCACTCTGTCGGGAATCTAAAAAAAAATGCAATCCCACTTTGAATAAAAAGATGGGACGGGTCATGAGGTCGGTGCTAAGCTGGAAGTTTGGAACTGTGATAAGGTGGGAGGAGGGGAAATGTGGAAACTGGTGAAATCCACATTGATGCCATAGGTTGGAGTGTCCCGAGGTCGAAGATGAGGTGGTAAGGGAGTGGCGATGGATGAAGCCCTGGACCTGCATGTCCTCAGCAGAGTGGAAGGTGGAATTGAAGCGTTCTGCCACAGGGCAGCGGGGTTGCTTAGTGTGGGGGTCCCAGAGATGTTCTCTGAAGTGCTCTGCGAGTAGAGGTCCTACCTCCCCAACGTATAGAAGACCGCATTAGGAACAATGGATACAGTAGGTGACATGTTTTGAACTGCAGGTGAAACCTTGATGGATGTGAAAGGATCTTTCGGGCCTTGGGGGGGGGGGGTGGTGGAGTTTTGGGCACAGGTCTTGCATTTCTGTGGTGGCAAGTGAAGGTGCCTAGACAGGAGAGTGAATTTTTGGGGACCTGACGAGCACCACCTATCTTTTATCCTGTATTGTGCATTCAAATTTAATTTTCCAGAATGAATCGCTTCACACTTTTCCAAGTTGAAATCCACCTGCCACGTATCAGCCCAGTTCTTCATCCTGTCAATGTCCCAGTGCAAACTACAACAGCCCTCCACACTATCCACAATTCTACCGACCTTTGTTCCATTGACAAATATAATAGCCCTTCCTTCCACTCCCTCATCCAAATTATTTTTAAAAACTCACAAACAGCAGAGTTCCCACAACCGAATCCTAAAGATCGCCAATTTTTATCCGAGCTGCAGACTGAATACTTCCCGTTTACTACCACATAGTGTCTCTGGGCCAGTCAATTCTGTATCCAGACAGACAGGTTTCTCCGTATCCCAAGCCTCATTGCCTTTTGAATGAATCTCCCATGGCTAACGTGGTCAAACGCCTTGTTAAAATCCATGCACACCGCATCCACTTCTCTCCCTACTTCAATGTGTTTGATCCTATCCTCAAAGAATTCCATAAGGTTTGTGAGGCATGACTTGCCCGTCACAAAGCCATGCTGACTATTTCTAATCAAGCTATGATTTTCCAAGTAATCACAATGCCTGTCTCTCAGAATCCCCTCCATTACGTTGCCCAATACTGATGTAAGACTGACTGGACTGTAATTCTAAGGATTATATCAATTCTCTTTCATGAACAAGAGTGTAACATTTGCCTCCCTCAATCATCTGGCACTTCTCCAATGGAGAGTGAAGACGCAAAGTCCATCGCCAAATATGCAGAAATCTCTTCTCTCACCTCCTGTAGCAACTTAGGGTGTTTCCCCTCTGGCTCAGGGGATTTATCTATTTTTATGTTTGTACTTCAATTAGTCTGTACTTCACCTGAAATGGTCTACTCCCTGACCAACCAACTGATTAACTGCTTTCCATTTCAGGGCTATGTACGATGCTACTTCACTGAGCATGTATGGTTCCCAATATCCTGTGAACAACGGAATGAAAAATATTGGAAGGCATGAATGCGGTCCTGATGAAGGGGTGATGCCCAAATCATTGACTCTCTTGCTCCTCAGATGTTTATGACTGGCTGTTCGTTTTCAGTGCCACACGTTTCGGCTCTGATCTCCAGCATCTGCAGTCCTCATTTTCCCTATTACTGACAGCTATCCCCTCTGCACACTGAGCAGGGAATTAATCAGCAGAAACTCATTGTATGTGGAGCAGACTGCTCAGTTCTGGAAAATTGCATTACATTAATACATCTATTAAAAACTAAATTGCATTTCAACAAATACTAATTCAGTCCCAGAGTTACAGTTTTGTTTCATGAGTTGGGCAGCTTGATAAGGAACAGTGAATGACTGAAAAACTCCGAGGTACAGAGCATTCCAGGTGCTACATTCCCGGGTGGATGTGCTTTACCTTAATGCTGGGAATGTTATCGGACAGACAGATGTGATAAGGTAACAAGGTGACATGTGGAAATGTAACATTGTTGCCATTACAGAGATGCGTTTGAGGGAGGACAGGGTTGACAACTCCATATCTTGTGGTACAAGAACTATAGACAGGACAGAAGAAGGGTTAAATAGGAGGTGGTGCTGCATTATTAGCTATGGAGTCAGTTTCTACAGTAAGGAGGGACGATATCTTGGAAAGATCTTCTAATGAGCATGGTGGTTAGAGCTCAGGATCAAAACCATGGCTGAGGCACTGCTGGGGACATATTATAGACCCCCAGATAAAATAAAGTACAGGAGCAGATATAAAACCAATTGACTGAGGTGTGTCAACACAATAATAGGTTCATTATACACAGGCATTTCATTTCCAAGCATTAATTCAGGCACTGGTAATATTTTAAGAGGGGACAGATGCCTTGAAATTTATTCCAGAAACTCCTTGTATCATCATGGAGCAGATACAACAATGCGTGCGGCAGTGATGTGCCTCACTGTGGGGAATGAAGCCAGTCAGGATATTGCAGGCAGGATTGGGAGAGCAGTATACGGCCAGTAACCATGACATCATACATTTTATGTTTGGTAAGGAAAAGATTTTTGAAATGCACTATCTGGTAAATAAAAGGTTTTTGGATTGGGGAGACCGATTTTATGAAAACATATGACGGAATCTGTCCAGAGTACAGTGGCTTCTGAGTGAAACTGTTGCAGAACAGTGTGTAGCGGGGGGTTGGGGAATCAGTTAATCAAAATGTAATTAATAAGAGTGTCCGTCGAATGTGTTACACGAAAGATGAAAATTTGGAAAACAAGCCCAGAGAACCTCGGGTGTCAACAAAAAAATCAGAACAGAATTAAAAACGAAAGAGAAGCTGAAATCAGGTAAAAAGTACGAAGTCAATGGATGCACTCAATGACTATAGAAAGAGTCGGGCTAATCTTAAAACTTCAGTAGAAGAGCAGAAGGGGAATCGTGATAAAGCATTAGTGGGTAAGATTAACGAGAATCCTAAGACATTATATCAGTTTGTTAAGAGGCAGAGGGTAACAGCACAAAGAAGGGGGGGTAATAGAGACAAAGGGGGCAGCTTGTGCACGGAGCCACAGGATATGTTAACCACGGGCTTCATATCGGTCTTCAGTTGGCAGAAGCAGTTCCTGGATTCAGGAGAGTGACAGTGTGCCCCTTGAACGATTTGATACAGAAGCTAAGGAAGAATTGAAAGTTTATGCAGGTTAAAGGGTGGACAAATCCCCAGATCCGGGTGAGCTGTAACTTAGGCTAATGCGGGAGATGAGGGAGAAGCGCATAGGCTCTGACATTTTATATTTTACTCTTGTCTCTGGCCACAGCGAAGGTGTGATGGGACACGATAACATCTAACGTTGGCACAACTCTCATAGAGTGCTAGAAATAAGGACGAAAGACCACCAAGTCTCCCAGCAGTGAGAGGGAAGCAATTGTAGACAATTCTGAGGGCTGTTGAGGCTAGATCATTAAATATCTTGAAGGCTGAGGCAGATTGATTATTAAACAAGGGTTTGTTATCGGGAAAATGGAGTCAAGTAGAATGGGGATTATCAGAATAAATATAATGGAATTGAACAGAAAAGCAGACTTAGTGGACAGATAGCAAGAATGTTGCTCCAATGTCTAATGCAATTCTTTTTCCAACAGCCCTGTGTTCATTGGAACATAACTTCTCTCCCTTTGGAGTGAGACACAGTTTGGAATGCAATCGACGGATTCAAGGATTTCATAAATGCAGTATTAATAGACAGAAAGGAACAGGGGACTGCGACAACGGATTGGCTGTTGGGGTGAATATTTGCCTCAGCACAGTCACCACCAGCAGGAGGAAGACTCAGCAAGACACCTTCCAAGTACAAGTAATTACGTGCTCTGGAGAGCAGGTCGTCATGGGCTTGGTGTCAAGGAATGTCTAAGGCATAAACATTGCATTACTGTAGTGTCTCCCTTCTTCCTGAAACAAAGGTAAAGGTGGAGGAGTGGGGAAAATGCAGTTGGTAGCAGAGTATGTAGTAAGTCATTGGTTAGAAAGGCTTCAGACAGCAGCAGCTCAGAAACAAAGTACAGGAAAGTCAAATAAAGTCATTTTAATTTAGTATAACAGCAGTCAAGATGGCAGTTCGGCCAGTTGCACGTTCATCCCGTGGGATGTGGGAGCTCATAGATTTCCATCGTCCCTGTTGACTACACCTGTGGAAAGTGCACCCAGCTGCAGCTCCTGGGAGACCATGTTTGAGAGCTGGAGTTGGATACACTCAGGATTATTGGAGATGCTGCAAACTTCACATATAACTGCTTTAGTGTGGGGGTCATGGCCAAGACCAACCCTGACCATGTTTCTGTTATGACTATAATGGCACAGTCCCACATAAACATCCATGCCCTGAGTTCATCAGTCTTACCTGTCTGCCCTGTTGCATTTAAATAAACACAATTTAATCCAACAGTCAGTTCTTGCTCCCTATCGTGTTCCAGGCAAAGAGTAGGTTTGGAATGGCAAAGGGAGTAGGCAGAGAGTGCAGCTATCCCTTGTGGCCATGCCCCACTAAAACAAGTATACCACTTCTGATACTGTTGGAGGGAATGACCGTTCAAGGGAAAGCAGCAGTAGCCAAATTGGTGGTACTACCACTGGTTTTGGAGCATAGCGGGAAACTGTAAATTTAAACAGTGTCTTAGAGATAGGAGAGTCAATTGTTGGAGGGACACTTTGGAGATTCTGGGGCCTCAAACGGGAATCCAACAAGTTGTGCTACGTCCCAGGTGCCAGGTCTCAGGATGTCTCCAAGCGGCAGCAAAACGTTGTCAAGGGGGAGGGTGAGCAGCCGGAAGTCATTGTGCACGTTGGCATCACAAATGATACACGTAGATATAGGAATGAGGTCCTCCAGTGTGATTACGGAGAGCTAGGGGAAAAGTTAAAAACCAAGACCTCGAAGTGGTAATCCCCTGATTACCTCCTGTTTCATGAGCTCATGAAAGGAAGAAGAGAAGGATATGGCAGATACATGCATAGCTAAATAATTGATGCACGGGGAAGGCACTCAGATTTTTAGATCATTGGGGACTTTCCAGTGACAGAGTTGACCTGTTCAACAGGGCTAGGTGGCACATGCACTGGAGGGGGGACCAATATCCTGGCAGGCAGGTTTGCTCGTGCACCAAGGGAGGGTTTAAACGAGATTGGCAGGGGGTGAGATCATCACGAGCAGGGAGGCAAGTGCGAGGCTGGAAGGAGATATTGTAATCAGAAACAGTGAAGTGAAAAGACGGATCAGGCTGGAACATAACAGGGAACAACAATGCATGTTTTTATTAAATTGCATTTATTTCAATGGAAGAGGATTGACAGGTAAGGGCGAAGAACTCAGAGCATTGATAGTTATGTGGGACTGGGATATTACAGGCATTAAAGAAACATAGCTAAGAAAGGGACAGAACTGGCAGGTTGATGTGCCAGGGTATACCTTTAGGCAGGACAGAGAATGGTGGAAAAGGGGGGTGGGGAGTTGTTTTTCTGATGAAGGGGAGTATCACAGCAGTAATCAGGTTTCAAATAACTGAAGGATCAAACAGCGAGAATTTGTGGATGGAGCTAATAAATAGGAAGGTGCATGGTGATGTTATGGGGCTGTACTATAGGCCCCGAAATAGTCACCAGGAATTAGGGTAACTAATATACTGGCAGAGAGGTGGGACATGCAAAAGCAAAAGGATTGTCATATTTGGTGATTTTAATTTTTATAACATTGACTGGCACTGCCAGAGCGTTAAGGGATTTGGTGGGGTGGAAGCCGTTAATTGCGCCAGGAAAATTCCCTAAAGCAGTATGTAGTTGGGCCTTCTCAGGAAGGGGCAAAATTCGACCTACTCTTAGGAAATAAGACAGAACAGGTGACGGAGGTGACAGTGTGGGAGCACTTTGGAACCAATGGCCATAGTTCTATTAATTTTCACATATTTATGGTGAGAGACAAAACTGGTCCACAGCTTCAAGTTCTAAATTGGGGAAAGACCAATTTAGATGGAATTAGGTAGGAGTTTGCAGGGGTTTGCTGGAATAGTTCGTTGCCGGCAAAGGGATCTCTGGCAGGTGAGACACTGGAGTTCAAGGTCTATTTGTTACTGTGGAGGTGAAAGGAAAGTTGGCAGGAATGGGGAACCCTGGATGACAAGAGATATTTAGGCTTTGACCAGAAAAAAAGCAGCTCCGTTCCAGGCAGCTGGATCAAGTGAATCCCTGGAGGTATATAAGGGATGCAGGAATTTACTGAAGAAGGAAATCAGTAGTGCGAAAAGGGGACATGAAAGAGCCTTGGCTGAGAAGATTTAGATGAGTCCAAAATGGTACATTTAGTATATTGAAGGAAAAACAATAACTAGTGAGAAAATAGGACCCCTCAATGACCAAAGTGATATGTATGTGTGGAACCATAAGAGATGGGCGAGATCATCAACGGAAATTTCTCTGACGTGTTGAACATGGAGAAAGACATGAATAATTAGGAACTTGGTGAAGTTCATGGTGATTTCTTAGGGACAGTCCATGTCACAGTAGAGGAGGTACTGGACGTACTAAAATGCTTGAGGATGAATAAATCTCACGTCCCTTACCAGATATATCTAACAACACTGTAAGGGACTAGAGAAGCATTTGCGTGGGACCTGGCTGATGATGTTGGTCATCATTAACCAGAGTTTAGATCCTGGAAGGCTGGAGGATATCAAATATTGTGCCCTTACTTAAGAATGACTGAAAACAAAGCCTTGAAACTATGAACAGTGAGTTTAACATCTGTTAAAATTGAGAAAATTTTGAAGGATAAGATGTATATTAATTTGGAAAGACAAGGTTTGATTAGGAATATTGAGATTGGCTTTGTGCATGGGAGATCATGCTTGAAAAATTTCTTAAATTTAATTGATGCTGTGACCAGGCAGGTTGACTAGGTCGGGGTAGTAGACGTCGAAAAATGTGGCACTGGATAAAACACAGCAGGTCATCAGGAACAAGATAATCGATATTTCGGGCATAAGCCTTTCATCAGGAATGCCCAAAACATCGATTATCTTGTTCCTCGGATGTTGCATGACCTGCCATGCTTTTCCAGTACCACACTTGCGGACTCTGATCTCCAGCATCTGCAGTGCTCACTTCCTGCTAGGGTGGTAGATTCAGTCGATATGGATTTCAGTTACACCAGGACAAGATAAGGCTTTTCAAACCCGGGAGCCTGATATACAGTTACAGGAGGTGGCCAATCAGCCCATTGAACGTATACAATTCTATCGAGAATAGATCATGCAGCTCCAATATCCTGTAATGCAGTGACAGGATCCGTCTATTCAGCTGCTTCAGGTCAGTAACATCGGAAATGGAAGAGGCTACAAACTGAATGGACTCTGGGGAATGTTGGAATAACATGAGGTTATTTAGCTCCTGAAATCTGCCCTTCCCTTCAGTAAGGTCAGAGCTGACCTTCTCTTGGCAGCAATTTCTATTTCATGCTCAAATCTTTGTAGCCCTCGACCCTCTCAAAATTAATTGACACCCTCCTTACCCCTCCCAGTCATTTCAGGGATGCAAATGTCTGGGATAGAGTGGCACCAACAATCACTCTCCTCTGAGAGAAGGAAAGACTCCCCTCACGTATACCTTGGCCTATTTACATGAGCAAAAGATATGAACACAGTGTCAGAGTGACTGGCCCTGACATTACATCAAGATTTGAATGAGCATGCTTTCAAAGGGTCAGAACAAAACTGAACTTAATAGGAATCAGTTGGAAAATCCCCACTGGTTGTGGGGAATCATTCAGAACACAATGTGGCTGTTGGACATCAATCCTCTCAGTCCCTGGATATCTCTGTGGGTGATCCTAAGGGTAGCTTCCTCAGCACAAATATCTTCAGCTGCTTCATCATTGTCTTTCCTTCCGTAATTTGATCAGAAGTGAAGATGTTCAGTGAAGATCAATAAAGCATCAGAACCTGGACAATATTCAAGCTCATGCTGTTAACGTGCAAGTAACATTCTTGTGTCAGCACTGCTGGACCATGAACATTTCCAAAGTATAGAAAGAGGAACTCATGCAGCATCTCAAGCTGATTTCATTGGAATGTGAGAAAGCCATTCAGCCCATCGAAATTATTTGATAAGAAGAGACACAGCCCATTCACTCTCTGAGATTTTTTTTAAAATCTGCAAATGTTGGAATTCAAAGTAGACAGTCAAGACGCCAGAACAAGAGAGGCGGCATCAGGAGGTGTGAAATCCAAAACTTGAGTGAAAGCCTTCTTCAGGACGAGGAATGTGTGTGTGTGGGGGTGGGAGTGGTGGTGGTGGGGGGAGGGAGCTGGTTAAGGGGGTCTACATTTAAAGAGGCGGGGTGAGGAAGGTGGAGACAGGATGGTGAGGTTGGGATAGGTGAAAAAACAGTAGAGGTTATGACCGCGTTGGTCGATGGGAGGAATGAATCCAGTTGGGAGATGAAAGAATGGCTGAAAAGACGAATGGAGGGGCGGAGAACGGGCTGGAAATGTTTTGGGGGATTGGAGGGGAGGTTATTTGAAATTGGAGAACTCAATGTTGAGTCCCCCGGGCTGGAGGCTGCCCAGGCGAAATGTGAAGTGTTGTTCATCCAATTTGCGGTTTGCTTCATTGTGTCAATGGAGGAAGTCAAGGATGGCTACGTTGGAAAGGGTGTGGGAGGGGGAATTGAAATAAGCAGTGACTGGGAGGTCAGCTCAGCCCTTACGGGCCCAGCTGTGATGCTCAGCAAAACATCCCCTTAGTTTACATTTGGGATCGCCGATGTAGAGAAGAAAACATTGGGGGCACCAGATAACGTAAACTAGGCTTGATCCCAACACCTGGCACATCTTCCACAAGGACCATTCCCTTCACTAATCTTTGGTACGTGCCACACTCCCCACTAAATCCTCCAATCCCCACTGACAACTGACCCTGCAAACGGAAAAGCTGCATCACCTGCTGGCACACAATCACTCTCACCTCCATCCAGCGCCACAAACAGTCCTTCCAGGTGAAACAGAGATTCACCTGCCTCCCTTCAAACCTAGAGTACTGCATCAGGTGCTTCCGATGTGGTCTTCTCTACACTGGGGAGACCAAACATAAACTTAGGGCACATTTTCCCAACCATCACAGCCGGGCCCAAAGGGACTGACGTGAGCTCCCAGTCACCACCCATTTCAATTCCTCTTCCCCTGCTCTCCCCAGCCCCGACCATTTTTCTCTCTTTATCTGCACCTCCCCTACTCCCACCCCCAATTCTGAAGAGCAGTTATACCAGAAATATTGACTTCTTCACCTCCTGATGCTGCCTGGCTTGTTGTGTTCTTCCAGCCTCCTGGTTGTCTATTATTACACAGGACGATAACGAGGCTCGTTAGCACAACACGCTGGTTAGCAGCTACCATGAGTCACCCAATAGTGAACCTCTTCCCTGGGATGAGGAGGAGGACATATAACCCCTCGAGAAACTGACACATGAAAAGAAGAGACCATTCAGCCCCTCCAAACTGTTCCACTGAAATAGGAGGATGTCATTGATGCTGCAACACGACAAACCGATGAAGCAGCGACTGCACAGACAGACTGCTCCAAGTTCTTCCTCCTGGCTCCATATCTAATGCTTACACATGTGTTACATTAATGTGGTTTGCTGATGGAGAGGAGCACACCGGATGGCTTGTCCCAAGTCATAAGGAGGCATCTGCCATCTCCGAGAAGACAGGCTCATTTTCTGCATGGAGATCAGAAACGTTTGGGAATGGCCAACTCTTTCAGAGTTTATCTGCTGTCATGTTTGTGAACAACATCATGCTTAGTGAAGCGTCTCACTCCAGCTGTACGTTGAGATGGTGGGAGTTCACTCAGAATCTGCAGCTCTCTCACAATCAGCATGGGGTCTCCACAGAGATTGTAAACTATCAGAGAGTCATAGAGTTTAACAGCAGGAAAACAGGCCCTCTAGCCCAAATTGGACTATGCCAACCAAAATGTCCATTCATGTTAACTCCATTTCCCTGCACTTGGCCCATATCCTGCTAAACCTTTCCTATCAACGTATCAAAACACATATGAAAACATATACTGCAGGAAAACACGTTATATTTCACGGTATCATTGTTTTGTTATGGGAATAATGAGTCCTGGTTCAAGACGCTCAGGTTTTAATGCAATCACTTTTTAATCTTTTGCAGAATTACAGATTAAACACTCATTTCCTTCACACTCTCCTCATGGTACCATCACTGCAGGGATTAGTCTGGTCAAACTCCTTTACACTATCTCACTGTGACAAGGAGATCATTCCTTACAATGGAGATTAAATCTGTTCACAATGCACCACGTGCTGTCTCAATATCTGTCTACAACTGCAGGGAGGTGTCTTCAATCCGATATTTGAATCATGTTTCAATGAAGGACGTTATACAATATCCTGTGCTGATTACTTGCTTCACTGTCTGAATTCTGTCAGTGACTCATGACCAAGGACATCCAGCTCCTTTTCACCAAGAGCACTTCCCATCATCTCCCCTTCTCATAAATACAAAATGAGAAGGATGGTATGTTTTTTTACAAAGTCATTCCTTTGCCTTGCAAATTGCAATACTTCAGCACAGCCACGCCAACAGCATCATCACTACTGCCATTGGAGATGGTTGGAGATGGTGAGGAGGCGATGGTCTAGCTGTATTATCTCCGGATTATTAATGCAGCGGCCCAGATAATGACCCAGAGCACAGATTCAATTCCCACCGCAGCAAATATTGGAATTTGAGTTCAATAAAATATCACGAATTAAGAAACAATGAAACGATTGTCAGAAAAGCCTACCTGGCACACTGATGCCCTTCAAGGAATGAGATCTATCACCTTCACCTGATCGGGCTTGCATGTGACTCTAGACCCATAACAATGTTGTTAACTCTCGGCTGCTGTTTGAAACATCCAATCACAACCACTCAGTTATATCATTCACCATAAAGTCTCGAAGAAATTAAACCAGACGGAACTAAGCTTTGAATGCTTACAGCCCACAGACTGCAGTGGTCAGGAAGGCAGCTCACCAACAGCTTCTCAAGGACAACGTGGAAAGGGAATGACATGCTGTCCCAATATCCCATTAATGATTTTTTAAGAAGATCATTACTCTTAGGAAAGGGATACAATGGGACATAACTCAATTCAAACCGTGACTTTGATGTATACCATACAGGGACATTATTTTGTTAATATGGCAACAGGAAAAAAATAAATAAGATTAATCTTGATTTTTATTTCCATTCCAGCTGGTCATGAACAATTCCTCAATTTGCTTCTTTCTCTCTATCTCTCTCTTTCTCTTTCTGTTCAAATCCCCCCTTCTCCCCTTCACAACAGACATCCCTGTCACCAACATCAATCACACTATTTCCCAGTTGTGTGCACTTCTGATGGATGGTCATTGGACTCGAAAGGTCAATTCTATTTTTCTCTCGATAAGAGGCTGCCAAATTTGCTCAGTTTCTCTGGCACTTTCTCATTCTCCTGATCTCTCGCATCGTTCTTTTTTCCCCAACGTTTAGTGTTGTCATTAGATAGGATGTCTGCATCGCTGTTAAGGGCACCGTTTGTTGACCTCGCTAAATGCCCTTTAACGCAAGGCCATTCCTGAAAGCAGTATAAAGCAAAGCACATTGCTGTGGACCTGACGTCGTCTTTATCCAGACCAGGTAATAATGTGAGATTTCTTTACCAAAGGACATCAGTGAAATAGATTAGCTTATCAACAAATGCTAGTGGGGTTATATAAGTGAAATTTGCTTTTACTTCCAGTTCCTATCATTTGAATTTAAGTTCTCTCATCATCTGAGATAGAATTTGAAACAATGTCTTTAGTGTATAACCTGGACCACTGAATGATGTGGTCAGCGACATTACTATTCTGACACAGTGTCCCTGACATTAATTTACTTTAGAGACAAGAACAAGGTCATGATGGAAACATTGTAATGGAAAGAGTGACTAGAAGAGAGCTGGAACCATGAAGTCTGAAATTTTCTAAGGCACGTATAATGTGGATTGAGCAACTGCACAAATGTCAAGCTGGGGAATGGGGATACCATGAAGCTGGTAGTGGGTCTGTTTGGTGATGGAGAGAATGTGAATACATAAATCAATTCAGGGCAAATAGATATTTCCAGATTTTGAACAGTCTTGTCCACAGATGTGTGTGAGGGCGGGGGTGTGGGCGGTTTTGAAATTTGTGGGAATGAATGGACTTGCATTTGAAACTGAAGACAGTCGTTTCCAACTTTTCCAAGTTAACAAAAATAGCACTGAAGTTCACCATGGCTTATGGGATTAATAAGTAGATAGAGATGACAAGACTTACCAGGAACACCAACAATAGCAAGCATGGGATAGTAACCAGCCTGAATAATCAGAAGTACACCATATATCCGAAATGATAATATGTTCCAATACCAGGAAACATACAGAAGACCCGAGGATAAACTCCTGTCCATTGTTGTAGCATTCCATCCTGGGGTTCTCAGATTCTGAGCCATTGGTGCAGCATTCCAGTCTACTGTTCTCATATTCTGATCCATTGTTAGAACATTCCAGTCTACTGTTCTCAGATTCTGATCCATTGTTAGAACATTCCAGTCTACTGTTCTCAGATTCTGATCCATTGTTAGAACATTCCAGTCTACTCTCAGATTCTGACCTCTCCTCTCCCTGTCTCTGCAACTGCTGATTCCTGTTAGTGTTGAAGGTAATGTATCTGCTGATACGATGGGATAAATCATTGCAAGAAGCCCCTTACTAATAGAAGAGGGAAACCATCCAGTGACATCATTAGGATCCATGGAGACTGACATCAATCACAGTCACTGAACAAACAAATCCAGTTAACCCCTTTCAGTATGGTACAAATAATAACTGGACTTGATTGAATGTTGATATCGCTGACTATTGATCACATCTCCCATCATCAATTGTTCTCGTGAAGTTAGTTATGAGGGAGATTATGGACGTTTCCTTATCACAGGCTGGATGATTCTGTTGCATTGTCCGTTTGCAAAGCTATAACCACCTGAACACCGCCCCACCCCACCCCAACACAGCCACGCACAAAATACACAATCTAGATGTAATTAAAGTGCTGGTCTCTCCTCAACTAGACCAGACGCCAGCCAATTGATTCTCCGTGGGAATATTTGCCCTGACTATACACAGGAAGTGTGGATCTATCTGGACATTCTTCTCTTTCCTCTAATAAAACAATGTTGAACCTTCAACACGTAATGCGATTCAGCGTTGTTTCATGTAAACTTAGAAACACTTGAATACACTTTGTTGCCTTCAAAACAGTAAGATTTACATGTATTGAATTCAGTCCAAAGGCATATGTGGCATATTGTCACAAAACCGGTCCTTTTACAAGGTTATGTTGTCTTTAATTTTTTTAAAGACGGTCTAAATGAACCAAAATCCCAATATGTCTGAACTTTGAAAGTTTTATTGGGATCCTTTAGTTTATATCTAACAGGTGAATGCCTCAGCAAGAAGGCTTTCTCGTCTTTAATAGCAAACTTGTATAATCAAGAGGACGTGGCCAACTCTAACTGGACGAGTCTGATCGGTTCTGGGGTTAGTTCAGTTAGGGTCACTGTTGGAACTGGACGCTCTCCCCCTCCTTCTGTCCTTCTGACCTAATAACCCTAAAGTCTTTATGTCAGTTTTACTCTTGGTGCTAAGGGGTTTGCTTATTGGGATTGTTGCAAGTATTTGGAACAGGATTCTAAAGTCTGGATAGCCTGTCGTGTTTGTATAGGATTAGTTATTCAGGTATTCTATTTTTTTGGTTGCTTTTGTTTCATTCGGTAATTTGATAAATAAATGCTACTTGTTTAAAACTCGGCAGTCTTACCAGCTAATTCACTCAAGGGAGATCTATTCTACACTAACTTTTAAAAAATAACACAGTTACGGTCTTGGCTGGTTGCTTAACATATTCTGTGGGGTTGGGCCTGTTCCATAACAGAATGGGGGCCAGTTGCGGGATTTACGCAGCGAGTGGCAAGTATTAGTGTCTCCTATTCCGTGTGTTGATTTGGTGGGGACACTGAGCTTTAGATAGCAATTGGTTTTGCAGGAACCAAGGATGGTTTGGAGGTGGAAGATGTGACCTTGGGGTTTTTGACAGAATGCACATGAGTCCAAGCTGCGGAATTAGTGGGCAAGCGTGTTTTGAAGCTACATGCTAAGATGATGAGATGATTGCAGCAGTATCTCAGCATTCCAATTTGCTGGAAACTCCATCAGGATCTGTAGAGATGAGCAAACTTCAATTGCAAATGACCAGCTTGAGTTAAAAGCGGAAATGAAGCAGTTTGAGGTACGGCTAAAATCAGAAGAGAAAGAAATAGGTTTAGCAGAGGAAAAAGAAACAATGAATATCCTTAGCAGGATGGAAAGAAAAATAGAGGGGGTTTGTGCTTCAGAGATGGACACTTAGAATGGAAAGTCAGCTGAAATGGATGGGGATGCAGGCTGAAGGTGAGCGTAGTGAATAACAGAGTGAGGATGAGCAAAACCATGGTGGTCAACCTTGCCTAAATTTGATGAGTAGGATATGGAAACCTTTTCCATTTCATTTGAAAAAGTGGCTAAACAATTGCAGTGGCCAGTGACCATGTGGGTTTTGTTGATTCAAGCCAAAACTTGTAGGTTAAGTTTGGCAAGTATTCGCAATACAACACTATCAGATGACGGATCTGGGGTGCATGAGGAGGTAAAGAAAGTGCATATGAGCTTGGGCCAGAATCCGACAGACAACGTTTCACGAATATAATGAGGGATCCTGATCAAACATATATTGAGTTTGAAAGGATCAAACAAAGTAATTTTGATAACTGGAAAAGAGCTTTACAATGCTCTGAGAGAGACAATTACTTTGGAGGAGTTCAAATATTCACTGCCTGACATGGTGCAAACACATTTGGAAGAGCAGAGATTTAAAACGGCAAGGCTGGCAGCTGAAGTGGCTGATGATTATGAATTGATCCATAAAACATGGTTTGGCTTCTAGAATCAATTTCAGTCCATTAGGGATAGAAACTGGGGCAAAGAGAAATCCTCACGTGGGGGAGAAAGGTAGATCTCGAAGAGGGTCATAAGGATAACTTCGTACAGGCTAAAAAGTAAACACTTGAAGGAAACAAAGAACTTAAATTGGTCCGGTGCTTTCATTGCAATAAATTAGGTCACATGAAATCACTGTATTGGAGGGTTCAGGAAGAAAAAATACAGATGCAGGAAAACAGGATAAGCTTGGAAGTTTTGCTGGGGTGGCAAAAGAAAACACAGTGGAAGCTAGAAAGCTGCATCAGAGTGTATAAACTGATCAGAGGTTTGTTAAAGAGGAAGTGGCAGACTGATTAGAAATTATACCTGGAAAGGGAAAGTTTACAGACATAGAGCATGTAAAGAGGATGCAATATTCAGGGACACAGGACCCTCTTGGTCCGTGATTTTGAAAGATCAGGAGATATATACTCCAGAAGGACTACTTCCAGAAAAGGTACTGCTAAAGAGAATTCACCTTGAGACAAAAAGCGCATAATGATGTAAAGCGAGGATTGTGTGTCCAGAAAAGTGTGGAGAAATTGTAGGAGTATTGGACAAACTCTCAGCTCCAGGAATACAATCTATCCTTGAAAAAATACAGCTGAATCACCGGTAGGAGTGCTGCCTACTCTGGTTGAAAAGCCACTGGAGACACAGGCAACTGAAGCAATGCAGAAGTCTAATCCTGGAAGTTACCTGAGTGTGGGTAACGAAGCCGCAATGTCATCAGTTGAAACAGGAGATATCAAAAATGTAAAGATAAGGAAGCGGAAGTGACAGTTACAGAGACTTTATTCCATCAGGTAGTTGTGAACAAATCTATTGAGCAAACAGGTCATCATGCAAATATTTGAGTTCATTTAAACTAATTGTTTTATATCAGAAAGAAAAAAGGGTAAAGCAATTTTACCAAAAAGCATATACATTAGGAGTTTTGAATGTATCCCTGAGTGTTATTGCCCTAAAAATGATGTGCACATGAGGAGATGGAGACTATCACATACTCAAGGAGATGACAATTGGGCAGAAGTTCATCAAATCGCATTGCCAATGGGATACAGAAAACAGGTGATGTGAATGGCGCATGAGCTACCACTTAGAAGTCATTTCGGAGTGAGGAAAACACAGGCTGAAAGACAGAGACATTTTTACTGGTCTGGACAGCAACAGAATGTAATTGAATTTTGCCAGTCGTGTCATACATGTCAGGGAATTGGAAAAAACACAAGTGTTAATAAAACCTGCGCCTTTCCTAACTATTCCTGCATTTGAAGAACATTTTACAAGAGTCTTAATTGATTGGCTAGGTCCCCGACCTCAAACAAAAAGGTGCACACCAGTATTTGTTAACAATAATGGATGTATCCACTAGATTTCCAGAGGCCATTACAAGATGCAGCATCACATCTAAAAGAATTGCAAAGGAATTACTCTTTTTAAAGAAATAGACACGGACTACCACTAGAGATAAAGTGAGGTCAAGGTTCAAACTTCACATTTAATTTATTCACTATGATGTCTTAGGAATAAAGCAATTCAAATCTACTGCATACCATCCAAAATTGCAGGGAGCGCTAGAAAGGTGACATTAAACATGAAAGACCATGTTGAGGGCTTATGATCTGGATTATCCAGATAATTAGAGTGAGGGAATTCCTTTTGTGCTTTTTGTGATCAGGGATGCAACAAATTAACAGAGCAAATTCAATCCATTTGAATTATTTTTTGGACATTAAGTGAGAGGACCATTAATATTGATTAAGGAGAAAATAGTAAATCAGAATTCAAAGGCCACACATTTGGATTAGTTCTCAAACTTTAGGGAACGTGTCATAGTGCTGGGGAGTTGGCTGGACAGCATTTAAAAGTATTGCAGCACGCAATAAAGCAGGAAGCGGACAGGAAATCAAAAAAATGCAATTTTGCGATCGGAGATATGGTATTCCTGTTACTTTCAGTTATAGGTGAACCTTGAAAAGCAAGGTCTGTGGACCTTATCAAATACAACTGACATAGAGTGAGGATAACTACTTGATAGGGACTCCAGAAAGAAAGAAATCTCACAGCGTATGTCATGTGAACATGCTCAAAATGTACTTTGATGGGGAAGGAAAGCCAGAGGACAAGGTGTTCATGATTACGGCACAGAATTAAGAACCAAATTCAGAGGATTGTGAATCGGACATTTCACAAATTAAAGTGGACAATCAGGTACTTGTCTAAAATTGGGATGATTGATTGATTTACCTTCATGAGAAAAATTGAAATGATCAGAAAGAGTTATTACTATCACATGTGGAATTACGCAGAAATTAACTTGGAAGTACTCACATAACTGTGCATAATGTAGCTCTCGGAGATGTCGTTACGATTAACCAACATCCTGACAGGCATAACCCACTAATGTTGGCACAGGCTCAGAAGGAGATTGAATGCAAGCTCTAAGATGACATAATCAACATGTGTTACAGTGACTGGAAATCACCTATAGTCATGGTGCCAAAGTCAAATGGTACCCAGCGATTATGTATGGACTATCGTAACGTCAATGCAGTTAAAAAGATTGATGTATACCCAGTTCCACAGTTGGAAAACTGTGTTGAAAAT
Organism: Chiloscyllium punctatum; assembly: GCF_047496795.1. Taxonomy (NCBI): domain Eukaryota; kingdom Metazoa; phylum Chordata; class Chondrichthyes; order Orectolobiformes; family Hemiscylliidae; genus Chiloscyllium; species Chiloscyllium punctatum. Next base: position 80,258,000 of record NC_092754.1, read on the forward strand.
GTGGGGCAAGCAACTTACATTTGGTGTGTAAAATGTGCTGGCCATATGACAGGGACTAACCAATAAATTGTCGGATTATCCAACCTGTGGTTTACATTGATGACCTTGTGATTTTTAGTGGCTCATGAAAGGAACACTGCAGCATCCAACAGACTTGTTCGATCGACTTCGGAAGGCAGGCTTGGTGGTAAATTGAGCGAAAAGTGAATTTGCCAAAGCAAAGGTCACCTTCCTTGGCCATGTTATTGGACATAGATGAATGGTGCCATGGAGATTTAAAAGTGATGGTAACTGGGACATTTTGCATCCTGTTGACAAAAGGAGCAGTTCCTGGGATTAAGTCGATTTTATCAAATGTTTGTGCCTCATTTTCGCAGTGTGACTGCTCCACTCACTGAATTATTTAAGAAAGGCAAGAAGTTTCACTGGACAGAGGACTGTCAGAAGGCATTTGAGGCATTTGAAATATGTGTTAACCACTGCCCACGATCAGACACACCTGATTATGCAAAAACATTCAAGGTGGATTTAAATGCGAATGATGTGGATTTCGGTGCTGGGCTCCTGCAGGAAGATGACGAGAAGACAAAGAGACCTATTGGGTATTCCTCCAAGAAGTTGAATGATCATTAGTAGAAATATTTAACAGTTGAGAAAGAGACAGTGAGCTTTGTGTTGGTATGACAACATTTCAGTGTTTATATTAACAGCAACGTATCAGAGACAACCATTTACACTGATCACAACTCAATGGGGTACTTTTGAGAAATGTTAGGACAAAAATGTGAGACTGTTTAGCTGGACCCTGTTGCTACAGCCATTCAATTAGAAAATTGTGCACATGGCAGGTCTTGAAAACATGATTTCCAATGCATTGTTGACACTTGAGTGACAAATGGAGGCACTCAGTGATGGAAGTACCACACACTGAATCTGGATGTAATTGTGCATGTTTACATGTTTACAGTAAACGAATGTACATGCTCATTGTAGAGTATGAACTACTATTTTTGGGAGTTTTGAAAACTGAAGCTATCTTGGATATTGAAGATTCAGTTTTATATTGGAGGAGTTGTCACACAGGTAGTACCTTTACAAGGTTATGTTGTCCTTGATTTTTTTTCAGAGAGGTTCTAAATGGCCCAATTTTCCAACATGTTTCAATTTTGAATGCTTCATTAGGGTCCTTTGTTTTTTTTTTTTACCTAACATTTAATGCCTTGGGAAGTAGGCTGTCAAGCCTTTTTAAAAAACTGGTATAATCAAGGGGATGTGGTCAGCTCTCCTGCTGCACAGGTCAGTTCAGTTCGAGGGTTAGTTGAGTCAGGTTCACTGTTGAAATTGGATGCTCTCCCCCTCCTTCAGTCCTCTGACTTTGTAAACTATAAGCTTTTTTGTGTAATTTTTACTCTTTGTTCCCGTGGGTTTGTTTATTGGGATTGTTGCAAGTAATTTGGATCAGCATCCTTAATTCGAGGTAGCCTGTCAGTTTTGGATAGGATGAATTATTCAGGTACGGTGTTTTCAGTTCGTTGTGTTTCATTCCTTATATTTACAAATACATTCTGTTTGTTTAAAAGTCGGCAGTCGGACCAAATAATTCACTCTGGGAATATTCACTATACACTTACCTTCAACAAATGGCAACATTAAAGACTGGGCTATGTGCTTAAGAATGTTTTGAGTGGTCGGTCCTGGCCCATAACAATGTACAATAACCTTGTTTATTAAAAGTCATGAATTAATGAGTAAGGGATGGATTGAATATGATAATGGCTATGAGACAGAAAGGCTGCGGCCAGTGGTTGAGAAGACCTGAGGGGAGTGCAGCAATATCTCCCAGTCACTCGTATTCAGCCATCACTGTTTCTGACAAATGGAATGAAATGCAGTGCAGAGCAAGATAACAGACGACCTTTGGTACATGGAATGCTGAACGACAATGTGAACGGAATAGGATAATTTCAAATGTGATGTACATCATTATAGTTTATATATAGACTGTTTAATCACAGGTTAACAGGTTGTTAACATTGTTTATATCGGGACGGGATGTACACAAATAAAAAACAGACACAGATTACAAAATGTGTTGGGTTACAGTGAGTGGCAGCAGAGTAAGAGTGAAGACACAGCTCATACTGAGCTGGTACAGTGATGATGGGCTGCATGACAACCATATTTACTGTAATTATTCATAGAAACGTATTGAAAATGTTCAGAGACTGAGGAGACAAGTCTCATCGTGAAACACACAGACAATATCATAATTAATAAACTATTTCTACTGTTCATCAAGTGTAGCTGTCTCTAAAAGGCCTTTCAAATCAAAATCACATTGGTGAGATCCACACATTTATTTTCAGAACTTAAAGAAGAAACAGACTCCAGTGTAATATTTGTGTTACTGGCACAAGTGATAGGAACAGGAATGGAGCATATTGTCCAAATATAACCAACATCCATTTTTCTCTGCTCTGATGCTGCCTGAACTGTGGGCTTTCTCTCCAGCATTTTCAATTGGTGCAATAGCAGGAAACAGAGTAATGGTGAGCGGTTGTTTTTTGAACTGAAGGCTTGTGCCCACCAGTGTTCCACAGAGGTTGGATCTGAGTTTTCTTTGTTTGTCATTTATGTAAATGATTTGCGTGAGAACATCGAAGGCATGGTTTGTAAGTTTGTGGGTGACACCAAAACTGGTGGCACATTGGACAGTGAAGAATGATTTCTAAGAATACAAAAGGATCTTGATGAAATGGGTCAATATACTGACAGATAGCAGATAGAGTTCAAGCTGGATGAATGTGAGGTGCAGGCAACAGTGCGTGTTTGTTGCTGTCTGTTGCACCAGGAATGGAATTATTTTATTCCCCATCGCCTGCGTTCAAAACATGATATCCTTCATGATCTTTGAGAGGCCTAATCCTCTCTATGGTTACCTTCTTGCTGTTAATGTAGTTGCACAATATTTTTGGATTATCCTTAACCTTATCTGCCCATTCTATCTCATATCGCCTTTTTGCTTCACTGATTTCTCTCGAAATAATGCCCCACACTTTATATTGACTAAGAGATTAAATTGAAGAAAGTTGTCTATATCTAAAGTAAGGTTTTCTTTGATTCTTGAATAAAAGCTCGGCACAGTGGCACAGTGGTTAGCACTGCTGCCTCACAGCGCCAGAGACCCAGGTTCAATTCCCGCCTCAGGCGACTCTCTGTGTGGAGTTTGCACATTCTCCCCGTGTCTGCGTGGTTTCCTCCCACACTCCAAAGATGTGCAGGTCAGGTGAATTGGCCATGTTAAATTGCCTGTAGTGTTAGTTTAGGGGTATGGGTGGGTTGTGTTTTGGCGGGGCGGTGTGGACTTGTTGGGCCGAAGGGCCTGTTTCCACACTGTAAGTCATCTAATCTAAAAAAAAACTGTAGTTGTCCATTGTTCCTTAATCTTCCCTTCACTTTAACAGGAACATAATGCCTCTCAACTCCCGTCGTCACAATGTTGAACGGCTCCCACTTGCCAGACATTGTTTTACCTGCTGACAGTCTAATCCAATCAAATTTGATAAGTCCTTGTCCCATGCCATTAAAATTTATGGTACTCCAATTAAAAAAAAATATGAATTAAAGGCTTATTCTTTTCCATAACTATTATGAAACTAATAGAATTATGATTGCAATGCCCAAAACGTTCCTTCACATTTACTTCAATCACTTGCCCTGCCTAATGCATAAAAGAAGCCTACTTTTGCTCCTTCTCTGTTAGAATCATCTGGATATTGATGAAGAAAATTTTCGTGAACATATTTGACAAATTCTTCACCATCCAACCCTTTAACGCTGCGGTAGTTCCAATCAATTTTAATAAAATTAAAAACCCCATTATTACAACCTTATTTAGAATAAATATATCCGCGATCTCCCTACATGTTTGTTTCTCAATTTATTTCTTACTGTTGGAGAGCATATGGTACAATACAATCAATGTGTTCTTTCCTTTCTTATTTTTAATTTCGACCAATATATTTTCACTGGACGGTTTGTCACAAAAGAGCATTTAGTGCTATCTGTTCAAAGTGAACTTTATTTTCTTATTTTTAATACTACCTGCGTATTTTTACTGGATAATTCTTCAGAAAAAACTTTCCCAGTTCCAGCATAAATTTATTCCTTAATCAAAAATTGCAGACTGCCCCCTCCCTGCCCTCTGCATATCTGTTTCCATCCTTTCTCTGACACTTAACAGGTGGAACATTGAATTGCTAGTCTTGAACATCTCTCAGGGGAAAGTGAGGACTGCAGATGCTGGAAGTAAGAGTCGAGAGTGGGGTGCTGGAAAAGCACAGCATGCAGCATCCAAGGAGCAGGAAAATCGACGTTTCAAACAAAAGCCCTTCATCAGCCCATTCCTGATCAAGGGCTTTTGCCCAAAATGTTGATTGACCAATTTTCTGTAATACATATGGTGTCCCGATCCCATGTTCTTAAACATGCCCCGAGTTCATCAGCCTACCCTGTAAGACCCCTCACTTGAAATAAATGCAACTTCCTGCTTCAGAATTACTATATACTTGTGACTCTCTCGTTTTTCTTTTCTAATTGACGTGCTATCCTCACATTCATAAAATTCTCCATCCATCCTACCATTTATAATTCTACTTGGAATATCCCCCTTGTCAACTCAATCAACATAATGTCTTCCTACATACAAGGAGCAAATCTCCCTGCTAAGATATTGGTTGCTTTCCAGTTTAGATTAGACCAATCCTTTCTGAACAGGTCATTTCTATTCTAAAATTGATTCCAATTTCCCAAAAAATTGAAATCCCTCAACAATACAGTAGCTCTTCAGCCGCTGGTTTTTCTCCATTAACCTTTTGTTCCTTCCCAGTTGGGTTTTGCATTGGGAAGAATCCAGAATGTATTGCTTTAAAGGTTTTATTATTAATACTCTACCTCACCTTTTAAGTTCACTCTGTACTGCTTTAATCTTTCCCTAAAAATATAATTCCTGCCAATATCTACAATAATGGTTGGCTACTCAATCTCACCTTTAACAATGTGCTTGAAATGTTTTGAGACGTTCTTAATCTTAGCACAGGGAAATCTACAAACCCTCCTCACTGCCACAGAATCTTAAGTTAATGTCCCTGAAAGAAAAGTCCACTAAAGCAATCATTCTACAAAATCTTCTCAAACGCTGCTGAACATAAGAATCAATCCAAGTGTCCAACAATTGACTGTTCTTCCATTTTCCTCAGAGAGACAATCCCCTTCAGCTGTTCTAAAAGCTGAAAAGCATTTTGGTAGAGGAATAGTCACCAGAGAATTTCTTTCTTATCTTTCCTGAGAGCCACACTTCTATATGACTGATATGCTGGATAATATTTTTTTTCCAAATCTTCCAGCCATCTTTTTTTAAAAGCATAAAATTTAATAATTTGTTTCCATTTCAAGGTTGACTTGACGATATGATTTGATCTCCTTCTGTAAGTCTATATACAGAATTTAGTTGAATCTTTATTCTCATCACTCCAACTATTTCAAACAAAATTATGAATCTATCTCTATCATCGAGATGGAATCTTCCTTCTGCTCTGTCTATTGCAGGGAACAATACATAGAACATTATCCTGGTCCACGTGGAACACAAATGTTGCAGTGAAAGCCATCTAAACCTAATCCAGTACTAATTACGTACAAGCTTAATTAATAAATCATACAGAGAAACATAGTATAAAAGTAGAATTCAGCTCCATGTCCAAAATAAATTTTGTGGCTCCCTCGTAAAAAAGAACTCAACTGCATCACGCTGTAAATTCATCAAAATAGGAGCAACAAGAGAACTGAATTCTCAAAGCTTTCCCTGTGAACAACATCTGAAGAATAGAAGAAAATCAGGGCTTAGTTGTGAACTTCATAAATGATGATGATGAGAATGGGAAGGATGGAGTTTGGAGGGAATGGTAAATAATTTTGTGGATGACAGAAAGAGGAGCTGGTCGTTCACAGTGAGGAGGAACGTGTGAGGGTACAGGATGGTATAAACCGGTAGTTCAGATGGACAGATCAATCGCTAATGAAATTTAACACTGATACCTTTCAGAAGTAACAAGACAAGAGTGTACTCAAACTGAAGAGAGGCTGGGTCTACTTGATTTTACGTTTAAGCAAAGAAGGCTGAGAGGTGGTCCTGATGGATGTGTTTAACAAAATGAGGAGTCTAGACAAGGAAAACATAGAGTAGCTCTTCCCCTTACTCGAAGGCTCAATAATAAGGAAATAATTCATTGAACTAAATTTATTGAAATAATACACTGTTTTTTCCATTCCACTCGTCATTGTGGTTGAAAATGTGTTGCTGGAAAAGCGTAGCAGGTCAGGCATCATCCAAGGAGCAGGAGAATCGATGTTTCTTTAGGAATCCTGAAGAAGGGCTCATGCCCGAAATGACGATTCTCCTGCTCCTTGGATGCTGCCTGACCTGCTGCGCTTTTCCAGCAACACATTTTCAGCTCTGATCTCCAGCATCTGCAGTCCCCACTTTCTCCTCACTCGTCATTGTGCTCTAACACAGGTACATTTTCCTTATATGATCTAAAGACCAATATGTGCCCGTTCCTTGACATGCCGAGAACGATATAAAGAATTAAAAGGGAATTACGTCGGGAGTCGGGTGTCCATTTGCTGAGAGGTGTGAGGGCGGAACGAAAGAATTCTGGGAAGTCATATATTTGTGTGGTTGCATTACCCGAAACACTACTCGGGTAATGTCTCCCACCCAGCTCCTCCTCTGACCAAAAAAAACTTCTGTGCGCCAGATTGGTAAGGTAGCGAGTTTATTTTTTATTCCTTTTTTTTAACAGTCTCTTTGTGAATTTAGAATCATGGGAATGGTAGTGAGGGCAGTTGAATGTTCCTCCTGCAGAATGTGGGAGATAAGGCTCACCACTCGTGTCCCTGCTGACGACATCTCCAGCTCCTCGAAAACCGCATTAGGGAACTGGAGCTGGAGCTGCATGAACTTCGGATCATTCGGGAGGTAGATGGAGTTATTGAGAGGAGTTACAGGGAGTTAGTCACTTCTCAGGTACAAGAAAAAGGCAAATGGGTTACAGTCAGGGGATGGAAAGGGAAACGGCAGGCAGTGCAGGGATCCCCTGTGGCCATCCACCTCAACAATAAGTATACCGTTTTGAGTACTGTTGGGGGGGGGGGCTTACCTGGGGAAAGCAGTGGGGCAAAGGGCTCTGGCACAGAGTCTGTCCCTGCTGCTCAGAAGGGAAGGGGAAGAGGAGCAGAACAGTATTCATTGGGGACTCCACAGTTAGGGGGACAGATAGGAGGTTCTGTGGGAACGAGAGAGACTCATGGTTAGCGTGTTGCCTCCCAGATACCGGGGTTCGTGATGTCTCTGATAGTATTTTTGGGATCCTTAAGGGGGAAGGAGAGCTGCGCCAAGTTGTGGTCCACATCGGCACCAATGACATAGGTAGGAAGAGAGATGGGGATTTAAGGCAGAAATTCAGGGAGCTAGGATGGAAGCTTAGAGCTAGGGTGAACAGAGTTGTTGTCTCTGGTTTGTTGCCCGTGACACGTGCTAGTAAGGCAGGGACCAGGGAAAGAGAGCAATTGAACACATGGCGACAGGGCTGGTGCACGACGAAGAGTTTTGGATTCTTGGATAATTGTGGCTCTTTCTAGGGTAGGTGGGACATCTACAAGCAGGATGGTCTTCATCTGAACCTGAGGTGTACCACTATCCTGGGGGAGGGGAATTCACTAAGGCTATTGGGGTGGGTTTAAACTAATCCAACAGGCGAATGGGAACCAAAATTGCAGTTCGACTATAGAAAAGGTTGAGAGTAGGGAGGTCCAAAATCAACTTTCAGGGATGCAAGATGGCACCAGCAAGCAGGAAGTTGGTTTGAAGTGTGTCTACGTCAACGCCAGGAGCATCCGGAATAAGGTAGGTGAACTTGCAGCATGGGTTGGTACCTGGGACTTCAATGTTGTGGCCATTTCGGAGACATGGTTAGAGCAGGGACAGGATTGGTTGTTGCAGTTTCCAGGATTTAGATATTTCAGTAAGAACAGAGAAGATGGTAAAAGAGGGGAGGTGTGGCATTGTTAGTCAAGGACAGTATTACAGTTGCAGAAAGGATGTTTGGGAATCGTCAACTGAGGTAGAATGGGCTGACGTTAGAAATCGGAAAGGAGATGTCATCCTGTTGGGAGTCTTCTATAGGCCACCGAATATTTCCAGAGATGTAGAGGACCGGATAGTAAAGATGATTGTTAATAGGAGTGAGAGAGACAGGGTAGCTGTCATGAGGGACTTCAACTTTCCAAATATTCACTGGGAACACTATAGTACGAGTAATATAGATGGGTCAGTTTTTGTCTAGTGTGCAGGAGGGCATCTTGTCACTGTATGTAGACAGGCCAACAAGGGATGAAGCCACATTAGATTTGATACTAGGTAATGAACCCGACCTGGTGTTAGAAAAGGACGTAGGTGAGCACTTTGGTGATAGCGATCACAATTCTGTTATGTTTACTTTAGTGATAGAAAGGGATAGGTGTATACCACTGGGTAAGAGATACATCTGGGAGAAATGCAATTACGGTGCGATTAGGCAAGATTTAGGAAGCATAGGACGGGCAAGGAAACTGCCAGGGATGGACTTATTAGAAAAGTGGTGCTTATTCAAGGAACAGCTCCTGAGTGTCCGAGATAAGTATGTACCTGTCAGGGACGAAGGAAGCTGTAGAGCGTGGGAGCAGTGGTTTACGAAGGGAGTGGAATCTCTGGTCAAGAGAAAGAAGAAGGCTTATGTTAGGATGAGATGTGAAGGCTCCATTAGGGCGCTTGAGGGTCACAAGGTAGCCAGGAAGGACCTAAAGAGAGAGCTCAGAACAGCCAGGAGGAGACATGAGAAGTTGTTGGTGGATAAGATCAGGATAAACCCTAAGGCTTTCTATTGGTATTTAAGGAATAAAGGAATAACGAGAGTAAGATTAGGGGCAATCAAGGTTAGTAGTGGGAACTTGTGTGTGGAGTCAGAGGAGATAGTGGAAGGACTAAATGAATATTTTTCGACAGTATTCACTGTAGAAAACGACAATGTTGTCGAGGAAAGTACAGAGGTGTGATTGAGACAAGGTGTGATTGAGGTTCACAAGGAAGAGGTATTAGAAATCCTGCTGAGTATGAAAATAGATAGGTTCTCTGGGCCGGAAGGGATTTATCCTAGACAATAAACAATAGACAATAGACAATAGATGCAGGAGTAGGCCATTCAGCCCTTCGAGCCTGCACCACCATTCAATATGATCATGGCAGATCATTCCTAATCAGTATCCTCTTCCTGCCTTATCTCCATAACCCTTGATTCCACTATCTTTGAGAGCTCTATCCAACTCTTTCTTAAATGAATCCAGAGACTGGGCCTCCACTGCCCTCTGGGGCTGGGGCAGAGCATTCCACACAGCCACCACTCTCTGGGGAAGACGTTTCTCCTCATCTCTGTCCTAAATGGTCTACTCCGTATTTTGAAGCTGTGTCCTTTGGTTCGGCACTCACCCATCAGCGGAAACATGTTTCCTGCTGCCAGAGTGTCCAATCCTTTCATAATCTTTTATGGCTCAATCAGATCTAAACTCAACGGTATACAAGTCCAGTCGCTTCAGTCTTTCAGTGTAAGGTAATCCCGCCATTCCAGGAATTGACCTCGCTGCACTCCCTCAATAGCCAGAATGTCTTTCCACAAATTTGGAGACCAGAACTGCACACAGTACTCCAGGTGTGGTCTCACCAGGGCCCTGTACAGCTGCAGAAGCACCTCTTTGCTTCTATATTCAATTCCTCTTGTTGTGAAGGCCAGCATGCTATTAATCTTCTTCACTACCTGCTGTACCTGCATGCTTACTTTCATTGACTGGTGTACAGGAACACCCAGATCTCTCTGTACTGCCCCTTTACCTAAATTGATTCCATTGAGATAGTAATCTGACTTCCTGTCTTGCCACCAAAGTGGATAAGCATACATTTATCCACATTAAACTGCATCTGCCCACTCACATAACTTGTCCAGGTCACCCTGTCATCTCCTAACATACTCATCACATTTCACCGTGCACACCCAGCTTGGTATCATCAGCAAATTTGCTAATGTTACTATTAATACCACCTTCTATGTCATTAACATATATTGTCCAAAGCTGCAGTCCCAGCACGGATCCCTGCGGTACCCCACTGGTCACTGTCTGCCATTCCGAAATGGAGCCGTTTATCACTACCCTTTGTTTCCTATCAGCCAACCAATTTTCAATCCAATCTAGTACTTTGCCACCAATACGATGCGCCTTAATTTTACTCATTAACCTCCTGTGTGGGACTTTATCAAAAGCTTTCTAAAAGTCCAGGTACACCACATCTACTGGATCTCCCTCGTCCATCTTCAGAGTTACATCCTCAAAAAATTCAAGAAGATTAGTCAAGCATGATATCCCCTTCATAAATCCATGCTGACTCTGTCCTATCCTGTTACTACCATCCAGATGTGCCGTATGTTCATCCTTTATAATAGACTCCAGCATCTTTCCCACCACTGAGGTCAGACTAACTGGTCTATAATTTCCTGCTTTCTCTCTCCCACATTTCTTAAAAAGTGGTGTAACATTAGCCACTCTCCAATCCTCAGGAACCGACCCCGAATCTATCGAACTCTGGAAAATAATCACTAATGCATCCACGATTTCCCGAGCCACCTCCTTCAGTATATTGGGATGCAGACCATCAGGCCCCGGAGACTTATCAACCTTCAGACCTAACAATATCTCCAACACCAACTCCTGGCAAATATAAATACCCTTAAGTTCAGGTCCTTCAGCCACTGTTACTTCAGGGAGATTGCTTGTGTCTTCCCCAGTGAACACAGATCTGAAGTACCCATTTAATTCCTCTGCCATTTCTTTGTTCCCCGTAATATATTCCCCTGTCTCTGTCTCCAAGGGCCCAATTTTAGTCCTAACCAATTTTTTGCCTTGCACATACCTAAAAAAGCTTTGACTATCCTCCTTTATATTATTGGCCAGTTTACCTTCGTACCTCATTTTTCCTCTGCATATTTCCTTCTTAGTAATCTGCTGTTGCTCTTTAAAGGCTTCCCAGTCCTCAGTTTTCCCACTTATCTTTGCTATGTTATACTTTTTATCTTTTAAATTTATATGTTTCTTAAATTCCCTCGTCAGCCACAGCCACCCATGCCTCCTCCTTGGATCTTTCTTCCTTTTAGGAATGAACTAATCCTGCAACTTCTGCATTATACACAGAAATATCCGCCATTGTTCCTACACGGTCGTCCCTGCTAATGTATTGCACCATTGAACTTTGGCCAGCTCCTCCCTCATAGCTCCATAGTTCCCTTTATTCAACAGAAGTACTGTCACTTCCGACTGTACCCTCTCCCTCTCAAATTGCAGATTGAAGCTTACTGTATTATGGTCACTACTTCCCAATGGCTCCTTCACTTCGAGGTCTCTGACCAATTCTGGTTCGTTACACAATACCAGATCCAGAATTGCCTTCTCCATGTTCGGCTCCAGCACCAGCTGCTCTAAGAATCCATCTCTGAGGCACTCCATAAAGTCTCTTTCTTGAGGTCCAATACCATCCTAATTCTCTCAGTCTACCTGCACGTTAAACTCCCCCATAACAACTGTAGTAACATCTTTACAACAGGACAATTACAGCTCCTGATTCAACTTAAATCCGACATCCAGACTACTGTTTGAGGGCCTGTAGATGACTCCCAAAAGGGTCTTTTTACCGTTAGTATTTCGCAGCTCTATCCACACTGACTCTACGTCCCCTGACTCTAGGTCCCCCCGCGCATGGGACTGAATATCTTCCCTTACCAACAAGGCCACCCCACCCCCTCTGCCCTCAGTCTGTCCTTACAATTGCACGTGTAGCCTTGAATATTCATTTCCCAGGCCCTGTCCACTTGAAGCCACGTCTCAGTTATGCCCACAATATCGTATCTGCCAATTTCCAAAAGAGCCTCAAGCTCATCCATCTTACGTCTCATGCTTCGTGCATTCATGTAGAGAATTTTTAATTTGTTACTGCTGTCACCCTTCCCATCAACCCCTATTTCACTCAACCTTACAGCATGATCCCTTCCCGAGTTTTCTGCCTCATTGATACAGTTGTCTTTCTTGACTTCTCCTGTTATAACTTTCCCTTCATTTTCCTTTTTAAACATCCAGTTTGTCCCTTCCCCCCGCTACTTAGTTGAAATGTAGCGGTGTTGCAGTAGAAAATCTGCCTGCCAGAATGCTGGTCCCTAACCTATTAAGGTACCAACCGTCTCTCTTGTAGAATTTATGCTTACCACAAAATATACCCCAGTTATCCAAGAAATTAAATCCTTGCTTCCTGCACCAGTTCCCCAACCACACGTTCAAGTCCATTATCTCCCGGTTTCTGGCCACACTAGTCCGAAGAACTCGAAGCAAACTGGAGATTATCACCTTGGACGTCCTGTTTTTCAGCCTTCTTCCGATTTCTCCGAAGTCCCGCTGTAGTCTATTCCTCCTCTTCTTCCCGACATCATTTGTGCCGACATGTACCACCACCTCTGGCTCTTCACCCTCATCCTTAAGGATTTCCAGCACTCTGTCCGCGATGTCTTTCACCCTGGCACCAGGAAGGCAACACATCATCCTTATATCCCGTCTGCTACCACAAAAATCCCGGTCAGTTCCTCTTCACGATGGAGTCCCCTATTACCACGGCTCTGTGTGATGTCCGACTCTTCCGCTCTGCCTCTGCGCCAACTTTTGATTGACAGACCTGGCCACCTTGCGAACTGGCAGTGTCACCAGTCTCTACTGCTTCCAAAAGATTCAACTTGTTCCTGACAGGTACTTCTCCCGGGGTCTCTTGCACCTGTCTCCTCTCTGCCTTCCTCATCGTCTGTTCTCTTCTGGCATGAATGGTGTAATAACCTCACTGAAGGTCTTGTCCAGAAAGATTTTGTTCTCTTGGATGAGCCTAAGGTCCTCGAGTTATTTCATCAGCGCTGCAATATGCTCTGTCAGGAGCTGAATGTGCACACACTTTGCACACATATACGAGACACACCAGAGTCGTTGACCTCCCACATCAAGCACGTAGCACACTGAACCAGCTTGGCAATCATGTCTTCACTCTTCAGCTGTGGCGTAATCACTTCACTCAACCTCCTTGTCAAAGTCTCCTGAGCTGAAGCCTCACTCTTCGATCCAAACTTCCTTCGACCCCCTTTTTGTGGCAAGTCTGTGGACTCTTAATTTAGGTTAGAGGAGGAGGGAGGGAGGGAGACCCTACTTTATTGGACCTGGGGTTTAGAATACACCCACTCTAATAGCAATCACTTACCTTCCCGACCGGCTTTGCGCTCCGCCTGAACTTCCGCCCAGCTCCCGCCGCTCTCTACTGCGAAAATGATCCTCTGGGAAGCCAGGGAGCAGATTCCGAGCCTTTGGCATTGATCTTTAAATCGTCATTGTCTACAGGAATAGTGCCAGAAGACTCGACGATAGCAAATGTGGCTCCCCTGTTCAAGAAGGGGAGTCGAGACAACCCTGATAATTATAGACAAGTGACCCTTACTTCAGTTGTTGGTAAAGTTTTGGTAAACGTTATAAGACCTTTGAGGTATAATCATCTCAAAAGAATAATTTGATTAGGGATAGTCAGCACGGTTTTGTGAAGGGTAGGTCATGCCTCACAAACCTTATTGATTTCTTTGCGAAGGTGATCAGACAGTAAAAATTAAAGCAAACCGGTTGATGTGGTGTATATGGATTTCAGCAATTGTTCAATAAATTTCCCCACAGTAGCGTATTGTCCAAAATGCGGAGTAATGGGATTGTGAGAGATATAGCAGTTTGGATCATTCACTGGCTTGCTGAAAAAAGACAGAGGATGGTGGTTGATGGGAAATGTTCATCCTGGAGTCCAGTTACCAGTGGTGTACCGTGAGGGTCAGTGTTGAATCCACTGCTGTTCGTCATTTTTATGAATGACCTGGATGACGGCGTAGAAGGGTGGGTTAGTCAATTTGCAGATGATACTAAGGTCTGTGGAGTTGTGGATAGTGACGAAGGATGTTGTAGATTACAGAGAGACATAGGTAAGCTGCAGAGCTGGGCTGAGAGGTGGCAAATGGAATTTAGTGTGGACAAATGTGAGGTGATTCACCTTGGTTCGAGTAAACGGAATGCAAAGTAATGGACTAATGGTAAGATTCTTGGTAGTGTAGATGAGCAGAGAGATCTCAGTGTCCAAATACACAGATCCTTGAAAGTTGCCACCCAGTTTGACAGGGTTGTTAAGAAGGCATAGAGTGTTTTAGCTTTTCTTAATAGAGGGATCGAAATCTGGAACCATGAGGTTATGCTACAGTTGTACAGAGCGCTGGTATTGTGTACTTGGAGAATTGTGTACAGTTCAGGTCACCACATTATGAGGAGGATGTGGAAACTTTGGAAAGGGTGCAGAGGAGATTTACTAGGATGTTGCCTGGTATGGAGGGTAGGTCTTACGAAGAAAGTCTGAGGGACTTGAGGCTGTTTTCATTGGAGAGAAGAAGGTTCAGAGTTCACGTAATAGAGACATATAAAATGATCAGAGGGTGAGATAAGGTGGACAGGGAGAGCCTTTTTCCAAGTATGATGACGGCGAGCAGGAGGGGGCATAGCTTTAAATTAAGGAGTGATAGATATTGGACAGATGTCAGAGGTAATTTCTTTACTCAGAGAGTAGTAAGGTTATGGAATGCTTTGCCTCCAACGGTAGTAGATTCGCCAACTTTAAGTACATTTAAGTCGTCATTGGACAAGCATATGGACGTAGCGTAGGTTAGATTTGCTTCAGATGGAATAGTGTAGGTTAGATGGGCTTCAGATGGAATAGTGTGGGTTAGATAGGCGTCAGATTGGTATGACAGGTCGGTGCAACATCGAGGGCTGAAGGGCCTGTACTGCACTGCATTGTTCTATGTTCTATGTTCTTTGACTTATATCCACTTCACATCTTCCTTTTCTAACCAATTCAATGTTTGTATTCTCCCACAATACCTTTAACACATTTTTCATAAGATATAGATTATGGATACTTTCTAACAGAATTGATAGCATAATATTTTTACTCAATATCTAACCAATAAATTTGCAACAATGCTGAACTGTTTTGTTGTCCCATCACCCAGTTCCCAGACTGCAGTTGCAGCAAATAGTCATTAAAATTCAAAAGAATTGCCAAGTCTTTACTTCTGATCTAAGTGGTCATTTGTCCCTTTATTGTGAAATGGGCATATTAATTACGGACTGTCTGTATGACTGTAACATTTTGATGTGGATTACTCCAGGCAATTAAACATCAGGAGGTAGAACAGCGATAGGCCAGCTGGGTGCCAAGGCCTGCTGTGGGAATCAACAAAGCCTGACTGTGGTCTTTTCTCCACATTAATGTCTTGTTCCAGACACATAGAGCAACCTGCATCTCCTTCAAACAAACCTCTCGAATCCTGTGAACCCAGCGACCAACAGTGAATAAAATCCAAAGAACTGTAGAAGGTGCAACACAAGAAAATAGAAATTAGGAGTGGTGGTAGGAAATTCAACTGTGCAGTTAACCTCAATAAACACCATCTGCCAGATATAGCAATCCGCCCCATTTTCTAACCCTACCATTATTCATCTGTAAACCCTTTAGCTCCTCATTACAGCCTGTTTTACCACCTAATTTAATGCCATCTATGAATTTAGTTGCTACACTCTGTCTCTCCTTCCAGGTCATTTGGGCAGATTGTAAACAATTGAGGTCTGAGAACTGAACCCTGCAGCACCTCACTAGTTTCAGTTCGCCAGGGAAAGACCATTTATCCCGATGCTCTGCTTTGTTAGTCAGTCAATCCTCTATCCAATTCAATACTCTACCCTTAACCGCTCGGTTCTAACCGGCTAGATCAGTCCTTTATGCAGTACCTTCTGAAGTTCCGATGTCCAGCAATTGCTGTATCCCCATTATCCACCTTGCTGGTTACATTCTCAAAGAACTCCAGCAGTTTTGTCAAGCACAACCTGCCCATCATGAAACTGTGCTGACACTGGTGAATTGATCTTTGTTTTTCCAAGTGTTTAGTTATTTCATACTTTATGGTTGACTGAAGAAACTTCCCCACGACAGAGGGTAAACTCACTGGTCTACAGTTTGTGATTTTTTGTCTATCTCCTGTTTTGGGAACGAGTACTACATTATTAATTTTCCAATACATCGGTACCGTTCCAGAATTCAAGGATTTTTTTGAATATCCTAACTAACATATCCACTATCTCTGCTGTTACATCCTTTAATATGATATACCGCAGGCCGAGGGTCTGACCTGTCTATAATCCCATCAATGTATTTTATATCTTCTTCCTCGTCATCGTACTTCCATCATGATCCTTTGCAGTTGTTTTAAATTTTGAGAAGAAGTTATCTTGCACTGTGAAAACAGAAAGTGTTGGTTTTGCCGCTGTCATTTCTGAGTTTCCCATTGTTACCTCGCCATTTTCATCCTCTCAAAGGCCAACATTTGCTTTCAGCATTTTAAAACTTTTTGACTACTCAGAGAAGTGTTCTTTATCATTTCTTATGTTTTCTTCTCATTTTCTTTCATAGCCGTTTTGATGATGTTTTTAGTCGCCGTTTGCTGACAATTGAAATGTTTTTCTTTAATTCATTAAAGGATGAGCGTGTCGCTGGTTAGACAGCACTCATTGTCTGTCCCTAATTGCACAGAGGGCAGTTAAGCGTCAACCAATTTAGTGTGGCTTTGAAGTCATATGTAGGTCAGACCAGGTAAGGAGGGTGTTTTACTATCCTAAAGGACATTCATGAAACATATGGGTGTTTCCAACAATGAGCAATGGATTCATTATCATCAATAGACTCTTAATTCCAGGTTCATATTGGACTTAAATTCCACTATCTGCCATGGCGGCATTTGAAGCCATGTCCCCAGAACATTATCTGGATTAGCAGTCAGCAGTAATACCACCAGACAAGAACCTTCATGTTATTGTTGACTTCCTTGTTAAGACATGGATTGCTTTTCACCTTTTTACAATACTTCATCCACTCAGGATTACACTTTATTTGAGGGGTTTTGACTTTCTCCCGAAGTAGTTGCCACTGTTCTTCAAATGTCTTGTACTTTAATCTTTTTGGCATGTCCAATCAGACCAAGCCCTTCCTCAGGCCAGTAAAATTATCAGTGTCCAACACTAAGTCTCTCCTATGTGACTCGGTCTTCGCTGTTACAGTCTGAATGTGAAACTCCAACATATTGTGGTCACTCTTTCTAAGATGATCCTGTACTACAATATGATTTATCGCTTCTTTACATTATGTAATACCAAAGCCAGTTCTCTGGTTGGTTCCATTACATGTTAATCAAAGAATTATCCATCATATATTCGACGAATCGTTCTTTGAGGGATACCCTTGCCAAATTAATTAATCCAGTCAATTTGCATGCTTACATTCCCATAATCACCACTGTGGTCTTGTCTCAAGCCATCGTTATTTCCTGGTTCATGCTATTCCCTACTTTGAAAGTAATTTGTCGTGTACGTGCGTGGGTGGGGGTGGGGGTGGGGGGGGGGGGAAGGCGGTCGTAGTTTGTGGGCTGGAAATGCTCCTACCAATAGGTTTCTTTCAATGTGTTTTATTTCAAACCAGACTGATTCATCAGTATTGTTCCACGTGCTAATATCATTTCTTAATACAGCCTTGACATAGTCCTTAACCAATACAGACACTCCACCTGCTGTTCTTTCTTGTTAGAATACTGAGTAGCCTTGGACATTTAACACCCTAGTCCTACCTTTATGTAACCACATTTCAGTCATGCCCACCATGCCATACCTATTTATACCTGTTAGCACGATCAGCTCATTCATTTTATTCCAAATACTGCACACATTTAGTTAAAAAAACGTTTTAACATAAGTTCTATTGATTTAGCTTGCCCTTTTAATATTTGTGTGCACAGGCGCTCCATCCTTATTTATTGATCCCTGATAATAGTGAGCCTATCCTTTACTCCAACTTCCAACTCACGTTTTTAAAATTGATGTGAATAGTTCCCTCAGCATGGTCATTAAAATGATTCTGTATGTTTAATTGACAAACCTTTACTTTCTGCTCATTTTCTGACCTGCTGCTTACGTTCCCATCCTCCTGTATCATTAGCTTAAATCTGCACGATCACACCTCCCTTTCAGGATGTTGGGGACCCTCCAGTTAAAGTGCACACTTTCCTTTTCGTACAGTTCCCACCTGAGCTGAACGTGATCGGAATCATCCAAAAATCAGAAAAGCTCCTCCCAAACTAGCTCTTTGCCACATATTCAACGCGACTATCTTCCTCTTCCTTGTCTCACTTCCAGATGCCCAGGGAGTAATCCCAAAAATATAATCCTGGAGATCCTGCTTTTCAACTCACTCCTAACTCTCTGAACTTCCTTTGCAGGGCATTTCAAAGTTTCACTCTTCTTACTTATATTATTGGTGTCAATGTGAACCATGACCACTGGCTGTTTACCCTCCCACTTCAATACACCCTGAGCATGCTCAGAGACATTCTTGATCCTGGCGCCAACCACCCTTTTTATGAAGAAATCATAGAATCATAGAATCCCTACAGTGGGAAAACAGGCCATTTCAAACAGCACGTCCACGCTGACATTTTGAAGAGTAACCCATTCTGACCCATTCCCCTACTCTGTTACTCTGCATTTACCCCTGACTAATGCACCTAAGCCGCACATCGCTGACCACTATTGGCAAAGCAGAAACAATCCAGACCCATTCCTCTACATTATGTTGAATCTGCTATCTCACAAGAGATAATGACAGAACGACTGAGCATTTCCAGCATCTTCTGGTTTTGTCATTGATGTTGATTGCAAATTGATAAAAACGTATGCAACAAAGAATTGAAAAAAAAAACAAGGTGAATTTAAACTCTCAAGAGAAAACTAATTATTTAGTCGTTCAATGATCCCTGTAAAGGTTCATTACATTACTGCTGTTCTGTCCATGGGAACTTTGTTCACTTTCCCAATCCATGAATAAAGGAGGTTTTTACATTTCTTTGATATCAGAAAGTTTGGAAACGTTGCACATTTTCTTTTTCATATGGGAATGTGATAACATTGGATTCTTCCATCTCAGTCTAATTACACAGAATTATTCACAAAACGCACACATACATACACACATATACACGCATATGCATACACACATAGACACACACAAACACACATGCAAGCACACACACACATACACACACACACGCATGTACACAATGTAATTCTTTGTCAAAGAATACCAGTAACAATGTAATTGGAATGATAACTGGAAAGTAGGATTTAGGTAAAGGAAAGATGAGAGAAAATTCGGCTTTTGGAACAGAAAAGAGTATCATGGGAACTTACTAAGTTGATCAAATTTATGGGAAGCTATGCAAGGCAGATAAAAGTTACTGTTATGAAGGTGTAGAGAGAAATGTTAGATTTAACAGAGATTGGAAGCTGGCACAAAGTGTTCTGAAAGAAGTTAAATGCAACATTTGACTGTGAAATCAATAGCTGAGTTGCCACGAAACGAAATCCAATTCAAATTCGGCCAGTTTAAATATCGCCCCAACAAACTGAAATCAAATTGAGTTTGAAATACTTGATGACTTCAAAATCAATGAAATGGTCCGATGCTTAGAGGTATAAAACTGGACATTTTGAACATTTATGGGGAGAACTGCCGAGGACATCCAGAAAGATAGACTGCGAGTTGAAGGTCTTTCTGAAAGGTACCTGTCCATAAGAGGTTTGCATAGCAGAACATCGATACCAACCAAGAGAAAGCTCTACAGAGGAAAGTATAAACGGAGAATAGACAAAGCTGACTGGTTTTGAAATGTGTTATTAATTTGTAAACCTTAATCGTTTTTTTTTGTTTTATCGGACGAGTATTGTTAAGTGGGAGGTCAAAGATACGTTCAACAATAGGGAGTTCTAAATAGTTGTTTGTTTTATTATGGGACTTAAATAACAAAATTGTTAATTTTACTTTTAATTGTTACCTCTGTAAATGAATCTTTGCGTCTCGAAATTTAACAGATTATGGCATGAGGTGACTTTTTCCTGTGTGGCTGGTTTAAATTAGGAGAGGGGTTAACCCTGCGTCGTAATAGTTTGGGGGCTTTCGTCCACGTTATGGACAAATTTAGACAGATCCAGTCTGAGGTTTGAGCAGATTTATATAGATTTGAGGGATGAAAGGAAAATAAAGTATATTTAATCATTTGCATGTTCGTGTCTGAGATCATTAAATAAAACGTCAGTGAGACAACGTGTTTAATTCCGATGACTTGTGTTTGTTTAAATTAAAAGTGAGAGAAATGGGTGTTAAAAAAAACTTCAGAGGGGTTCGAAGATGTTTCTCAAACTTGCCACGAAATCTTAGAAGGAAAGATAAAGGCCAAACGTTTAGAATTAGCAAGGAAGTTAGATTTGGATTTAACCAAGGACAAAAGTAAAGCTGAAATTGTCCGGGAACTTCTCACATTCTAAGGTGTGTCAGAAACACAGACAAGTGCAGTAGAGTGAGAAAAACAAAACGTAAATTCCAATTGAGGAAAATGCAGTTTAAAGATAAACAAAGGGAGAGAAAGAGAGAGAAGAAACAGAAAGCAAGACAGAACAGAGAGAGAGTAAAAAAAAGAGAGAAGGAGAAGGTTCTTAGCTGACCAAAAAGAGAGAGAATTTGAACTTGAGAAGTTGCGATTTAGTCAGCAAAGTCACATTAAAAGGATGGAGATTAAAAGAGACAGTCGTGTTATAATCAACTATGTCAATACTCTGCAACATTTTAATGAGAAAGATGTTGATGCCTTCTTTATCTCATTTGAAAAATTGGCCAGACATTTGGAGTGGTGTAAGGATTTATGGGTAATGATAGTTCGGATTCAAGTAGAAGGCAGGGAGAGTGAGGTATTTTCTCCGCTGTCAGATGAGGGTCACGAGATTCTCAAGAATGTCAAACAAGCTTTTTAAGTGCTCACGAATTGGTACCAGAATCATATGGACAGCAGTACAGAAGCATAAAGTAATAATCAGGTCAGACTTATGTTGAGTTTGAAATAAGTAAACATAGACATTTTGATAGATGGATGCTTGTTTTAAAAATAGATATGACCTATGAGGCTCTAATGGAGATTATTCTGCTGAACGAATTGAAAAACTCACTTCTAGAGATGATAAGAATTCACGTGGAGGAACAAAAAGTTCAGAATTTGGGAAGGGCCGTAGAATTAGCAGATGAATACATGTTGCTACATAAGACAGGCTTCCAACCAGAATTTCGTCTAGTGAAGGATCCCGTTGGGGAGATGTGGTGATGCTACACTGTAAAAGAAGCAGTACAGAATAAGAGTTTACCACAGGTTAACGAAGATATCCAAGAGGATATAAAGGAGATGAAAGGCCTCAGGTGCTTTCACTGTAATAGAGTGGGACACAGAAAGCTACAGTGCTGGTGGTTTCAGAATGGGAATTGGGAAAAGAGGTTTTCAATGCCATAAGAAGGGATATGTATGATCACAGTGCTGATAGTTAAGGAAGGGAATGTGCGAAAAGATGTGATAAAAGAAGCTAGGCCAGTCGCATTCCTGAAAGTCTGAAAGGAAACCCCAACAAGAACCGAGGAGCTGCATGAAAGTGAACAGCCTAGACAGAGTTAGTACCTGATCTCTATAAATAATTCGCCTCTGTGAGTAAAATTTACTCAGAAAAAACAGGGGGAGAATGAGAATAAGTTATAATTTAGAGAGATACAGGATCTAACCAGTTTCGAATAGTAAGAGATGGGCAACTTTGCAGTATTTCTGATCTGTTAGCCGAGAGTGTTATAATTTGTGGGATAGATGTACAGAAATTGAGCTTTCCTCACAATAAGATAGGGTTGGAGAGCCTTCTCAAGTCTGAGGAAGTAACCGTGGGAGTGGCTGACAGTGTATGAGTTCCAGGAATCCGTTTTTTTCTCGAGAATAATTTAGCAGGGTCCAAGTTAGGAGCGATACCCCTTGTTGTGGAGAAGCCCAGGAAGACCAAGAAACTGAGGAGTTAAAATAGAAATTACTGGTATTTTCCCAGACTGTACAGTAACCAGATCCCATTATCATAAGTCACAGCAGGAAGCACAAACTAAAGACAACGATGAAGGAGTTAAGGTTCTGTTAGCTGACATCCTGTTTGACATAATGGTGCAGGGAAAACATGAACAAAGAGAGGGTCAGACAAAGGTGTTTAGTCGTGAAAGGTGAAGGGATTTGCAACAGATAGGCAAGATGGTAAAACATATATAGGTGGATGCGTACACTAAAAGTGAGGCAGAGTTATTTCTGAGGATTATTGTCGGAAATATAGAATCCTTAAACGGAAATGGAGACTACGGCAGGTTAGAGCAGAGGGGTAATGTACTGAAGTGCACCAGATTGTGTTGCCGGTAGTATAGAAACAGGAAGTGTTATTGTAGCACGTGAACTACCTTTGGGAGGTCACCGGGGGGTACAAAAGACTCAGGTTAAGGGACAAAAACATTGTTATTTTCCTGGAATGTACAAAGATATGGTTAACTTCAGGCATACGTGTCATACGTGCCAAATAGTAGGTAGGCCATTGGCAGTAATGAAACCAGGACCTCTGTCGCCAATTCCTACATTCAGAAACCCCTTCATGTGGCTAAAAAATGAGTGTGCCCTCCAGAAAAGTACAGGAGGGAAAGAATTGAAGAAACAGGTGCTAGTTTCTGCCCCACAGAATGAGGAATGAATTCCAAATAGTGTGGATTTTGATGTGCCTCAAAATGTGTTAAAAATGTAGAAGTCCTTGAGCAGTAGGATAGGATCATAAACAATCTGCCTCAGGAGCATAGAACGCAGTTGAAACGTTTGTGATTGCAATATGAAGGCCTATGTAAGAATCAAACGGGGAGAACGAATGCCATTATACCTGAAGTAGACGCATGGAATACTATTCCGATAAATCAACACACCTATCAGCTTAATCCTCTCAAAGCAGGCAGGTCCAGAAGGAGGTGGAGGCTATGCTAAATTAGGTCATCATCGAAACAAGCCATTGCGAGTGGAGCTCGTCGATTATCTTCGTTCCCAAACCGGATGCGACTCAATGATTTTGGTTGGATTATTAGAAGGTCAACACTGTTACAAAATCAGACTTATATCCAATACCGACATTGGAAGACTGTATCGAGAAAGTTGGACAAGTCAGTTACACCACAAAGTTGGACTTGATGCGTAGTTTCTGGCAGGTACCTTTGTCAGAGACGGTAAAATAAATTTCTGACTTGTAACGCCAAATGGACTGTATCAATTCAAAGTGATGCCCTTTGGAATGAACAACACACCCAACACATTCCAAAGACCCTTGAACAGAGTTGTGGCCTGATTAATAATCTGTGAAACGTTTGGACGATGTAGTGATCTTTACTCGGTCCTGGAAAGATCACTTGGTACAGTTGGCAGAGCTCTTTGAATGAATACGTGTAACTAAGCTGGTGATAAAATTAAACAAAACTAAATTCACGAAAGCAGACGTGATGTTCTTGTTACAAAACATCGGTCATGGAAAGTTGACCCCATGGAACACAAAGACAAAAGTTACCCAGGAATTTCCACGACCAACCCCGAATTTAAAGGTGCTTTGCTTCTTAGGAGTCAGCGGATTATATCGGAAATTTGTTCCAAACGTCAGCAGTGTAGTGGGAACATTAAACAATTTGCTGAAGAAGAACAGATGGACAGAACAATGCCAGGAGGCATTCGACCATTAGAAAGAAATATTGACCAAGATTGAGAAAGAAATATTGAGTTTGGTACTAGCCTTACGACATTTTAATGTGTAGTCACAAACAGCGTGTTGGAGACGGTTGTGTACACGGATCCCAATCTGCTTACATTCTTTGAACACTTTAAAGACTATTTCATTGGAGTCTTAAGTTACAGACTTTTAGTTTAAAAAATAGACACGTAGAATGTCGTAAGAATGTAATCACAGATGCGTTCTCACAGATTTAACTGATAAAGTTTCGACGAGATTTGCATTTATCCAATGTAAAATATCTGTATATGGGAAAAGTTAAGGTGATCTTAGATGTCAGTTATCTGTATGTTATGGTAATGTGTTTAAAGAATAGAAAAACAAATGAGACCGTGTTTGAATTATGATGGTTCTTTTTTGAGAGAGAAGGCGTTATGAACGTGTAAAGGGTATTGTACCTTTAAGAGAGTTGAAGGATTTACAAGCACAGTGAGTTCTGGAAAATTTACAATGTAGCATTTGGATCAGCAGCTGGCAGTACCTGGGTGGCTATGAGACAAAAAATAAAATCAAATTTGTTCAATCCGTTTAAATTACGTCCCAAGAAGCTAAACTACAATCGAGTTTAAATTTTGCATTTGGCAATATTATAAAAAAATGAAATGAGCCGATGGTTTATGGTATGAAGCTGTAAACGAAATTGACCAGTTCGGTGAGAACTGTCACGTCACCAACATCTGCAGACTGCTCGGATAATAGCTCTCTTAAATTCACCTATATTTATCAATGATCTGTGAAACAGAAACACTACGGAGAATAAAAGAAGACAGAGGAAGATACAAAGAGAAGATTCGACAGCTGGCAGGTTCTGAAATTTGTCTGCTTTGGTAAATCTGAATTGGGGGTTTTTATCGGACCAGTATTGTAGAAGGGAAAGGAGTTGCAAATAGTTGTTAGGTAATTATTCCCTGTCAGACTTTAAAACAAAGTTGTTATTTTTACTTTAAATACTGACCTTTAGGATGGCTCTTGGCCGTCCGAATTTTTACAGGTTACAGCATGGGCTAAATCTTTTCTGTCTTGCAAGTTTAAATTAGCGTGAGGGGTGGGGGTGAGGATGGGGTTTACCCCGTGTTGTAACACTTTAACCCTGATTTCTCTGCAAAGATGCTGCCAGACCTGCTGAGCTTTTCCAGCATATTCCTGTCTTAGATTTCTGGTTTACGAAATCTGCAGTTCTCTTGACTTTCTTACGCGTATCTGCAGCCTTGGCTGAAATGCTCGAGGATAGGAAGGCAGCTAATGGTTTTACATTAGTTGTAATACGGCTGCAAGGAAAACCCAGGGAACTACAGACCAGTGAGTTTGATGTCAAGGATGGTGAGTGTTTGTAGGAGATTCTGAGAGGCAGGATTTACATGCATTTGGAAAGGCAAGGACTGATTCGGTATATTCAGCACGGATTTATGTCTGGGAATCCATGTCTCACAAACTAGATTGCAGTTTTTGAAGAGGTGATCGGAAAGATAGATGAAGTTAAAGCAGCATGCGTAGTCTATGTGGACCAGAGTGAGGCCCAACAATGTTCCTCATGGTAGCCTGGGTCATAAAGTTACATCACAGGGGATCAGTGAGAGCTAGCCAATTAGACACAAAATTGGCTTGACAGTAGTAGGTAAATGATGCTGGGAGAGATGTGTTGTCCAAATTGGAGGCTCGTGACCAGTGGTGTGCCACAAGAAACAGTCTGCTGCTGTTCATTGTTTTTGTAAATGATTTAGATGAGAATATAGGAACCATTGGTAGTAAGTTCGTAGACAAACCCCACACAATTGCTGTTAATAGTGGACAGTAAAGAATGTTATCTTAGAGAACAATGAGATCGCGATCAACTTGGAAATTGGGCTGAGGATTGGCAGGTAGAACTTCATGCAGATATATGTGAGTAATTGCATTTTGTTAGACAAGCCATGGCAGTATTTACACAGCTAACGGTAGGGCATTGGGGATTGTATTCGAACAGAGTGACCCAGGGTGCAGGTACATGGTTCCTTGAAAGTGGAGTCGCAGATAGACAGTGTTGTGAAGAAGGCATTAGGCACACTTACCTACATCAGTCAGACATTGAGTCCAGAAATTGGGACAACATGTTGTGGCTGTACAAGGCCACATTTGGAGTACTGAGTACAATTATTGTGGCCCTGCTGTAGGAAGGATGTTATAACCTGGAAAAGGGACAAAGTATTTAAAATGATGTGACGGAGACGGGAGGTTTTGAGATATATGAAGAGGCAGGGATTTTGTTCCTTTTGCGTAGGAGGCTGAGGAGTGACCTTACAGAGGTTTATGAATTCAAGAGTGACATGGTTAGGATAAATAGACAAGGTCTTTTGCCCAGGGTGGGGGTGTCCAAAATCAGAGATGATAAGTGTAAGGTGAGAGGGAAGAGATTAAAAAGAGATCTAAGGGCAGCTGTTTCTCACAGAGATTGGTGTATATATGTAGCGAGCTGTCAGAGGAAGAGGTATTGGTGAGTGCAATTACAACAAGTGAAAGATAATCTGATGTGTACATGAATATGAAAGGTTTGGAAGTTTAGGAAACCTGGTGAGCATGGATGAGTTGGGCCAAAGGGTCTGTTTGCATGTTGTATGACTCTAAGAGTCTACGACTCGAGAACTCCTCTTTCATCACTAATTCTTCATTGCACTCAATTATTTTCCAAGACAAGACTCCTCTGTAAATACTTTCAATGATTCAACTCGCTGAACTTTCTTAAATACAGAATTCTTGGCATTGTGGTGCTGTACACCACATCAGTAGCGGCAGCTGAAACAGCATTATATTCATACACAATCTGTAACTTTTTGACTGGGATAATCCCTCAGTCGACTCTTTCCCCCAAGCTGACAACTCTGACATCTCCCTGGGAATGCGGAAAATTATTCAGCTACGTCCAGTTCTCAAATAGAGAAATAGTTACAATCTGTCTAATTATCACAACATCAGTGTTTTCACAAAAGTCAAATTAGTTGTTGGTTTTTTTCTGACAGAGCTGTCAGGCAGCACAGAAATAACCTGCTCAGTGTGGTATCTGATAGGTACCCATGTGGAGATGGTGCTGTTGTGGAAATGTCACTGGATTACTAATCCAGACCAGGTTGATGCTCTGGCAGCTGGTGGATTAAAACAATTAATAAAATATCAAGAATTAAAATCTGCTGTCAGTAATAGTGATCTTGAAGCCAACGTCGATTGTAAACATCGGTTTCCTTCCCCAGTGTACTTTCAGGAAGTAAATCTCCCGTGCTTTCCTGGTCTGGCCTAAAAGTGACTCCAGATACACGACTTATGATAAACTCTTCAATGGTCTCTAAAACAGACAAGCAAGACACTCAAATGTATCAAACTGCTCCGAGACTTGGAAGGATAAAACCGGCAGAAAACTCGGTATCGGAAAAGGGAATGGGAAACAGTCCTGTTAACACTGCAGAGACATCCTTCTTAACATCAGAGATCCTCTGACAGCTGTACTCCAGCTGTCTCCTGATCCCTTTAGTGTTCAGAAATCCTAATTTATATTCAATGTCCTGGTTTCCACAGCCTTATGTGGGAGAGAACTCCCCAGGTTCATCAGTCTGTGAGTGCAGACATTTATTATCATCTCAATGCAGTGTGACCTGTCTGTACCTAATACTGTGGCTCCTTGTTTTAGACGTCCTAGCCAGTGGAATTACCAACCCTGCTTCCAATCTGTCTCGACCAGTCTGGGTTTTATATATTTCATTGATATCTCCATTCGTTTTCCTAAAGCCCATGGACTACAGGCCCAATCCAGTCAATGCAAGAGCTGCCCCACAAGAAGCCAGTGATCCGAGAGATCGGTCTGGTCATCCTTCACTGCTCTCCATCAATGTTAGGTTTGTTCTTTATGAGGTACGGAGACCAAAACTGCACACAATACTGCACAATGTTCGAGATAGGGTCTCACCAAGGCCCTATACAGCTGCAGTAAGACACCCTTACTCCTGGACTTAAATCTCCCTGAAATGAAGGTCAACACAACATTTATCTTCCTAACTGCTTTCTTTCCTGCAATATTGCTGTCAGTAACTGGTGTACAAGGATATCCAGGATCCAGGTCCTTTTCAATGTTACAGGTCTCCTCTTGTTGGGTCTGTGTTCACTGGTCAGTATGTCAATGCCATTCCCAGTATTGACTTCTGGGTTCAGAACTCACTGCCCTGCATGGTCCTCGGAGGGCTGCACAGAAGAAACAAGGCAGAACATAAATTACTTTAAAGATCAACATGTTTCAACGAATCCCTTTTCAAATGATAGGTTGCTGTACTATTGTTCCCACCAAAATACACACCGTCACATCCACCCCCATTGCTCTCCATCTGCCACGTATTTGCCCATTCACTCCACTTGTCTCAATCACCTTGCAGCTTTTCTACATCCTCCTCACCCACGCACAATCCGACCTCGTTTAGTGCTTGCAGCAGATTGGGAATATTGCATTTGATTCCCTCAACGAAATGGTTGACATGCATTGGGAACAGCTAAGACCCAAGCACCGATCCTTGCGACACACCATGTTCCTTCCACTTCAAAACATAGAACATAGAACAATACAGCACAGAACAGGCCCTTCGGCCCACGATGTTGTGTCGAACCTCTAACCTAGATTAAGCACCCATCCATGTACCTATCCAAATGCCGCTTAAAGGTCACCAATGATTCTGACTCTACCACTCCCACGGGCAGCGCATTACATGCCCCCACTACTCTCTGGGTAAAGAACCCACGCCGGACATCTCCCCTATACTTTCCACCCTTCACCTTAAATTTATGTCCCCTTGTAACACTCTGTTGTACCCGGGGAAAAAGTTTCTGACTGTCTACTCTATCTATTCCTCTGATCATCTTATAAAAATCTATCAAGTCACCCCTCATCCTTCGCCGTTCCACCGAGAAATGTCCGAGAACTCTCAACCTATCCTCGTACGACCTACTCTCCATTCCAGGCAACATCCTGGTAAATCTTCTCTGCACCCTCTCCAAAGCTTCCACATCTTTCCTAAAATGAGGCGACCAGAACTGCACACAGTACTCCAACTGTGGCCTAACCAAAGTCCTGTACAGCTGCAACATCACTTCACGACTCTTGAATTCAATCCCTCTGCTAATGAACGACAATACTCCATAGGCCTTCTTACAAACTCTATCCACCTGAGTGGCAACCTTCAAAGATCTATGTACATAGACCCCAAGATCCCTCTGTTCCTCCGCCTGACTAAGAACCCTACCATTAACCCTGTATTCCGCATTCTTATTTGTTCTTCCAAAATGGACAACCTCACACTTGGCAGGGTTGAACTCCATCTGCCACTCCTCAGCCCAGCTCTGCATCATATCTAAGTCCCTCTGCAGCCGACAACAGCCCTCCTCACTGTCCACAACTCCACCTATCTTCGTATCATCTGCAAATTTACTGACTCACCCTTCGACTCCCTCATCTAAGTCATTAATAAAAATTACAAACAGCAGAGGACCCAGAACTTTACCCTGCGGAACTCCACTTGTAACTGGGCTCCAGGCTGAATATTTAACATAAACCACCACTCTCTGCCTTCGACCGGTTCGTCAGTTTTCTATCCAATTGGCCAAATCTTCCTCTATCCCATGCCTCCTGACTTTCCGCATAAGCCTACCATGGGGAACCTTATCAAATGCCTTACTAAAATCCATGTACACTACATCCACTGCTCTACCCTCATCCACATGCTTGGTCACCTCCTCGAAGAATTCAATAAGACTTGTAAGGCAAGACCTACCCTTCACAAATCCGTGCTGGCTGTCCCTAATCAAGCAGTGTCTTTCCAGACACTCGTAAATCCTATCCCTCAGTACCCTTTCCATTACTTTGCCGACCACAGAAGTAAGACTAACTGGCCTGTA
The DNA here is from genome assembly GCF_047496795.1 of Chiloscyllium punctatum. NCBI lineage: Eukaryota > Metazoa > Chordata > Chondrichthyes > Orectolobiformes > Hemiscylliidae > Chiloscyllium > Chiloscyllium punctatum. Next base: position 80,287,904 of record NC_092754.1, read on the forward strand.
ATTCCCGGGGTTATCCCTATTCCCTTTTTTGAACAGGGGCACAACATTCGCTACTCTCCAGTCCCCTGGTACCACCCCCGTTGCCAGTGAAGACGCGAAGATCATTGCCAACGGTACTGCAATTTCCTCTCTTGCTTCCCACATAATCCTAGGATATATCCCGTCAGGCCCGGGGGACTTGTCTATCCTCAAGTTGTTCAAAATGTCCAACACATCTTCCTTCCCAACAGGTATCTCTTCTAGCTTAACAGTCCGTTTCACACTCTCCTCTTCAACAATATGGTCCCTCTCGTTCGTAAATACTGAAGAGAAGTACTTGTTTAAGACCTCTCCTATCTCTTCCGACTCAATACACAGTCTCCCTCTACTGTCCTTGATCGGACCTACCCTCGTTCTCGTCATTCTCAGGTTTCTCACATACGCATAAAATGCCTTGGGGTTATCCTTGATCCTATCCGCCAAGGATTTTTCATGACCTCTCTTAGCTCTCCTAATCCCTTTCTTCAGGTCCCTTCTGGCTATCCTGTATCCCTCCACTGCTCTGTCTGAACCCTGTTTCCTCAACCTTATGTAAGCCTCCTTCTTCCTCTTTACTAGACATCAACCTCCCTCGTCAACCAAGGCTCCCTCACACGACCATTTCTTTCCTGCCTGATAGGTACATACATATCAAGGACACGTCGTATCTGCTCCTTGAAAAAGTTCCACATTTCCACCACATCCTTCCCTTACAGCCTATGCTCCCAACGTATGCTCCTCAAATCCTGTCTTACAGCATCGTAATTTCCCTTCCCCCAATTGTAAAATCTACCTTGTTGTGCGCACCTATCTCTCTTCATAACCAAGGTGAAAGTCACAGAATTGTGGTCACCATCACCAAAATGTTCACCCACTAACAAGCCCACCACTTGTCCCGGTTCATTACCGAGTACCAAATCTAATATGGCCTCCCCTCTGGTTGACACTCTACATACTGCGTTAGAAAAGCTTCCTGGACACACTGCACAAACACCGCCCCATCCAATCTACTTGATCTAAAGAGCTTCCAATCAATATTGGGGAAGTTGAAGTCGCCCATGACTACGACCCTGTGGCTTCTGCATCTTTCCAAAATCTGTTTCCCAATCTGTTTCTCCACATCTCTGCTGCTATTGGGGGGCCTATAATAAACACCCAAGAAGGTGACTGCACCTTTCCTATTTCTGACTTCAGCCCATACTACCTCCAGAGGCAGACCCCCCTCAAACTTCCTTCCTGCAGCCGTTATACCATTTCTAATTAGCAATGCCACCCCCCCTCCTTTTTTACCACCCTCCCTAATCTTACTGAAACATCTGTAACCAGGAACCTCCAACAGCCATTTCTGTCCCTCATCTATCCATGTTTCTGTGATGGCCACAACATCGTAGTCCCAGGTACCGATCCACGCCTTAAGTTCACCCACCTTATTTCTGATACTCCTTGCGTTGAAGTATACGCACTTGAGCCCATCTCTGTGTCCGCAAGTAGTCCCTGTCAGTGCTACCTTTTCCACAGCCTCCCTACAGTCTTGGGCATCCTGACACACAGCTAGCTTACTTGGACTACAAGTCCGGATCCCATCCCCCTGCCAAATTAGTTTAAACCCCCCCCCCCCGAAGAGTGCTAGCAAACCTACCCCCAGGATATTGGTGCCCTTCTGGTTCAGGTGCAACCCGTCCTGTTTATACAGGTCCCAACTTCCCCAGAATGCCGTCCAATTGTCCAAATATCTGAAGCCCTCCCTCCGACACCATCCTTGCAGCCACGTGTTCAACTGCACTCTCTCCCTATTCTTTGCCTCACTGTCACGTGGCACCTGCAACAACCCAGAGATGACGACTCTGTCTGTCCTAGCTTATAGCTTCCAGCCTAACTCCTTGAGCTCTTGAATGACCTCCCCACCCCTCTTCCTACCTATGGCGTTGGTGCCAATGTGTACCACGACTTCTGGCTGCACACCCTTCCCCTTAAGGATTCTGAAGACACGGTCTGAGACATCTCAGACCCTAGCACCCGGGAGGCAACAAACCATCCGAGAGTCTCGCCCATGTCCACAGAACGGCCTGTCCGTCCCTCTAACTAGAGAGTCCCCTATAACTAGCGCTCTCCTCCTCTCCCCCTTTCCCTTCTGAGTCTCAGAGCCACAGACCCCTTCACTGCAGCTTACACCTGCAAGGCTGTCCCCCCCAACATTTTCCAAAGCTGTATACTTATTTTTTAGGGGAACGACCACAGGGGAACCCTGCACTGCCTGCTTCTTCCCCTTCCCACCTCTAACTGTTACCCAGCTACCTCTGTTCTCCGGCGTAACTATGTCCCTGTAGCTTCTATCAATCACCCTCTCAGCCTCTCGAATAATCCTCAGTTCATCCAGCTCCAGTTCCAGTTCCCTAACTCGTTTGGTGAGGATCAGGATCTGACTGCATTTCCTGCAGACGAAGTCGGCAGGAGTATCGTTGGTCACCCCTACCTCAAACATCCTGCAGGAGGAACATTCCACCGCCTGCGCTGCCATGACTGTATACTTTGTTTCTTAAAACAAGAACACTGAGTCAATAACACTGAGTCACTTACCTGTGGACTTTAAAGTTAGGTTAGAGGAGGAGGGTGGGAGGGAGGCCCTACGAAAGTAGGACCTGGGGTCTAGAACACACCCACTCAAATACTAATCACTTACCTTCCCGCCCAGCTATGCGCTGCAACCTCACTTCCGCTGCCCGCTACAGGTAAGTAATTTTGAAACAAACTGTCTTACCTTAGCTGTAGTCTCCCGGGTTCGCTTTTCCTCGGCCGCTGCTCCCACTCAAATATATGGTTTATTCATGTTCACTGTTTCCTGTCATCTCTCTTATTCTAAAACCATGTTGATATTTTAGCCCTAATCCTGTAACATCTAATTTTGCATACAAGGCCAGAGTCTGTACAAAGATCTTTCTGAAAATCCAGATGCATTGCATCCATTGCTTCTCCCTCTGTATCAAGCAGTCATTTTCTCAAGTATGATTCCCATTTCACGTTGACCCATTGCATAAAATCTAGGAGCATCAATAAGACCAGGGCTGATCATTTCATGGCCTCAGTTCCACGGACCCGTCCGCTCTCCATAACCCTTTGTTCCTTTAATGCTCAAAACATTATCTATCTGAGCTTTGAAAACCTTCAATGAGAACGCCTCAACTATTTCAGTGGGCAGGGAATTCCACTGAGTCACAATCTTCTTGGTCAAGAAGTTTCTTCTCAATTCAGTCCAAAATCTGCTCCACCTAATTTTGAGATTTTGCCCTCTTGCCCAAGTTCCTCCTGCTACTGGAAACATCCTCTCTGTTTCTATCCTATCTATTACAATCATAATCACATATGTTTCTATCTGATCCTCCCACATTATTTCAAATTTCAATCAATATATAATTCTAGTCCACTTAGTATCTCCTCATAAGCCAACCCCCTCAACTGCAGAACCAACATAGCGAACTTCCTCTGTATCCATTGTAGCCAGGACATCCTTTCTCAAGTAGGGAGACCAAAGCTGCACACAGTATTGCAGGTGTGACCTCCCCAGCACCCTGTCCAGCTGCAACACAACTTCCCTGAGTTCAAAATCAATCCTTTTCGCAATGAAGGACTCAATTCCATTTGCCTTGTTAATTATTTGTTGTACCTGCAGGTCAACTTCTGTGATCCATGCACCAGGACATCCTGGTCCCTCTTCACAGGCGCATGCTGCATTTTTACCATTCAAATAATAGATTTTTTTTACTGGTATTCCTACCAAAATGGATGGCTTCACATTTATTATAATTGTACTCCATCTGCAAGACCTTTGCCCACTCACTTATAATATTTATGTTCCGTTGTAAAGTTTATCAGTTCTCTGCACACTTTGCTCTGCCACTCATTTTAGTATAATCTGCTATCGTTGAGACACTACATGTGGACCCCAACTCCAAAACGTCGATGTAAGCTGTGAATAATTGCGGTTCCAGCATCGATCCCAGAGGCACACCACTAGTCCCTGATCAGTAACCAGAGAATCACTCATATATTCCCACTCATTGCTTCCTGTTAATTAACCAATCCTCGATCCATGTTAATGCATTACCCGTAATGCCATGCATCTTTACCTTCCACAGCAGCTGTTTTTGGTGGCACTGTGTCGAATGCCTTTTGTTAATGTCGGTACACTACATCTACTGAGTCTCCGTGGTCATAATGTCTTCATAGATTTCTAGTAAATTAGTTAAGCATAACCTGTCTTTCATGAACTAATGCAGTGTCTGTCAAACGGGACAATTTCTATCTAGATGCATGCTATTTATTCCTTGATTAAAGATTGACATGTTTTCCCCACTGCACATGTTAGGCTTAACTGTGTATAATTCGCCACTTTTTTCCTACTTCCCTTTTTAAACAATGGTGTCTGATTTCCTGTTTTCCAAACTTCTGGAACTGCATTAGAGTCAGGTGAATTTAGAAAAGTTCCACAAATGCATTTGGTATTTCTTCCACCTTTCTGTTAGTACCCTGGGATGCATTGCATCAGGTCCTGGAGACTTACCTACCTTTAGATCCATTAGCTTGCACAACATTCTCTCCATCGTGGGAATGGTTGTTTCCAGGTCCTCACCTACCTTCCTACCTTCCTCCCTTTGACAATTACTGGCATGTTATTGGTGTCCTTCACTGTGAAGATCGACTAAATATTTGTTCCATTGCTTGGCCATTTCCTCATATCCCATTAATGAAATCCCTTTCTCACCCTCTAAAGGACTAATGCTTACCTGAGCCACTCTTTTAGTTTTATATATTTATATAATCTTTTGATATCTGTCTTTATACTCTGAGGTAGTTAACTCTCATAATCTATCTATTTTATATTTCTTGACAGTTTTTTTGTTGCTCTTTTGACCTTTAAAGTTTTCCCAATCTTTTAGTTTTGCACTGGTCTTTGCCATTACTTATGCCATTTATTTTAATTTGATAGCCTACGTTATTGAGACATCCATGGCAGCTTAACTTTTTTCCTACAGTCCCTCTATTTCACTGTGATTTGCTGTTGCAGAGCACTTGGAAAAATTGCTTTGAAAGCCTACCACTGTTCATATACAGTTCCACCATAAAGTATTTGCTTCCAGTTAACATTAGCCAACTCTTCCCTCATTCCATTGTTGTCTACTTTGTTTAAGCATAGGACCCTGTTATTGGATTTTACCTTCTCACCTTCCATCTCTATTCTAAATTCAACCATACTTTCAGTCCCAATAATTTCTCCCAAAGCATCGATTTATTAATTTCATTCTTTTTCTCTTGAGACTTAGGCTTTCCAGTCTTCCTGGGAAGATTTGATTTCTTTTCTTCTGTGAGGACATCACTAAAATAATTGCTTCATAGTTCTGCTATTGCTCTGTTCTCTATTCTCCTTCCACTGGGTTCAGACTGCAACGAAGCTGCTCTTGGTTACTCTTACCTTTTCCATTGACAGTTCACTCTAATAATTCTTGTCAATATTCTCTTCAGAAACCCATCAATTCATGTTCCACACCTTACTTGTTGGGGGAGAGATTAGCCAACCAGTAAAAACCATGATATGGAGTCGCTGGTTTTGGACTTGGTTGGACAAGGTCAAAAATCAAACGACACCAGGTTAGAGCCCAATGGGTTTATTTGTAAACACAAGGTTTCATTGCGCTGCTCCTTCATCAGGTGTAAGAGAGAGGAAGACTTTAACCACAGAAGTTATAAGGAAAAGATGAAAGGGTTGTACAACTTGTGCACATGAATTGTCCACACAACTGAGATGGCTCTTCAATACTTAATCAGTTAGAATGGGGATGCAAATTTGATTGATTATTATGCAAATCACAGAATTTATTTCGAGTCACTGCCTGGAGTTACTTTCAGGTATATGAAGTAACACTTGCGGTCTGACAATGTATTCTAAGTGTGAGAACTTGATTGGACGCTGTCTGTGTCCTCACCTGGAGTCAGATTGGTTTTATTTACAAATTAGGAGTTTATAAAACATCACATTGACTGACTGAATACAAATTGTATGTTTTTGGAACAAAATAAAATGCATCTGCAAATACAAATGGTCAAATGCAAATTCTCCCCGCAAATTTATATGTGCATACGTGTGTGTGTATGTGGGAGAGAGGGGACCGTGGCTGTGTGAAGGGGGGAGATAGAGAGAGAGAGAGAGAGACACTCTATGTACATGAGAGAGAGTGAGGGGGATTGTGTGTGTGAGTGCGGGAGTGAGAGAGAGAGGCTGTGTGTTCATGCGTGCGTGTGACAGAGTGGAGTGTGCGTGTCTGTATGTGAGACAGGGATATTGAGATTGTGTGTGTGGAGCGGATAGGGAGAGTGTCCATCAGTGTATGTAACGGGGAGAGTGAGAGTACGTGCTTGTCCAGGCGAAAACACAGACAGATACAACACATCCCTTTCCCCCTCACACACACACACTCCGCGGTTTCAGAGCATCACCTCTCTGCAGCATCTGCCCCATTTGGTGTCCATGTTACAGACCCAGCTACAGCAACTACAGTCACCATGCTCCATCCAGAGGTGGGTCAGAAAATCCTCAGGTCTCCCTGAATGTGTGAGGCAGCTCACAGCACAACCTCCAGCAAATCATCCCCAGCCCCACCACTGATTTTTCAATAACAAGAGTCAGTCAAAAGCCCCTCAGCTACAAGCTAGATGCCTGGTCCTTAATAATTATACTCGAGGATTTTCCTCGTGTTACTGACTGCACGATCAACTGAGAGAGACAAACAGAGGCGTTCCATTGGCAGTCCCATACCAAGTTTCAAACACTTGAGTCCCAGCTGCTGGAACACTCCTGCCAATGGAACACCACATGAGACACATCGGGAAGTGAACAACAGTCTGACACACACCATTGCAATGTTTCTGAGCTTCACCATGCCAGCACTCGATGCACGATGGAGTCGAAAACTAAGGCCAACTAAGATACAGAAAAAAAGCAAATAATTTATTAACTGATAACTTGCTGAAAATATGGATAAGGAGATGAGGGGATTGAGATAACGGGATATGGGAGACAATGGTGGGTCCAATCCCAAGAAAGCAAACATTGCCAGGTCTGCTAGAATGGTCCATTGTCTCAAATTCTGAATCTTCTGCACAGAACCAGCCCAGACACTATAAACTGTGGTAAGGTAACAGCTAATATGGAGAACTGTGTTGGCCGTGCTAGTGGATTACTCGATAAACTGGATTATCTGCACAGCATGGGGACCATTGCAAACCTTTGCCAGGATATTGCAACCCTCTACCTTCACCCTCTGCCTCCTACCTTTGAGCCAGTTTTGTATCCACATGGCTTTCATATGAACCCACCCTGATCAAAAGATGATCATGCACAATGTTATTCAATGCCTTACTGAAGTCCATATCGACAATGTACACCACTCTACCTTAATCTTTTTAGTCGCTTCTTCAAAGAAATCTCAGTCAAGTCAGTGAGACACAATATTGCTTGCACAAAGACATGTTGACTATACCTAATCAATCGTTAGCTTTCAAAATGCGTGAAAACCCAATGGCTCATAATCCCCTCCAACAACTTATCCACCACTGACGTCAGACTCACTAACTTTTCCTTATTACCCTTCTTAAATCCCTTAAGTAGTGGCACCACGTTAGCCTACCTCCAGTCTTCCGACACTTGTGGCTATTAGTTATACCAACGTGCCCAGCAATCACTTCCCTAGCTTCCCACAGAGTTCTAGCGTGCATCTAATAAAAGCCAGGAGATTTTCCTGCATTTGCATGTTTTAAGACCTCCAGCAGCTCCTCTGTAATACAGACCCTTTCCAAGACGTCACTACTTTTTTCCCAATTTCTCTAGCTTCCATAACCTCCTGCACAGTAAACACTGATACAAAATATTCGTTTAGTACCTCCCCATTTCCTGTGGTTCTGCACATGGGCAGTTTTGCTGATCTCTAAGGACGTCCTATTCTCTCCACAGTTACTATTTTGTCCTTGATGTATTTGTAGAATTCCTTTGGAGTCTTCTTAACTCTATTTGGCAAAGCGATCAAATGTCCCCTTTTTATGCTCCAAATTTCCCACAGTATACTCTTGTTGCCTTCCGACTCTTCTCGTGATTCACTTTAAATCAGGAATTAAGAGGCTAATGGTGACCATTCCGATTGATGGAAAAATTGACCTGGTTCACTGACATGCTTTAAGGAAACAAACTGCCATTCTTACCTGGACTGGCCTACACGTGACTCCAGACCCACAGCAATGTGGTTGACTGCCAACTGCCCTCTGGGCAATTAGGGAAGGGTACTAGGTGCATGCCTAGCCAGGGACGCCCTCACCCCGTGAATGAATTAAGAAAACAACCCTCAATTCCTGCTGTCTATACCTGACATATGCTTCCCTTTTATCTGTGACCAGAACCTCAACTTCTCCAATCCTCCAGCATTCCTTGCACGTACCAGCCTTACCCTTCACCCTAACAGGGCCATAATGTCTCTGTACTCCTGACATCTCATTTTTGAAGGCTTCCCACTTCTCAACTGACCCCCTTTTCTGAGAATATCTGTCCCAATCGTATTTGAAAAATTCTTAGTTAATATCATCAAAATTGGTTTTCAACAATTTCGAACTTTAAGTTTTAGACCTGCTTCATCCTTTTCCATCTCTATTTTAAAACTAATAGAATTATGATGACTTGCCATGAAGTGCTCCTGCACTGATACCAAAACCACCCCCTCCACACTGCCTTAATTCCCAAGGGTAAGGTGACATTTTGCTCCTTCTCTGTGATGGAGAGCATTGGTCAAGCAGCTGCAGGGTTGTAACTGAGATTGGGGTCAGCAGTCTTCGGCTCACTGGTTTGAATCGAACAATAATTCGTCTCAATGCCATTTTCATTGAGTGTGACAGAGGGATTGTCTGCCCGATACTGAGCTAGATTCCTCGTGCTATCTGATTGGTGTCACCTCGTTAACTACCGACCCCACCCCATCGTGTCCCTCTCATTCAATACCAGCCTGATTCTCCCACCCATCAAACTTGGAGGTAATTATCATCACCCGCATGCCCCTTGGTATTCCGTGATCTTTGGCACTGGTGCCATCTTTAAAAGGTCAGTTGGTACATGTTTAAGCTTTCTCAGGTTGGCACTGCCCTGCAGAATTTATCCTGACCATGGCAGATAAGGTGAAATTACACAATGGTTTGTTGACAGGGGCACGGAAGTTCTGATGGATGGGCTAGTACAGAGGAGGACCATTCTCTTCCCAGCGGGGGCCACACCACTCGACACAGCGAGCATGGTCTGGACTCACCACCCAGCATGCAGCACCATCTCTCTCTCTCTCTTTTTCTTTCCTATCTACTATTTCTCCCTCACCAATAGCACTGGATGGATACAACAGTGTTGACTGACTTCCTCTGGACACGCCACCATCTCCCCCCACACAAATCAGCACGAATAGCAGGGTCACCCAATCCCACCCTTACTCCATCCTTCACCGTCTACGATTCCAGGACAAACAGCTCGGAATAGGACACCAACAGTGAAGCCGCGTGGTCGAGTGCCCGATATCCATTTCCCCCACCCCACCCTTTTACCTGTGTTTCTGTATTTGACTCTGTGGGTATCTATACGTAGGTGCAGATCTGACAGTCTCTGTGGTGTTTTAAATGACACAATCTCTCCATCAGCTAGCCTCCTTACCCTGCTGCAATGACAGCGGCAGAGGGTGGGAGGGAGAAAGGGCAGCAGCTCACAGCACCATCCAAACTGACAACACCATCAACACGTACACCTTCCCCCAACCCTCTCCACACCCGCCCCCCCAACACACACACACATAATGCTGGTAGGTGGAGGGTTGCAAATACTCTTAGGCCTATCAGAAATAAAATGCTCGCCTCCGAGTGAACCATTTTGTCAGGAGATTAGATGAATTGATTTCTCATTCTGTGACTTGCAATGCTTAAAAATTGTGTGAGTAAGTATTGAAAAGTCCCAAAAAAGGTCCAGTAATGTTGGTAATGACACAGGAACAACATTGTTTAGTATCAGACAAAACTGCTCTGTGCTTCCAAAGATATTATTTGAAAAATCAAACGGCCATGCAATTTGACAGATTCACAGCAAAGGATTTATTATCTTCTCAGAGTTAAAAAGTGTGCCACCGATGCATTGGTGTGGATAGTCCAGCAGAGGGAGGTAGTGTATGAATCTAAATACAAAACTCAACGGCGAGCTCTGCTACCTCCCAGCACCAGGCACCCGGGCTCGTGTACACCCTCAGGCGACTGTCTGTGTGGAGTTTCACATGCTCGCTGTGTCTGCGTGGGTTTCCACTGGGTGCTCTGGTTTCCACCCAGAGTCCAACAATGTGGATGTTAGGTGAATTGGACATGCTAAATTGTCCATAGTGCCGAGGGGTGTGTAGGCTAGCGGCATTAGTCATGGGTAAGCGTAGGATAACATTTCAATGGGTCTGGGGGTGGGTTACTCTTCGAAGGGTCGGTGTGGACCTGTTGGGCCTGTTTCCACACTGTAGCGTTTTTATGAACTCTATGAACAACAGGGACAGACGGAGAGAGAGGAGGAAGAAGACTTTGATTCCAAGTTCAATCTAATTACTTCAAAAACAACTTTTCACAGAGATACAGACAGAGGTACACACAAACTGAGATACTGACACTAACACACATAACACATGCCCACAGAGATACGCGTGTAGATATGGACATTTACACACAAACATAACCCAACATACAGGCACACACAGTCTTTAAGACAGAGATATATACATTTTTTAGTTAATAAGTTATCATTGGTTCGTCAGAGAATGCAGGAGAATGGGGTTCTGAAATAATTTAGCCGTGATCAAATGTCATGGTAGAAAAGATGGTTCTCATTCTGCTCCAGTGTTCATTGCTCATATGATCTTTCCTGGTATTGTCTTTCCGCAAGGTCAGTGGAGATTGAATTTGATAAGCATTTGGTTTAGAAGAGTTAATGGGAATGTGGACAGGTTTGAAGGGCTGCGTGGTCGATATCTGTTTCTAATTGACAACTCCTTATATATCAAAAGAGTGTTGATTGGTTTGAGGAGAACACATTTTGAGAATAAGGACCGTTACATTTCAGACTGAGACAGGGATGCTCCTTTCTCTTTAGGGTTATACGAACTGTGATGTTCTCATCCCGAGGGAGCAGTGAAGACTGGGTTACTGAAAACACTCAAGTTTGAGTTCCATAGAACTTTGATGAACTAGAGAATCCATGTTTATTGTGAACAGAGAGGAAAGTGATGTTTAGTAACAATCACATCAACAATGCACATTCAAAATGGTGCAGCAGGCTCAAGGGGCTGAATGGTCAGCTGCTGCCACGAACCCATATGTTGTTCTCTCAACCACTCAATACTGTTACAGAGGTAAAGAAAGATCCCATTCAGCCAGTCAACATCTTTATAATGAGACAGGCGGAGACCATTCTGCTCTCTAAGGATTTACACAGGAATAGATTCAACCCTTCTTATTCATATACCCATCCATTGCCTCTTAAATTTTGTAATTGTACCAGCCTCCATCACTTTCACTGCCAGCTCGCTCCATACACACACTACACTCTGTATGAAAAAGTTACCACGCAGGTATCTTTTTAATTTTCCCCTCTCACTTTAAATCTTTGCCCTCTGGTTTGGACTCTTCCTGCCTTGGAAAATAACCTTGGCTGATCCCGCATCCATGCCCCTCATGGCCTCTACAAGGTCAGAGTACTTCAGACCTGAGAATGAGAGCTGATCATATTGAACATATCAGACCCTAAGGAGAGTGTATTGGGCATAGCTGAGGAATGAGAGATTAAAACTAAGGATTTAATTTTAGAAAACAACAGACTCATTTTAACACAGGTACCATGAAGATTTTAACATATTGTACAAAAATTATGCAGACACATATAAATATACCTTCAAATTATAAATTACAAATCATTCCTAAATGGAGCTGGTAACAGGGATGGAGTAATTCAATCAGGAGAATGTTCAACGAGACCTTACCGAGTTCAGGTTGGTGTTTGGAGCAAATTATTGCATGTTTCAGATCAGAGAGGGAGAAAATGCAACCTGTCGTAGAAGCAACAGTCTTTGCTCCATCTCTACTTGTAATTCTCTACAACAACATATGAGAGCTGAAAACCAATCAGCCATCTTTATCACTCATGGAGGGTTCCTGTTGAGGATTCATTGGAATCTCTCCTCTGCCTGCAGCAAAGGGAATTCAGCCAAATCTAACTGTTCAACTGTTCCAGGAGAAACCCCAGTGCTATCAGCCTCTGTAATGCAGAATAACTTCAGAGGTAGAATAACAATTGAAACTATCTCAATTTTGCAATTGTCATGAAATTAACTGTTATTTGGACAAAGCTTTTTCGAATTAATATTCTACAGAGTTTCATTTTTTTTCTGTTTGCCTCCAGACGTGTGTGTGTGTGTGTTTGTGTGTGTGTATGTGTGTGTGTGTGCGTATACATGTGTCTTTGTGTGCATATTTCTGTGTCTCAAATTTATAGAAAAATAAATGTTGATGTACATATTGTCAATGTTCAAACTCTATATCATTTATGAATCCATCGTTTTTCGACTAACTTTGCTTTGGTTTTAGGTTAGTTATTTTTAAAATTTAAGAAAACTGTCTGACTGTCCTAACACTGAAACTGACCCCGACTGAGATGGATAACATTTACCAAATTACACACTTAGTTAAACAGACAAATTGTCGTGACATCTGGAGGAGTGGGAATAGAAAAAGAAACAATGACTCTCTAACCTCGGTAGGAACAGGGATAAAGAGAAATACTCAAAAGGCCATTTGAGTGGGAACGTCTCTCCCCACAGGTTTGTGGTACCTGTGTATTTGCATTTATTCAAAGGTGTGTTCGTTAAATACTTGATGGGAAAGTGACTTAAGGATAATGAACTGCAGATAGGAACGTGGGGCTGAGACTACACTCTGATCACCCACAACCTTAGTGCCTGGTGGGGCAGGGACCGACTCTTGTTCCTCAGTCCGACTTTGCCCCATTCCATTGAGCCCCTCAATCGGCTACTCACGAGCAGTTGGAGATCACTTACTCATACCACCTGGTGCACAGAAACCTTCAGAGTGTATTGTAATTTGTAATTGTACCAGCCTCCATCACTTTCACTGCCAGCTCGCTCCATACACACATTACACTCTGTATGAAAAAGTTACCACGCAGGTATCTTTTTAATTTTCCCCTCTCACTTTAAATCTTTGCCCTCTGGTATGGACTCTTCCTGCCTTGGAAAATAACCTTGGCTGATCCCGCATCCATGCCCCTCATGGCCTCTACAAGGTCAGAGTACTTCAGACCTGAGAATGAGAGCTGATCATATTGAACATATCAGACCCTAAGGAGAGTCTTCCAGCACCTGAATACAGTCAAATATGATTTTGTGTGAATTGGAAAACATTGTAGGGAAAAGAGTGGGTGTTGAAAATGTGTTGCTGGAAAAGCGCAGCAGGTCAGGCAGCATCCAAGGAGCAGGAGAACCGACGTTTCGGGCATGAGCCCTTCATCAGGAATGATCTGTGGTATGCAGTGAGAGAGGGACTCACTGAAATCCTTGTCGAGGGAGGAAGAGAGCTTCTTCAAGGAAGGCATCCTTGCAAGAGGATTCGCAGTAGGTTAAAATCTTCGAGGAGAAAGTGACGACTGCAGATGCTGGAGATCAGAGCTGAAAATGTGTTGCTGGAAAAGCGCAGCAGGTCAGGCAGCATCCAAGGAGCAGCAGAATCGACATTTGAGGCATGAGCCCTTCTTCACGAATGACCCTCTAACCTCGCTAGTGAGGTGTTACTGTGGGTGTTACTGTGAAACAGTCCCCACCACTCTCTTTTCAGAAGTTCCCTGTCTCTATTTATTAGTCATGTTGTTGACCCAGATTCACAGTGATTACAGCCCCCATACTGTACCCAGATATTGCTCACAAAATCCTTTGGTCTCTATGATTACAGCATTCCTTCACAAATCATCCAGGAAAATAACAACGATGAACCTTCCAAGAACAGAATGCAAGAACACAAGAAGCAGGAGTAGATTATTCAGCTCCTACAGCTTGCCTTTCGATTCAATAGGATCATGGCTGATCGGCTGTAGGCCCCGCCTCCTGCAATGCCTGCCGTGTCAAACATCCATCCATCCCTAACTTCCAACTACCTCAATGTTCTATCTCCCCAACCTCTCTGGGATAGAGAAGTCCCGATGGTCACTCCCCTCTGTGAGAAGGAGACACACCGCACAAATACACTGTGTCCATTTGACATCAATAAAATATATGAACACCAGGTAAGAGTTACTGACCCAGATAACAAGGCAGTATTTGACTGATGATGGTATCAAGGAAATAACGTAAAGGGAACATAATGGAGATTATGAGGAATCTCCTCACTTTTCTTTTGAGTGGGAGCAACAGCGAAGGTAAGGTGAACTAGGAAGGCTACAGCTAAGGCAAGGGAGATTTTAAAATTACTTACCGGTCGTGGCCAGCGGTGTTTTTCCTCCACAGTAGGAGCGGGAGGAGCGGCGGAAGAGACGTGGACCAGAGGGGTAGCAGGGAAGGAAAGTAAGTGACCATATATATTAGCAAGGCCTTGTGGCTCAGAGGGAAGGGGGCAGAAGAGAAAAGTGCTAGTGGTAGGAGACTCGATGTTCGGAGAATTGACAGGATCGGGATTCCCAGAAGGTATGTTGCCTCCCTGGTGCCAGGGTCTGCGACATCTCCGATCGGATGTATAAGATTCTGAAAGGGGAGGGCAAACAGCCGGACGTCGTGTTACATATTGGCACTAATGATATAGCCATTGAATAGGATTGAGAATATAAAAAGTGATTTCAGGGAGACAGGGTGGAAGCTGCAGAGCAGGACGAACAGAGTAGTGTTCTCAGGTTTATTACCGATGCTACGAGATAACGAGGCGAGGAACAGGGGACCGGGCACAGCTTAACACATGGCTGCGCAGCTGGTGTAGGAGGGAGGGCTTCAGATATATAGATAATTGGGAAGCCTTTTGGGGAAGGTCCTTCCTGTACATGAAGGAGGAGTTGCACCTGAACTGGAAGGGGACCAATGTCCTGGGCGCAAGGTTTGCAAGGGTTGTTCAGGAGGGTTTAAATTGTATTGCAGGGGTGTGGGAACCTGAGCTATATACCGGAGGTGAGAATTGATGGAGATGAGGCAATAGCAAGAGGTAGCGTTAGCCAGTGGGAAGGAATTTCCTGGGAAAGAACAAAGGGATCGGTTGAAATGTTTTTGCTTTACAGCAAGGAGTATCAGGAATAAAAGTGACTAGCTTAGAGCATGGATCAGTACCTGGCGCTATGATGTTGCGGCCATAACAGAGACGTGGTTTTCTCAGGGGCAGGAATGGTTGCTGGATGGTCCAGGATTTAGAACATTTAAAAAGTATAGGGAGGGGGGAAAAGAGGAGGGGGTGTAGCACTGCTAATCAGAGAGGGTATCACAGCTACAGAGGTTGCTATTGTCATGGAGGATTTGCCTACTGAGTCAGCATGGGTGGAAATTAGGGACAGTAAGGCAGCAGTCACCTCAGCGGTTTACTACAGGCCCCCCAATAGCAGCAGGGAGATTGAAGAAACCAGAGGTTGGCAGATTCTGGAAAAGTGTGAATGTAGTAGGGTTGTTGCAATGGCTTTAACTTTCCCAATATTGATTGGAACCTCATTCGAGCAGATGGTTTGGAAAGGACTGTTTTTGCAAGGTGTGTTCAGGAGGTTTTCCTAACTCAGTACGTTGACAGGCCGATGAGGGGAGAGGCTATTTTGGATTTGTTGCTCGGCAATGAGCCGGGACAGGTGTCAGATCTTGCTGTGGGAGAGCATTTTGGTGATAGTAACCACAACTGCCTCACATTCTATGTAGCTATGGAGAAGGAGAGAAGCAGGCACAATGGGAGGATATTTAATTGGGGAAAAGGAAACTATGATACTATCAGACGTGAGTTGAGAACCATGGAGTGGGAGCAATTGCTCCATGGAAAGGCCACTATAGACATGTGGAGACTGTTTAAGGAACAGTTGTTGCAAGTGATTCATAAGTGTGTTCCTCTGAGACAGGCAAGAAGGGGTAAGATAAAGGAACCTTGGATGACGAGAGCAGAGGAGATTCTCGTTAAAAGAAAGAAGGCAGCTTACATAAGGTGGAGGAAGCAAGGGTCTTATTCAGCTCTAGAGGATTACAGGCAGGCGAGGAAGGAGGTCATAAATGGTTTGAGGAGAGCCAGGAAGGGCTTGGCAGGAAGGATTTGGGAGAATTCAAAGGCATTTTACACGTATATGAGGAATAAGAGAATGATCAATGAAAGCGTATGGCCGATCAGGGATAGGATAGGGAACTTGTTTATAGAGTGTGAGGAGGTAGGGTAAGGCCTTAATGCATTTTTTGCTTCTGTCTTTACTAAAGAAAAGGTCCTTGTAGTGAATTAAACCATTGAGGAGCAGGCAAGCATGCTGGAATGGATAGAGATTGAGGAAGCTGATGTGCTGAAAATTCTGACAAATATTAAGATTGACAAGTCACCAGGGCCAGACCAGATTTGTCCTCGGCTGCTATGGGAAGCGAGAAATATGATTGCTTCGCCACTTGCGAAGATCTTTGAATCCTCGCTCTCCACCGGAATCGTTCCTGAGGACTGGAAGGATGCAAATGTAATTCCTCTCTTCAAGAAAGGAAATAGGGAAATCCCCAGCAATTACAGGCAGTCAGTCTCACGGATGACGTCTGCAAGGTGTAAGAAAGGATTCTGAAGAATAAGATTTATGACCATCTGGAAGAGCATGGCTTCATTAAATGCAGTCAGCACGACTTTGTGAGGGGCAGGTCATGCCTCACAAATTTTATTGAGTTCTTTGAAGATGTTACTAGACAAGTTAATGAGGGTCGAGTGGTGGTTGTGATGTGTATGGACTTCTGCAAGACACTTGATAAGGTTCCCTATGGTAGGCTCGTTCAGAACGTCAGGACGAATGGGATACAGGGAAATTTAGCTGTCTGAATACAGAATTGGCTGTTCGACAGAAGACAGCGAATGGTATTGGAAGGAAAGTATTCTGCCTGGAAGTCAGTGGTGAGTGATGTTCCACAGGCGATGTTCTTGGGACTCTACTCTTTTTAATTTTTATTAATGACTTGGATGGGTCACAAGTTTGCAGACGACACAAAGGTTGGAGATGTCGTTGACAGTACAGATGGCTGTTCTAGGCTGCAGCGTTACATTGACAGGATGCAGAAATGGGCTGAGAGGTGGCAGATGGAGTTCAACCTGGATAAATGCGAAGTGATGCATTTTGGAAGGTCAACCTTGAAAGTTGAGTACAAGATTAACGACAGCATTCTTGGCAGTGTGGAGGAACAGCGGGATCTTGGTGTGCAGGTATATGGATCCCTCAAAATTGCCACCCAGGTGTACAGGGTTGTTAAGAAAGCATATTGTGTTTTGGATTTCATTAACAGGGGGATTGAGTTTAAGAGTCGTGAGATCTTGTTGCAGCTCTATAAAACTCTGGAACGCACTTGGAATACTGTGTCCAGTTCTGGTCGCCCTATTCTAAGAAAGATGTGGATGCTTTAGAGAGGGTTCAGAGGAAGTTTACCAGCTTGCTGCCTGGAATGGACGGCTTATGTTACGAAGAGAGGTTGACTGAGCTCGGACTTTTTTCATTGGAAAAAAGAAGGAAGCGAGGGGACCTAATTGAGGTATACAAGATAATGAGAGGCATAGATAGAGTTGACAGCCGGAGACTTTTTCTCAGGGCAGAAATTGCTAACATGAAGGGTCATAGTTTTAAGGTGTTTGGCGGAAAGTATAGAGGGGATGTCAGAGGCGGATTTTTTTTTTAACGCAGAGACTTGTGAAAGCAGGGAATGTGTTGCCAGCAGCAGCTGTGGAAGCGAGGTCATTAGGGATATTTAAGAGACTGCTGGACATGCATATGGTCACAGAAATTTGAGGGTTCGTACATTCGGTTTACCTTACATGAGGATCAATGATTGGCACAACATTGTGGGTTGAAGGGCCTGTTCTGCGCTGTACTGTTCTATGTTCTATGGTAGCAGTGATTCAACACAAAGAAGATGGCTGTGGTTCTTGGACATTCACCACCTCAGTCCCGGAACATCTCTGCGGGAGATCCACAGCACAAGCATCCTCAGTTGCTCCTCAATGTCTTTCCCCCCCATCATAAGCTCAGAAGTGGGGAAGGTCAATGAAGATCACACAATGTTCAGAATAACGTGTCCTCCCTCAGCTCCTGTAGCAGTGTGTGTCCATGTGCAGCAAGACCGGGGCAGCATTTAGGCTTGTGCTATTAAAATGTCGGTAACATTCATGCAACAGTACTACTGGGAACAGTGCATTACCACAGTAAAGGGAAGAGTTAATTCAGCACCTCAAGCTCACTTCACAGGAATGTGAGGAGCTCATTCAGCCCATCAACACTATTGGATAAGAATAGGGATAGGCCATTCAATCCCTCCTGCCAATTACACAGGAAGAGAAGGAGCCCAGCCAAACACATTGAGCTGTTAAACAGGAACCAGGTCTTGCCCAATCAGGCCCTTGAGCTTCTCCCCTGACACCAGGAGGCGGCCATTGAGGCCCTCAAGCCCCTTATACAGAAATAGGAGGATGTTATCGACGCCCCAACATGACAAACCAATGAAGCAGAGACTTCACGGATACATTGCTCCATGTTATTCCTCCTGGCTCCATTGCTAATGGTACACAATTGATACATCAATGTGGTTTGATGACGGTGAAGAGGGAAGACAAATGTTTCATGTGAAGTCTCAAAGAAGCATCTTCCATCTCTGAGGAGGTAGTCTTGCGTTCTCTATGGAGGGCAGAAGCTATTGCGAATGTCTAACTATTTCAGAGGTAAGGCATTGTAGCTGCTGACAGATTTGTGAACAATGCAACGCTCAGTGCAGAGTCATACAGCAACTGCACACTGAGGTAGTGAGAATGCAGTCAAAGCCTGAAGATCTCTCTCAACCAACATGGGAGCTCCACAGAGCTACCAAGAAGCACGAATCATGGGAAAAATGCAACTTTTCATGCCACTAATGTCTTTCAATGGAAAGAATGTGTGTTCGTCCATGATCTTCAGGTTTCAATGCGTTCAACTCTTATTCTGTCACCATGCAAGAAATTAAGCATCCATTATTTGACACCCTCTTCATGTTACCATCATCCCAGAGATAATTGTGATAAAATAGCTTTGCACTGCCTCTATGACAGGGATTTATAAAGGAGAGAGAGCCTGTCCACAACAGCCCAAATGCTGCCTCAACAACACTCCACAGCTCCTAAAATGATTCATTTTGTAATGAAAGCTGACATTTCATTTCCTGTACTGTTAATGGATGCCTTGCATGAATTCTGTTCATGACTTATGACCAAAGCATCCAGGTCCTTTATTGCAAAAAGCACTTCCCAACCTCTCACCTTCTAATAAATTCAACATGTAAAGTACTGTATGTGTTGTTCACATTCAAATCACTTCTTTGTGTTACAAATAGCGGTGTTCCAAGTGCCCCTAGTCTCTGTGTTCTCTCCATCATCCAATTCTCAATCCATGTAGGGTATCTCCCCCTTACCCAAGGACTGTTACTTTTTTTCACTCACCTGTGTGCAACCATGCCAACCTTCTTCTGAAAATTCAAATACACCGTTCACCCTAGTTCTCACTCGTCGATGTCACAAACAATACCCCCCATAAACTCCAATATGTTTTTCAAAGTTAGTTTTCCTGTCCTGAATTTAGGTTGGTGCTGCTCAATCATATCATTGTTCTCCAATGATCTATTTATAATTAATTACAAAAATTGTTCATAGTTTCCTCAGTAGTGACGTAAACCTGTCCCCCAGTTCGTTTACTGTTTTCATCCTCCGTCCTGTTGTATATATGTATGGTTGTAATAGCCGCTTTCCAGTCTGCAGGATCCTTTACAGAATCTAAAGAGCTTTAACCAACCTCATATAATTAAGGAAAAGGCAGGAGAAAAGGACGCTATTGACCCATTCTGTCTGCACCAGCTCCGAAAAGAGTTATCCAGCAAGCTCAATTCTCCAACCCTATCTCTGTAGCCCTCTAAGTTCATCACTCATCTGTTCCAGCAGCTTACCAATCTTCAACACAATGAGTTTTTCCAAGACTTCAGCTTTACTAATTCTAAACTTCCTGAATTTCCTTGCTTTCGCAGTCACCCTGTTCTCTAATATTTCCAAAAAGATTTTCTGTTGCTTCTTCTGTTTGGACAGAACAAATGTATTCACCTCACCGGACAGAGATGGTCTCTGTCACCTCGTGAATACGTGAGAGGATGGGGCTCAGGCATAATGGATATGTCCCCATTCCTGCCTGTAAAGTTCCAGTTTCAAAATAGTTGATGGGCATTTTGAGTGTCGCCCTCTCCCTGGTGTGAGAATGCACAGCTCTGTGACCTCCTTATTGTTCAAATAAACTGGCTTATCTCTTTGCACCTGGGAAAGGTATACCATTGGGAAATAGTTGTGGAAAGCATAGAAAGGATAGTGCAGTGCCCTGCCTCTCCCCACACAGTCTCCGCAGACCCAGATACTCTGTAAAATATATCCCCATACCTTGCACAGAGTAGGCACACCATGCCCTCTAGTCTCCCTGAATGAATGCAGCAGCTGACAACCCAAATCCAAGAAAACCATCTAGAGAACCTACACTGACGTTCCAATGTCTGGAGCAAGTCAATACGTACATATATGGCACACCAACTCAGTGTTGAAGATGCCTACCTCTCCTCTGTTTCTATTCCTGGCTGATAAACTGTTACATTTCAGTGCACTCCTTGAAATATGAATAATTCTGCTCTCCATGGAAATAGTTGACAATGTAACTGCACAATTTTCTGTACCTCAGTCACGATAACAGCAACACCGTGATTGATGGTGGAGATGCTAGGGAAGGTGATGGTCGAACAGCATTTTATCTAGACGATAAATTCTGAGATCTCCGCAAATATTTCCCAATGGTATACCTTTCCCAGGTGATAAACCAAACCAGGACTTCAATCCCGCCACAGCAGATGGTGAAATTTGAATTCAATAAAATATTTAGAATTAACTATCTAATGAAATATTGATGGTTGTCAGAATTAAGAACATCTGGCACACTAGTGTCCTTCAGGGAAGGGAATTTGCTATGCTCACTGGTCTGGCCTACATGTGATTACAGACGTCAGCAGTGGTAGACTCTCAAATGTTCTTTGCAATGGCCAAGTCTGATATTCAGTTATACACTACAAGGTGTCAAAGAAGTGAAACCAGACAGACCTGAGCACGGCCAGTCTACAGCACGTAGAAGTGCAGTGGTTCAGAGATGCAGTTCTTCAGCACTTTCTGAAATCAACTCTGAAAGAGAAATAAATGCTGGCCCAACCAACAACACCCATGTCCTATTAATAAAGAAAAGAAGATGACCACACCCAGCATGGAGAGATAGAGGGGACAGAACTCCCTTGAAACAGGGATTTGGATATATATATATATATATCTACATGGGCATGATACTAGGGATATGGGAAAAGGTGAAAAATAAATGAAAATGATCTCTCAATTTATTTCCATACCAGCTGATTATTCACAGTCCCTTTGTTTTTTGTCTTCTGTCTCTATTTCTCCATATATCCAACTCAATCCGCCAACACATATTACACTATTTCCAAGCTGCTTTCATGACTGATGCATGGCGAGTGGACTCAAAATGTTAACTCTGTTTTCCTCTCGACAGAGGCTGCCAAACCTACTCTATTTCCGCAGCACTCTGTTTCCTTTTGGTTCAGAACCCCAGCCTCTTTCTTTGTTTGATTTAACCTTTCGTTTTGCTATTGCATTGGACATTGGCCTATCAAGTCCACACTGACCCTTTGCAGAGCATTGCACCCAGACCCACCTCATACCCCATTCTTGCATTTCCCGTGGCTTACCCTACTCCTAACCTGTCCCTGCATCTCCCACAGCTAACACACCTAGCTGCACATGATGGGTAATTTAGCATGGTCTATCTACTGAACCTGTGTGCAGTGTGGGAGGAAACTGAACCTAACAGAGGTGTATAAGACCATGAGAGGTATGAGCAGAGTGGACAGACTGCAGATGTTCCCTTGAGTCAAAGGGTCAAAAATAAGGAGGATCACGTTTAAAATGAAAGCCAAGACATGAAGAGAGGACTTGTGGAATCTGTTTTGAACCCAGGCGATGGTTTGTGTCTAGAATGCATTGCCTGAGAGGGCGGATAATAAAGGAAACCTCACAAAAATTATAAAGCACTTGTATGGGCATTGGATTGTGCAGACCCGATGGGCCTTGGCTTTAATACAAGATGTGATGTGGTGACAGCCATGAAAGCCCTGATATATCCTGAAGCAGCAACCAATGGGACTTGTTGGTTTGTTCCATCGAACTGTGCTCAGTAAGTGGTGAGATTACAAACCAGCATCATCCCATAGAATATGAGTACTTACTCAACCTAGGACAGCCCATACATCTCTTAAAACATCCATGTTAATTCACATGCTCAGTACAAGAATCGTCCAACGACAGCATCAGCATTATTTCAGCTGTTTGACACCATTATTTTAAGGACACCAATAACATAGAAACAGACTTTGCTTCATTATTATATAGACTTCTCGTGTAAGGTTGTTATTTCTCTGAAGAATAATAAATTCCTTCTCATATATTCGCATTGACAAAGAGTTTGTTTTCCTGCGAGCTGTTTGTGTAACACTCCATCCATCAGCAGTAATATTTACTCCCAGTTAAACCAGTACATAAGATGCACAGCTGGTACTCCCTCTCAACAGCCACTTGAATGGACCAACACCAACTGGACTGGAACGTCTCAACGGCAATTAATGCTGGTCTAGCTCCATTAAAATCCCAAATGAACTAAAAAGACAATTCGATTTTCTAATAATTATTAAACAATGAGGACATCTTATTGATCCGATGTGTTTGTCGCTGTCGTTGAAGTTGTGTGATCTATTTCCGTGAAACCATTTCGTGCATAAATTGAAAGAATAAAAGCTCAGGTCACAGATGCACAGTAACTCGGCATTTAAACGCAAAATGCCAGGGAATAGTAGGATGTAGAACTTCAGGTAACTGGGAAAATGCAGTTTGGTGGTTTCTGGCTGTTTTAGTTGTATTGGGCTGAAAGGCCGGTATGTATGCTGTATGACTGCCACTTTAATTGTTGGAAACAGAGAATGTGGTCTCACTATTTCCATAGCTTGTGAGCATCAAATAGTGAGGAATACAATCTCCAAGGACACACAGGATTTGAAGCTATATCATTCTCCCTTCACTATCAAATTGTTAAGAACCACGTTTCTCTCTTTGTAACATTCGTGTTAGTGTTCCTGCACCACAAGAACCCCTGTGGTCTATCACCATATTCTGAATAGAAATTAAACACAGGCAACAGAATGCTGGCCTTGGTATTGAAACGCACCTCACAAGAACAACTGAAATGAATCTGCATTGTTAAAGTTATCCATTCGACACAATCTGATTTTTAAATCAGTTTCAAGCGAGGCTTTCCCTTTGTCCTATGCTCCTGACGTCTGGACAACATCATGAATCTTTCCTGAGCGGTTTGGAGTGCCATTTAAAAGTCCGGTATGGAAAGCTGTGCCCAATTATCTGAAAGGAAAGTCTTCATGTTCATGAGAAACGTGTCATATTTTTTCAGTATCTAAAGACAACAGAAATGTAGAAACTAGCATCAGGAGTAAGGAATCAAAACAGCTCCGTTATGCGATAAGATCGTGGATGATCTGATTGTGACCTCAATCACACATTCCTCCTTGCCCTTACAATGTTAGTGCGTCATTCTTTGTCAATAGTCTGCCTGCCTCTGCCTTTGGAATATTCAATGTCTTATTCTCCATCGCTCTCTGGGAAGAGAATTCCACAAAGACAAAACACAATGAGATGATTACACCAAATCACCAACTTCTTAACAGTAACATTCTTCAGATCCAGGGCCAGTCAGTTCAAGATTTCCTCCAGAATTATACGCTCCTCCCAGGAGTCAGCTGAGTGAATCTTCTATGGATTGCATTTCATATCATTGTGGCCATCGCTGTCTCGATGTGCTGACACCATTATCTTGTAGATCTGTAGAAAATCGTCCCTACTTTTAAATGTATTCTGTTTTAGAAAGTTTCAACATTTATCTTAGCTCCCTAAAAGTTTGATGTACACGTAAAGTTTTCATTTTGTAAAACCAGGTGCCAGGTTCCTCTGTGCCTAAAGCCAATCTCTCCACTGAAATAATACATTACGTTTCCATTCAACCCGCCAATATCCTTGAGCACAGACACATTTTTCCTACTATGTTCCATATACCAATATTTGCCTGTTCACTTGGCCCAACCTCTATCTCTTCATGGACTCATGACCTATTCATATCTTCCTTTTCCAACAGTTTCAACAATTTGTATGCTTCCCTAATACAGACAGAATATTTGGCCAAAGAAACACATTGTAGCGACATTTCAAAGTAATTTAAAACGGAAGAAAATTACTCCATGTCTAAACTATAAACTTAGAACAAAGCTATAGTGTGCTGCAGTCCTATGACTCAGTTCCCATTACTCAATGTAGGGTCAGATGGTGTGGAATGTGTGTGGGTAGAATTGAGGAACCACAAATGTGTAAAACCATAGTTGGAGTAATGTATCATTACTCCAATTATCATTACTCCATTACTGCAATTACTTTGAATCATAGTCAGGAGCTGGTGCGCATGATAGACCAGGAGATAGAAAATATATGCAGAAAAGGCAAATATACAATGAGTGGGGGGATTTCAATATGCAGGTGGATTGGGAAAATCAGACTGGTAGTGGTTTGCAAGGAAAAGGAATTTGTGGAATGTCTACAAGATGGCTTTTTGGAGCAGCTTATGGTGCAGGCAACAAGGGAACGGCAATCCTGGATTTAGTGTTGTGCAGTGAGTCAGATGTGAGAAGGAAGCTTAAGGTGAAGGAACCCTTCGGAGGTAGTGATCGTAATATGATTCAACCTAAACTTCAATTTGAGAGGAAGAAAGTAGAATCGGAGTTAATATTACAGCTGGTTAAATGCACCAACAAAGATATGAGGGAGGAGCTGGGGATAATTGACTGCGAGACGAGCCCAGCAGGAAAGACAGTGGAGGAGTAATGGCAGGAGTTTCTCAGAGCAATTTAGGAGTCACAGCAGAGTTTCATCCCGAGGTCATAGATGCATTGTACAGGGAGGATGAGGTATCCATGGATGACTGGGTAATGCATGGCTAGGGTAAAAGAAAAAGAGAAAGCAGATAACATGGCAAATGGCAGTGGGAAAACCAGAGGATTGGGAAGCTTAGAAAGACGAACAAAATAAGAAATAAGGGCGGAGATTAAATATGAAGTTAAGCTATCCAGTGATAGAAAGGATGACTGTAAGAGTCTCTTTAGATATATTAAAGGCAAAAACGGGAAGCAGAAGTGGATATTGGGGCATTGGAAAATGACACTGGAGTGATAGTAGCGTGGAACAAATAATAGATGAGAAACTGAATAATTATTTCACGTCAGATTTCACGCTGGAAGAAATGAATAATATCCAAAAAAATCAAGAGACTGAGGAGGCAGAGCTGATTAGGGGAAGTTGCTCGAAAAACTAAATGGATGAATAAGCTGGATGGAGACATCAATGGTGATATTCCAGAAATCATTGGAATCAGGTAGGGTCCCAGAAGACGAGAAAATTACGAACGTGACACCCTGTTTGTTTTTAATAAAAAGAAGTTTTTTGAATTTTTTTACAAAATTACAAATATAGTACAAACTAGTGTATTCTGCTTTACAATATAATAACAACCCGAATATAGAATTTAAAAACAAACTACTAATCTATGCTCCAAACTAGCAAACCATAAAATAGGATATCTTACATTACTAAAACTCAACAAAAGGAGAAAAGAAAATAAATAAGTAAATAAATAACTCGATACATGTTTTAAAATATATATTAAGTCATAACAGAATCTGTATTGATACAGGATTCCTCCTCCCATGAGCCCCCGAAGCAGCCAGAACTATCCCCACGGCTATGCAAAGGCCCTGAACAATGTGGTTGATATATCTGTGTCAATGTAGTTTAAAAAGGTCTGCCATGTTCTATAAAAAAATTCCGTCTTTTGGTTCACCATATTCGTAAGGAAATCAAGGGGGATATATTCCATGACGATCCTGTCCCAATTTGAAAGCTCTGGGGAACCTTCGTATATCCAATTCACGAAAATGTTTTTGCCTGGACAAAAGAAAAGGATAATAAATAATTTCCTCCCGGATACATCCAAAGAAGGGAACTTTGGGGAGCCCAAACGTAGAGGCACTGGGTGCCAACCAATCTCAGTACCCAAAATCTTTAACAAGGCATTCGCTACTCTGTTCAAACACATGCAGATCTTATGGCATGTCCTCAGACAATGCGTGAGAGTAATAACTTCTGTTTTGCATATGGGACACATTGAAGATGCTCCTGCCTTGAACTTTGCAAGTCACTCAGGTGTCATCTGAGCCCAATGAAGTATGTTGAATTGGATAGCCTGAGTTCTGTTACTGACAGACATCTTCCTGACGTTTTCCCAGATGTCCTCCCACATCTCGAAGGAGTATTCCATCCCCAATTCTTGAATCTAGATTTTATATAACCGTTCCATGTCCTTTGATACTTTATTAAACAGTTTATGGTAGAGAGTACTGGGCACGGGCGGACCCATCGGCCGACACACTCTCCTTTCCTTATCCGATTTATTACGATCAATTATCAACATGGTCTTCTTTTGTATAAAGCCTCCTATTTGAAAATATCGAAACAAGATCTTTGCTATGCAGCCCAAACTTCTGACGCAGCTGTTTGAAGGACATCATGACCTCCCCATCGAACAGGTCTCCCAAACAGGAGATACCTTTAGACTCCCAGGTTCTGAATACAGCATCACTCAGCCCTGGCTGGAATCCCAATATTCCCACAATAGGGGTATAGGGGGAGGATGTTGGTAGGTTACCCTCATCCTGTCGCATTATCGTCCAGGCTTTGATTGCATTTAATGCAATAGGATTTTCACAATGATACGTAATAACTCTCACCTTGTCCATAAATAGTAGATTGATGAGGGGATATTTTGCTTGGGATGCCTCAATATCGAACCAGATTGATTGTGGATCACAAGAGACCCAATCAGCTACGTAGGAGCTGAATTGGCACCTCCTGAAACCTGGAAAATCCAGCCCACACCTGACTTGTGGAAGCTATAGCTTTTCTAATTTAATAAGGGGCTGTCTATGACTCCAAATAAAGGAGCCGAGCCAACCATAAAGCTTACGCAGCGCCTGTCTCGGCAGCATCAAGGGGAGCATTCTCAGAGTGTATAAAAGGACAGGTAGGATGTTCATGTTGACCAAAGCTATTCTATCGAGCCAGGATATTGGGAGATCTTCCCAGCGTTGAAGGTCCTATCTTAATTTCTCCAAGAAACGTGTATAATTGACTTTATATAGCTGACCAAATGCCGGAGTATTAAAAATACCTAAGTAAAGAAAACCTCCCAGTGACCACCCAAAGGCAAAACTGGATTCATCCGGAAAATTGGATATACTGGCAAGACCTCCCAGGGGCATAGCCTCTGATTTCACAAATTGATTTTATAACCTGAGAACATGGCAAATAATTTAACCACTTTTATTAAGCGGGGCACAGACGTCAATGGATCATTTAAGAAAAGGAGGACATCAACTGCATAGAGAATAATTTTGTGCTTACCCGAGCCGACTTCCAGTGCCATTATATGAAGGTCAGCTCGTACAGATTCCACCAACGGCTCAATCACGAGCGTAAATAATAATGGTGAGAGAGGGCATTCCTGACGACAATCTCTGCCAACGTGAAAGCTATCTGAACTTAAACTGTTGGTGAAAACCGCTGCTTTGGGATCATTATATAATACTGTAACCCATTTAGTAAAGACCTCTCTAACACCAAACCGTTCCAGCATATAAACGAGATATGGCCATTCTATCCGATCGAATGCCTTCTCTGCCTCTAGGGAGACAACTAATCCTGGCATCGCTCCCTGCTGGCAGGCTTGTACAATATTTAAGACTCTTCTAATGTTATTAGTTGATGTGCGACCCTTTATAACCCCCATCTGGCCTTCTTTAATAATGAATGGTAAAACACTCCCCAGTCTTCATGTAAACACTTTTGAGAGAATTTTAAAATCCAAATTCAACAAGGAGCAGTCATTTGGAGTCTTTTCCTTGTTGAGAATGAGACAAATATTTGCTTCTCTCAGAGAAGGCGAGAGGCAGCCCAGACTACGTGAGTAATTATACATATTTATAAGTGGCCCGACCAATTCCCCAATCAATTCGTTGTGGAACTGAGCCTGGAATCCATCTGGTACAGGCTCTTTGCCACTCTGTAGCTGCCTCACTGCCTCCTGTATTTCATGGGTTGCTAGGGGGTTCATTGAAGAACAACACCTGTTTCCAGGTTAGGCCCGGGAGGGCAAGGCTTTTTTTAAATAAAGACTTTATCTTCCTTGTTCTATTTTCACAGCCCTGTGGCATATAAAATTCGAAATAGAACCTTCTAAAGACTGCATTGATCTTTTTAGGATCACAGATCATGGTACCATCACTCTTTCTAAAGATGTCATGGCTTGGGCAGCATTTTTCTTTCTGGCAAGGTATGCTGGATACCTGCCAGGCTTGTCACCGTGTTCAAATAATCTCTGCTTCACCAGTATTATCTCCCTCTTTGCTGTTTGATTAAGGTATTCAAGGTTACCCTAAGTGCTGTGACCCGCTGTAGTTTAGTAATGGAGGGTCTATCCACATAAGCTGTCTTAGCCACCTTTAGGTGACCCTCGAGCAGACACTGCTGTTCTCCCTTTTGTCTTTTCCGGGGCACAGAATATGAGATAACCAAGCTCATGCATGTGCCTTACCAGTCTCCCACATCACCGACTGGTTACTGGCCGTGTCTGAGTTGATATCCCAGAAGGTTTTAAATTCTTCAAGAAATATTTTATGAACTTACTATCCTTCAATAGAAAAGGGTCCATATGCCAATGTCGGGAAGCTATCTCATCATCACTAATCTTAACCTCCATTTATACTGTGGCATGGTCGGAAATATATATATATAAATATTACCTACTTCACAAAACAATATTGAGTTCAAAAGTATCAACGGGACAGAAACATATTGATTCATGTATGGCACGTGTGTAGGTTAGAGTACAAAGTAAAGTCTCTAGCCACCGGGTGAAGACACGCCCACACATCTACCTGCCCCAACTCCCTCCTCAGAACCGCCAACTACCTAGATCTCAAAGATATGCCCACAGATCTCTAAGGTATTCTGGCCACTCCTGGGTCGATGATACAATTATAATCCCCCGCTATAATCGTGTGGTGCACCCCGCGAACCATCAACTTGGAGAACGCTTCCATTACAAATTTAAAAGTGTGCACCTGGGGGCAATAATGATTCAAAATCCCATATTCCTCTCCATATAATAGTGCATTAATTAATATATACCATTCAGAGTCATCTTTTATCTGGCTTACCATTTGGAAGGGAAGATACTTGCGAATTAGAATGGTTACTCTTCTACTTTTTGAGCTGAAAGATGCAAAGAACACCTGGCCAAAACCACCCTATTGCAGATTTGAATGCTCCTTAGCAAGTAGATGTGTCTCCTGTAGAAGGGATACATCCACCCTTTCTTTTTTATGGCTTGATAATATCTTTTGATAATATCTTTTTCCTTTTGATTGGTGAGTGGCACCCCTTGACATTCCAGGTGCACCACCAAAACGAATGACTAGCGATGATCGTCCAAGTAAGCCCGAGACCCCCGAGGAGGGACATCCCCACCCAAAGACATTGAATAAAACCAAAAATGATTCACACATAAAACACTCTTTAAAACAGCTAAATCAAAACAACTAAGAACTACTCCTAAAAACAAATAATATAAAACATACTTAAAAGGAGATTTTCCCCCTTGTTCACAGGAGGCACTACTACTTCCATTAATCCCGCCATAACATCTCCCAGCCAGAGACATGCCCTCGGCCCAGGCATTACAAATTAGAGCAAATAAATTCCAATGTCTTATAAGACAGAAGTTAAAGATGGGTGACCCACCCACTACACCCCCACCCCACACCATCATATAGACATTTGTAGCAAAACAACACAAGATGAAAATACATAAAATTACAACATTACAATCCCAGCAAGTAATAAGTAAACAAATTTAAAAAAAAGAAATATTCCCAACCCGCGCGAGCTATAGATAAGAGTCCATAGAAAGGATAAGGAATGAACCACACCCTACCCCCATCCCCACCCACCAAGGAAAGATGGAGAAGAGAAAGAGGAAGAAAGAAGGAGGAAAAAGAAACAAAAGGAGGGCAAAATAAAGTCATTATCCATACACTTCAAGTCCCGCAGTCTACTTGAGAGCATCCAGGAATTAGTTTACTTCTTCTGGCGATCCGAAGTTATGCACAGATCCTCCATGACTGCAGCACAGCGTTGCCGGATATTGCACAGCATATTGAATATTTAAATCCCTCAGACGCTTCTTCGCCTCATCAAATGCCTTCCTCTTGCGGTACACCGACGGAGAAAAATCCTGGAACTGCATTATCCTGGAGCTCTTGTATATCATGGCATGAGAATCTTTCCTCAAAGACTATGGAGGACTCTAGCAGCATCTGTTTTTTCCCTGTAATGCTGTAGTTGAATTAGGACTAGGCGGGGTCGCTGGTCTGACCCATGCCAGCGCACGGCAACCCGGTGGGCCCATTCAGCCCATACCCGGCCCAGCTCTGACTCCAGTTACAGCAGCTGTGGGTGCCATTGCGCCAGGAAGTCAAATCGCGAGCCTTCCTCCTCCCATTCGGGAAGGCCAAGCAACCGAATATGTTTCCGACGACCTGGATTTCCGATGTCATCAATATGTTCCTCTAAGTTGGGGACTCAATTTTCCAAAGCCCAGACCTGACCCATGGATGACTCAGCAGTGGTCTTGGAGGCCGTGGCCTGTTATTCTGCTCTCCCGACACGCTGCCCGAGTTTCTCGATCTGCAGCATGACCGAGACTGACTACTACCTGGACTGGATCTCTTCAATGGAGTAATCAATCTTCTCTCGGAGTTTAAGAAGCTCCGAGATCAGGCTTGCCCCTGAAGGTGAGTCCCCCGGGTTGGTCGCAGACATCTGTCTTGCTGCAGGGTGGGGGGAGGGGTCCCGCTCCGTTGTGAACTGTGAGAACCTTTGCCTTCGGTCATTTTAAAAAGCATCAACTTCTAATGTTTGATGTAGAATGGCCAAGGCTGCTGGGAAAAAACTGGTTTAAACAATTTAACAGGTGAGGTGAGGGTAGGTACCCCACTTTGTCCAAGTCTTGGGCAGAGCTCTGCAGACTCATACCTACTGGGTCACATCCCTTTTACATCTCCCTGACACTCTATTTAAAAATAAAGGAATAAGGCAAAATACAGAAAATTAGAAACTGATCAGCCTCACCTCGGTCGTGGGTAAGTTCCTGGAATCCATTGTGAAGGATGAGATTTCTGAATAATTGCCAGTGCAGATTAAGTAGGGCCAAGTCAGGATGGTTTTGTCAAAAGAGATGATGCTAATGAATCTGTTAGAATTCTTTGAGGATGTAACAAACAGGTTAGACCAAAGACAGCTAATGAATACTATCTATTTGGACTACAAGAAGGACGTTGACAATGTGCTTCACAGGAGGCTGCTGAGTGTCAGGAGGCCCATGGTGTCAGAGACAAGGTACTAGAGTGTACAGAAGCTCCATTGTCTGGCAGAAAGTAGAGAGTGGGAATATAAGGTTCCTTCTCTGGATAGCAGACGATGGCAACTGGTGTTCCACAAGGAAACCACAACTTTTTACTTTGAACATTAAGGATCTAGATGAAGGAACTGAGGACATTCCGGCGAGGCTTTTATATTTTGCAAAGGTAGGTAGAGGGACAGGTATCATTGAGGAGGTAGAAGGATTTAGATAGGGTAGAAGAATAGGCAACGAAGTGGCAGATGGAATTCACCCTGAGAAAGTGCGCGGTGATGCACTTTAGAGGATAGAAGAGAGGCATGGACTATTTTATAACTGGGGAGAAAATTCAGAAATCTGATGTGCAAATAGATTTTCAAGTTCCAGTCCGGGATTGTCTCAAGGTAAATGTGCAAGTTGAGTCAGTATTTAGGACGGTGTTATATCTGCCACACAGTGTGCTGGAAAGCTTACATTCAGAAAAAAGAACTGAGTCAACTCCTATAAACAATAATATTTATTTATTGAACATATTTAATATTAGAACAAATAAAAAGCATTATAATGTAATGAAAATCACTACAAACTATCTTATGATTTAACTTGACTTTGGATGATCACATCCCACCCCACTAGAAGTTGACCGGATTCCACGTAGTGATGTCTTTTTGTTCTTCAGATGGTCTTGGAGTTGTCTTCTCGTCAAGTGGTTATTCTTGAGTTACCACTCTCTGAGGGGTTTTACGGTGATTCTTATCCTTCCAAGTCTTCACGCCTTTTTGGGAGGGTGTGGAGGATCTGTCAATGGAATGATCAGGTTCATTTACACTGATCAATCAGTCCCAACCTGTCACATTGATGGCCCAGGGACGGCATTCCATTATCCCATTCAGGTCCAACTTCATGTAGGTATTTCAGATTCTGTAGCTGTCAAGTTTGTTGGCATTTGTAGGGAGATGCAGCCTGTGTGGATTCTGTAATATGGGGATTACCACAGAGACTTTAGTCAAGGCTGAATTCTACTTCCCAGCATGCTTTAATCATTGTTCATTTTTGTAACTCCATGGTAAATTTATTATTGTCCATCGTAAGATTATTATTTCAGGTGGTCTATCTGGTCAGAAAGGCAAATACATTTGTAGCATTTATTTTCAGTGGGCTTGAATATTAAAGCAGCATGGAGTATTGTCTACCGTTTTGGGCCCCATAACTCAGGAAAGATGTACCGCCCCGGACAGTATTCAGAGGAGCTTCATAAGAATGGTCTTAGGAATGAAAAGCTTAACATATGAGGTCTCTGTGTCTATACTCGCTGGAGTTGAGAAGGATGACAGTGGATCTAATTGAAGCATACAGAATATTGGGTGTCTGGTCAGAGTAGATATTGGGAAGATGCTTCCACTGTTAGGAGAGAAGGGACTCAAGGACATAGCCTGAGAGTCAAGAGAAGATTTTTTAGAATGGAGATAAGGAGAAATGCCTTCAGCTTGAGATTGCTGTGGCAGCATTTGAACCCAGGTCACTCGAACATTATCTGGGTTTAGCACATACTAATTCAGTGGTAACACTACGAGGCCATTGACTTGCCCAATCCTCCACAGTGTGACTAACGTGCGCAGTATGACATGCCCTGTGATTTGCCTTCATGTTAAATTTGACTTCCTTATCAAGATATGGATGACTTTTCCCCATTATGCAATTCATCTTTGGTCTTTAGTATCTCCCTAGGTATTTGCCAAATTTCTTCATCTGTCTTGCCTTTGACTGTTCTGTTCTCCTCCAGTCCACCCAGGCCAAATCCTTCCTTAGGCCAATATAATTCTTATTGCCTAACACTAACACTCTCATGTATGACTCAGTTTTCACTCTTTCAATCTGAATGTGAAACTCCAGCAAGTTGTGATTACTCTTTCCAAGGCAAAGCTCATCCAACAATCCTTCCATGTAACATAATATCAAATCTAAATTAGCCCATTCTCTGGTTGGTTCCATGACGTACTGCTCTCAGTAATAATCTCTCAGACACTCGATCAATCTTTATTCAAGGCTATCACTGTTCAGTTGATTAATTGAGCCAATTTGCATGTTCAAACCACCCATAGTTACTGTTGTGCCCTTGTTACAAGCCCTCACTCTTTTCAACCTCAGAAGTACTTTGGGGCAGAGGCTGAAAATTACCCTTCCCAAGAGGTTTCTTCTCTTGCTTTTTATTTGCACTGAGACGGATTTCAAACATGTTTTGACACAAAACACTTCGAAAAGGTCTGAGTTCCCACTTGCACAAACAAATGTTTATTTTCTTTACACTAACCACATTTCACAGTAAATATTGAGGAATTAACAGAGCTAAAAGTGGTCATGAGATATCTTTAGCAAACAGGGTTGAGGAAAATTCCAAAGCCTTTGTTTTCATATATAAGGAGCCAAAGTGTAACTAGAGAAATGTTTGGCCAGCACAAGGAAAAAGGAAGAAAGTTATGCGTTGTGTCAGAGAAAATGCGTGAGATTCTTAACGAGTACTTTGCATCTGTATTCACCAAGGAGAGGGACATGACGGATGTTGAGGTTAGGGATAGATCTTTGAGTATTCTGGGTCAAGTCGATATAAAGAGGGAGAAGGTTTTGGATATTCTAAAAGGTATTAATGTTGACAAGCCCCCAGATTTGGATGGGATCTACCACACATTACTAAGGGAATTGAGAGAAGAAATAAGTGGGGCTTTAACTTATATCTTTGCAGGATCCTTGAACATCGGTGAGGTCCTGGAGGACTGGAGAATTGCTAATGACGCCCCTTTGTTAAGAAGGGGAGCGGGGATAATCCAGGTAATTATAGACTGGCGAGCCTAGCATCAGTGGTAGGGAAACTGCTGGAGAAGGTACTGAGTGACTTGAGTAAGGTGTTTTATTCGGTTACCCATAGTAGGCTGATGGAGTAGGTGAAGTCGCATGGGCCTCAGTTCGTTCTATCTAGATGGAAAGAGAACTGGCTGGGCAACATGAGGCAGAGAGTAGTAATAGAAGGGGATTTCTCAAAAGGGCATAAGCGTCGATTCTCCTGCTCCTTTGATGCTGCCTGACCTGCTGCCCTTTTCCAGCAACACAGTTTTAAGCTCTGATCCCTAGCATCTGCAGTCCTCACTTTCTCCTAGTTTGCAGATGATACCAAGATTGTTGGAGTAGCAGATAATGAAGAGGACTGCCAGAGAATGCAGCAGAATATAGATAGATTGGAGAAATTGGCACAGATATGGCAGATGGAGTTCAATCTGTGCAAATGCGAGGTGATGCATTTTGGAGGATCCAATTCTAGAGCGAACTGTGCATTAAATGGAAAAGTCCTGGGGACAATTGACATACAGTGTGATCTGGGTGTTCTGTTCCTTGTTTCCTGAATCTGGCAATGCAGGTAAGTAAAGTGGTCAATAAGGCATTTGGCATGCTTTCCTTGATTGGATCAGTTGTTGAGTACAAACACTGGCAGGTCATCTTACGGTTGCTTAGGACTTTGGTTTGGCCACATTTGGAATCCTGCATATAGTTCATTTCCAATAGGATGTGGATGATAGATTAGAGTGCAGAGTCGTTTCATCAGGGTGTTGCCTGGGATGGAGGGTGCTGGTTATGGAAAGAGGTTGGGTAGATTAGGATTATTTTAATTATAAGGACAAAGGCTGATGGGTGAACCTGATTGAAGTCTACAAAATCAAGAGAGAGATAGACAGAGTAGATACCAAGAAGGTTTACCACAAATTGTGAACTTATGACCCCTCTTAATTGAGTTCCAAAGTGAGAGGGAAAGATTTAGGGCCTGAGGGATATATGTGGGAAGCTCGGAGGTGGTAGGGGCAGGAACGATAGTGTCATCTAAGATGTATCTGCCAGATACATGAATGGGCGGTGAGCAGAGGGATACAGGCCCTTAGAAAATAGGTGGCAGGTTTAGAAAATAGGAGGATCTGGATCAGCGCAGGCTTGGAGGGCCGAAGGTACTCTTCCTGTGTTGGAATGCTCTTTGTTCTTTATCATTCATTCTAAAAATAGCAATGTTTCAACTTATTGTATGCTACAATTTAATCATATTTATTTATTTGGCAGTGCATGTCAAATTATTGTCATTGCTAAATTTCAGACACAGAGTCATACAGATGTACAGCATGGAAACAGACCCTTCTGTCCAACTCGTCCATGCTGACCATATATCCCAACCCAATCTAGTCCCATCTGCCAGCATTCAGCTCATATCCCTCGAAACAATTTCTATTCATATACCTATCCAGATGCCATCTCAATGTTGCAATTGTACCAGCCTTCATCACTTCCTCTGGCAGTTCATTCCATACACGTACTACCCTCTGTGTGAAAATGTTGCACCTTACATCACTTTTACATTTTTCCATCCCAATCTAAACCTATACCATCTAGTTCTGGACTCCCCCACACCAGGGAAAATAGCTTGCCTATTTCCCCATTCATGCCCGTCATGGTTTTTTAGACCTCTATAAGGTCACCCCTCAGCCTCCAATGTTCCAGGGAAAACAGCCCCAGCCTATTCAACCTCCACCTAGAGCTCAAACTCTCCAACCTTGGCAACATTCTTGTAAATCTTTTCAGAACCGTTTCAAGTTTCACAACATCCAACCAATAGGATGGAGACCAGAATTGCACATAATATTCCAAAAGTGGCCTAACTAACCTCCTGTACAGCCGCAACACGACCTTCCAACCACTGTACTCAAAGCTCTGACCAATTAAGAAAAACATACCAAATGTTTTCTTCACTGTCTTATCTATCTGTGACTCTACTTTCAAGGAACAATGAACCTGCACTCCAAATTCTCGTTGTTCAGCAATACTCCCCTGGACCTCACCATTAAGAGTATAACTCCTGTTAAGACTTGCTTTCCCAAAATGCAGCATCTCGCATTTACCTAAATTAAACTCCATCTATCACTCCTCAGCCCATTGGCCCATCTGATCAAAATCCCATCTTAATGTGAGGTAAAATTCTTCGCTGTCCACTGCACCTCCAATTTGGGTGTCATCAGCAAATTTACTAACTATACATTTATACTCACATGCAAATCGTTTATATGAATGACTAAAAGTAGTGGACCCAGCACCGATCCTTGTGACACTCCACTGGTCACATGCCAACAATCTGAAAAACAACTCTGCACCACTACCGTCTGCGTTCTCCCTAAAGTCAGCTCTGTATCAAAATGGCTACTAATCCCTTTATTCCAATAGATCTACCCTTGCAAACCTCGAATGCCTTACTGAAGTCCTTATTGATCACGTCCACTGCTCTGCCCTCATCAATCCTTTTTGTTACTTCTGTAAAAAACTCAATCAGGTTTGTGAGACATGATTTCCCACGCACAAAGCGATATTGACTCTCCCTAATCAGTCCTTGCCTTCCCAAGTAAATGTACAACCTGTCCCTCAGGATACCCTCCAACAAGTTGCCCTCCACTGATGTCAGGCTCAATGGTCTATAATTCCCTGGCTTGTCCTTACCACCTTTCTTAAACAGTGACACCACGTTCGCCAACCTCCAGTCTTCTGGCACCACACCTGTGACTATCAATGGTACAAGTATCTCAGTAAGAGGCCTAGCAATTACTTCCCTAGCTTTGCACAGAGTTGTAGGGTAAACTTGATCAATCAGATCCTGGGGATTTATCCACTTTTATGCGTTTCAAGACATCAGCACTTCCTCCTCTGTAATAAGGACATTTTTCAAGATGTTACCATCTATTTCTTTGTATATCTATATCTCCCATGTCTTTCTCCTGAGTAAACACTGATACAAAGTGCTCCTTTAGTGTCTACCCCACCTCCTGCGGCTCCACACAAAGGCACCTTGCTGATCTTTGAAGGCTCTATTCTCTCCCTATTTACCCTTTTGTCCTCAATGTATTTATAAACTCCTTTTGGATTCTTCTTAACTCAATTTGCCAAAGATATCTCCTGTTGCCTTTTTGCCTTCCTGATTTCCCTCTTTAATATGCTCCTACTGCCTTTATACTCTTCTAAGGATTCACTCGATCAATCCTGCCTTACCTGACATATGCTTCCTTCTTTTTCTTAACTAGACCCTCAATTTCTTTAGTCATTCAGCACTCTCTATACCTACCAGCCTTTCCTTTCACCCTAATAAGAATATCCTGTCTCTGGACTCTCGTTATTTCATTTCTGTACGCTTTCCATTTTCCAGCCATCCCTTTCCCCGCGAACATCTGCCCCCATCAGCTTTTAAATGTTCTTGCCCCCAATAACATCGAAATTGTCCTTTCTCCAAGTTAGAACTTCAACTTTAAGTACTCGTCTGTCCTTATCCATTGTTATTTTAAAACTAATAGAATTGTTGGCAAATAGCTGGAGGTCACACATTTCAGTGAGAAATTAATTCGATTGATTATATTTAAGTGTGTAAGAATGATAAGTCGATTTGATTGTTCAATCATTTGCTCACTCTGAATATGCAATCAGTCAGAGGTCAACCACTTTGCAAATAATCGAGCGACAATGTATGCATTTGAATACTGAGATTCAATGTGTAATTGAGATCACCAAAATAGTCAGACAACATGTTATTTTTCGATACAAAACAAAATGTGCATTATTTACTTTTGCATCATAAAAGATTGTTCGGTGTTTATAATTTAATTCCATCAATGTAGAATCAACTTAATTGATTTCAGAGATGGTGCAGTTATGGTGCTGTTGAATAATTGTAGCTCATATCTTATTATTGCCCTTTTCACAAACATGGCAAACTCCTGATCATTGATCAGGTCAGTAAACCCATCACTTTACATCATGACCGACATTAAAAGTGGATTCCAAAAGGCCTGAATTCTGGTACAGTGCTCCTGGACCTCACAGCTGCCTGTGGGACTGAGTGAGACACTGGCCTGCTCCTGAATCTGTCCAGAGAGTTTCCAACCTGAGTCAGGGCAGTCATTCAAATATTCCCTCACAGAGAATCATTTGGAATCCACCTTCAGCTGCAGGAAACTAGCCAACAGGCTATCACTGCTCTCAGTGTAGGTACAAACGCTGTCTAAATTAGATACCAGCGACTGACCAGGAACCAGGTCTTACAAATTTATCCTCAGTCAGAGCCTGGCCCATGGAGCAGATGTGTGGACATGGAGTCTTAGGATCACATCGCACAAGTTACATATGGTGATGACATCTGGCATGTCCCCCAGACTCCATACATTTGTCCCGTGGACCAGACACTGGGTGAAAATGTTCACAATTGGCAGTCTATTGCAGCATTTTGTGTCTCACAGTGAACCTTCTGAAACTGTATCCAATAAGTGCACCTTCATATTCAACAGTATCAAAATAAAAGTGTAGATGTTTGTGGTTGGTCAGGTACTAATTCATAGGTCATCCAACAGAAGGTATCTGAAGAAACCAGGAGCAAACAGCAAGCCAAGAATCGTTTTAATAACTGAACCTGGTAGATTTTGTCTGGTCTAGGTAACCACGCATATTGTACTGACATTTAGGTGAATGTAACAATGCACATCAAAACTGGAAGTCTTGGCCTAACGTCCCACCCCAGCTCCCTGACCTCACCGCACTCCCTTGCACACTTCACACCCTCAAACAATTAACAATTAATGAGAATCCACAAACTGAGTGAAACTTGGAACGCAGAACAGTACAGACAGTAAGAGCCCTTCAGCCCTCAATGTTTTGCTGGTCTTTTATCCTAGTCTTGTAGATCAGACTAACCTACATGACCTTATGTTTGTACTTCAATCAGTCTGTACTTCTTATCAACTTTTCTACATGCTGTCCAACCAACTGATTAACTGTTTCCATTTCAATGCTATTTAGAGTGCTGCTTGCATGAGTAATGTCCTCTGAATCACATAATGAAAAAAAAGAATACACCAATGCCTTCCTGATGAAGGGCTTATGCCCGAAACATCAACTCTCCTGCTCCTCGGATGCTGCCTTACCTGCTGTGCTTTTCCAGCGTCACACTTTTTGACTCTGATCTCCATCAACTGCAGTCCTCAGTTTCTCCATTACTGAGGGATGTCCCCTCTGCACACTGAGCAGGGAATTAACCATCAGGACTCATTGTATGTGGAGCTGACTGCTCAGTTCTGGAAAGTTGCACTTGATGAATATCTTTTTTTTAAAAAAAAGATATTACAGTTCAACAAATGTTAATTCAGTGCCAGAGTTATAATTTTGGTTCATGGTTTGAGCAACCTGATCAGAAATAGTGAATGACTGAAGAACTCCGAGGTACAGAGAATTCCAGGTGTTATATTCCAGCTTACGTTAATGCTGGGAATATTATCAGACAGACTGATGTGGTAAGGGAATGAATTGATATGTGGAGGTGTGACATTTTTGCCATCACAGAGACGTGTTTGAGGGAGGTCAGGGCCAACAACTCAATATTCTGTCATACTGTAAAATATGGGCAGGACATGAGAGGGTTTTGAATAGAAGGTGGTGTTGGATTATTAATTAAGGAGTCAGTTACTGCAGTAAGGAGGGACAATATCTTGGAAGTGTCTTCAAATCAGGGTTTATGGGCCGAGGTTAGGATCAAAACGATGACAGAACACACTGCTTATTTTATAGAGCCCCATAAAGTTGAAAATACAGGAGAAGATATATAACCAATTCACTTAGGTGTGCAGGAAAGCAAGGCCGGAGATGTTACAGAGATAGGAAAGCAAGGTTGGAGATGTTACAGAGATAGGAAGGCAAGGTTGGAGATGTTACAGAGAGAGAAAAGCAAGGCTAGAGATGTTACAGAGAGAGAAAAGCAAGGTTGGAGATGTTACAGAGATAGGAAAGCAAGGTTGGAGATGTTACAAAGATAGGAAAGCAAGGTTGGAGATCTTACAGAGAGAGGAAAGCAAGGCTGGAGATATTACAGAGAGAGAAAAGCAAGGCTAGAGATGTTACAGAGATAGGAAAGCAAGGTTGGAGATCTTACAGAGAGAGAAAAGCAAGGCTAGAGATGTTACAAAGATAGGAAAGCAAGGTTGGAGATCTTACAGAGAGAGAAAAGCAAGGCTAGAGATGTTACAGAGATAGGAAAGCAAGGTTGGAGATGTTACAGAGAGAGGAAAGGAAGGTTGGAGATGTTACAGAGATAGGAAAGCAAGGTTGCAGATGTTACAGAGATAGGAAAGCAAGGTTGGAGATGTTACAGAGATAGGAAAGCAAGGTTGGAGATGTTACAGAGATAGGAAAGCAAGGCTAGAGATGTTACAGAGATAGGAAAGCAAGGTTGGAGATCTTACAGAGAGAGAAAAGCAAGGCTAGAGATGTTACAAAGATAGGAAAGCAAGGTTGGAGATCTTACAGAGAGAGAAAAGCAAGGCTAGAGATGTTACAGAGATAGGAAAGCAAGGTTGGAGATGTTACAGAGAGAGGAAAGCAAGGTTGGAGATGTTACAGAGATAGGAAAGCAAGGTTGGAGATGTTACAGAGATAGGAAAGCAAGGTTGGAGATGTTACAGAGATAGGAAAGCAAGGTTGGAGATGTTACAGAGATAGGAAAGCAAGGTTGGAGATGTTACAGAGATAGGAAAGCAAGGCTAGAGATGTTACAGAGATAGGAAAGCAAGGTTGGAGATCTTACAGAGAGAGAAAAGCAAGGCTAGAGATGTTACAAAGATAGGAAAGCAAGGTTGGAGATCTTACAGAGAGAGAAAAGCAAGGCTAGAGATGTTACAGAGATAGGAAAGCAAGGTTGGAGATGTTACAGAGAGAGGAAAGCAAGGTTGGAGATGTTACAGAGATAGGAAAGCAAGGCTGGAGATGTTACAGAGGTAGGAAAGCAAGGTTGGAGATGTTA
The DNA here is from genome assembly GCF_047496795.1 of Chiloscyllium punctatum. NCBI lineage: Eukaryota > Metazoa > Chordata > Chondrichthyes > Orectolobiformes > Hemiscylliidae > Chiloscyllium > Chiloscyllium punctatum. The sequence continues at coordinate 80,329,786 of NC_092754.1, forward strand.
CAGTGATAGTAAAACAAGCTGCAGATGTTTCAGAGATAGGAAAACATGGATGGAGATGGCAGAGAGATTGAGTGGCCTGTGCATGCTCGAACAGGTTAGTGAGGTATTCTTAAATTCAGTCACAGGATATAGGGAGAGGTATAGCAGCTGGAAGTTATAGAAATAGGGAGAGATGTAGGGGCTGGCAGAATTTACAGCGACAGATGGGTCTGGAGTTTGAGATAAAGATTGTGGAGATATGGAGGGTTAATGAGATACAGATGGATGCAGCGGCTGGAGGAGATGACAGGGAAAGATACAGACATACACGTGGGGAGTTTAAAAATGGAATTGAGCGATGTCTTAATGGAGAAAATATTATAGAAATCTTTGGAATAGACAAGGCATTGGGAGGAACTGAAGGATTGTCCAAACACGAGAGAAATAGAGTCAGTGTCATACAGCACAGGACAGGCCCTTCGGTTGACAGCGGCACAAATAAAAAGTCCTGTAGACCCTGGAAACCCCTCCTTCCTAACGTCTGGGACAAGGGCTAGATTTGGGAGAGGTATCCTATAGACTGCTCCAACAACAATGTGACATAACAACACCTCACGGTGTCAGATCAAACACTGACACGGAAACCTCCTGCTGACTCCCCTCCCTCAGCTGATGGATCAGTGTCCCTCCACATTGAACAACATGCGGAGGACGCACTGAGAGGGTGACAGAGCTGGAGAATGTATACTGGGTGGGCCATTTCAAACCCCACCAAGAGGGGATCAGCAGCAGCACTGCTGATCGAGATGGTCGTGTCCAAAAGGACACAGCTTCGAGACTGAGTCTGCACCGGGGCAGGCGGGAACGACGGAGAGAGAGAAACACACTTGACCTCATCTTCACCAACCTACTGCTGCAGACACATTGATGATGACCCATACTGGGAACAGTGACTACCACACACAGTATTCCGGAGACAAGGTCACACATACATGTACGCACATGTGAGAGATACTAGAGATACTAACTATCACCATGCTAAACGGGACAGATTTAGAATAGGTCTAGAATGCAGCACTGGCCTATGTGAGGTGATTCGAGTCATTACCAACAGCAGCAGAATTGTATTCCAGAACAATTTCCACTGTCACTACCTGGCATATGCTCCACTTTACCCTGCCCATCAGGCCAGGGAATAAACCCTTGTTCAATGGAGAATACAGGAGGGTCTGACAAGAGCAGTACCAGCTACACTTCACAATGAGGTGCGTTACTAATCAAGATCACTTACTGACCAAATAGCATAAACAGCCAGTGACAGACAGATCTAACCAACAAATCCGATCTAATCTCTGCAATCCTGTCACATGCAATCAGGGTGAAATGTGTGGTCAATCAAACAACTCACTGGAAGAAGAGGATCCTCAAATATCATCTTCCTCAGTGATGGAAGAGGCCAGCACAACAATAGAAAAGGTAAGGCTGAAACATTCACAACAATGTTCAGACGGAAGTATCGATGGGATGATCTATTTTAGTCTCCTCCAGATGGCAGTCGTCAGCTAATTCAATACATTTTTGTTTGTTATCTTCAAGTGGCTGGAGGCATGGGATAATGCAAAAGCTGTGGCCCTGAGAACATTCCATTCAAGCTGTTCCTGCAGGGATATTGCACTGGGACCTACCTGACAATGTGGGACACTATCCAGGCAGGTCCTGTACACACACAGACAAAACATCAGACAATCAATGACTGCCCCATTGCTCTAATTCATATCACTAATAAAGTGTTGCAATGTTATTGGAATCTACAGTGGATCAAGTAGCACTTCCTCAACACCAACCTGCTCACTGAAACTCAGTTTAGTCTCTGCCAGGGCCACTCATCCCTTGGGCACATTGAAGCCTCGGTTTAATGGTGTACAACAAGAAAACACATAGCTGAATTCTACAGGTGAGGCGACAGTGACTGCATTTTTAACATTATCTTAACTGCATTTGACCAAGTGTCCAGGATTAACGGCAAAACTAGAGCAAATAAGTCTCGTCTGCCCTGGCTGAAGTTATACCTGGCACAAATGACGTTGGTTGGGGTTGGCGGAGAGCAGCCATCTCAGCTCCAGGACAGCTCTGCAGCAGTTCCCGAGGGGTGGGGTTTCTGGGTCAGCCTGTAGATCAGAAATGGAAAGGTAAGGCACCATACTCCTACAGGATGATCGGGCTGCTCTCTCGTTAGACAGAGACGACTGGTGGTAGTTTAACTGGACAGTCATCATGCCTCAAGTAAGGGTGAGGTTGAGTAGGACAGTCCTTTAGTCACCCCTGTCATTGCAGGAAATGAACCCACACTGTTGGCATTAATATCTAGCCGTCCAACTGATTGAGCTAACCAAGTCCTCACTCAGCTCCTTGGGAAGATACTGTAATATTATCTCATTCAGTTATGTTGTTAAACACCTCTGGAGCCGGTGAAACTAAAAGCAAATTTCCTAAATCAGAGAGAGGGACAGTATCAGTGAGCTATAAGAGTGATCTCTACCCTAGGCCCGATCATAAATGACCATCCCAACAGTGTGAATGCACAAGTGGGGATGTTTGCCATTGATGTTTGCCAATGTTCAATGCCATTCATGATTTACTCAGATACTGAAGCAGTCCTTATCGAAATGCAACAAGGACCTGGAAATATGCAGGTGTGTACTTAAAAGTGAAAAGTACCATTTCCATTACAAATATGCCAGACAATGATTTCCTCGAACAATAGAAAATTGAACCGTATGCTCTAACGTTCAATGCCACCAACATCACTGAACACCCAACTAGCAATATCCTGGGGATTACCGTTAACCAGAACTGGACTGACCATATGATTTCATTACCCATTCCTGTAAAAGGCTTATGCTAAAACATCGACTCTCCTGTACCTCAGATGTGGCCTGACCTGTTATGCTTTACCAGGCCCACACTTTGACGTATGCAAATTAATTGGCCACAAGAATATGTCAGGGGCAAGGAATCCTGCAGAAATAACTCACTTCATGATCTCCGAAAGCCTGTCCCCCATCGATAAGACACATGTTGAATATGGGTGTTATGAAATATCCCCCATTTCCTTGGGTGAGTGCAGCTTCATCCTTCATCCACTGATACTCAGTAGTAGCAACACCTGCCATCTACACGGTGCTCTGCAGAAATTTACCAAGGCTCCTTACAACGTATTTCTGAAACCCAACCATCAAGAAGGATAAGGGGAGCTGATACATGGGACCCCCACCATGTTCGCGTTCTGTTCCAAGCCATCCACCATTATGATTGGGAAGTATATTGCTGTTCCTTCAGTGTCACTGTTTCAAGGTCCCTCCCGAATGGTATTGGAAGACTAACTACAACACATGGACTCCAGTGGGTCAGTGTGGCAGTTCACCTCCACCTTCTTAAGGGCAACAAGGGATGGACAATAAATACTGGCCCAATCGTATTCTCTGAATAAATTAAAATGAAAAATATTGTCCAAACATGCCCAATGCTGGACACTGTGCTTTGGGTTTTGTGAGCGCAGGCTGGTTGGGTTCAGTCCATAACTTGCTTGTTGTGATCAGCTAAAGAGTTAATCTGTCAGTCTCTCAGAGGCATGGCCTACATACCGAGCATCACACAGACATTGACATTCACACCCAACATCACTGAGCTCTGAGATCGACATAAGCAATTCAAAATGTATTCATATCTGACTAACATGCTTAAACATACAGTGGAATTGTTACTACAAAAATGATTATGATTGAATATTACCAGGGAGAAAGTGAGCACTGCAGATGCTGAAGATCAGAGTAAAAAAATGTGCTCCTCAAAAAGCACAGCCGTTCAGGCAGCATCTGAGGAGCAGGAGAATCGACTATTAGTTCACAACATTAATGCAAAGGAAAATAATTGCATATTTTCAAAATTCTTGCACTTAATAATAATGTGGTCTTGGGTGTGGGAATGATATTCATCATTTCAATGTTCCTTACTGTAAGTTGGGCACTGTTTTCATCATATTGTTATTTTAAAAGTGAACAGAATAAATGGGTAGATTTTGTACATATTGGACAATCTAAAAGTTGGTAATATGAAAGAATGTCGGAACTTCAGTAAAGAGACTTTGCTGTTAATGGTTAGAACAATGCTGTAAACATTTACACAGAGATTTTCAGCTCAAGTCACCCACAAGGAAGTTGGGCTGGGATGATGCTGGCCATCAATGGAGCTGCACAATTCTGTTTGGATATTAACATTGTGGGGCTAACATACATTGAATCAATCATAAACTAAATCCAGTGCAAGCTGCCATGTTATGCGGGAGACCATCACCTTTATAACACCGTCATTCAGGATCGGGTCCAAGGTTCAGAGTTACAGAGTTTAGGGACACACCAGAAGAAATATACTTGCAAGACATGGCTGTTTACAGGTCATTGTTATAAATATTGAACTGCGTCTGGACCAGCGCCATGTGCTAGTCCATTGACCAGTCTGCCCCACACACCACTCCCCGTTGTTCAGGTATGTCTCTAACCAGTCTATTGTGAGGGATTGTGTGAGTAACTGCCCAGCTCCAGATTGGAAGCACTCAGAACAGATTTTGGAGATGGCCAGTGTTTTGGAGGTCATGGTGAGGGCCAGTAACACTCTGTCTGAATTCAGGCTTTTCCTCAAAATCATTTCCAACAGCTTTGCCGCCTGCAAGATGGTGTGTTCACTGATCTGAACATGAATCGGCTGTTTACTACAGTCACTGAATTGTGCAATATTTAGGTCTGCGCTCTGGTATTTCAATTATTGTTCACTTTAATTGTTTTCAAATGAAAAATATTGATGTTTGGTTTATTTTAAAATATGCAAGAAATAAAGTGATATTAACTCTTCACTATACAAAATGTAAAATTGACCTGTTGCAAATTTCCCACAGACTAGTCAAGCAACAATCGATAAAGCAGGATTCTGTGAACAGACCTATGTCCCATGCAACATCACCATCCTCTCTGGGAGGTTCTGTCCCACTGAAAGAGCACAGCCAGGCAGAAGAAGGCAGGTCCTTGCAATGTAGGGCAGCATGGCGGCTCAGTGGTTAGCACTGCTGCCGTACAGCACCAGGGATCCAGGTTCGAATCCAGACTTGGGCAACTGCCTGTGTGGAGTTTACACATTCTCCCCCTGTCTGTGTGGGTTTCCGCCCACAGTCCAAATATATGCAGCTCAGGTGAATTGGCAATGGTGGTGGGTTGCTCTTCAGAGGGTTAGTTTGGACTGGTTGGGCCGAAGGGTCTGTTCCCACACTGCAGGGAATCTATTCTAATCAAAGTGCTCAGCATTGATGCTGGATCCTGTGGCTGCTAGACGGCTCTGTCGCAGGTTTTGCGGGAATCAATAAAAGGGAAACCTGTAATTGACCACATTGTCACCTTTCTGCCTGCTGCAGATACACCTCTTCATTTCACATCTGTGACAATGGTCACTACACAGTCCTTACAGGGAGCAAAAAGCTATCTTCACATTTTGCAGACCCTCCACACAATGATAGGTACGGAATGGGACAGACTTTAAACAGGTTAAGCAACTAATGACGATGCATCCATGAGGCACAGTGGCCCTTTAGCGGCGGCAGCAGCATTGTATTCTGTACAACTCATACAGTCTGCAACTTCCTGGAACGACATACCTCCCACTGTACAGTAACCATCACGGCCCGACATACCTCCCACTGTACAGTAACCACCACGGCCTGACACACCTCCCACTGCACAGTAACCATCACGGCCTGACACACCTCCCACTGCACAGTCACCATCACGGTCCGACATGCCTCCCACGGTACAGTAACCATCACACCCCGACATACCTCCCACTGTACAGTAACCATCACACCCCGACATACATCCCACTGTACAGTAACCATTACACCCCGACATACCTCCCACTGTACAGTAACCATCACACCCCGACATACCTCCCACTGTACAGTAACCATCACACCCCGACATACCTCCCACTGTACAGTAACCATCACGGCCCGACATACCTCCCACTGTACAGTAACCACCACGGCCTGACACACCTCCCACTGCACAGTAACCATCACGGCCTGACACACCTCCCACTGCACAGTCACCATCACGGTCCGACATGCCTCCCACGGTACAGTAACCATCACACCCCGACATACCTCCCACTGTACAGTAACCATCACACCCCGACATACATCCCACTGTACAGTAACCATTACACCCCGACATATCTCCCACTGTACAGTAACCATCACACCCCGACATACCTCCCACTGTACAGTAACCATCACACCCCGACATACCTCCCACTGTACAGTAACCATCACGGCCCGACATACCTCCCACTGTACAGTAACCACCACGGCCTGACACACCTCCCACTGCACAGTAACCATCACGGCCTGACACACCTCCCACTGCACAGTCACCATCACGGCACGACATACCTCCTATTGTACATTAACCATCACGGCCTGTCATACCTCCCACGGTACAGTAACGATCATGGCCCGACATACCTCCCACTGTACAGTAACCATCACGGCCCGACATACCTCCCACTGAACAGTAACCATCACACCCCGATATAGCTCCCACTGTGCAGTAACCATCAAGGCCCGACATACCTCCCACTGAACAGTAACCATCACACCCCGACATACCTCCCACTGTACAGTAACCATCACGGCCCGACATACCTCCCACTGTACAGTAACCATCACACCCCGACCTACATCCCAGTGTGCAGTAACCATCACGGCCCGACATACCTCCCACTGTACAGTTACCAACACGGCCCGACATACCACCCACTGTACAGTAACCATCACACCTGGACATACCTCCCACTGTACAGTAACCATCACGGCCCGAAAACCTCCCAAAGTACAGTAACCATCACGGCCCGAAAACCTCCCAAAGTACAGTAACCATCACGGCCCGACATACCTCCCATTGTATAGTAACCATCAAGGTCCGACATACCTCCCACTGTACAGTAACCATCACGGCCCGAAAACCTCCCAAAGTACAGTAACCATCACGGCCCGACATACCTCCCATTGTACAGTAACCATCACGGCCCGACATACCACCCACTGTACAGTAACCATCACACCTGGACATACCTCCCACTGTACAGTAACCATCACGGCCCGACATACCTCCCATTGTTTCGTAGCCATCATGATCCGACATTCCTCCCACTGTACAGTAACCATCACGGCCCGAAAACCTCCCAAGGTACAGTAACCATCACGGCCCGACATACCTCCCATTGTATAGTAACCATCAAGGTCCGACATACCTCCCACTGTACAGTAACCATCACGGCCTGAAAACCTCCCAAAGTACAGTAACCATCACGGCCCGACATACCACCCATTGTACAGTAACCATCACACCCCGACATACCTCCCACTGTACAGTAAGCATCACGGCCCGACATACCTCCCACTGTACAGTAACCATAAGGGCCCGACGTAACTCCCTCTTTTCGGTAACCATCAAGGTTGACATGCCTCCCACCGTACAGTAACCATCACGGCCCAACATCCATCCCATTGTACGGTAATCTTCACGGCACAGTAACCATCACACCCCAACATAACTCCCATTATACAGTAACCATCACACCCCGACATACCTACCACAGTACAGTAACAATCATGCCCCGACATACCTCCCAATGTACAATAACCGTCACGGCACGACATACCTCCTATTGTACATTAACCATCACGGCCTGACATATCTCCCACGGTACAGTAACAATCATGGCCCGACATACCTCCCAATGTACAATAAACGTCATGGCCTGACATACCTCCCACTGTACAGTAACCATCACGGCCCGACATACATCCCACTTCACAGTAACCAAAACGGCCCGACAGACCTCACAAAGTACAGGATCCATCACGGTCCGACATACCTCCCGCTGTACAGTAAACGCCACGGCCCTATACATCCCACCATAGAGGAACCACCACGGCCCGACACACCTCCCACTGTACACTAACCATCACAGCCCGACATAGCACCCAGTGTCCAGGAGCCATCACGGCCCGACATACCTCCCAATGAACAATAACTGTCACGGCACCACATACCTCCCACTGAACAGTAACCATCACGGCCCGACAATCTACCCACGGTACAGTAACCATAAGGGCCCAACATAACTGCCCCTGTATAGTAACCATCACGGTCGACATACCTCCCACTGCACAGTAACCGGACGGTCTAAAATACCTCCCTGTGTACAGTAACCATCACGGCCCGACATACCTCCCATTGTACAGTAAGCATCACAGCCCGATATACTTCCCATCGTACAGTAACCATCATGGCCCGACAGACGACCCATTGTACAGTAAACATCACGACCCGACATACCTCCCACTGTATAGTAACCATCACGGCCCAACATACCTCCCATTGTGTAGTAACCAGCACGATCCGACATACCTCCCATTATACAGTAACCATCACGGCCCGACATACCTCCCACTGAACAGTAACCATCACACCCCGACATACCTCCCACTGTGCAGTAACCATCAAGCCCCGACATACCTCCCACTGTATAGTAACCATCACGATCCGACATACCTCCCACTGTACAGTAACCATCACGGCCCGACATACCTCCCACTGTGCAGTAACCATCAAGCCCCGACATACCTCCCACTGTATAGTAACCATCACGATCCGACATACCTCCCACTGTACAGTAACCATCACGGCCCGACATACCTCCCACTGTACAGTAACCATCACGGCCCGACATAACTCCCACTGTACAGTAACCATCACACCCCGACATACCTCCCACTGTACAGTAACCATCACACCCTGACATACCTCCCACTGTACAGTAACCAACACGGCCCGACATAACTCCCATTTCACAGTAACCATCATGGACCGACATACCTCCCATTGTACAGTAACCATCACACCCCGACATACCTCCCACTGTAGAGTAACCATCACGGCCCGACATACCTCCCACTGTACAGTAACCAACACGGCCCGACATAACTCCCATTTCACAGTAACCATCATGGACCGACATACCTCCCATTTTAGAGTAACGATCACGACCCGACGTACCTCTCACTATACAGCAACCGTCACGGCCCGACACATCTCACACTGCGCAGTAACCATCATGGCCTGACATATATCCCACTGTGCAGTTATCGTCACATCCCGACCTACCTCCCACTGTACACTAACCATCACGGTTCGACAGACCACCCACTGTACAGTAACCATCACACCCCGACATTCCTCCCACTGTACAATAACGTCACGGCTCGACATACCTCCCAATGTATAGTAACCATCACACACCGACATACCTCCCACTGTACAGTAACCATCACGGCCCGACATACCTCCCATTGTATATTAACCATCATGATCCGACATTCCTCCCACTGTACAGTAACCATCACGGCCCAAAAACCTCCCAAAGTACAGTAACCATCACGGCCCGACATACCTCCCATTGTACAGTAACCATCACACCCCGACATACCTCCCACTGCACAGTAACCATCACGGCCCGACATACCTCCCACTGTACAGTAACCATAAGGGCCCGACGTAACTCCCTCTTTTCGGTAACCATCACGGTCGACATGCCTCCCACCGTACAGTAACCATCACGGCCCAACATCCATCCCATTGTACGGTAATCTTCACGGCACAGTAACCATCACACCCCAACATAACTCCCATTATACAGTAACCATCACACCCCGACATACCTACCACAGTACAGTAACAATCATGCCCCGACATACCTCCCAATGTACAATAACCGTCACGGCACGACATACCTCCTATTGTACATTAACCATCACGGCCTGACATACCTCCCACGGTACAGTAACAATCATGGCCCGACATACCTCCCAATGTACAATAAACGTCATGGCCTGACATACCTCCCACTGTACAGTAACCATCACGGCCCGACATACATCCCACTACACAGTAACCAAAACGGTCCGACAGACCTCACAAAGTACAGGATCCATCACGGTCCGACATACCTCCCGCTGTACAGTAAACGCCACGTCCCTATACATCCCACCATAGAGGAACCACCACGGCCCGACACACCTCCCACTGTACACTAACCATCACAGCCCGACATAGCACCCAGTGTCCAGGAGCCATCACGGCCCGACATACCTCCCAATGAACAATAACTGTCACGGCACCACATACCTCCCACTGAACAGTAACCATCACGGCCCGACATTCTTCCCACGGTACAGTAACCATAAGGGCCCGACATAACTGCCCCTGTATAGTAACCATCACGGTCGACATACCTCCCACTGCACAGTAACCGGACGGTCTAAAATACCTCCCTGTGTACAGTAACCATCATGGCCCGACATACCTCCCATTGTACAGTAAGCATCACAGCCCGATATACTTCCCATCGTACAGTAACCATCATGGCCCGACAGACGACCCATTGTACAGTAAACATCACGACCCGACATACCTCCCACTGTATAGTAACCATCACGGCCCAACATACCTCCCATTGTGTAGTAACCAGCACGATCCGACATACCTCCCATTATACAGTAACCATCACGGCCCGACATACCTCCCACTGAACAGTAACCATCACACCCCGACATACCTCCCACTGTGCAGTAACCATCAAGCCCCGACATACCTCCCACTGTATAGTAACCATCACGATCCGACATACCTCCCACTGTACAGTAACCATCACGGCCCGACATACCTCCCACTGTACAGTAACCATCACGGCCCGACATAACTCCCACTGTACAGTAACCATCACACCCCGACATACCTCCCACTGTACAGTAACCATCACACCCTGACATACCTCCCACTGTACAGTAACCAACACGGCCCGACATAACTCCCATTTCACAGTAACCATCATGGACCGACATACCTCCCATTGTACAGTAACCATCACACCCCGACATACCTCCCACTGTAGAGTAACCATCACGGCCCGACATACCTCCCACTGTACAGTAACCAACACGGCCCGACATAACTCCCATTTCACAGTAACCATCATGGACCGACATACCTCCCATTTTAGAGTAACGATCACGACCCGACGTACCTCTCACTATACAGCAACCGTCACGGCCCAACACATCTCACACTGCGCAGTAACCATCATGGCCTGACATATATCCCACTGTGCAGTTATCGTCACATCCCGACCTACCTCCCACTGTACACTAACCATCACGGTTCGACAGACCACCCACTGTACAGTAACCATCACACCCCGACATTCCTCCCACTGTACAATAACGTCACGGCTCGACATACCTCCCACTGTACAGTAACCATCACACCCCGACATTCCTCCCATTGTACAATAACGTCACGGCTCGACATACCTCCCAATGTATAGTAACCATCACACCCCGACATACCTCCCACTGTATAGTAACCATCACACCCCGACATACCTCCCACTGTACAGTAACCATCACGGCCCGACATACCTCCCACTGTACAGTACCCATCACGGCCCGGCATATCTCCCACTGTACAGTTACTATCACGGTCCAACATACCTCTCACTGTACAGTAACCAACACGGCCCGACAGACCTCCCACCGTACAGGAACCACCACGGCCCGACACACCTCCCACTGTACACTAACCATCACAACCCGACATACCAACCAGTGTCCAGGCGCCATCACGGCCCGTCATACCTCCCACTGTACAGTAGCCATCACAGCCCAACATACCTCCCACTGTACTATAACCATCATTTGCCGACATAACTCCCACTGTACAGTAACCACCACCTTCGGACATACCTCCCATTGTACAGTAACCATCACGGCCCGATATAACTCCCATTGTACAGTAACAATCACGGCCTGACATGCCTCCCACTGTACAGTAACCGTCACGGCGCGACGTTCCTCACATTGTACAGTAACCATCACGGTCCGACAAACTTCCCACTGTACAGTAATCATCACGGACTGACATACCTCCCATTGTACTGTAACCATCACGGCCTGACATACCTCACATTGTACATAACCATCACGGCGCAACACAACTCCCACTGTTACAGTAAACATCATAGCCCCAAATACCTCCCACTGTACAGTAACCGTCATGGTCGAACACGCCTCCCAGTCCACAGTAACGCTCTCGGCCCGACACACCTACCACTCTACAGTATCCATCACGGCCCGCCAGTCATCCCACTGTAGAGTTACCATCTCAGCCTGACATACCTCCCACTCTACAGTAAACGTCACGGCCAGATATATCTTCCACTGTACAGTTACCATCACGGCCTGACATACCTACCACTCGACAGCAACCATCACAACCCAACATACCTCCCACTGTACAGTAACCATCGCGGCCCGACATACGTCCCACTGTACAGTAACCATCACACCCCGACATACCTCCCACTGTACAGTAACCATCACACCCCGACATACCTCCCACTGTACAGTAACCATCACACCCCGACATACCTCCCACTGTACAGTAACCATCACACCCCGACATACCTCCCACTGTACAGTAACCATCACCGTCGAACATGCCTCGCAATCTACAGTAACCATCTCGGCCCGACACACCTATCCCTGTACAGTAATGATCACGGCTCCACATTCATCCACTGGACAGTAATCATCGCGGCCCGACATACCTCCCACTGTACAGTAACCGTCAATGCCCGACATACCTCCCACTGTACAGTAACCATCACGGCCTGATATATCGCCCACTGCACAGTAACCGACAGAACCCAAAATACATCCCACAGTACAGTAGCCATCACGGCCAAACATACCTCCGACTGTACAGTCACCATCACTTCCCAACATACCTCAAACTGTACAGTAACCATCACGCCCCGACATACCTCCCAATTTACAGTAACTTTCACAGCTCGACATACCTCCCACTGTACAGTCACCATCACAACCTGACATACCGCCCACTGTACAGTAAACATCACGGCCCGACATACCTCCCACTGTACAGTAACCGTCGCCGCCTGACATACCTCTCACTGTACAGTCACGATCACCCCACGACATACCTCCCATTGTACAGTAACCGTCATGGCCCGACATTCCTCCCAAAGTACAGTCACAATCACAACCCTACATACATCCCATTGCACAGTAACCAACACGGCAAGACATACATCCCACTGTATAGTAACCATCACGACCCGACATACCTCCCACGGTGCAGTAACCGTCACGGCCTGACATACCTCCCACTGTACAGTAACCATCACAGCGCTACAAACCTCCCATTGTACAATAACCATCACGGCCCTCAAATACCTCCCACTATACAGCAACCATCACGGGCCGACATACCTCCCACTGTACAGTAACCATCATGGCGCAACAAACCTCCTACTGTACAGTAAGCATCACGGCCCCATGTATCTCCAAATATGCAGTAACCAGCATGGCCCGACATACCTCCCATTGTACAGTAACCATCAGGACCCGACATACCTCCCACTGTACAGTAACCAACACAGCCAGACATACCTCCCACTGTAAAGTAACCATTACACCCCGACATACCTCGCACTGTACAGTAACCATCACAGCCCGACATACCTCCCATCGTACACTCACCATCACGACCCTACATTCATCCCATTGCACAGTAACCAACACGGCAAGACATACATCCCACTGTATAGTAACCGTCACGGCCTGACATACCCTCCCATTGTACAGTACCCATCAAAGCCCGACATACCTCACACTGTACACTAACTATCACGACCCGACATACCTCACACTGTGCAGTAACCATCACGGCCTGACATACGTCCCACTGTACAGTAACCATCACAGCGCAACATACCTCCCATTGTACAGTAACCATCACGGCCCGACATACCTTCCATTGTACAGTAACCATCACGACCCGACATACCTCCCATTGCACAGTAACCAACACAGCCAAACATACCTCCCATTGTACAGTAACCATCACGGCCTGACATACCTCCCACTGTACAGTAACCATCACAGCCCGACATACCTCACACTGTACAGTAACCATCACGGTCCGACATAGCTCCCACTGTATAGTAACCATCACACCCCGACATACCACCCACTGTACAGTAACCATCACACCCCGACATACCTCACACTGTACAGTAACCATCACAACCCGACATACCTCCCACTGTAGAGTAACCATTACACTCAGACATAGCTCCCACTGTACAGTAACCATCACACCCCGACATACCTCCCACTGTACAGTAACCAACACAGCCCGACATACCTCCCACTGTACAGTAACTATCACACCCCGACATACCTCCCACTGTAAAGTAACCATCACACCCCGACATACCTCCCACTGTACAGTAACCATCACACCCCGACATACCTCACACTGTACAGTAACCATCACAACCCGACATACCTCCCACTGTAGAGTAACCATTACACCCAGACATAGCTCCCACTGTACAGTAACCATCACAGCCCGACAAACCTCCCACTGTACAGTAACCATCACGGCCCGACATACCTCCCACTGTACAGTAACCATCACGGCCCAACATACCTCCCAATGTACAGTAACCATCACACACCGACATACCTCCCACTGTACAGTAACCATCACACCCCGACATACCTCCCACTGTACAGTAACCAACACAGCCAGACATACCTCCCACGGTACAGTAACCATCACACCCCGACATACCTCCCACTGTACAGTAACCATCACACCCCGACATACCTCCCGCTGTACAGTAACCATCACACCCCAACATACCTCCAACTGTACAGTAACCATCACACCCCGACATACCTCCCACTGTACAGTACCCATCACACCCCGACATACCTCCCATTGTAAATTAACCATCACACCCCGACATACCTCCCACTGTACAGTCACCATCACAGCCCAACATACCTCCCACTGTACAGTAACCATCACAGCCCGACATACCTCCCACTGTACAGTAAGCATCACGGCCCGACATACCTCCCACTGTACAGAAACCATCACAGCCCAACATACCTCCCACTGTACAGTAACCATCACACCCCGACATACCTCCCACCGTACACTCACCATCACGACCCTACATTCATCCCATTGCACAGTAACCAACACGGCAAGACATACATCCCACTGTATATTAACCGTCACGGCCTGTCATACCCTCCCATTGTACAGTAACCATCAAAGCCCGACATAACTCACACTGTACACTAACCATCACGACCCGACATACCTCACACTGAGCAGTAACCGTCACGGCCTAACATACGTCCCACTGTACAGTAACCATCACGGCGCAACATACCTCCCATTGTACAGTAACCATCACGGCCCGACATACCTTCCATTGTACAATAACCATCACGACCCGACATACCTCCCACTGTACAGTAACCATCACGGCCCGACATACCTTCCATTGTACAGTAACCATCACGACCCGACATACCTCCCACTGCACAGTAACCATCACAGCCCGACATACCTCCCACTGTACAGTAACCATCACACCCCGACATACCTCCCACTGTACAGTAACCATCACACCCCGACATACCTCCCACTGTACAGTAACCATCACACCCCGACATACCTCCCACTGTACAGTAGCCATCACACCCCGACATACCTCCCACTGTACAGTAACCATCACACCCCGACATACCTCCCACTGTACAGTAACCATCACATCCCGACATACCTCCCACTGTACAGTAACCATCACAGCCCGACATACCTCCCACTGTACAGTAACCATCACAGCCCGACATACCTCCCACTGTACAGTAACCATCACAGCCCGACATACCTCCCACTGTACAGTAACCATCAAGGCCCGACATACCTCCCACTGTACAGTAACCATCATACCCCGACATTCCTCCCACTGTACAGTAACCATCACAGCCCGACATACCTCCCACTGTACAGTAACCATCACAGCCCGACATACCTCCCACTGTACAGTAACCATCAAGGCCCGACATACCTCCCACTGTACAGCATCCATCACACCCCGACATACCTCCCACCGTACAGTAACCATCACACACCGACATACCTCCCACTGTACAGTAACCATCACATCCCGACATACCTCCCACTGTACAGTAACCATTACACCGCGACATACCTCCCACTGTACAGAAACCATTACTCCCCGACATACCTCCCACTGTACAGAAACCATCACGGACCGACATACCTCCCACTGTACAGTAACCATCACACCCCGACATACCTCCCACTGTACAGTAACCATTACACCCCGACATACCTCCCACTGTACAGAAACCATCACGGACCGACATACCTCCCACTGTACAGTAACCATCACGGACCGACATACCTCCCACTGTACAGAAACCATCACACCCCGACATAACTCCCACTGTACAGAAACCATCACACCACGACATAACTCCCACTGTACAGTAACCATCACACCCCGACATACCTCCCACTGTACAGTAACCATCACACCCCGACATTCCTCCCACTGTACAGTAACCATCGCGGCCCGACATACCTCCCACTGTAGAGTAACCATCACGGACCGACGCACCTCCCACTCTACAGTAACCATCATGTCCGGACATATCTCCCACTGTACAGTAACTTTCATGGCCCGACACACCTCTCACTGTACAGTAACCAACACGGCACGACGTACCTCCCACCGTACAGGGAATATCACAGCCCGACCTAACTACCAAAGTACAGGAAACATCACGGTACGACACACCTCCCACTGCACAGTAACTATCACGGCCCGACATACCCCCCAAAGTATAGTAACTTTCACGGCACCAAATACCTCCCAGAGTACAGTAACTACAACATCGCCCTCTGTACAGTAACCATCACAGCCCAACATACCTCCCACTGTACAGTAACCATCACGATCCAATATACCTCCCACTGTACAGTAACCATCACGGCCCAAAACACCTCCCACTGTACAGTAACCATCACGGCCCAACATACCTCCCACTATACAGTAACCATCACGGCCCGACATACCTCCCACTGTACAGTAACCATCATGGCCCAAAATACCTCCCACTATACAGTAACCATCACGGCCCGACATACCTCCCACTGTACAGTAACCATCACGGCCCGACATACCTCCCACTATACAGTAACCATCACGGCCCGACATACATCCCACTGTACAGTAACGATCACTTCCCGACATACATCCCACTGTACAGTAACCATAAGGGCCCGACATAACTCCCCCTTTTCGGTAACCATCACGGTCGACATACCTCCCACCGTACAGTAACCATCACACCCCAACATACCTCCCACTGTACAGTAACCAAAACGGCCCGACAGACCTCACAAAGTACAGGATCCATCACGGTCCGACATACCTCCCGCTGTACAGTAAACGCCACGGCCCTATACATCCCACCATAGAGGAACCACCACGGCCCGGCACACCTCCCACTGTACACTAACCATCACAGCCCGACATAGCACCCAGTGTCCAGGAGCCATCACGGCCCGACATACCTCCCAATGAACAATAACTGTCACGACACCACATACCTCCCACGGTACAGTAACCATAAGGGCCCGACATGACTGCCCCTGTATGGTAACCATCACGGTCGACATACCTCCCACTGCACAGTAACCGGACGGTCTAACATACCTCCCTGTGTACAGTAACCATCACGGCCCGACATACCTCCCTGTGTACAGTAACCATCACGGCCCGACATATCGCCCACTGCACAGGAACCACCACGACCCGACATACCTCCCATTGTACAGTAAGCATCACGGCCCGATATACTTCCCATCGTACAGTAACCATCATGGCCCGACAGACGTCCCATTGTACAGTAAACATCACGACCCGACATACCTCCCACTGTATAGTAACCACCACGGCCCAACATACGTCCCATTGTGTAGTAACCAGCACGATCCGACATACCTCCCACTGTACATGAACCATCACACCCCGACATACCTCCCACTGAACAGTAACCATCACGGCCCGACATACCTCCCACTGAACAGTAACCATCACACCCCGACATACCTCCCAATGTACAGTAACCATCATGGCCCGACAGACGTCCCATTGTACAGTAAACATCACGACCCGACATACCTCCCACTGTATAGTAACCACCACGGCCCAACATACCTCCCATTGTGTAGTAACCAGCACGATCCGACATACCTCCCACTGTACATGAACCATCACACCCCGACATACCTCCCACTGAACAGTAACCATCACGGCCCGACATACCTCCCACTGTACAGTAACCATCACACCCCGACATACCTCCCACTGAACAGTAACCATCATGGCCCGACATACGTCCCACTGTACAGTAACCGTCACACCCCGACATACCTCCCACTGAACAGTAACCATCACGATCCGACATACCTCCCACTGTACAGTAACCAACACGGCCCGACATACCTCCCACTGTACAGTAACCATCACACCCCGACATACCTCCCACTGAAAAGTAACCATCACGATCCGACATACCTCCCACTGTACAGTAACCAACAGGGACCGACATACCTCCCACTGTACAGTAACCATCACGATCCGACATACCTCCCACTGTATAGTTACCATCACGGCCCAACATACCTCCCACTGTACAGTAACCATCACGATCCGACATACCTCCCATTATACAGTAACCATCACGGCCCGACATACCTCCCACTGTACAGTAACAATCACACCCCGACATACCTCCCACTGTACAGTAACCATCACGGCTCGACATACCTCCCACTGTACAGTAACCAACACGGCCCGACATAACTCCCATTTCACAGTAACCATCATGGACCGACATACCTCCCATTTTAGAGTAACGATCACGACACGACGTAGCTCTCACTATACAGCAACCGTCACGGCCCGACACATCTCCCACTGCGCAGTAACCATCATGGCCTGACATATATCCCACTGTGCAGTTATCGTCACATCCCGACCTACCTCCCACTGTACACTAACCATCACGGTTCGACAGACCACCCACTGTACAGTAACCATCACATCCCGACATTCCTCCCACTTTACAATAACGTCTCGGCTCGACATACCTCCCACTGTACAGTAACCATCACGGTCCTACATACCTCGCACTGTACAGTAACCAACACGGACCGACATACCTCCCATTTTACAGCAACCATCACAGCTCGACATACCTCCCACCGTACAGTAACCATCACAGCCCGACATATCTCCCACTGTACATTAACCATCACGGCCCGACATACCTCCCACTGTACAGTAACAATCACGGCCTGACATACCTCCCAATGTACAATAACCGTCACGGCCTGACATACCTCCCACTGTACACTAACCATCGCGGTCCAACATACTTCCCACTGAACAGTAACCATCACACCCCGACATACCTCCCACCGTACAGTAACCATCACAGTCCGATATACCTCCCACGGTACATTAACCATCACACCCCGACATACCTCCCATTGTACAGTAACCATCAAGACCAGACATACCTCCCATTGTATAGTAACCATCACGATCCGACATACCTCCCACTGTACAGTAACCATCACGGCCCGAAAACCTCCCAAAGTACAGTAACCATCACGGCCCGACATACCTCCCACTGTACAGTAACCATCACGGCCCGACATACTTCCCACTGTACAGTAACCATAAGGGCCCGACGTAACTCCCTCTTTTCGGTAACCATCACGGTCGACATGCCTCCCACCGTACAGTAACCATCACGGCCCAACATCCATCCCATTGTACGGTAATCTTCACGGCACAGTAACCATCACACCCCAACATAACTCCCATTGTACAGTAACCATCACACCCCGACATACCTCCCACTGTACAGTAACAATCATGCCCCGACATACCTCCCAATGTACAATAACCGTCACGGCACGACATACCTCCTATTGTACATTAACCATCACGGCCTGACATACCTCCCACGGTACAGTAACAATCATGGCCCGACATACCTCCCAATGTACAATAAACGTCATGGCCTGACATACCTCCCACTGTACATTAACCATCGCGGTCCAACATACATCCCACTGAACAGTAACCATCATGGCCCGACATACTTCCCACTGTACAGTAACCATAAGGGCCCGACATAACTCCCCCTTTTCGGTAACCATCACGGTCGACATACCTCCCACTGTACAGTAACCATCACACCCCGACATACCTCCCACTGTACAGTAACCAAAACGGCCCGACAGACCACACAAAGTACAGGATCCATCACGGTCCGACATACCTCCCGCTGTACAGTAACGCCACGGCCCTATACATTCCACCATAGAGGAACCACCATGGCCCGACACACCTCCCACTGTACACTAACCATCACAGCCCGACATAGCACCCAGTGTCCAGGAGCCATCACGGCCCGACACACCTCCCACTGAACAATAACTGTCACGGCACCACATACCTCCCACTGAACAGTAACCATCACGGCCCGACATTCTTCCCACGGTACAGTAACCATAAGGGCCCGACATGATTGCCCCTGTATGGTAACCATCACGGTCGACATACCTCCCACTGCACAGTAACCGGACGGTCTAACATACCTCCCTGTGTACAGTAACCATCACGGCCCGACATATCTCCCACTGCACAGTAACCACCACGACCCGACATACCTCCCATTGTACAGTAAGCATCACGGCCCGATATACTTACCATCGTACAGTAACCATCATGGCCCGACAGACGTCCCATTGTACAGTAAACATCACGACCCGACATACCTCCCACTGTATAGTAACCACCACGGCCCAACATACCTCCCATTGTGTAGTAACCAGCACGATCCGACATACCTCCCATTATACAGTAACCATCACGGCCCGACATACCTCCCTTTAATAAGTAACCATCACGGCCCGACATACCTCCCTTTAATAAGTAACCATCACGGCCCGACATACCTCCCACTGTACAGTAACCATCAAGGCCCGACATACCTCCCACTGTATAGTAACCATCACGGCCCAACATACCTCCCACTGTACAGTAACCATCACGATCCGACATACCTCCCACTGTACAGTAAGCATCACGGCCCGACATACCTCCCACTGTACAGTAACCATCACGATCCGACATACCTCCCACTGTACAGTAAGCATCACGGCCCGACATACCTCCCACTGTACAGTAACCATCACGATCCGACATACCTCCCACTGTACAGTAACCATCACACCCCGACATACCTCCCACTGTACAGTAACCATCACGGCCCGACATACCTCCCACTGTACAGTAACCATCACACCCCGACATACCTCCCACTGTACAGTAACTATCACACCCCGACATACCTCCCACTGTACAGTAACCATCACACCCCGACATACCTCCCACCGTACACTCACCATCACGACCCTACATTCATCCCATTGCACAGTAACCAACACGGCAAGACATACATCCCACTGTATAGTAACCGTCACGGCCTGACATACCCTCCCATTGTACAGTAACCATCAAAGCCCTACATAACTCACACTGTACACTAACCATCACGACCCGACATACCTCACACTGAGCAGTAACCGTCACGGCCTAACATACGTCCCAATGTACAGTAACCATCACGGCGCAACATACCTCCCATTGTACAGTAACCATCACGGCCCGACATACCTTCCATTGTACAATAACCATCACGATCCGACATACCTCCCACTGCATAGTAACAATCACAGCCCGACATACCTCCCACTGTACAGTAACCATCACACCCCGACATACCTCCCACTGTACAGTAACCATCACACCCCGACATACCTCCCACTGTACAGTAACCATCACACCCCGACATACCTCCCACTGTACAGTAACCATCACACCCCGACATACCTCCCACTGTACAGTAATCATCACACCCCGACATACCTCCCACCGTACAGTAACCATCACACCCCGACATACCTCCCACTGTACAGTAACCATCACATTCCGACATACCTCCCACTGTACAGTAACCATTACACCCCGACATACCTCCCACTGTACAGAAACCATCACGGACCGACATACCTCCCACTGTACAGTAACCATCACGGACCGATATACCTCCCACTGTACAGTAACCATCACGGACCGACATACCTCCCACTGTACAGAAACCATCACGGACCGATATAACTCCCACTGTACAGTAACCATCACACCCCGACAGACCTCCCACTGTACAGTAACCATCACACCCCGACATTCCTCCCACTGTACAGTAACCATCGCGGCCCGACATACCTCCCACTGTAGAGTAACCATCACGGACCGACGCACCTCCCACTCTACAGTAACCATCATGTCCGGACATATCTCCCACTGTACAGTAACTTTCATGGCCGGACACACCTCTCACTGTACAGTAACCAACACGGCACGACGTACCTCCCACCGTACAGGGAATATCACAGCCCGACCTAACTACCAAAGTACAGGAAACATCACGGTCCGACACACCTCCCACTGTACAGTAACTATCACGGCCCGACATACCCCCCAAAGTATAGTAACTTTCACGGCCCCAAATACCTCCCAGAGTACAGTAACTACAACATCGCCCTCTGTACAGAAACCATCACAGCCCAACATACCTCCCACTGTACAGAAACCATCGCGGTCCAATATACCTCCCACTGTACAGTAACCATCATGGCCCAAAATACCTCCCACTATACAGTAACCATCACGGCCCAAAATACCTCGCACTGTACAGAAACCATCACACCCCGACATACCTCCCACTGTACAGTAACCATCACGGCCCAACATACCTCCCACTGTACCGTAACCATCACGATCCAATATACCTCCCACTGTACAGTAACCATCACGGCCCAACATACCTCCCACTGTACAGTAACCATCACGGCCCGACATAACTCCCACTGTACAGTAACCATCACGGCCCAACATACCTCCCACTGTACCGTAACCATCACGATCCAATATACCTCCCACTGTACAGTAACCATCACGGCCCAACATACCTCCCACTGTACAGTAACCATCACGGCCCGACATACCTCCCACTGTACAGTAACCATCACGGCCCAACATACGTCCCACTGTACTGTAACCATCACGGCCCGACATACCTCCCACTGTACAGTAACCATCACGGCCCGACATATCTCCCACTGTACAGTAACCATCACGGCCCGACATACCACCCACTGTACAGTAACCATCACGGCCCGACATACCTCCCACTGTACTGTAACCATCACGGCCCGACATACCTCCCACTGTACAGTAACCATCACGGCCCGACATACATCCCACTATACAGGAATCAACACGGCCCGCCAGACCTCACAAAGTACAGGATCCATCACGGTCCGACATACCTCCCACTGTACAGTAAACGCCACGGCCCTATACATCCCACCGTACAGGAAACACCACGGCCCGACACACTGTACGCTAACCATCACAGCCCGACAAACCTCCCACTGTACAGTAACCATCAATGCCCGACATACCTCCCACTGTACAGTAACCATCACGGCCTGACATACCGCCCACTGTACATTAACCATCGCGGTCAAACATACATCCCACTGAACAGTAACCATCACGGCCCGACATACTTCCCACTGTACAGTAACCATAAGGGCCCGACATAACTCCCCCTTTTCGGTAACCATCACGGTCGACATACCTCCCACTGTACAGTAACCATCACACCCCGACATACCTCCCACTGTACAGTAACCAAAACGGCCCGACAGACCTCACAAAGTACAGGATCCATCACGGTCCGACATACCTCCCGCTGTACAGTAAACGCCACGGCCCTATACATCCCACCATAGAGGAACCACCACGGCCCGACACACCTCCCACTGTACACTTACCATCACAGCCCGACATAGCACCCAGTGTCCAGGAGCCATCACAGCCCGACATACCTCCCAATGAACAATAACTGTCACGGCACCACATACCTCCCACTGAACAGTAACCATCACGGCACGACATTCTTCCCATGGTACAGTAACCATAAGGGCCCGACATGACTGCCCCTGTATGGTAACCATCACGGTCGACATACCTCCCACTGCACAGTAACCGGACGGTCTAACATACCTCCCTTTGTACAGTAACCATCACGGCCCGACATATCTCCCACTGCACATTAACCATCACGGCCCGACATACCTCCCACTGTACAGTAACAATCACGGCCTGACATACCTCCCAATGTACAATAACCGTCACGGCCCGACATACCTCCCACTGTACACTAACCATCGCGGTCCAACATACTTCCCACTGAACAGTAACCATCACACCCCGACATACCTCCCACCGTACAGTAACCATCACAGTCCGATATACCTCCCACGGTACATTAACCATCACGGCCCGACATACCTCGAACTGTACAGTAACCATCAAGACCAGACATACCTCCCATTGTATAGTAACCATCATAATCCGACATACCTCCCACTGTACAGTAACCATCACGGCCCGACATACCTCCCACCGTACAGTAACCATCACAGTCCGATATACCTCCCACGGTACATTAACCATCACGGCCCGACATACCTCGCACTGTACAGTAACCATCAAGACCAGACATACCTCCCATTGTATAGTAACCATCACACCCCGACATACCTCCCACTGTACAGTAACCATCACGGTCCTACATACCTCGCACTGTACAGTAACCAACACGGACCGACATACCTCCCATTTTACAGCAACCATCACAGCTCGACATACCTCCCACCGTACAGTAACCATCACAGCCCGACATATCTCCAACTGTACTGTAACCATCACAGTCCGACATACCTCCCACTGTACATTAACCATCACGGCCCGACATACCTCCCACTGTACAGTAACCATCACACCCCGACATACCTCCCACTGTACAGTAACCATCACACCCCGACATACCTCCCACTGTACAGTAACCATCACACCCCGACATACCTCCCACTGTACAGTAACCATCACACCCCGACATACCTCCCACTGTACAGTAACCATCACACCCCGACATACCTCCCACTGTACAGTAACCATCACACCCCGACATACCTCCCACTGTACAGTAACCATCACACCCCGACATACCTCCCACCGTACAGTAACCATCACACCCCGACATACCTCCCACTGTACAGTAACCATCACATTCCGACATACCTCCCACTGTACAGTAACCATTACACCCCGACATACCTCCCACTGTACAGAAACCATCACGGACCGACATACCTCCCACTGTACAGTAACCATCACGGACCGATATACCTCCCACTGTACAGTAACCATCACGGACCGACATACCTCCCACTGTACAGAAACCATCACGGACCGATATAACTCCCACTGTACAGTAACCATCACACCCCGACAGACCTCCCACTGTACAGTAACCATCACACCCCGACATTCCTCCCACTGTACAGTAACCATCGCGGCCCGACATACCTCCCACTGTAGAGTAACCATCACGGACCGACGCACCTCCCACTCTACAGTAACCATCATGTCCGGACATATCTCCCACTGTACAGTAACTTTCATGGCCCGACACACCTCTCACTGTACAGTAACCAACACGGCACGACGTACCTCCCACCGTACAGGGAATATCACAGCCCGACCTAACTACCAAAGTACAGGAAACATCACGGTCCGACACACCTCCCACTGTACAGTAACTATCACGGCCCGACATACCCCCCAAAGTATAGTAAATTTCACGGCCCCAAATACCTCCCAGAGTACAGTAACTACAACATCGCCCTCTCTACAGAATCCATCACAGCCCAACATACCTCCCACTGTACAGAAACCATCACGGTCCAATATACCTCCCACTGTACTGTAACCATCATGGCCCAAAATACCTCCCACTATACAGTAACCATCACGGCCCAAAATACCTCGCACTGTACAGAAACCATCACACCCCGACATACCTCCCACTGTACAGTAACCATCACGGCCCAACATACCTCCCACTGTACCGTAACCATCACGATCCAATATACCTCCCACTGTACAGTAACCATCACGGCCCAACATACCTCCCACTGTACAGTAACAATCACGGCCCGACATAACTCCCACTGTACAGTAACCATCACGGCCCAACATACCTCCCACTGTACCGTAACCATCACGATCCAATATACCTCCCACTGTACAGTAACCATCACGGCCCAACATACCTCCCACTGTACAGTAACCATCACGGCCCGACATACCTCCCACTGTACAGTAACCATCACGGCCCAACATACGTCCCACTGTACTGTAACCATCACGGCCCGACATACCTCCCACTGTACAGTAACCATCACGGCCCGACATATCTCCCACTGTACAGTAACCATCACGGCCCGACATACCACCCACTGTACAGTAACCATCACGGCCCGACATACCTCCCACTGTACTGTAACCATCACGGCCCGACATACCTCCCACTGTACAGTAACCATCACGGCCCGACATACATCCCACTATACAGGAATCAACACGGCCCGCCAGACCTCACAAAGTACAGGATCCATCACGGTCCGACATACCTCCCACTGTACAGTAAACGCCACGGCCCTATACATCCCACCGTACAGGAAACACCACGGCCCGACACACTGTACGCTAACCATCACAGCCCGACAAACCTCCCACTGTACAGTAACCATCAATGCCCGACATACCTCCCACTGTACAGTAACCATCACGGCCTGACATACCGCCCACTGTACATTAACCATCGCGGTCAAACATACATCCCACTGAACAGTAACCATCACGGCCCGACATACTTCCCACTGTACAGTAACCATAAGGGCCCGACATAACTCCCCCTTTTCGGTAACCATCACGGTCGACATACCTCCCACTGTACAGTAACCATCACACCCCGACATACCTCCCACTGTGCAGTAACCAAAACGGCCCGACAGACCTCACAAAGTACAGGATCCATCACGGTCCGACATACCTCCCGCTGTACAGTAAACGCCACGGCCCTATACATCCCACCATAGAGGAACCACCACGGCCCGACACACCTCCCACTGTACACTTACCATCACAGCCCGACATAGCACCCAGTGTCCAGGAGCCATCACGGCCCGACATACCTCCCAATGAACAATAACTGTCACGGCACCACATACCTCCCACTGAACAGTAACCATCACGGCACGACATTCTTCCCACGGTACAGTAACCATAAGGGCCCGACATGACTGCCCCTGTATGGTAACCATCACGGTCGACATACCTCCCACTGCACAGTAACCACCACGACCCGACATACCTCCCATTGTACAGTAAGCATCACGGCCCGATATACTTACCATCGTACAGTAACCATCATGGCCCGACAGACGTCCCATTGTACAGTAAACATCACGACCCGACATACCTCCCACTGTATAGTAACCACCACGGCCCAACATACCTCCCATTGTGTAGTAACCAGCACGATCCGACATACCTCCCACTGTACATGAACCATCACACCCCGACATACCTCCCACTGAACAGTAACCATCACGGCCCGACATACCTCCCACTGAACAGTAACCATCACACCCCGACATACCTCCCAATGTACAGTAACCATCAAGGCCCGACATACCTCCCACTGTATAGTAACCATCACGGCCCAACATACCTCCCACTGTACAGTAACCATCACGATCCGACATACCTCCCACTGTACAGTAACCATCACACCCCGACATACCTCCCACTGTACAGTAACCATCACGGCTCGACATACCTCCCACTGTACATTAACCATCACGGCCCGACATACCTCCCACTGTACAGTAACCAACACGGCCCGACATAACTGCCATTTCACAGGAACCATCATGGACTGACATACCTCCCATTTTAGAGTAACAATCACGACACGACGTAGCTCTCACTATACAGCAACCGTCACGGCCCGACACATCTCCCACTGCGCAGTAACCATCATGGCCTGACATATATCCCACTGTGCAGTTATCGTCACATCCCGACCTACCTCCCACTGTACACTAACCATCACGGTTCGACAGACCACCCACTGTACAGTAACCATCACATCCCGACATTCCTCCCACTTTACAATAACGTCACGGCTCGACATACCTCCCAATGTATAGTAACCATCACACCCCGACATACCTCCCACTGTACAGTAACCATCACGGTCCTACATACCTCGCACTGTACAGTAACCAACACGGACCGACATACCTCCCAAGTTACAGCAACCATCACAGCTCGACATACCTCCCACCGTACAGTAACCATCACAGCCCGACATATCTCCCACTGTACAGTAACCATCACAGTCCGACATACCTCCCACTGTACATTAACCATCACGGCCCGACATACCTCCCTCTGTACAGTAACAATCACGGCCTGACATACCTCCCAATGTACAATAACCGTCACGGCCCGACATACCTCCCACTGTACACTAACCATCGCGGTCCAACATACTTCCCACTGAACAGTAACCATCACACCCCGACATACCTCCCACCGTACAGTAACCATCACAGTCCGATATACCTCCCACGGTACATTAACCATCACGGCCCGACATACCTCGCACTGTACAGTAACCATCAAGACCAGACATACCTCCCATTGTATAGTAACCATCATAATCCGACATACCTCCCACTGTACAGTAACCATCACGGCCCGAAAACCTCCCAAAGTACAGTAACCATCACGGTCCGACATACCTCACATTGTACAGTAACCATCACGGCCCGACATACCTTCCATTGTACAGTAACCATCACGGCCCGACATACCTCCCACTGTACAGTAACCATCACGGTCCGACATACCTCCCACTGTAAAGTAACCATCACGGCCCGACATACCTCCCACTGTACAGTAACCATCACACCCCGACATAACTCCCACTGTACAGTAACCATCACACCCCGACATACCTCCCACTGTACAGTAACCATCACGGCCCGACATACCTCCCATTGTATAGTAACCATCATGATCCGACATACCTCCCACTGTACAGCAACCATCACGGCCCGAAAACCTCCCAAAGTACAGTAACCATCACGGCCCGACATACCTCCCACTGTACAGTAACCATCACGGCCCGACATACTTCCCACTGTACAGTAACCATAAGGGCCCGACGTAACTCCCTCTTTTCGGTAACCATCACGGTCCACATGCCTCCCACCGTACAGTAACCATCACGTCCCAACATCCATCCCATTGTACGGTAATCTTCACGGCACAGTAACCATCACACCCCAACATAACTCCCATTGTACAGTAACCATCACACACCGACATACCTCCCACTGTACAGTAACAATCATGCCCCGACATACCTCCCAATGTACAATAACCGTCACGGCACGACATACCTCCTATTGTACATTAACCATCACGGCCTGACATACCTCCCACGGTACAGTAACAATCATGGCCCGACATACCTCCCAATGTACAATAAACGTCATGGCCTGACATACCTCCCACTGTACAGTAACCATCACGGCCTGACATACCTCCCACTGTACAGTAACCATCACGGCCCGACATACCTCCCACTGTAAAGTAACTATCACACCCCGACATACCTCCCACGGTACAGTAACCATCACAGCCCGACATACCTCCCACCGTACACTCACCATCACGACCCGACATACCTCCCACTGTGCAGTAACCAACACGGCAAGACATACATCCCACTGTATAGTAACCGTCACGGCCTGACATACGGTCCCATTGTACAGTAACCATCAAAGCCCGACTTACATCACACTGTACACTAACCATCACGACCCGACATACCTCCCACTGTGCAGTAACCGTCACGGCCTGACATACGTCCCACTCTACAGTAACCATCACGGCGCAACATACCTCCCATTGTACAGTAACCATCACGGCCCGACATACATCCCATTGTACAGTATCCATCACGGCCCGACATACCACCCACTGTACAGTAACTATCACACCCCGACATACCTCCCACTGTACAGTAACCATCACACCCCGACATACCACCCACTGTACAGTAACCATCACACCCCGACATACCTCCCATTGTATAGTAACCATCATGATCCGACATACCTCCCACTGTACAGTAACCATCACACCCCGACATACCTCCCACTGTACAGTAACCATCACACCCCAACATACCTCCCACTGTACAGTAACCATCACGGCCCGACATACCTCCCATTGTATAGTAACCATCATGATCCGACATACCTCCCACTGTACAGTAACCATCACGGCCCGACATACTTCCCACTGTACAGTAACCATAAGGGCCCGACGTAACTCCCTCTTTTCGGTAACCATCACACCCCGACATACCTCCCACTGTACAGTAACCATCACGGCCCAACATCCATCCCATTGTACGGTAATCTTCACGGCACAGTAACCATCACACCCCAACATAACTCCCATTGTACAGTAACCAACACACCTCGACATACCTCCCACTGTACAGTAACAATCATGCCCCGACATACCTCCCAATGTACAATAACCGTCACGGCACGACATACCTCCTATTGTACATTAACCATCACGGCCTGACATACCTCCCACGGTACAGTAACAATCATGGCCCGACATACCTCCCAATGTACAATAAACGTCATGGCCTGACATACCTCCCACTGTACAGTAACCATCACGGCCTGACATACCTCCCACTGTACAGTAACCATCACGGCCTGACATACCTCCCACTGTACAGTAACCATCACGGCCCGACATACATCCCACTACACAGTAACCAAAACGGCCCGACAGACCTCACAAAGTACAGGATCCATCACGGTCCGACATACCTCCCGCTGTACAGTAAACGCCACGGCCCTATACATCCCACCATAGAGGAACCACCACGGCCTGACACACCTCCCACTGTACACTAACCATCACAGCCCGACATAACACCCAGTGTCCAGGAGCCATCACGGCCCGACATACCTCCCAATGAACAATAACTGTCACAGCACCACATATCTCCCACTGAACAGTAACCATCACGGCCCGACATTCTTCCCACGGTACAGTAACCATAAGGGCCCGACTTAACTGCCCCTGTATGGTAACCATCACGGTCGACATACCTCCCACTGCACAGTAACCGGACGGTCTAACATACCTCCCTGTGTACAGTAACCATCACGGCCCGACATATCTCCCACTGTACAGTAACCATCATGGCCCGACAGACGACCCATTTTACAGTAAACATCACGACCCGACATACCTCCCACTGTATAGTAACCATCACGGCCCAACATACCTCCCATTGTGTAGTAACCAGCACGATCCGACATACCTCCCATTATACAGTAACCATCACGGCCCGACATACCTCCCACTGAACAGTAACCATCACACCCCGACATACCTCCCACTGTACAGTAACCATCACGATCCGACATACCTCCCACTGTACAGTAACCAACACGGCCCGACATACCTCCCACTGTACAGTAACCATCACGATCCGACATACCTCCGACTGTACAGTAACCATCACACCCCGACATACCTCCCACTGTACAGTAACCATCACGGCCCGACATACCTCCCACTGTACAGTAACCATCACGGCCCGACATAACTCCCATTTCACAGTAACCATCATGGACCGACATACCTCCCATTTTAGAGTAACGATCACGACCCGACGTACCTCTCACTATACAGCAACCGTCACGGCCCGACACATCTCCCACTGCGCAGTAACCATCATGGCCTGACATATATCTCACTGTGCAGTTATCGTCACATCCCGACCTACCTCCCACTGTACACTAACCATCACGGTTCGACAGACCACCCACTGTACAGTAACCATCACACCCCGACATTCCTCCCACTTTACAATAACGTCACGGCTCGACATACCTCCCACTGTACAGTAACCATCACGGTCCTACATACCTCGCACTGTACAGTAACCAACACGGACCGACATACCTCCCATTTTACAGCAACCATCACAGCTCGACATACCTCCCACTGTACATTAACGATCACGGCCCGACATACCTCCCACTGTACAGTAACAATCACGGCCTGACATACCTCCCAATGTACAATAACCGTCACGGCCCGACATACCTCCCAATGTACACTAACCATCGCGGTCCAACATACTTCCCACTGAACAGTAACCATCACACCCCGACATACCTCCCACCGTACAGTAACCATCACAGTCCGATATACCTCCCACTGTACATTAACCATCACGGCCCGACATACCTCGCACTGTACAATAACCATAACGGCCCGAAAACCTCCCAAAGTACAGTAACCATCACGGCCCGACATACCTCCCATTGTATAGTAACCATCTCACCCCGACATACCTCCCACTGTACAGTAACAATCACGGCCCAACATACCTCCCGCTGTACAATAACCATCACGGCGCGACGTTCCTCACATTGTACAGTAACCATCACGGTCCGACAAACTTCCCACTGTACAGTAATCATCACGGACTGACATACCTCCCATTGTACTGTAACCATCACGGCCTGACATATCTCACATTGTCCATAACCATCACGGCGCGACACAACTCCCACTGTTACAGTAACCATCATAGCCCCAAATACCTCCCACTGTACAGTAACCGTCATGGTCGAACACGCCTCCCAGTCCACAGTAACGATCTCGGCCCGACACACCTACCACTCTACAGTATCCATCACGGCCCGCCAGTCATCCCACTGTACAGTTACCATCTCAGCCTGACATCCCTCCCACTCTACAGTAAACGTACGGCCAGATATATCTTCCACTGTACAGTCACCATCACAACCTGACATACCGCCCACTGTACAGTAAACATCACGGCCCGACATACATCCCACTGTGCAGTAACCGTCACGGCCTGACATACCTCTCACTGTACAGTCACTATCACACCACGACATACCTCCCACTGTACAGTAACCGTCATGGCCCGAAATACCTCCCATTGTAGAGTAAACATCACGGCCCAATATACCTCCCATTGCACAGTACCCAACACGGCCAGACATGCCTCCCACTGTATAGTAACCATCACGGCCCGACATACCTCCCACTGTTGAGTAACAGTCACGGCCCGACATACCTCCCACTGTACAGTAACCGTCATGGCTCGACATACCTCCCAAAGTACAGTAACCATCACGGTCCCAAATACCTCCCACTGTACAGTAGCCATCACTGTCGAACACGACTCGCAATCTGCTGTAACCACCTCGGCCCGACAAACCTATCGCTGTACAGTAATGATCACAGCCCGACATACCTCCCACTGTACAGTACCCATCACGGCCCGACATACCTCCCACGGTACAGTAACTATCATGGCCTGTCATACCTCCCACTGTACAGTAACCATCAAACGCCAAAATACATGCCACTGTACAGTAATCATCACGGCCAAACTTACCTCCCACTGTAAGTCACCGTCACGGCCCGACACACTCCCACGGTATAGTAACCATCACGTCACGACGTATGACCCATTGCACAGTAAACTATACAGCTAAACATACCCCCCACTGTGCAGTAACCGAAATGGCCTGACATACCTCCCACTGTTCACTAACCGTCATGGTCCGACATAACTCCCACTGTACAGGAACCATCACGTTCTGACATACATCCCACTGTACAGTAACCATCACGGTCCCAAATACCTCCCACTGCACAGTAACCCTCACAGCCCGACATACCTCCCACTGTACAGTAACCATCACGGCCCGATATACCTCCCTCTGTACAGTAACCATCACGGCCCGACATACCTCCCACTGTACAGTAACCATCACAACCCGACGTACCTCCAATGGTACAGTAACCATCACGGCCCTACATATCCTCCACTGTACAGTAACCGTCATGGACCAACCTAACTCCCACTGAACATTTAACCATCACACCCCGACATACCTCCCACTGTACAGTAACCATCACGGCCCGACATACCTCCCAAAGTACAGTATCCCCCACGGCCCGACATCTCTCCCACTGTATATTAGCCGTCAAGGCCCGACATGCACTCCACTGTAGAGTAACAGTCACGGCCTGACATACCTCCCACTGCACTGTCATCACGGTCCGACATACCTCCCATTCTACTGTAACCATCACGATCCGATAAACCTCCCATTGCACAGTAACCAACACAGTCAGACATACGTCCGATTGTACACTAACCATCACGTTCTGACATACCTCCCACAGTACTGTAACACTCATTGCCCGACATACCTTCCGCTGTACAGTTACCATCACGGCCCGACATACCTCCCATTGTACAGTAACCATCACGGCCCGACATACCTCCCACTGTACAGTAACCATCACGGCCAGACATGCCTCCCACTGTACAGTAACCATCACGGCCCAACATACCTCCTACTGTACAGTAACCCCCACGGCCCGACATATCTCCCACTGTACAATAACCATCACGGCCAGACATGCCTCCCACTGTACAGTAACCCCTCGGCCCGACATATCTCCCACTGTACACTAACTATCACGGTCCGACATACCTCCCCCTGTACAGTAACCATCACGGCCACAAATACCTCGCACTGTACATTAGCCATCACATTCGAACACGCCTCCCACTGTACAGTAACCATCAAGGCCTGACATTCCTCCCACTTTACAGTAATCTTCAAAGCTCGACATACTTCCCACTGTACAGTAAACATCACAGCCCAACATACCTCCCTCTGTACAGTAACCATCACGGCCCGACATACCTCCCACTGTACAGTAACCATCACGGCCTGACATACCTCCCACTGTACAGTAACCATCACACCCCGACATACCTCCCACTGTACAGTAACCATCACACCCCGACATACCTCCCACTGTACAGTAACCATCACACCCCGACATACCTCCCACTGTACAGTAACCATCACGGCCCGACATACCTCCCACTGTACAGTAACCATCACACCCCGACATACCTCCCACTATACAGTAACCATCACTCCCCGACATACCTCCCACTGTACAGTAACCATCACACCCCGACATACCTCCCTCTGTTCAGAAACCATCACAGCCCGACATACCTCCCACTGTACAGTAACGATTATGGCACGACATACCTCCCACTGTACAGTAACCATCACGGTCCGACATACCTCCCACAGTACAGTAACGATTATGGCACGACATACCTCCCACTGTACAGTGATGTGGGATCAGCAGTCACTTAGTATGGAGAA
Source organism: Chiloscyllium punctatum (assembly GCF_047496795.1). Classification (NCBI taxonomy): domain Eukaryota; kingdom Metazoa; phylum Chordata; class Chondrichthyes; order Orectolobiformes; family Hemiscylliidae; genus Chiloscyllium; species Chiloscyllium punctatum. Next base: position 80,365,269 of record NC_092754.1, read on the forward strand.
CTGCCTGATCATATAAGACAGAGTAATGGTGGAACAGTGTTTTTGTGACTGTAGATCTGTAAATAGATTGGCGGAGTTGCAGATTGTGAGAATGATTGCCAGAGAAAGAACAAGATATAGGTCAGCCGCAGACTTCGACAGAGAAAACACAGATGTAACTTTATTTGTACAATTGTGACATGATGCATTTTGGAAGGTATAATAAAGGATAGAAGTATAAAGTGGATGGAAAAACTACTGATTGCATCAACATCCGAAGGGATCTTGGTGTACAGCTCCACAGTTCCCTGAAAGTGGTAACATGGGTGAAGAGGGTGATCAAGAAGACTGATGGCAAGATTCAAACATGCATCGGAGTGTGCAGTATGAAAATTAGCAGGTCATTTTGTAGCTGTAGGGAAAGTTATTTCGAGGTACATTTAGAATATTGTGTATACTCTTGGTTGCCACACAATGCTAAAGTGTTGGAGAGTGGATGGAAAGGTTTTACCAGCATGTTGTCTGGTTTGGAGGGTATTAGCCAGAAGGAGAAATTGAACATACGTGGCTTGTTTGCACCTGGGTATCATTGGCTATGGGGCTACCGGATACATATTTACAAAATTGTCAGAGGCATAGATAGAAGGACAGTTAGAGGCTTTTTTTTTTCTCTCAGAGAAGAAATATCAATTACTCTGGACTGTAGGTTTTAGGTAAAAGGGAGAAAGTTCAGGGGATGTGATAGGTAAGATTTTTTTTTGCTGTTCCAGACAGAATGTGAAAGTGCCTTAAATGCACTGATAGAGGGGAAGAAGCCAATATAGCAAGGTTTCAGAGGGATCATGGCACAAGTATGAGTAAGTAAGGAATAGAATGACATCAAAGATATTGGAGCAAATACTTTGTTTTAACTTTGGAAAGACGTCATGTGTCAGTACGGGCTTGCTGGGTTGTAGGGCCTGTTCCTGTGCTGCACTGTTCTTTAAGTCAAGATTTGAGCGCGGGAGTGGCGGGATGCTCACTGAATGATTACTGATGATCAACAGCCACATTATTGTGGATCCCACCGACCACCCCCACACGCCCCCTCCCCCCAGATTGCAGCTTCATATCCTCCCCCACTGTTGGGAAACTCAATATGCAGAATTTGACATGAAAGTCAGACCTGGTACCTGGTGACTCCATCTCACTGCTCGCTCCTGCAGACTTCGATCCTGGACACCAGCTTCTCGGGAACACTGCATGAACAGAAGCTGCATGTACTCCACACCGACCAATGCTGAAATCTGACACATGCCAGCCTCAGTATGCCATCCCAGCACATCTCCGACCCACTGACTGTACGCTTCTTTACTTCAATGCTGCAGCTCAGGGTGCACTGACAACTCTCATTGCAATGCTGCTGCAAAGACACTGTGCTTAGGGACACACACCCAGCTCATGGGCTGTCCCTCTGGGCTGATCACTCCGTGTTTGTACACAGTCAATGCTGCTGCAAGGACACTGTGCTCCGGAATATTCACCCAGATCATAGATTGGCCATCTGGACTGCTCATTCTGTTTCTAAACACACTCGCTTTGAGCGAACTTGAAAGCTCACAGAATTATTGCCTTGTCTTAACCTGCCCTCAATAGTGTTTCCCCTCAACTAGAGCTACCAAGCTCACCCGCCTGCTGTATTGCCTTGGTGTTTAGCGCAGACACAAACCCAGAACGCTTAATATCATTGTCCACAGTCAGTCACGGTGCCCAGCACACTGAGTCTAGGAGAGTCTCAGATCCCAGTCCGGGAGCTTGAACACGGTCAGTCTGCCTCTCGTAGTTTTTAGGGTCAGGATCCTTCCTCTGTGAGGGGGTGAGGAGTTGAATGTTGGGCTGTCTCATACCTCTCTGTCTGCTCTATTGTGGGATAGATCCTCCTGGAATGAGAGAATTATCAAGAGGTATACGGGAGGTGGAAGTGGTTGGTATAGCTGTTAGTGCTGGGACAGCTGAGGGAAAGGTGGCGAGTTGTCATGAGTGAGTGAGTGGGCAGCAGAGACACCAGGCAGAGCTGGCGAGCGGGACAGAGAAGAGGTTAGAGAGAAACAGAGAGAAGGTGCTGCATTCAGTGAGAGTCAGAGAACATGAGTCTTGGTTGGAGGTGGGTGCAGTAACAGCGAGAGAGAGAGAGAGGGCAAGGTCACAAAGTGCAGATGTTGGCACTTACCCTGGTCACTGACGTCCTTCCTACACAGTTGGGCATTCACCCAGAAGGCTGGCATCTCACTGGCCCACGGGTCAATCACAGACAAGCTAGCAGGTCTGGTGTTATGGCTTCCCCTGCCAGTCAAAGAGTCATAGAGATGTTCAGCATGGAAACAGACCCTTCGTTCCAACCCGTCCAAGCCGACCAGATATCCCGATTCAATCCAGTCCCACCTGCCAGCACCCGGCTCATATCCCTCCAAACCCTTCCTATTCATATACCCATCGAAATGCCTCTTAAATGTTGCAATTGTACCAGCATCCACCACTTCTTCTTGAAGCTCATTCCTTGCACACATCCTCCTCTGCGTGAAAAAGTTGCCCCTTAGGTCTTTTTTATATCTTTCCCCTCTCACCCTAAACCTATGCCCTCTAGTTCTGGACGTACCCACCCCAGGGAAAAGACTTTGTCTATTTATCCTGAAGGAAGATAATGTCCCTGTCCTGCACCATGCCATCCACCAGAACCTCAGTGGCTCAGCCACATCGTGGGGCCCTCAGTTTACACCTTTCCCAAATGCCGCCGTCATGTCCAGAGCAATTTCAGATTGCCAATCCAAGAGCGCAATGACTTATTTAAAATTGGCATCTGGAGCAGGGAATCCGCTGCAATCTGGGATATGTGGGCAGTGGGTACATATAACAAAGCAGAAAATAATAATTGGGCTCGTATCAGATGAAAGAAGGGACATTGAGGCAGGGCAGGTAGTTAATGAGCCAGATTGAGGATGTTATCATGAGAACATTCACTGAGACTTGTGGAGACAAACCTTCCATGAAAATGACAGAAATGAGATTGGCCAAGTCAAAAGTTTCAGGCCCTTGTCTTGTGCAGATTTTGTCGTGCAAACTATTGTAAGTTATATACTTAAAGAGAGTGAGGGCCTATAAAGGAGATTCACATCATTAAAAGAAGCTAGGTAGAAAAATCCCCGGCCATGTTTGCTCATTGTTCATCTTTTTCGGTTCCTCTCTGAATAGAGGCAAAGTGTCAGAGACCTGCTGATATTGTAGCTTAGTTTAGTATGAAGCAAGGGGCTGACTGAGTACTTACATATGGGAATTCTGCGAGGCAGGAAGAATGGACCCTTCGAAAGTCCCAAAGGAATCCAGGACTGTCAGCCTGAATTGCTGCAGGGAAAGCTGTGTGTAATTAATCTGGCTATTTGGTTTTCATGCAGAGACTCGTACAGTTGATGTGAATTACTTGATTTAATGAGCGAACAAATAGCAGTCTGCTTAAAAATGGAAGCTATGAGCTCCAGTTGAATGCACCAGCAACCTGGAGAAGTCGAAGTCAAGTCATTTAGGAACAGCAATCAATGGAAAGAATACACAATAAATGAACGTACTGTTAGTGTGGACAGATCCTAGTATAAATACCTCCCTATTTCTCCTTTTTTTAAGCTTTGACAAAGGGTCAGTTAGACTCGAAATGTCAGCTATTGTCTCTCCTTATAGATGCTGCCATACCTGTGAGATTTTCCAACATTTTCTCTTTTGGCTTCAGATTCCAGCATCCGCAGTAATTTGCTTTTACCCTGAAGATAGCCGGCATCGTCAATTATCTAGATAAGGCAGCAAATGGCATCATTTCCTCTCTCAGTTCAAGTGCAGAATGTAAGAGCAGGAAGCTTATACAAGAACTGTATAAATAACCAGATCAATCACAGCCTGTGTGCTGCATGTGGTTCTGGTCACTATATCACATGGAAGGATGGAATTAGAATGGAGAGTGTACAGGAAGAATATGAAGATTGCAGATGCTGGAAATTAGAGTCAAAGAGTGTGGTGTGAGAAAAGCACAGCAGGTCAGGTAGCATCAGAGTGCCAGAGAAATGATGTTTCGAGCATGTTTCACTCTTGGAGGTGGTACAGAAGAGATTTGTTATTCTGGGAAACTGATAATGCAGTTATGAGGAAAGGTTGAAGTGTAGGATACTGAGAGGAGATTCGATTAGCCTGCACGTGTTGTCAAGGGCCTGGATAGAGAGGTAGATACTGTCTTCTTCTTATTGGAGACCTCAGTTACCAGCAGAAAATATTTAATTTAATTGGTTAAAATATTAGAAAAGTGGTGAGGAAAGTTGTTATTTCACCCGGAGTAAGGAAGGGATCTGGGAGTCATGCATGGAAGCGGAGTCGAGGGAGAAACTCTGGAAAATTTTAAAAATGTGCCTTGGTCTGAACCTGAAGTCCTACATTCTCTGTGGAATCACAACAATGTTTTTTTTTTATTTTGGAAAGGATGAAGCTGGGTTCCACCTTCTTTTTAGTCAGTGCAGACAATTTCGAGAGTAATCTGTGTTGTAGAAATTTCTGATATTTAGACAATATCTAGAGAATCAATACAAAGGGATTGGGGAGAGGACAGAGATGAGTAGTGTGTAAATTGATTAGCATCACAAAAATACTGATTCCAGCCTTTATATACAATGCTACTTTACTGTCGTGGCATTTTTCTCCTTCTTGTATAAAAGCTGAAAACCTTTGAGTGTAATGGCTGGAGGGATTATGGAGATCATGAGATCGATCAGGGCGGGAAGGAGTTAGTGACATTGATAGACTGATGATTGTGTCTGCTGGAGGAGATTGTAAAGATCGGGAGCTTTCTATGTATCAGAGTAATTACAGACAAAGCTGTAAGTCCTTGAGAATTATTACATAGAGAGGCAGTTTTTAGAGGAGATTGGAGAGAAAGGAGGTTTATAAAATGGCCTGTATGAGTAACAGAGATAAGTAGGGGTACTTTGACTGAAGGATGTTTCAGAGGTAAAAACGGATCGCACAGGATCAATGAGGTTATGGAGACACAGTATTATTAGAGTTGGAGAAGTCTTGAGACATCGCACCAATTCCCACAGAAATCTTAAGGCAAGAAGGGTGTCATTTGAACCATGATGTTTGCACCAGCTCTTCATCTGAGTTGATTCCAGAGTAGTGACCTTTTGCTTTCTCCCGTACCATTACACATTTATAAAGGTCTGTGAGAAGATTTGTAGCTTGGGTGCTCGCTGCTGTGGTTCTGTTCGCCGAGCTGGAAATTTGTGTTGCAGACGTTTCATCCCCGTCTAGGTGACATCCTCAGTGCTTGGGAGCCTCCTATGAAGCGCTTCTGTGATGTTTCCTCTGGCATTAATAGTGGTTTGTCTCTGCCGCTTCCAGTTGTCAGTTCCAGCTGTCCGCTGCAGTGGTCAGTATATTAGGTCCAGGTCGATGTGTTTGTTGATAGAATCTGTGGATGAGTGCCATGCCTCTAGGAATTTCCTGGCTGTTCTCTGTTTGGCTTGTCCTATAATAGTGGTGTTGTCCCAGTCGAAATCATGTTGATTGTCATCTGCTTGTGTGGCTACTAAGGATAGCTGGTCGTGTCGTTTCGTGGCGAGTTGGTGTTCATGGATGCGGATCGTTAGCTGTCTTGCTGTTTGTCCTATGTAGTGTTTTGTGCAGTCCTTGCATGGGATTTTGTACACTACGTTGGTTTTGCTCATGCTGGGTATCGGGTCCTTCGTTCTGGTGAGTTGTTGTCTGAGAGTGGCTGTTGGTTTGTGTGCTGTTATGAGTCCTAGTGGTCGTAGTAGTCTGGCTGTCAGTTCAGAAATGTTCTTGATGTATGGTAACGTGGCTAGTCCTTTGGGTTGTGGCATGTCCTCATTCTGCTGTCTTTCCCTTTGGCATCTGTTGATGAAATTGCACAGGTATCCGTTTTTGGCGAATACATTGTAGAGGTGTTCATCTTCCTCCTTTTGCAGTTCTGGTGTACTGCAGTGTGTTGTGGCCCTTTTCAACCGTGTCTTGATGCAACTTCTTTTGTGTGTGTTGGGGTGCTTGCTTTCGTAGTTCAGGACTTGGTCTGTGTGTGTGGCTTTCCTGTACACCTTTGTGGTGAATTCTCCGTTCAGTGTTCTGCCACACACGCGGATGACAAGCAACATGAGTTCGACTGGTACAACAATACTATCATAGGACAAGCCAAACAAAGAACAGCCAGGGAATTCCTAGAGTCATGGCACTCATCCACAGATTCTATCAACAAACACATCGACCTGGACGTAAGAGACCGGCCACTGCAGCGGACAGCTGGAACTTACAACCGGAAGCGGCAGAGATAAACCACTACAAATGCCGGAGGAAAGATCACAGAACCGCTTCACAGGAGGCTCCCAAGTACTGAGGATGTCACCTCGACAGTGGACGAAATGTCTGCAACACAAATTCCCTGCTCGGCAAACAGAACCACAACAATTACACATTTCATTTAGTCGCAATAATCATCCAATCCCCTCTTGAAAAATTCCATTGAACATCCGTTTACAACACTTCCAAGTGTATCCTAAATACTCGCCAAGTTTAAAGGTTCTTACTTCTATCATAGTTCCCCTATTGTACATAACCTGAAATCTGTGTCCTCTCGTTTTGTGAGTGGGTACCATTTTATCCAATCTAATCTATTCAGTCTGCCTATGAGTTTGAAAAACTTCATCCGATCTCCTCTTAGCCACCTTCACTTCATTGAGAACAGTTCCAACAGTCTGACTTCATAACTGATCTTACTCATTCCTGGAAATATTCTTTTAGATCAGTTCTTTCTCCTTTCCAATGGGTTTATATCCTTCCGATCATGGGACACAGTTGAAGTCGAATGTGTTTGATGCAAGTTCAACATCACCCCTTTACTCTTGAACCGTCAGTATTTATAAAGACAGGAATACTGTATGCTTTGCCAATGTTTAATGTCCTACAAACTTCAATGATCTTTGCACATCATGTGCTTCTGTTTTCCTGCCTATTTTATATGGTCTTTTAATTTTCTTGATAGAAAGTAGCATTTTCTCATGTTCCAATGTGCCAAACTTCATCAATCACCTCTCTACTGTTTCTAAGAAGTTGGCAATGTATGTTTAGAGTTCGACAACGTTTTCCTCACAGTTTACATTTTTTAAGTGCTGTGGATGAAAGGTCATTGAGTAGATTTAAAACAAAGATAGAAAAATTCTTGATTGCCCGGAATTAAAGGGGGGAAGAAGGAAAATGGGCTTGAAAAACCGATCAGTCAACATTGAATGGTGGAGCAGACTCGATGGACACAGTGAGATTCTTGACCCCACTATCCTGGAATTACATTGACAGTCACAGAAACACTGACACCTTCTTCAATTTCCTGACTCCCCTGTGACTATTGCTCCTTCTTTCTTCTCCCTCCCTTCCTGTACAGTCAGGCTGCTTGTGGTACCACAAACATGGCTCTGGCTGCCCTCCCCTGAGCAGACAGTACCTTCATCAGCTTCCAAACTGGGAAACTGAATTGGGAGGGAGTCTCACCTCCCCTCCCCTCCAGGGTAATCCTGTATTCCCTGGCTGTAGCTCTTGACTGATCACCCATTCCCTTCCTTTTTACAGGCCGTTATGACAGCAGTGTGATCCCCTCCATGAATTTGTTGTCCACCTAACTCTCATCATAGATGTCTCACATGATCTCCAGGCATTAGCTGCATGACTTGGTGTTCGTCTCGAACATCAGCAGTGGCTATGACTTCCCAATGTAAAAGAAAACGTTTTCCATTGAACCAACCTGCACTACCACAACATAAGCTGAAACGTGTTTAGTCTTACTCAATGAATTACGTTGTATAAAGTTAATATCAGAGGCACACGTTCAACATTCCTTCGCTTATCGACCTGTAGGTGACTGAGATTCTTTGTTATACTGATTCAGACTTTCACTTATTACTGACATATCAGCCTTCAGCCCAACTTCCAAGAAAGAAAATGTCAATTTGCAGCAATTTACAGCAAGTAACGGTTTATTAACAGCGAATGAACATACATTTTCTTCTGTGAAGACGAGTGTGTGACTTTCAAAATCAATTCAGGGGGTCACAGCCGCAGAAAGGCGTGTCTCTGTGACTCCCAGGTACATATAATCCTCCAACTCCACTCTGCTCCCTCACAGGGTCACCGTCTCTGTGACTCCCAGGGATGTGTAATCCTCCAGCTCCCACTCCACTCTGCTCCCTCACAGGGTCACCGACACTGTGACTCCCAGGTATGTGTAATCCTCCAGCTCCCACTCCACTCTGCTCCCTCAAAGGGTCACCGTCTCTGTGACTCCCAGGTATGTGTAATCCTCCAGCTCCCACTCCACTCTGCTCCCTCACAGGGTCACCGACTCTGTGACTCCCAGGTACGTGTAATCCTCCAGCTCCCACTCCACTCTGCTCCCTCACAGGGTCACCGACTCTGTGACTCCCAGGTATGTGTAATCCTCCAGCTCCCACTCCACTCTGCTCCCTCACAGGGTCACCGACTCTGTGACTCCCAGGCACAATTAGGCCTCGATCCTCAACGCTGATTTATATCCTCCCACTTTAGTGCCTTAAACTCCCAGGTGTGATTTGGCCTCATGCTCCTGCTCCAAGTTGGTCCCTCACATGATCACTCCTTCTGTGACTCAGTGCTAGTTTCGAGCCTCCTCCTCTGCTGTTTCTCCAACTCCAAGTCCCAGTCGGCCTCGATCCTCGCTGCTGATTTATATTCTCTCACTCTGTGCTGCTCTCTCTCAGGTTCTCTGCCTTTGTGACTCCCAAGTAATTGTATTCCTCAAGCCTGAGCTGAGATTTATAATATCCCATTCTGCACTGCCCCCTCACAGGATCACCGCTGTGCCTGGAAGATAGTGAAAAAGAGGAGGATTAGACGGGGAAGAGGGGGTTACAGTGATTGAGCGAGCTGTCGGAGATGGAACAGGTTATCTGGGGAGGTAGGTAGATCTGCAGTGCCGAAAGCAGGTTTCTGAAAGATACAGGGAGAGTTGCAGACACTGAATAAGGCAAAGGAAATAGAGAGGCGATGGCTTATTGGTAACGGAGCCTTGTCTCGTCTAAACGGCTTTTTCTGAGCTGCTTACAGAGACAGAAAGACTTCAACCTCCAATAAGCTTGCACATTCTGTTGCAGCTTTATAGCTTCCACTGTGCTTTCTGTTACCGCTCCAACAAAACTCCCAGGCTTATTCTGTTTTCCTACATCTGCACTTTTATCCCCCCGGACCTAAGTTATTGCAAAGAAAGCACCGGAGCTTTTCTAACTTCTTTATCCTCTTCATGGGTTTCCTTTTTTCCTGTGGTAAATTGTTCTTAATATCTTCACTGTGATCTACCTTTCCCTTTCCACGTGAGGATTTCTCTTTGGCCTAATTTCTATCCCTCATGGACTGACATTGATTCTGGAAGCCACACCGTGTTGTATGGATCAATTCATAATCATCAACCACTTCAGCTGTTTTACCTTTCTTCTCTTCCAAATGATTTTGCACTATATCATGCAAGCATTTTTGAACCCCTCCAAGTTAATTGTCTCTCACCGAGCATCGTAGATTTTCTTGATTTTTAAGCTCTTATCCATCTATCAAAATTACTTGCTTGATCCTTTCAAATTCAAAATAGGTTTGACCAGGTTCCCTCCTTAGATTCCTGAAACATTCTGATTAAAAGGCTTCTGCTAAACAGGTTATGAGTTAAGAAGTGCAGAAGGAGGGGAGAAAATCCAATTTCAACATTGACACTGACTCAACCTACCCCAGACTGAACCTATCTGACCAACTAGAGAGGTGGCCACGTCCTCCTGATAATACACGTTTCTTTTTAAAGACTTGAAAGTTGTCTGCCTGCAGCATTATTGTTATGTATAAACAAAAGGACGCCAATAAACCTTTAAGAATTCAGACATATTGGTCATTTAGAACCTCTCTAAGACAAATCACGAACAACATAACATTGTAAAGGGACCGGCTTTGTGACAACATGCCACCTTTCGCTTTGGACTGAATTCAATAAATGTAAGTCTCACTGTATTGAAGCCATAAAAGTGTATTAAGGTGTTTGTGAATTTATACAAAAAAATGCTGAAGTGCATTGTGTGTTGAATTACAAAATTGCCTTATTCGAACAATTAGAGGAATGCCTAGGCAAATCGACACTTCCTGTGCATGGTCAGAGCAAATATGCCCCCTGAAAATCTACTGGTTGCTGCTTGTTCGAGTGAAGTGGAGCACGCTAACACTATATAGATTATGTGTTTGGGGGTGGTGGTAGGAGGTTCAGGCGGTTACAGCATTGCAAATGGACAACGTAGCAGAAACAGTTAGCCTGAGATAAGAAAACATCCATCATTCTCCCTCACAACTAACTTCACTCGAGCGATTGGTAATGGGAGATGTGACCAATAGCCAGCGATGCCAGCATTCAACCGAGTCCAGTTATTATTGTGATCTGAAGATACCACACTGACAGGAGTTAACTGATCTGTTTGTTCAGTGACTGTGATTGATGACAGACTCCATGGATTCCAAATGTGTCACTGGATGGTTTCCCTCTTCTATTTTTAAGGGGCCTATTACAGCACTTTATCCCATAGTAGCAGCAGATGCATCACCTCTAACACTAACAGGGATCCGCAGTTGCAGAGAGGGGAAGTGGATAGATAAACATCTGAGAATAGTTTAGAATTTTCCAGTAATGGATCAGAATCTGAGAATATTAGACTGGAATACTGCAACAATGGACAGGAGTTTATCCTTCGGTCTTTTCTATCTTTCGTGGTATTTGTCAACATTACAAAATCGGATCGAAGCCGTACTGATGATTATCCAGGCGGGTTACTATCCCATGCTCGCAATTATTGGTGTTCCTGGTAAGTCTTTCCATCTCTATCTATTTATTAATCCCATAAACCATGCTGAAATTCATTACTATTTCTGTTAGCTTTATTTGCAAAGACGGAAACTATTGTCTTCAGTTTCAAATACAAATTGCACTCATTACTATAAACGTCTGAACCACCCAACACCCCAGTCCGCACAAACATCTGAGAACTAGACTGTACACCATCACAAATTACCTTTTGCCTTGAATTGATTTATTTCTCGGTATTATCCCAATCATTAAACATACCCACTACCAGGTCCGTAATATTCCCAGTCCCCAACTTGACGTCAGTGCGGGTCCCAAATAAATAATTATCTATGCCTTGGTACAATTCAGACTTTATGCATCGTGTTCTCTTCTAAGCATTCTGTCGGTTACAAATATGGCCATCAGAACCTTTTTCTTGTCTCTAAAGTAAATTCATGAGAGGGACAGTGTGTCAGAGAAGGAATGCCGCTGGACATGTAATTCAGAGGCCCAGATTACTACACTAAAGACACTGTTTCAAATCCTACCTCAGATTATGTCAGAACTTAAATTCAAATGACAGGAATTGGAAATAAGATCTAATGTCACTAATATCAACAATAACAGCACCAGTTTTTTTTCAATAAGTTTATCTATTTCATTGAGGGTCTTTGGTAAAGAAATCGAGCATTATTACCTGGTCTGGCTGAAGACTGATATCAGCCCCACAGCAATGAGCTTGGCTGTTTACTGCCTGAAGTAATGACCTCACAGTAACGGACATTTAGAGAGGTCAACAAATGCTGACCTTACCAGCGATGCAGACATGCCATCTCATAACAATATTGAAATTTAAACAAAACAAAGAATGCTGCAAGATATCAGAAACAAAAATAAATCGAGAAACTGCTGCAGAAACTGAGCAGACTTGGCACCCTTGGGTCGAGGGAAAAATAGAATTGACATTTCGAGTCCACTGTCCATCCACCATAACTGAACACAGCTTAAAAATATTGTGATCGATGTTGGTGACAGGGATGTCTGTTATGAAGGGGAGAAGGAGGGAGTTGAATAGTTAGAGAAAGAGAGAGTTAAAAGAACATCTGTGGTAAAGGGGAGAAGGAATGACTTGAGTAGATAAAGACAGGGAGAGAGAACAAGAAGCAAACAAAGGAATTGTTAATGATCAGCTGGAAAGAAAATAAAAATGAGATTAATCTTATTTATTTTTTTTCCATTCTGAAATTACTGAAAATCATGCCATGTCGAGTATACACCAAAGTCACTGTTTAAAGTGAGTTATGTCCTTTTGTCTCTCTTCCCTGAGTGCATTCGTTATCTCCCCTTATTCATTAGTGGGATGCTGGGCCAGTATTTATTTCCCTTTCCTCATTATCAATGAGAAGGTGTTGATGAGCTGCCTTTCTGACCCACTGCAGTCCTTGGCTGTAAATAGTCAGTGCTTAGGTTGATGTGGTTTCATTTCTTTGAGACTTTGTAGTGAGTGTTATAGATGAGTGGCTGGCGTTTCCATTTCAAAGGGCAATCGAGAGTCAACTGCATTGCTGGAGTCACATGTAAACCCGAACAGCTGAAGGTGGTAAATTTCATTCCCTGAAGGATATTAGAGTGCTAGATAGGATTTTATGGCAATTGACAATGGTTTCATAGCTTCATTTGATTTTATTGGATTCAAGTTTTACCACTTGCCGTCGTGGGATTCGATTCTGGGGTGGGGATCAGCACATGGGTCCCTGGATTAATAATACCTCAAGGACGTCACCTTCCCAGCATCTCCAACCATCACCATTAGCAATATTAATGTTGAAGTTGGTGTGGCTATGATTGAAACACAGCTGTTCGCGAGGCTAAGGAATGGTTTTGCAAAACATATTTTCCTTCTTAATTTTCTCTTTATTTGAAGATTAGAGGATCGGAAATGCCCTTGGCGAAAATGAGCGCGGTGTCTTTGATCATGAGTCACTAACAGAATTCATACCAGGCATCAAGTAATCAACATAGTAAATTGTATACTGTTCTTCTTTGCAAAATGATTCACGTATAGGAGTGACGACACCTTCCTGCTGTCGTAGAGTGTTGTTCGGAAAGTAATTGGGGCACTATGTACAGATTATTTTTCCTTTATTAGGAATGATCACTTTACTACAGAGAGACAGTGTAAAGGAGTTTCACTGGACTAATTCCTGTGGTGATGGTATTTCGAAGAGACCGTGAAAGAAATAATCTGTATCACTACAAAACAAATTGTATTAAAACTTGAGGGTTATGGATCAACACTCATTATTTTCAAAACGGAACATTGACAGCGTTATCTAAAACATCTGCGATACATGCTTTCACAATTGGGCAAATATATAGAAAGGAAACGATTTGAAGGACAGGGGAAAAGTGTAGGCAAACGGGGTTAGCAAAAATGGACATTTTGGTCAGCATTGACCAGTTTGGGCTGAACGGCCTGTCTCCGCTCTGTCGGACTTTATGATACTATACTTACCTGAGTGGGGCCTCATGTTCGTGAAGTGACAGCTCCAGGTTCTGAATGAACTCTCTCTACCTCAATGTGCAGCTGGTGTGTGACCCTGTACTGAACGTCACGTTGTTCACAAATCTGTAAGTAGCCACACTCTGATAGTGTTCGCCATTAACACTAGCTTCTGACCTCCATACAGAACACTAGCTTGTCTTCTCAGCGATTGGAGATGCCTCCTTGAGACTTGACACAAACCATCCGCTGTCCCTCCTCACTGTCAGCAAACATGGTATCGTTAATGTAAGACGTGTGTACCATTAGCAATGGAGCCAAGAGGAACAAAATGGAACAGCCTGTCTATGCAGACTATGCTTCATTGAATTGTCATGTTGGAGCATCAATGGCACCCTCCTTTCTGTTACAGTCTGGAGGGGCTGAATGCCCTCTTCTCTTCATGCATTAGTGTTTCGAGGGGCGGAATGTCCTCCTCCTGGTTTCAGTAAAAAGTTTCATGGACACTATTGGGCAACCCTTGGTTCAAGCTTACCAGTGTGATGTACTGTCTAGACTCCTTATCTTCCTCGGTAATAGTTGACATGCAGAGGGCAGGAAGAACACAGCAAGTCACACAACATTTGAGTTCTCCAATTTCAGGTAAACTTTCTTCTAATCCACCAACTCCCTTCCCAGCCTCTCCCCTCCCTTCCTTTCCACTGATCAAACCTTTTCCCGGCTACCACCCAGATTCAGTCCTCTCATAGTCCAACCGAGTGGTACCCCTTTACCTGTATCCACCTATCCCCACCTCACCACCGTGCCTCCTCTTTTCTCGCCCCGCCTCTTTATCTTTAGCTCCCTTATATGCCCGCAGTAATGAAGAAGGGTTATACCCAAGGCGTTGCTTATCCACCGACTGATGCTGCCTGGCTTGTTGTAATCTTCAGCCTCCTGCATGTCTATTTTGGATTCCAACATGTGTAGATTGTTTTTTTTTTCAAAATCTCTTCCTGTGTAGTCGGCTGGAGAAAACGAATGAGCTGTGCTTCTTCTTACCAATAGTTTTGATGCGTTGAATGGATTTCTGACATTCCTGTGAAACCAGCTTGAGATGCTGCATGAGCTTCCTTTTTTTAACCATGGAAATGTGTAGGTTCTGATCGCACTATTACATGAATGTTACTGACACTTTAACAACACAACTTTGAATGCTGTCTGTTATTGATACTTTAGCACCTGTGGAGGAGAGCAATGTTCAGAACATTGTGTGATCTTCACTGAACATCCCCACTTTTGATCGTATGGTAGAGGGAAAGACATTGATGAATCAGCTAGAGTTGTTTGTGCCGAGAAACATTCCCTGAGGATCGCCTACAGAGATATCCAGGGACTGAGAGGATTGATCATCACCAGCCACATTGTGTTCTCAATGACCCAAACAGTGGGCATTTCAATCTTGTTCAGATTCCTTGACACCTTGTTCAGTCAAATCCTGCCGCGATGTGAGGGCCAATCACTCTGACATTGTTTTCATATCTTTTGCTCATGTCAATGGGCCAAGGCATATGTGTGGGGAGTGTTTCCTTCTCTCAGAGGATAGTGACTGTTGGGGCCTCTCTATTCCAGACAGCTACGTCATTGAAAGGTTGGGGGCGTGGGGTGGTGTTAATGGATTTTGACACGTTAGGGAGTTGAGGGCTACAAAGAAGTGGGCATGAAAGAGAAATTCTGGCCAAGAACAAATCAGCCATGACCTTACTGAATTGAAGGGCAGACCTGAGGAGCTATGTAGCCTGGTGTTATTCCAGTAAACCCCATTGTCCACTCACTTTGTGGCCTCTTCCATTTCCTGTATTACTGACTTGAAGTAGCTGCAAAGACTGATACTGTTGCTGCATGATCTAAACTGGGTCTAGTTTTATCGACTTGAGGGACTGATTAGTCTCCTCCTGTTACTGTATATCAGGCTCCATGGGCTGAAAAGGTTCATCTTGTTCTGGTGTAAATCCATATAGTACAGATCTACCACCATTGGAGAAAGTGAGCACTGCAGATGCTGGAGATTAGAGTCGAAAGGTGTGACACTGGAAAAGCACGGCAGGTCATGCAGCATTCGAGAAGCAGGAGAATCGATGTTTTGGACATTCCTGAAATGGGCTTATGCTAGAAACGTCTATTCTCCTGCCCCTCCGATGCTGCCTGACCTGCTGTCTGTTGCCAGTACTACACGTTTCGACGTCTATCGGCCCACCCTAGTCAAACTTCCTGATCACACTATCAAAGAACTTTAAACAAATTCATCAGGCGTGAACTTCCACTCATGCTTACTATTTGTAATCAAACCCTGTTTTCCAAATGTATGTTATCCCTCAGAATCTTCTCAAGTAATTTACCTTCCACAGATGTTAAACCTACTGGTCTATAGTTCCCTGACTTTATTTTTCAGTCCTTCTTGAATAAGGGTACAACATTTGCAATCCCCCAGTCTTTCGGGATCTCATTTTTGGTAAATGATGATCAAAATTATCAGCCAGGACCACCATTGCTCCTCTAGCTACTTGCAGTGTTCTTGAATATATCTGGTAAGGACAATGAGATTTATCCAACTTCAAACATTCCAATACACCCTGTACCTCCTCTACTGTAATATAGACTGTCCCTAAGATATCATACTCAACTTTCCCCAATTCCCAAGTGTTCGTGTCTTTCTCCACGTTAAACACAGAGGAGAAATATATTTTGAAGTCATCACCCATCTCTTATGATTACACATATACGTGCTCACTTCGGTCTTTGAGTGGTCCTATTCTCTCAATAGTTAATGCTTTTCCTTTAATAGACTTAAAGTACCTCTTTGAATTCACCCTAAACTTCTCAGCCAAGGGTATCTCATAGCCCTTTATTGCTGCCCTGATTTCCGGCTTCAGTAAAGTCCTGTATCCCTTACATGCATCCAGGAGTTCCATTGATCCCACCTGCCTGGACTTGAGCGACACTTCCACATTATTTTTCAGGTCAAAGCCTCAATAATTCTTGTCATTCAGGGTTCCCCATTCCTGTCAACTTTCCTTTCACGCTCACAGGAACATATACTGTAGATTTTGAACTCTAACTGTCTCGTATTTGCCATAGTTCCCTTTGCCTGCAAACAAACTACTCCAATCAACCCTACAGCTCCTGTATAAATCCATCAAAATTCATCTTGCTACAATTTAGAACTTGAACGTGTGGAGCAGTTTCATCATCACTCTCCATAACCATTTGAAAATCAATAGAACTATAGTCTGTGATCGCAAAATGCTCACCCACTGTCACCTGTATCACCTGTCCTGCCCTACTTCTTAAGAGTAGGTCAACCTTTGCCCCTTCCCGAACAGGACCCTCTACATACCACTTGAGGAAACTTTCCTGGCACACTTAATGGATTCCATTCCATAAAATCCCTAAAAGCTCTGACAGACCCAGTCTGCCCTATTAAAACCCCTATTATGACAACCCAATTGTTCCTGCAAGTCTCCCCTCTCTCCCGCATATTTGTTCATTCAATTAACATTGACTATTTGGGGACGTATAGTAGATCCCCACTAAAGTCACCATCCCCTTCTTATTTCTAAGCTCCGCCCACAAAGCCTCACTGGTTGATCCTTTATTTATATATCATCTCTGATCACTGCTGTGATACTCGCCTTAATCAAAAACGTAACGCCCCCTCCCCTCCTTCCACCACCCTGTCCTTCCTAACGCACTTTAACCTGGTACATTAAGTTGTCAGTCCTGTCCCTCCTTTAGCCAGGTTTCTGTAATGGCTAAAATATCCCTGTCCCACGTACGTATCCACGCCCTGAGTTCATTGTCCTCACCAGTCAGCTCTTTTGTCTTGAAATAAATGCAATTTAATTAGCAGACATTCCTTGATCACTATGGTATTCTAGCCTGAACTGTCTCTCCTGCTTACTGTTTCTGATTACTGTATGTCCTTTCAGCCTTGAACTTTCCTCCATGATCATGAGGATAACTCCACCCCTTCGTCCCCCGCCAATCTAGTTTAAACTTTCCCATTTTGCACGAGCAAAACTGGCTGCCAAGCTGTTGGTCCCCCCTCCACTGCATGTGCCACCTGTCCCTCTTGAACAGGTCAACTCTGTCACAGAAAAGATCACAATGATCTAAAAGTCTGAATCCCTCCTCACTATCAATTCTTTAGTCACATATTTATCTGTCATATCCTCCTATCCTTACCTTCACTAGCTCATGACACTGGAAATAATCAGGAGATTACCACTGTTGAGATCCTGGTTTTTAACTTTTCTCCAATCTCTCTGTAATCTCTCTGTAGGACCTCATTCCTATATCTACCTGTGTCATTTGTGCCAACGTGCACAATGACTTCTGGCTGAACACCCTCCCCCATTGAGAATGCTCTGCAGCCGATCGGAGACATCCTGGACCCTGATACCCGAGAGGCAACACACCATCGTGGTTTCCCGTTTGAGGCCACTGAATTTCCGATCTGTCCCTCTAACAATCGAATCCCCTATCTCTAAGACCCTGTTTATCTTTATCCTTTCCTGGTGCTCCCCAGAGCCAGTCGTAGTGCAACCAACCTGGCTACTGCTGCTGTCCCCTGAACGGTCATTTCCTGACACCCATCCCCCATCCCCCAAACACACACAAAATAAGTATCCAAAATGGTATACTTGTTTTTGAGAGGAATAGCCACAGGGGATTCCTGCACTCCCTGCCTACTCCCTTTGCCATTTCTGGTGGTCGCCCAGCTACTCTCTGCCTGGAACACGACAGGAAGCAATGACAGCCTGTTGGATTCAATTCCACTTATTTAAATCAAACAGGGCTGACAGGCAAGGATGATGAACTCAGGTAGTGAATCTTTACATGGGACTGGAATATGATAGTCTTTACAGAAACTTGGCTAAGGGAGGGACTTAGGTGTGACCACCTCACGAAAGCTCTTATCGATGAAGTGCTCGGTTTCTGGGTGATCCGAAGAGCAGCCAGCTCCAGCTCCAGAATACGATCTCCCAAGGAGCTGCAGCTGGTTGCACTGCCCACACGTGTAGTCATCAGGGACATTGGAAATCTCCCTGTGCTCCTACATCCTGCAGGAGGAACGTGCAACTGCCTTAACTGCCATCTCAACAGCTGTCAGACTAGCTTTAAAAGGACTTTACCTGAGCGTACCTGTACTTTTTGGTGAGCTGCTGCTCACCGAAACCTCTCGAACCAAAACATTACTACCGACTCTGCGACTAGCAGCACGTCAATAGACCGCTCCACATTTTGTTTTGGTTAGGGAAAGAGGGAGACACGAGACTGATGTAGCATTTGGGCCTTATGCACTCTTAACACCAGGCCCATGCTTAGACTTTGTCTTGCTGAGGTCTTCTTTCTAGAAGTGGTGACTGCGCTGGTGCAAATAGTCACCCCAACAGTCAATCTGCGTTGTTGCAGTCCTCTGGTCTTTTCTGTCTATTAGTACTGCATTTATGAATTACTTGAATCTATTGATTGCATTCCAAACTGTGTCTCACTCCGGAGGGAGAAAGGTTGATGGTCCAGTGAATACAAACTATGACAAAAAGTTTACCATTAGACAAATGAGTGACAGTATACCCATCCTCTCGCTGAGTCTGTTTTTTTTTCCCTTTCAATTGGCGTATATTTATTCTGATAACCTTCCATTCCATTTTCCTGCGTTTTTCCCGCAACTCTTGTTTAAAAATCTGCCCGTCTCAGCCTTGAAGATATTTAGTGATCCAGCCTCAAAAACTTTCACAATTTTCTACATTTGTTTCCATCCCACTGGTATGAGACTTGGTCGTCTTTAATCCCATGACATTTTTTCTAGCACTTTGTGTGGAAGTTGAACCTACATTAGATGTTGTCCTGTTGGACTACACCACCTCTGCTGCCAGAGGCAAAACAAAAAACAACACAAACTTAAAGAGCCTGCAATCCCCTCCCTGATCTTCCACATCAGGCTAAGATACAGTTTATCCAAATCGAGGGATTTGTCCACTTTTTATCCTGCATCAACCTCCAATTCTTCCTCAGCTTCTGTGTCAATTTGCACACTGTCAGGAACAGACAGTGAATCCAAGAACTGCTTCTCCAAAATGAAGACCAATATGTAGTAAGTGTTTTGCATATTATCTGGCTGTGTGCACAGGTTGCCTCCTCGGTCCCTAATACTCCCTATCCTTTCTCTTGTTACCCTCTTGCCCTTAGTAAACTAATAAAATATTTTTGGATTCTTGAAGATATCGCCCAGTAATGTTTTTATCTCCCCCACCCCCCTTTTTTCTCTTCTACTTACTTTCTTGTGTTTTGCTCTACATGCTCTCTGCTCTTCTGGGACTTCCATTAACCTGCTCACTTTATTTCTCCTTTAAGCTTATCTTTCCTTTTGTAATCCGTTCTGAATATTTGTACACATCCAAGCTTCACTGGGCTGGTTTTCCTAAATTTCATTTTCCGTGTAACATGTTGCGGTGACACTCTCATCAATTCCATTTTGAGCATGTGACACCCCCCCCACCCCCACACTGTTCTGCTACAGTTTCACCCAGAAGTAACTGCACTGTGGCCAGATCCTTGTCTTTGTTTTGATAAAATCTGCCTCCCTCTTCCAAATTATTCTTATGTTTCAAACCTTTATCTTTTGGTCTTTTCCTTAACAAGCTAAAGTACATGCGTCACGGTCACTGGTCCGACAATGTTCTCCCAATTCTGCCTGCAACACCTGACTGGCTTCGTTCCCCACAGTGAGGGTCGGCACAGCGCCGCCCATTGTTGTATCTGCTACATGTTGATATTAGAGGCTCTCTGGAATAAATGTCAATACATACTTAACAAATAAGTATGGAGTGTGTGGGGTTTGTGAGGGAATGAGGTGTGTGAGATCAGGGAGACAGTGCAGAAGAAAATGTTAAAGGGGAAAGAGGTTGGGTTGGGGAATTGTGTGATTAACAACTGGCAGAAAAAACACAGGAAAACTTGCTATATGTCAAAGTGAATACCTGGGAAAGAATTTATTATGCTTCAGAGAAATAACACCCTTCTTGCTAGAGGTCTGCATTATAATGGAGTAAAAGCTGTGTTCATATTATGGCTGTAGCTATACTAATGGTGGCAAACAGCTAGAATAATATCAATGCTGTCGTTGGACAATGTTTACACTCAGCAAATAAATTACCCTGGATGTTGCCAGAGATGGCTGGGCTGCCTTTGGTTGAGTAATTGCTGAAGCTGCATGAGATGATGCTGGTTTGTAATATAGATACTTACTGAGTACAGACAAAGGAACAAAGCAGCAACTGCCTTTGCTTATTGTTTCAGTATATATCAGAGTGTTCATGGCTGCCACTGCAAAAAACCGTGCAATGAAAAACAGTCCAATCACGCCTGTGCCAGCAAGTGAATATCCAAAGGCTTTTTAAAAGTTTGTGAGGTTACCTGCCTCATCCACCCTCCTAGACAACGCATTCCAGATTCATACCATTCTGTCAGTTCGAAACACATTCAACAAATCCTCTCTCAATCCCCTGCCTTTCACTTTAAAAGTGTGTCCCTTCATTTTTGATCCTTTGACAAGGGAAACAGCTGCTGTCTGTTCATCCTCTCCATACCCCTTACGCTCTTGTACACCTGTACCATATTCCCTCCTTAATCTTCCCTGCTGCAAAGAAAAAACGAGCAAATTTAGCCCTCCTCTTTCATACTCACTTTTGAGTACTCTCTTTTCTTGTTACTTCTGACTTGCATCTTCCAAATTTATCGATGTTAAATTTCATCAGGCCATTGATCTGACTGTTTGAATAATCTGTTTGTATCCTCCTGTAGACAAACACTTTCCTCCTGACTGTGATCCACCCAGCTCATCTTTGTGTCATTCATAACATTGCTCATCATTCCACTGCTCCCCACATTCCACATTCTCACAATCGTCATTTCTGAATATCACAAACAAACTGTGATTTCCTTCCTGTTCTCCAGATGTTTGTCAGAGGACGATTTGACAGTTCCAGTCTCTTGCTTTTCCTATTTTGGTGAAGTTATGCGTGATGTAGTTAACACATCTTATGAGGGATCCACAAATGACATTTCGACACAGAGTTGAATTCACCTTTTACATTCTGCCACTCTGCATGTTTTATTTATAAGCATTGTAAATAATTTAGGATAAACTAGGGTTTGACACCTTGCAGTGGAACATTAGCAGTTTGTGTGGCACTGTTCTTTGTAACATTCCCCGCAATAACCAAAGCTGACGAAATGTTTCATCTGCAGGATGGACATGGACTCATTCATTGTTTGTATAAATCATCGAGTGTGATGAGTGCCCTTACATAAATTCTATGTAATGGGCAAACTGCAGAAGATCAAATCATATTCTCATATCCACCTTGAATTTGAAGCAAATATATACTGTAAAAAAATCAAAAATATTGAAACACCACGTAGGGGAGAAAGAAACATGTCGTCTGCACTTGATGAAGCTATAGAAATATACAGTACATGTCCAACCTGAACAAGAATCAAGTGATAGAAAAGAGAGTACAAGGAATCCTTTCGAAATTTTGAATGGAATCCAGATCCCGATTTTCTTGTGCAGAGATATTTTCTCATCCAATCTCACTTACTCAAATGCAAGCTTTTCCCTGTCACTAAAACTTCATCTGCCATTCTTTCTCCTCCGTCCTACTCTTTTCTTCCAGTCCAACTTCCCTTGCACTACCTTTTCTGCTGGTCCATACTCTTCCACTGATCATCTCCCTTCACACTCTTCTTTTGCCACTCCCACTGTAAGTTACACCAATTCCCGTTACTCCCACTTTCTCTGGCCATCCCTTCCCCTTTTTGCTTTCCAACTGGGATGGTGGGAGCCGCTGGCTTCTGTGCTGCTATTGGTCATCAGTAAATGATGAGATTGAGATGATCAATGTCCAATAGGAACAGACAATAGTGAGTTTCTGTTATTGTCTGATGCACCGTGAACAGGCTGGTTTTGTTCCTCATGGTACAGAGTGGAGTGTCTTTCTGTCTCTCTGTCACAGCATTTAACCAAACAGCCTCATCACAAATCGGACAAACCTCTCCTCAGAATCAGAAATCCATGCATCAGTTTTCCCTTAAACATTGTGTGGAGAGTGAGCACATTGTTCAAACAGGCCGTGTACTATCCTTTTTTTTTATTCATGTCACTGATTTTACAATATCTGGTGAGGTCAGAGTAACTTGCGTTGCATCAAAGTAGTATTTGACTCATGTGACATCCGGGATCCTGAGTAAACTGTGGTCAATGGGAATCGCAGGAAATTCTGCGCTGGTAATTTCCTCACAGAACAATGACACTTTCCCCAGAGCTATTGGGAATGTCAAATAAACCCTGTCCTTGCTAGTGCCTTCAAAAACCATGGATAAATTTGTCCTGTTAATAACATCAAGCTATATGATGTTTTCAGATTGGTCTAAAGTCTCTAAAAAGTAAGACCTTGCTGGTCGAGGGTCACTCCAGTGAAATCAGGCCGTTACAATGAGATTACCTTCCCAACTATTTTCAGTCAGTTACTTTCTGAGGACTGATCGTGCGATACCAGTACCACTGAGATCAACGTTTTCTCTGTTCAGCAGCATCGCATTATATTGTCTCAAAGCTGCACCACTCCACAATTCTAATTTATTCACCGGCTTATTCGTCGTGCTAACCAGATGTACTGGGCACACAATTTTCAACAACGTGGTGATGCCCTTGACCCTCTGGAACCTTCCTCCCCTCTCAAACCCTGCCCATTGACTCCATGCTCTCCCCAAACTCTACCTCTTGTCGTTTATTCACCATCCCTCCTGAACTTCCACTCTCTAATGCTGAATGTTCTGTACTTAGCAAATATTTGAACTTTACCTCTCTGTGCCCCCAGTTTAATGAATTTTAGGGATGACATTAAGCTGAGCTCTTCCACTGTCTTCGCCTCAGTGCCCGTTTCTTTATGCAAGATTCCTCTCCCTATCCCATGTACCTCGTTTCCCAGCTGCATCACTCTCCCTCCACCTGGACCCCGCCCTCTGGCCTTTACCTGAACTAACTCGGTTTATTGAGAAATCTCCACATAACATTGGTTGTCTTAATGTCTCTGCACTCCCCTCACCAAATCCAACCTGTCGCTGTCCGAACAGCCTACACTCCATGTGCTTAGATCCAACCCTGATTGTGTTACTTAACCTGTCCGGATAAGTCTGGTGGACTGCTTTCGAAATTGCAGAGGTTGAACGCCCACTCTCCGATACCTCCTCTAATCTCCTCCTGCACCATGATCTTACCATGGCACATCAGGCCATTGTATGATAACTGACCATCTTGCATCTGGAGATTCCTGCCCCACTCATCTCTCCCCCCAACTGCCCCCAAGTTAATGGTCCTCTGATAGTAGAACTCGCTTCTATCTCCCCCCCCAAAAGAAAATTCACAAACTGAACTGCCTGTGCAGACGCATTGATTCAGCCTGCTCCTGCCACACGGAGGAAGTGCATGGATACACACTTGGGCCCCAGTTATGCCTGTTTCTTCTTGGGGGACATCGACCGTTCCCTGTTCCAGTTCTACTCCAGCACCCATCCACATCTCTTTGTCCGATACATAGATGATATCATCGCTGCTGCATCTCTCTCTCGTCCGGAATTGGAAAAGTTCACCGATTTCGCTTGGAATTTGAAACTCTCCATCACTTTCACCTGGTCGATCTCTCGCTCCTTCCTTCCTTTCCTCAACATTTGTGCTTCCATTTCTGGGGATAGACAAGCCACTGATATCCAGTATTAATCCACCAACTCCCATAGCTTCCTGGAGTATACATCCTCACACCTGGTTTCCTGTATAGACTCAATTCCATTCCACCAGTTCCTCCGTCTCCACCGCATTGCTTCTGATGATACTACATTCAACAAGGAAGCCTTTGAAATGTCCACCTTGTTCCTCCATCAAGGGATTCCCCATCACTGTTGTCAACAGGGTCCTCAACCGAGTCTGACCCATCTCCTGCACTTCTAGCCTCCCCCTCCACTTCACTCTCACAACAGAGTTTCCATTGTTCTCACCTGCTATCTCAGCCGCATTCACATGCAGAGGATCATCAGCCCACATTTCCCCCACCTCCAGCGAGATGTCCCCACCTGCACATATTCACCTCTCCTCCCCTGTCCACCGTCTAGAGGATTATTCCCTCCAGGACACACTGGTCTACTCTTTATTCACTCCCACCACAGGTCCACTTCACTTCCCCTGCCGGAGGTGTAACACTTTCCCATTTACCTCCCGACTCATCATTATCAAAGGGCCCAACTATACCTTCCAGGTGAAGCAGCACCTTACCAACAATCCTGCAATCCGGTCTACTATATGCGCTGCTCACAATGTGGTCCCCTCTACATTGGGGAAATGAAGGGTAGACTGGGTGACCGCTTCACAGAACATCCAAGTTGGACCGCTGCAGACGACTCTGTGCTTTCAGTTGCCTGCCAGTTTAACAGCCCATCCTGTTCCTTGACCAATATCTCTGTGTCAGTCTTGCTGCAGTGTTCCAGGCAAATTCAGCGCAAGCTGAAAGAACTACACCTCATTTTCCATGTGAGGACTTTGCAGCCCTTTAGATTCAATATCAAGTTCAATAATTTTCGGGCCTGAACTCCCCAAAGTCCTAGCCCCCTATCCATACACCAGGCCGAGTTGTCACATAGCCTTCCATTACTCACACCCTATTGTTAGCTACTGACAATCTCCACTAAGAGCTATCCAGTCTCTTCTGCATATAAACCAACATTTTCCGTGTTACTATCAGTTCTGAGGAAGGGGCACTGGACCTGAAACGTTAACTCTGATTTCTTTGCACAGATGATGCCAGACCTGCTGAGCGATTACAGCAACTTCTGTTTTGTTTCAACATTTTCATGGCAAGTTCTCACAATGCAATACGTCATCGATATTTAGAGCCTGTCAAACATAGGAACTTTGTAATTTCTCATTTAATGTCCATAACAAATTACTCGAGATTCAACTGAGAGATAACAGCTTTGCTGCTATCATTCAGATCAGACACTTTGTCACAGTTCAGAAAGAAGAAAGAAATCAAAAGAGCTGGAGCGAAACTCAGTCGATCTGGCAACATCTGAGCAGAGGTGCAAAAAATTAACCTTTGATTCTAATAGGACTTTTCAGAACAGTGTCACATCATATTACATATGTTAATTCTGTTGCTCTCGGCAGACACTTCCTCACCTTTTTCGTTTCTCCAGCATTTTCTGTTTGCATTTCATGTTTCCATTATTTCTATATTTCATGTTTCTTGACAGGTCTACACATTGAACTTGGTAATATTTGGACAATGTGGTCCTTTCATGTTTCTATTACAGTTGGTGTGTCTGTGACACCTGAATTACAGCCGAAATCTGTTTCTTCTTTAAGATAGAAAGTAACAAAAAATCTGAACATCTTGAAAATCTCAGGAAATCTATTTTGTTTGAAAATACATTTTAGAGGCAGCTGAACTTCATGAATTAATAGGGATAGGTTTTTGATGATGGAACACTCCGTGTCCTTCATTCAACTAGCTTGTCTCCCCAATCTCCAAAAGCTTTCAATGCATAACATAGAATTATTACAGCAAAGGTGGTGAAAACTCAGCCCATTGTCTCTTCCAGTTTTGGAATTAGCGATATTTCTACTGTCATTCTCTTGTATTGTCCCCGTTGCCCTGTACATTTTGTTATTAGCATCTGCTTTTAATTGTAAGCATCCTGCCTGATATGATCAACATGATCAATCTCAATCAAAAACAGACGTTAGAGGGAAAGCTCAGCAGGTCTGGCTGTATCTGTGAAGAGACATCAAAGTCAATGCTTCAGATGCGGTGACACTAGTTAATCTGTATTCCCAATGATTAAATTGTGTGTATATAAAATATAGTTCACTTTATCACATTTAAAATTATCCGTTTCAGTTCACATTGTCATTGAGCATTACATATCCCAAGCGTTGGCTCGTTCCTTGTTGTGAACTATATTTAATTCTATCTGACGTTAAGAGTGATGATGACTGGGGAATATCATTGTACTCCCCATGCAGTCTCCACAGCCACTACCCCCATTCCGCCCGATCTACTAGCTAAACCTGACTTATTAATTCATAAGTCTTAATGAATAAGTTCACTTTTGATTTCGGATTGAGGGGAAAACAAGTAAAAACTTATTGCTTTACAGCAAATAAAACTGCATTAAGATGTTTGTCAATTTGTATAATATAATTACTTAAACATACTCTAATGGAAGGTTCAACGTTTCTGTATTAGAGCAGTGAGAGGACCATTCAGAGAAGTCCACCCTTCCTGTCTATGTTCAGGGCAATTGTGCCCAGTGACTGTCTGTTGGCTGGGGTTTGTTCCCGTGAAGGAGAGATCAGCGCAGTAACAACATCCTGACTGTGTTTCTTTTTATTTAGTGGAGGGGCAGAGATTCGGGGTACGATGGTGACAGCATTGCAAGCATACAACAGGGCAGAGTCGTCTAGCCTGCGATAAGAAAATGTCCATCATTCTCCCTTACAATTGACTTCACTAGGGGAATTAGTGATGGGAGATGCGACCAGTAGCCAGCGATGTCAGCATCAAGTCCAGTCCAGTTATATTGTGAACTGAATGTGCTGGATTGAAAGCTAGAACTGTTTGCTCAGTGACTGTGATTGATGTCAGTCTCCATGCATTGTAACTGTGTCTCTGGAGGGTTTCCCTCTCCTATTGGTGAGGGGCTTCACTCAGTGCACTATCCCAGCCTAGGAGCAGATGCATCAGCTCCAACAGTAAGAGAGATCAGCAGCTGCACAGACGTGGAGAGGACAGGTCTGAATCTGCGAATAAGGAACTGGATAATTACACCAATGGAGAGGAGGCTTTCCTTGGGTCTTTTCAACATTTCCCTCTGTTGGATATTTGTACCTTATCGGATATTAGTGGTGCTGATTGTGCGGGTTGGAGAGTGTGTGACTAACCTATGGTGGAGGAGTGACGCTCTGAAATCTAGTGTGCTCCCAATTAAACCTGTTGGACTATAAACTGGCGTTGTGTGATTTTTAACTTTGTACACCCCGGTCCAACACCGGCATCTCCAAATCATAACCTATTCTCGCTATTGTTGGAGTTCTCTACTTCTGTCCATTCATTAATCCCATAAACAATTTTGAACTTCATTGCAATTTCTGTTATCTATATTTTCCAATGAAAGAAACTTTTATCTTCAATTTCAATTGCAGTTTCTATTCATCTGAATTGCAGACCACACCCTTATATCTGAGAACAAAACTGTGCACAACCTCGAGATCCCTTTTTGCCCTGAACTGATTTATGTCTCTTGTTCTCTCTGTCACGAACCCTGTCCACTACCAGCTCATAATATCCCCAGTCTCCATCTCTGCATCAGTGCTGAACAAACCATTGTCTGCACGTTGATAAAATTCTGGCTTTACATTTCAAGCTCTCTTCTGGCCACTTTTCCAGTTACAAGTATTTCAATCACAGAATTGTTCATGTCTCGGACATTACTTCATGATTAGGACAATGTATCAGAGTAGGAATGTCGCTGGATGTAATTCAGGAGCAAAGCTTATTAAACGAATGTCTTTGTTTCAAGCGATTTCGTTCAAGTCTTACCACAGCTGATGGCAGAATTTAAATAAAAATGATAAGATTTGGAATAAAAGTGAATTTCACGAAAAACAACTATAAAACCCACATTTTGTCTGAAAATTTTCCTGTTCCACTGACGACCGTCGGTAAAGAAATCTAACATTACTACCCAGTCTGGGTTAAGTGTGACTTCAGACCCATATCAATGTGCTTGACTTCATATTGGCTTGAGGAATGGCGTCAGAGTCAGGGCAATTAGTGATGATTAACAAATGCTGCCCTTGGCAGAGATGCCAACATCCCTCGGAATAACACATTTGAAGGTAAAACCAAATAAAGAAAGATGCTGGAGATCTGAAATTGCATAAATAATGCAAGAAAAAGATCAGAAAGTGCTGGGAAGCTTTTCTGAACTGAAAGCAGCTGGAAAATAGTGTGAACAATGCTGGTGACAGGGAAGTCTGCTTTGAAGGGCAGGAGGAGTGAGTTGAATCGATAGAGAAAGAGAGAGATAGAAGAAAAATAGCAAACAAAGGGAATGATGATCAGCTGGGATGGAAATAAAATATGAGATCCTCCTCATTTATTTTTAACTTTTCCCATCTTCCTGAATATCATGCCCATGGTGGTACATGGATACCCCGCTTTTCAAAAATTCGCTTTTTTCCACTTCCCTTTCCGGAAAACCTCCATTACGTCCTGTTTTCACTAACCAAAAGAAATCCGAAGAGGATTTTCACTTTTAACAAGAAAAGTAAATTTTTCACCCGTAAATTAATGCTACTTCACTTTATGCCTTTTCGGCTTATGAAAGGCTTTGTAGGAACACTCTACTTTCAGATACCGAGGGGAATCTCGATCTATCTAAGATCATGTTTAAAGCGATTTGATCCCACCTGTCTGTGTTCCCTGAGTGTCGTCATGTTCTTATATTTATTAATGGGATATAGGAATCGCTGGTTGGGCAGCATTAGTTCACTTTTTTGATTGCCCTTGAGAAGACCTTGAGCCTCACAGGGCACTTACACAGAGTGAGGCGGACAAGGTGACAGCAACACAGGAGCAGTGCGATTCAAGATCGAATTTAGCAAGATTAATATTATTTGAAAAGTTAGAGATGTCAATTCGTTAGTCTAATTACGGTAGGGAAGAAGGTGTTCCTGAGCATGCTGGTCCATGTTTTCAAGTCTCTGTATCCCCTCGCTTTTGGAAGAGGTTGTAGGACATCATTACCATTTTGGGAGAGATATTTGATGTTGCCAGCCTTTCACTGACAATGAGAAGCAGAAATGGATGGAAGGTTGTCCTCCATGATAGTCTGGGCTGTGCATAAATCCGTCTGTAGTTTCTTATGTTCCTGGGAAGAGCTGTTACCGTCACACTATTATGCACATGAATAGAATGCTTTCCGTTGCCAGTATGCAGAGCACTGGGAGAAGGCAGTTCCAAAATATTTAGATGTAACAATTGACCGTTAAATGGATATCTACATTCTGATTGCTGTTTTGACAACAATTGAAATTTAACCAATAAATTTAAATTATGTCTAAGATACCAAATTGAGGTTATTGTATTGCCAACATCCAACCAAAGAGCCATCACATGCTTCAAAAGAATAGAGAAGCCATCACCATGACAATGAGGGAGAAAGAGACGGACGCATATAAGGAGAGAGAGAGAAAACACAGCGAGGAAAACAGAAGGACAGTCAGTAAAACAGAGAAAGGAAACAAAACAAGAAACAAACAGTCACAAGAACAGGGAGAAGGGAAGATTGTAATCTGGGAAAGAAGCAGAAGACAGAGAAAAGGAAAACACGGAAACAGACAGTGTGAGAGAAATAGTGAGATACAAAGCACACAGGGAGTGGGGATGGGGTCACAGTGTGCTGGGGTGGGGATCAGAGACAGCTGGGAGTGAGCACTGGAGGAACTGGGGGAAAGGAGGTGAGGATTTACTTTGACCTCTACCAAGATATACAGGCAAAGCATATTAAACAATGATGTACAGAACAATGGCTATAAAATGTGTTTTAGAGCCATGCAGGTTATGCTGCACAGGGGGTGGGCGAGGCGAGATCAACAGGAACAAGATCAGCATTATCTGAGATTAGAGAGTACACTCATCAGTCTAATAACAGTCAAGAAGAAACTGTTCTTGAACCAGCTACTCAGTGTTTTCAAGCTTCTGTACCTTTTAGCCTGATGGAAGCGGTTATAGGAGAATATTACTGGGGTTCTGATGGGTCATTGATAATGTTATAACAAAGAACATTCCAGCACAGTAACAGGCCATTCGATGGTCCAAGCCTGCGCCAATCCAAATCCTTTACCTAAGCCTGTCGCCAATTTTCTAAGAATCTGTATCTCTTTGTTCCCTGCCCATTCATGTAAGTTTCCAGAAACATCTTAAAATAAACCACTGGTCACAGTTCTCCATTTTGAGAAACTCCCTCCCCTTACTATTCTCTGCCTCCTGTTGCCCAGCCAGTTCTTTCTTCACCAGCTCGCGCACCATGTGACTTCACTTTCAACATACCCCGACCATGTGGAAACATACCAAACGCCTTCCTGAAGTCCACGTACATGACATCTACAGACCCTCCCTCATCAATAAACTTTGTCACTTCCTCAAAGAATTCCATTCATTTGGTAAGACATGACCTTCTCTGCACAAAACCATATTGCCTATCACTGGTAAGACTATTTTCATTCAAATAAGAATTATTCCAATCTCTGGACCCTGTCTTTGTGGAGTTTTTTTACAATCTCCCCGTGTCTGCATTGGGAGAATTAACTCTTTTCTCTCTCCATGGTATGTTTCTATGTTTGTTTCAGGCTTCTGCCATCTGCAGTATATTTACTTGTATTTGATGGAGAATTGCTGCAAATATGATGGGTTTGTTGTAAAAGTGGCACTGGTGCTCAGGCTCCCCGAGTACAGGGGAATCTTGCCCAGCTACTTATGTGAGTGCATGTCTCTGATTACCTGCTCTGTCGCTCTCAATCCCTGAGTCCATCCGTCACTGCATGCAGCCTTTCATCGAGCCACACCAGGATTCCCCACACCCCATCACCTGGCACTGGATGCTCCCTACGCAAGGAGCGCACAAATAGTAAGTTCTGGGCACTTTCCGACCCACCAGGGATGCGGGGCAAAGACTCTGCTTTTAAAAGGAACAGAATAGCTAAAATCCAATTGCACAACAATGCAAACAGGCTGAATGGCAGCCATCTGTTCTGACATTTTCTGGTCTTTTGGACTAATTCTGTTTATCCTCGTCCATCTACAAATAGATGCTCCATATGTATACCTTGTCATACAGTTTTGGTGAAGGTGATAGATATCAGATTCTATGATCATTGCGACAGATTGATTGGGCTCCACTTTCCTGGTTAATGAGATCACATTAAGTTTTTATTGTCTAGTCTATCCATTTCAAAGTGAAGATCTTGCCAGAGTTGTGCTGAAAGGATTTTTGAATATTGGAGAGACGAGATTATGCCACGTGTCAGTGAGGTTAGGAATAGGAAGGCAGTACAGTTAAAAACGTGGCCAAAGAGCTGGTAGGATAGGCAGCAATTCCAATATGTGGATCATTTGGATTCCCGGGTTGGTAGGATATACACAAGAAGGACGGGATGCATCGGAACTGGCAGCAATCTCCGATATGTGGTCATTGGGATTCCTGGGTCAGTATGAAATACACAAGAAGGACGGGATGGACGTGAACCGGCAGCAATCTCCTGGCAGGCAGGTTTGTTATTGTCACTCAGGAGGGTTTAAACCAGTGTGGTGGTGGTGGGGGAGGGAGGGTGGAGCCAGAGCAGAACATCCACAAGCACAGTGACTGAAGAGCAGTTGGAGACCAATCCCAGTACAGCTAAGACCAACAACAAACTGGCAGAGGGGAGTGAACACAATGGGGCTGGCAGTCTGAAGTGTGCTGATTTTAATGTGAGCAGTGTGACAGGCAAGACAGATGAGCTTGGAGCTTGGAGTTTGAATGAGTGTATATAACTATGATAAAAATATTACAGAGATTTGGTTGAGAGAGGGATCAGAAAACAGTTAATGCAATAGGTGCAGACAGAGTTGAAGAATGTGCATTGAGAGGCTGGAGACTGTTGTTTGAAGCATAATAATTATCCAGTAGTTTATTGGAATTGGGCAGTGTGTGATGCAATGTACAGATAGAAGGGACGAGGGAGGAAACAGAAATTGTCTGTTTGCAATATGTTCTGCTTTACTGACAGTCTTTTCTAATCTCCTATTACCAGAGAATAGACGAGGAGAATTTACATCAGGGAAACTCAAACCAAATATCAGGTCAGGATCTGATGGAGTTGGGCTGAAGTGTATTCATTTCAATGGAAGAATTATTATGGTTAAGACCGATGAAGTGACAGCCTGAATCCGTGCATGGGACTATGATGTTGCAGCTTTACAGAGACTTGGTTGAGAGAGGGAAAGGACTGGCCATTTAACATTCCAGGGTTGCATTGTTTTATGTGAGATGGAGAGAAAGGTAAAAGAGGTGGACGAGGTGTTTTAATAATCGGGAGAATGCTACATCTGTACTTCAAGAGGACATACAGGAGGGATCATCCATTGCAGCAATATGGGTAAAGCTCAAAAATTAGATGGCTGCAAGCATTGAGTTACTATAATCCCTCCAACAACCACGGAGGGATTGAGGAACAGATATGTACGTCGATTAAGGAAAGGTGTATTAAAAACAGAGTGGTCATAGTGAGTGACTTTAATATCTCCAATAATGACTGGGAGCCCCTTGGAGCAAGAGGCTTAGATGGGGCAGAATTTATTAACTGGCACAGTATGTTGATAGACTAACGAGAGGAAGAGCCATACTGGACCTCATATTGGCTAATGAGCCTGGCCAGGTGACTGACCTTTCAGTGGGACATAATTTTAGAAAGAGTCTATGACGTCTTACACATCCTTGAAATACCCGAGACTCATTCTCTAATGAAAAGTGTAAGTGTTTTGGAGGTGGTTCAAAGGAGGTTTACTAGACTGATAGCTGAAATGACTGAGTTGTCTCATGGATAATGTGTGGAAAGGCTGTTCTTACAAACAGTTTTACTGCAAATTGAATCCAAACTCTGGGTCAGATATGTGGATAACACCTTTGTAATCATTAAAAACACAGAAATAGAGTACACACACCGAATCATCAACGCCACACTCACAGGAATCCGATTCACTAGAGAGGAAGAAAAGGACAAACAACTCACATTCCGAGACGTGATGGAATAGAGAACACCGAACGGAGAATTCACCAGAAAGGTATACAGGAAAGCCACACACACAGACCAAGTCCTGAACTACGAAAGCAACCACCCCAACAGACACAAAAGAAGTTGCATCAAGACATTATTCAAAAGGGCCACAACACACTGCAGTACACCAGAACTGCAAAAAGAGGAAGAAGAACACCTATGCAATGTATTCGCCAAAACGGATACCCGCACAATTTCATCAATGCCGACGGAATGATCACAGAAGCACTTCACAGGAGGCTCCCAAGCACTGAGGATGTCACCTAGACAGGGGACGAAACATCTGCAACACAAATTCCCAGCTCGGCGAACAGAACCACAACAACAATCACCCGAGCTACAAATCTTCTCACAAACATTAAACACATTTTATTACTGAGGAAGAAAGGACATGTTCCGATTGGACTTTCTTCGTCTGTGTCCGCGTGAATCCTAACCAAGGAGGTAGACAGAGCTTTAAACTGATTACGAGTGTGTGTGTGCGTGGGGTGGGGGTTCGTTTATAGGGTTTAATTAGAAAAGAGCATGAAAGAGTACAGAGCTCAGGAGAGGTTATTAAAATCACCAGCATAGACGCAAATAGGACAGAGGGTATGGAAAGAGTAAGCAATCAAACTTCAATCACACTGGAAAAACAAATGGCAATGAGAAGAGGGACCGTTAATACAAGATTGAAGGGTTATATCTGAATGCGTGCAGTATAAGGAATAGGGTAAATGAGCTTGTGGCATAGACTGAAATTGGTAGGTATGATGTGATGGGCATCACAGAGAAGTGGCTGCAAGGGGATCAGGATATGCAAGGACATATACCCAATGGAAAAGACAGAGGGAGTGGGTTTACATTATTAATAAGAAATGAAATTAAATCAACAATAAGAAAGGAAGTAAGGTCAGATGGTGTAGAATCTGCATGGTAGAATTGAGGAACCACAAAGGTATGACAACCACAGTTGGAGACTTGCACAGGCCTCCAAAGAGTAGTCAGGAGCTGGGGCACAAGATACACCAGGAGATAGAAAAGATCTGTAGGAAAGGCAAAGTTACAGTGATCATGGGGGATTTCAATATGCAAGTGCAATGGGAAACCAGGTTGGTAGTGAATCGCAAGAAAAGGAATTTGAAGAATGTCTATGGGTTGGCTTTTTGGAGCATCATGTGGTGGAGCCCGGTCGGGAATAGATGACACTAGGTTTAATGACGCAGGCTAGACAAGGGAGCTTAAGGTGAAGGAAAACTTCAGAAGCAGTAATCAGAACATGGTAGAATCTATTCTGCAATTTGAGAGCGAAGATAGAATCAGAGTTAACAGTATTTCAGCTGAATAAAGGCAACTGGAGAGGCATAAGGGAGAAGCTGGGTAGAATTGACCGGGGAGAATGTGAGGACTGCAGATGCTGGAGATCAGAGCTGAAAATGTGTTGCTGGAAAAGCGCATCAGGTCAGGCAGCATCCAGGGAGCAGGAGAATCGACGTTTCGGCCATGAGCCCTTCTTCATGATTGAGGAAAGTGTGTCCAGCAGTGTCAGATAAAAGGTAGGGAGGAGGGACTTGGGGGAGGGGCGTTGGAAATGCGATAGGTGGAAGGAGGTCAAGGTGAGGGTGATAGGCCGGAGTGAGGGTGGGGGTGGAGTGGTGAGGAAGAAGATTGCAGATTAGGAAGGTGGTGCTGAGTTTGAGGGATTTGACTGAGACAAGTTGGTGGGAGGGGAAATGAGGAAACTGGAAAAATCGGAGTTCATCCCTTGTGGTTAGAGGGTTCCTAGGCAGAAGATGAGGCGCTCTTTCTCCAACCGTCGTGTTGCTATGGTCTGGCGATGGAAAAGTCCAATGACCTGCATGTCCTTGGTGGAGTGGGAGGAGGAGTTGAAGTGTTTAGCCACGGTGTGGTTGGGTTGGTTGGTCTGGGTTTCCCACAGGTGTTCTCTGAAACGTTCTGCAAGTAGCCGGCCAGTCTCCACAATATAGAGGAGGCCACATTGGGTGCAGCGGATGCAATAAATGATGTGTGTGGAAGTGCAGGTGAATTTGTGGCGGATATGGAAGTATCCCTTGGGGCCTTGGAAGGAAGTAAGGGGGGAGTAGTGGGTGCAAGTTTTGCATTTCTTGGGGTTGCAGGGGAGGGTGTCGGGAGTGGAGGTTGGGTTGGTGGGGGATGTGGATCTGACGAGGGAGTCGCGGAGGGAGTGGTCTTTTCGGAACGCTGATAGGGGAGGGGAGGGAAATATATCCCTGATGGTGGGGTCCGTTTGGAGGTGGCTGAAATGACGACGGATGATACGATGTATATGGAGGTTGGTAGGGTGGGAGGTGAGGACAAGTGGGGTTCTGTCCTGGTGGCGATTGGAGGGGCGGGGCTCAAGGGCGGAGGAGCGAGAAGTGGAGGAGATGTGGTGGAGGGCATCGTCGATCACGACTGGGGGGAAATTCTGGTCTTTGAAGAAGGAGGCCATCTGTGTGGTACGGTATTGGAACTGGTCCTCCTGGGAGCAGATGCAGCGGAGAGGAAGGAATTGGGAATATGGGATGGCGTTTTTACAGGGGGCAGGGTGGGAGGAGGTGTCGTCTAGGTAGCTGTGGGAGTCGGTTGGTTTATAGTAAATGTCCGCGTTGATTCAATCGCCTGAGATAGAAATGGAAAGGTCTAGGAAGGGGAGGGAGGAGTTTGAGACGGTCCAGGTGAATTTGAGGTCGGTGTGGAAGGTGTTGTTAAAGTGGATGAATTGTTCAACCTCCTCGTGGGAGCACGAGGCAGCGTGGATACAGTCATCGATGTAGCAGAGGAAAAGGTGGGGAATGGTGCCAGTGTAGCTGCGGAAGATGGAATGTTCCACATATCCTACGAAGAGGCAGGCATAGCTGGGGCCCATGCGGGTACCCATGGCTGCTCCTTTGGTTTGGAAGAAGTGGGAGGTTTGGAAAGAGAAGTTGTTCAGGGTGAGGACCAGTTCAGTCAGTCGAAAGAGGTTGTCAGTGGAAGGGTACTGGTTGGTTCAGCGGGAAAGGAAGAAGCGGAGGTCTTTGAGTCCTTCGTGATTGTGAATTGACCTGGACATGCGTTTAGCAGGAAAGACAAGGGAACAGCAATGGCTGGAGATTCCACGATAATTTAAATGACACTGCAGAGATTCATGCTGAGTAATCGAGGCATGGTACAGGGGGGATGAGGCAACCAGGGCTGACAAGGGAAGTCAGGGATTGCATAGAAGCAAAAAGCAAGCAGATTGAAGGGCAGTGCGGAACTGGAGAACTGGGGCCAACAGAAGGCATGAAAAAATAAATAAGAAGGGAGAAGATTAAGTATGGGGGTAAGCTAACCAGTAATATAAAGGAAACTGTAAGAGATTCTTTAGATATATAAAGTGCAAAAGAGACATAAATGTGAATATGGACCACTGGGAAATGATGCTGGAGAGACAGTAGTGGGAATCAAAGAAATGGCTGAGGAATTTTGCATCAGTCTTCACGGTGGCATACACGAGTAATTTCCCAAGGTTTGAAGAGAGTGAGAGGGCAGTCCTAAATACAGTGGCCATTACCAAGAAGAACATGTTAGAAAACAGAATGGCCTGAATGTGGATAACTCACCTGGACCAGATGGATTACACCCCAGCCTTGTAAGGGAGATCGCTGAAGAGTAAATGCAAGTGTAAGTGGTAATCTTTCAGGAATGACTAAAATCAGGAAAGGGCCAAGTGGCTGTATAATTGCTAACATGACACCCGGTTTAATAAGGGAGTTAGGCAGAAGATGGAAAACTGCAGACTGATTAGCCTAACCTTGGTTGTGGGTAACATCATGGAATTCATCGTGAAGAATGGGATTTCTGAATGTTTGAAGGCCTTTGGTAAAATAGGACAGAGACAGCATGGTTTCATCAAGGGGAGGTCGTGCCTGACAAACCAGCTAGAATGCATTGAGGGCGTAATGTGCAGATTTGATCAAGGAGAACCGATAGATGTCATCCATCTGCACCTCAAGAATCCTTTGACAAGGTGCCATGCATGAGACTATTGAGAAAGATATGGGTCCATGGTGTTAGAGGCACGGTGGAAGTTGAAGTTTGGCTGTCTGAAAGAAAGCGGAGAGTGTGGATTAAAGTGTCCTTCTCAGGATGGCAGCCAGTGACAAGTGGTGTTCCACAAGACTGAGTTTTGGGACCACAACTTTTCACTTTGTGCATTCATTATTGATATGACGGAACTGAGGGCATTTGGGCTAAGCTTTCAAACAGTGCAAAGATAGATAGAGGGACAGGTAGCATTGAAGAGGAGGTTCAGCTGCAGGAGGGTGCTCTAGCGCATCTCCTCACCTGCCCAAAACTCCGCCCTTGGACTCCACTCTTCCAACGACAACCAGTTAGAACCTCTCTGGTGCTGGTCTTCCATCCCACCAACCTCAGGATACAATGCATCATCCTCCACCATTTCTGCCACCAACAGTCAGACTCCACCACCAGAGATATACGTCCCTCCCTACCCCTATCATCATACTGCTGAGACCATTCCCTCACAGCTCCCTCGTCATGTCCACGCAACCCCAACAAGCCACCTTCCACTCCCGACACTTTCCCTTTGCCACTACAACAGGTATGAAACCTGTGCCAACACCTCCCTCCTCACCTCCACCCAAGGCCCCAAACGACCCTTCCACATCAGGCAGATAACATCCTGTGCATCCAAACACCTCTTCTAGTCTGTCCATTGCTCCTGGTCTCCACTACATTGGCGAGACAGGACGTCAACTTGCAGAACGGTTTAGGGAACACTCTCGGACACACATACCCAACAACCCACTGCCCTGTGGCTGAATACTTCAACTCCCCCTCCGACTCCGCCAAGGCTTTGCAGGATTGTGACCTCATCCACAGCCAAATTCTAGCTACCTGACGTGTGAAGGAAGAACGCATCATCTTCTGTCTTTGGACCCTCCAAACACACGGTATCAAGGACAATTTTACCAGTTTCCTCATTTCCCCTCCCTCCACCTTATGCCAGATCAAACCCTCCAACTCAGAACCGCCATCTTGAACTGTCCTACCTGTCCTCTTCCTTCCCATCTATCCACTCCACCTTCCACTCAGACCTATCACTTCCACCACCCACCTTCATCTCGCTGTCGCCTTCCAAGGTACCTTCCTCCCAGCACCAGCTCCTCTCATTTTTCTCTCTGGCTCCTTCCGCCCACCCCACATTCCTGATGAAGGTTTTATGCCTGAAACGTCGAATCTCCTGCTCCTCAGATGCTGCCTGACAGACTTTACTTTTCTATAACCACACTTTTTGACTCTGATCTCCATCATCTACGGTCCTCACTTTCACCTGCTGAAGGATTTTTACAGGTTTAGAGAGTGAGCAAAGAAGTGGCAGATGTAGTACAACGTTGAAAAGTGTGGAAAAGCATTTTACCAGGATGAATAGAGGCATGGACTATTTTATAAATCGCAAGCACATTCAGAAATCTGAAGTGCAAAAAGACTCGGGCGTTCTCATCCAGGCGTCTTGAAAGGTAAAGTTGCATGTTGTCAGTAGTTAGGAAGGCAAATACAATGATGGCATTTATTTCAAGAAGGCTTCAATATAAAAGCAGGGATGTACTTCTAAGGCTCTACAATGCTTTGGTCATTCTACATTCGGATTATTGTGCGCAGTTTTGGGTCCCATATCTCAGGAAGGATGTGCTGGTCTTGGAGCGTTTTCAGACGAGATCCACGAGAATGGTGACAGGAATGAAAAGCTTAACATATGAAGAATATTTGAGGGCTCTGGGTCTGTATTTGATAGAGTTCAGAAAGATGTTAGGAGGTCTAATTGAAACGTACAGAATACTAAATGTCCTGGGTCAGAGTGGACTTTGGGAAGATATATCCAATGATAGGAAAGACTAGTACCGGAAGGGACAGAGTAAAGAGAAGACCTTTACAAACAGAGATAAAGAGAGACCTCCTCAGCCAGAGAGCGGTGAATCTATGGAATTCACTGCCACAGAAGTCTGTCGAGTCCAGATCATTGAGTATATTTAAGAGTGAGACAGATAGGTTCTTGACTGTAAAGGGGATCAAGGGTTACAGGTAGAAAGCGGGAGAATGGGGTTGAGAAGCTGAACAGCCATCATTGAATGGCAAAGCAGGCTCAATTTGCTGAATGGCCAAATTTCTGCTCCAATGTCTTATGGTCGTATGGTTAATATTGGCTCTCCTCATTCCTCATTGTAGTTGTATCCTTGAATTTGATCTTCAAGTGATTTACAAAGAGTAATGTTTCACTACTGATGAATGGGAAATATCATGTACCCTCCCTCCAGTCTCAGCACCGTGTCCCCAACAACATAATCACACTGCAATTGAAATCCAATGGTACTTAATCACAGTTGATTGACATCGATAACATGAACAGCATGACCCTCACCTGCTCTCTCTGATTCTCGAATAATCATCTGAATTGTCTGTCACGTCATATTCTCTGTTACCATATCCATGTCAGTTGTCCGTTATCACTCATGTTGTCGT
The DNA here is from genome assembly GCF_047496795.1 of Chiloscyllium punctatum. Taxonomy (NCBI): domain Eukaryota; kingdom Metazoa; phylum Chordata; class Chondrichthyes; order Orectolobiformes; family Hemiscylliidae; genus Chiloscyllium; species Chiloscyllium punctatum. The sequence goes on from NC_092754.1 coordinate 80,405,151, forward strand.
AGGCACATTTTCCTGTCAGATTCTGGACGAGAAAAGTTCTCGCTATATTTTACTGACATTATAATCTCTGATCAGTAGTTACAGACTGTATGTTTCCATTTATAAACGGAGAAACTTGTTTATGTTCTGACAATCCTTTGACGTTACTCCCATATCCAAGGCAGATTGAATGAGTGCACGCATTCAATCTCCCATCTCCAATATTCCGTCCCTCAGTCACTCCCACATATCTCATGCCAAGTTTTAAACGTTCTTTTGAATTTTAATAAAATCAATATTAAATTGAAAAGGGTTAATTGGAGCTATTTGTTCAGTGACTGTGATTAATTTCAATCTCCTTGGATCCTAATTATCCCAGTGGAGCGTTTCCATCAGTGAATGAGAAATGGGCTCTTTTCAGCGTGTTATCCCATAGTATGAGTAGAAGCATCACTGACAGTACTAACACGGATCATCAACTCGAGAGAGAGGGGCAGTAGAGATCATAATCTGAGAACATTAGACTGGAACGTTACAATAATGGTTCAGAATGTGAGGACCTCCGATTTGAATGTTCCAATACTGGATCAGAATCTAAGATCAGTAAACTGGAATGGTACAATAATGGATCAGAATCTGAGATCATTAGACTGGAATGGTTCAACAATCGATCAGAATCTGGGAATATTAGACTGGAATATTACAATAGCAGACAGGAGTTTATTCTGGGGTCTTTACTTTCTTTCTCGGCCTTGGATGTCATTAGCATCACGGATCCAGGATATCCTTTGGATTATTCAAGGTGGTTACTATCCCATCCTCGCGTTAGTTGGTGTTCTTGGTAAGTCATTATATACGTCTACTAAACCGGGTTGAACTGAATTTCTGCTCATGATATATAAAATTTGGAAAGTGCAAGACAATATTTTCAGTTACAAATAAAAACACCTTTTCTTATATTAATCAGTATCAAACTACTATTTCTCAATTACGCACTGATATGCAAGAAAGAACCAGACTGTTCTCAAACTCCATAATCCATTTTGTCCTTCACAGATTTACATCTCTATCTCGTCCGCACTCACCAATCCTGTCCAATACCACCGTCATGATATCCCAGTCACGTCCTCAGTCTCATTGCAACTTCTGAATAAATCATAATTTGTGCCTTTGTTTAATCCGGATGCAACAGTTTCAAGTTCCTTCTAACTATATGTCCGTCACTAAAAAATTGCTCTGGAGGATGTTAAACTTGTTCTCTGTACAAATGGGACGACAGTTTATTGTGTTCAAGACTCATACTCTAGAGCCACAGAATAATAGTCTGTTGATATCTAATGAGGGAAATTAAAAGCAACTCTTTTGATTTGCCATAAAAGCCCATCTGCTTGCCCCAAATCCTTAAGCGAAGACAATGTGACATTCTTCCCTGCTCAGGTTTCAGTGTGACTTCTGTGATGAACATGTGGGTGTTCTGCACCTTTAACAGAATTAAGAGCCAGCAATAACTACCTGACGGCACCAAGTCTTCTGAAAAATAGATTTAATGTAACATTTGGTTGAACGTCTCGATTAGCTTATTTTCTCAAGACATAAACAAATTCAGCCAAATAGTTTAAATTATAACCCAAAATGCCCACCTCCAATCAAGTGTGAATTTAAAACATTGATAATCATAAAAGCCAATGACACAGTCCAATGGTTTGGGGATACAAGACCGCGGGAAATTGACAGTTGAGAGGAGAATTGCCAAGTTACCAGCAGGCAAAGACTGCCTGAAAATTAGCTCTCCTCTCGGTAACTTTATTGATTAGTAACTGGTAAAAGCAGAATCTCAAAGAAGAAAAGAAGACAGGAATATGGAGAAGAACCGAAAGCTTCTTGGTTTTGAGATAAGAAGTTTTGTTTTGTAAATCTTAATTTGGAGTCTAATCGGACTAGTATAGTCGGGGGTTGGGGTGGGGGGTGGGGGGGAGATAAAATATAGCTTAGAGGAAAAAGCTGTAAATATTCGTTCGTCTATTATTCCCTATTATACTTTAAGAAATAAAGTTGTTAATTTTTACTTCAAATAGTTTTGGACTCTAGAATTATCATGGATTACTACAGTGGATAAATCTTTTCCCTGTTGCTGGTTTTATATTAAGCAGGACAATGTATCCTGTGTTGTAACACTACAATCCCACAAGAATGTGCTTTTCTCTTTACTGACCTGTGGAACAGCTGAACCAAACACTCAGTTCAAGATCGGCATAACATGCTGCCCTGACCAGGGCTGCATACATCCTGTGAGAGAAGAACAGAAGTAAAGATAGCTCCCTTCCTCTGCCTGTTTCCCATATTCCTATCGCTCATTTCTATTCAGGGAGGTGATCATCCCCTATTTTAGGTGTATTCAATCTCTTTGAAATTCTCCCCAAGAGTGATGCACATCTTCTACGCATCTCTGGTGTTGGCTTTATTGATGCTGACGTACAGATGTAAGGAATTTATACATTCCATGTCAGTCATAGTCCAGAGAGAAGGAATGGCTTTTTGTGGCATAGGAAAGAAATGGCGATGTCTAAGTGAGAGAAAAGGATTTTTGCAATCATCCCCGAGAGTGTTGTAGAGGCAGTATTTGGGGTACTCTAGATAGACTTTCTCTCAAGTTTCACCAGACTAATCCCTGGGATGATGGCACCATGAGCAGAGAGTGAAGCTCAGTGAGAGAATAAAGATGATTGTATTGAACCTGAAGGGGGATGGACAGTCACTCATGATGTTCTAAACAGGCACTGATAAGATGATAAATTCCATGGCTTTTATTAACTCGGGTTAAATGATTGTCAATAGGTTAAGAGCCTCAGAGGACGTTCCCCTCAGCCCATCCCCACTCCATATGTTGATTGAGAGAGACAGAGGGTCAGTCTTTGATTAAATTCTCCCCACATTAGTGTATTTAGTGTGTGGTCCTGCATTAAACTTCATGTTATCCACAATCCCGACAACAGCCACAATACCTAAATTCTAAAACATTTAACTATTCCCTCCAGCTTCTGATGTCCATGGAGAACATGGGTCTGTGTCTCAGAGATGGAAGATGCCTCTCTGAGACTTGAGACAAAGCATCTGGCTACCTTCCTCACTACCAGAAAAACACGTCAAAGTGTCACGTGTCCCACAGGTAATGGAGCCATGAAGAACATCGTGGATCCGTCTCTGAGTGCATTCTCTGCTCCATTGATTTGTCAGGTTGGAGCATCAGTGACACCCTCCTGTTCCTGTATAAGTGTCTCGAGGGGCTGAATGGCCTCCTCCAGGTCCCATGGAACAGGTTCATGGGTCTGACGTGGCTCTGCCTGTTCCTGTTGAACAACTTGATGTGATAATCAGACCCCTTGTCTTCCTGTGGAACAGGCAGGAGGATTGAATCGGCTATTCCCCTCTTCGTTCAGTAGTTTCGATGGGCTGAATGGCTTTTACATATCCGTTTCTTATGTGCCTGAGATGCTGAATGAGCTGTTCATTTAACTGTGGAAATGTAGAGTGTCTGGCCTTGCTGTTACATGAATGTTACCGACATTTTAACAGCACAAGCCTGAATGCTGTCTGGGACTTACTGCATATGGACACAGACTAGTCCAGGAGCTGAGGTGCGACACATTGTGCTGACCATTGGGTGATATTCAGTGACCATCCCCGTTTCTGATCCTATGATGAGGAAAGACAGTGATGAACCAGCTGAAATTGTTTGTTTTGAGGCAGCTACCCTGAGGATCTCTTGCAGAGATGTCACAGGACTGAGAAGATTTTCGGTCACCGACCACAAACATCTTCCTTTGTGCTGTAAAAGACCCCAACCAGTGGGGAGAGTACACCTGATTCCCATTAAGCTCAAATAAGATGGTCCTGATGCCATCCTCAGTCAAATGCTACCTTGATATCAAGGCCATTCACTCTTTCCTGAGCCCCTGTGTTCACCTCTTGTTCATATCAATAGATGATGGTGTCTGTGTTGGGAGTGTTTTCCTCTCATACAGGGTAATCAATGCCAGGAATTATCTGGGCTAGATAGTGAGGGAAGTTACATCACTGAAAGTATTCAAAGAGGTGGTACATGAATTTTTGACCTGTCAAAGAGCTAAAGGGTGTGAAGAATTGGACATTAAAGACCAGTTATTGCTAACAGGAGGTCAGCCATGATGGTATACAATGGGTTGATCGTCCGAGTCACCTAATCTTGCTTCTTATGTTCTCATATTCTGTAATTACAAAATAAATAATTGTAATTTTCCTGAACGTTCTGTTATTGAATATTGCAGTAACAGAGAATAAAGTATTTTGTGAGTCATCTCAGGGTGAGGTATGGGGGCTGTATTCACAGTGAATCTGGGTCTCCAACATGACCAACAAATGAAGCACAAGTTGCAGAGAGGAGACACTCTGTAAAGAGACCAGAGGTGTATATTGAAACCAGCCTGGTTTTCCAAATAACATTTTCCAACCCACACCAAACCGTGTGTGACAGTCTTGAGGGATTGAATGATATCCTGTGTTCCGGTGGACCAGGTGTTTGGCCTCCATCTGCTAATATCAGGAGCTGTGAGGAGCTGAATAGAACATAGGGACATAGGACTGAGCAGCAGGAGTGGGCTATTAGACACTTTGTCATCGCTCCAGCACTCACAAATTCCATGGGTGATGTGAATGTGGTCGCAGCAGCATTTTTCTCTATATATACCATTTTCCTACATTCACTTGTCTGTCAAATGTCACCAAATATAACTTTGCATAAATGCAAGCATCCAGGCACCACAAACTGCTGGGGAAGGGAATTTCCACTTGAACAGCCCTTTGAACATTTCTCATTTGTGTTTCAACCAACGTTGGAAGGTCACTCCGTCCTTTTCCAGTCGCACTCCTCCACTGGTTACACCAATCTTAAATGGAACCAGTTTTGGGATCTGACCAATGATGTAGGTCTCAGAGTAGGTCATTTTCTAGAAAAGTGTGAGACACAGAAAGTTGGACTAATAACAAATGGTAAAATGATAGATTGCCCCAAACGTTATACTGCCTTTGAAGTCATTCTGCTCACACAAGCTCCTGGTAGTGGGATTTCACTCTGGAACAGTTGAATTTGTCTGAATTCATTTTGTTTCAGGCAGTGGAGAGATTCCAGTGAATTCTCACCAGAAATCCTTCACAAGTGGTAAAGATAACACAGGGATTTTATGGTCTCACACTTTGCTATCGGATGGAACAACGTAAGAGAGAGAGATCAATAGGCTGCTGCTTCTCAGGCAGGGGACATTTTTCTCCTTCTCTGTGTTGAAACATACGATAACGTCAACTGAACGCCAAACTGGACCAGATGTGCTCTTCTGGAAGATTCTCTGGAAAACCCGATTATAGATTATATGCATTTGCATTCATTTCAATCGCAAAAATGTCCCCGCTTTATAATTTGATAACATGCTTACAGGTGTCTGTGTAAGTTGTAAATATTGGTAGGTGTCTTCATAGTATGTGTGTTAATATCAATGCATCTTTTTCTTAAAATTTATTCTCTAGCTTTAGTCTTCCTGACAAGAGATAATGTGCATCCAGTTGATACACTGTTCAGAAAGTCATGGATGGTTCAATACTATTTCTCAGCTAAGATCAAAACTGATAATCCCCCATAATATAAGGCCGGCATTCCAGGAATGAGTAAAGGTAAACCTCTTTGAAAATCTTCGAAAAGAATTACATCCTTTCATTTTAGTTTCGGGGATCAAAACAGCACACAGTGCATCAAATGTGGTCGAAGCAACGCCCTGTACCGATGCAGTTAAACATTCCTGCCTTAAATCTGATACCTTTTGCCAAAAGCAACATCATTCCGCTTACCTTCCAAATCACTTGCTGCATCTGCAGACTGACTTCATATGATTCATGTCCCAAGAGCATGGAAACCGCCTGAATCACAGAGTTCTGCAATCTCTCTGCATTTACATTGTTTACCATTGTTTTATTCTTCATGATAAAATAGACAACCTACCCTCTGTTATTTCTGCTGAAGGTTTGCTCACTAACCTTCCCTGTCTGTATCACATTGCAGACTCACTACCTTCATTTGATGACACATTAAATGACCATCTTGGTGTACGAGCTAATTGAGCTCCAAGCAATTCCCTCCCCTTCTTTCAGATCTTTGATCCAAATTGTTGATCATTGATGACCCCACAGTGATCTCTGAGGCACTCCATCAGTTACAGCTTTGCAGCCTAAAAATAAACATTTGACTCTATTCTCTATTTCTTGTTAGCGACTGATCTTTGCTGGACAGGAGAGTCAATGTTTCCTGCTCCTGGGTAGCCGTTCCGGCGTGTTGAATGGCCTCCTGCTGGGCTGTGTGATGTACTCAACGAGCTGAATTACTTCATTCTATATTGCTGTGCAATTCCTTAGAGAGACAGAATGGTCTCCTCCTGTCTCATTGTATCGATCCTGTCTGATTGAATGGGGTGGTCCCCTACCATGTAATAGCCTCGAGGGTGGATTGAGGGAACAACACACGGGGTAGGGGCAACAGTTGATCATTTGGCGGCACCATTCAGAATGCTCATGGCTGATCCGAGTGTGTACATCCATCTCCTGTCTGTTCCCAATAAACATTGACTCTCCTTTCCAACAAAGATCAGTCAAGCTCAGACTTATACACTTAATGGCAAGGTCCGAGGGAGTGTAGCTGAACAAAGAAACCTTGTAGGTGTAGGTTCATAGCTCTTGAAAGTGAAGTAGCAGGTAGATAGGATAGTGAAGAAGGGGCTTGGTATGCTTTCCTTTATTGGTCAGAGCATTGAGTACATGAGTTGGGAGGTCATGTTACTGCTGTACAGGACATTGGTTAGGCCACTGTTGGAATATTGCGTGCAATTCTGATCTCGCTCCTATCAGAAAGATGTTGTGAAGCTTGAACGAGTTCAGAAAAGATTTACAAAGATTTTACCAGGGTTAGAGGATTTGAGATACAGGAAGAGGCTGAACAGGCTGGGGCTGTTTTAACTGGAGCATCGGAGGCTGAGGGGTGACTTTATAGAGGTTTCCAAAATTATGAGGGGCATGGATAGTGTAAATAGGCAAAGTCTTTTCCCTGGTGTCGGGAAGTCCAGAACTAGAGGGCATAGGTTTAGGATGAGAGGGGAAAGATACAAAAGAGGCCTAAGGGGCAACGTTTTTCACCCAGAGGGTGTACTTGTATGGAATGAGCTGCCAAAGGAAGTGGTGGAGGCTGGTACAATTGCAACATTTGACAGGCATTTGGGATGTGTATATGAATTTGGGTCCTCTGCTGTTTGTAATTTTTATTAATGACTTAGATGAGGGAGTCGAAGGCTGGGTCAGTAAATTTGCAGATGATACGAAGATAGGTGGAGTTGTGGACAGTGAGGAGGGCTGTTGTCAGCTGCAGAGGGACTTAGATATGATGCAGAGCTGGGCTGAGGAGTGGCAGATGGAGTTCAACCCTGCCAAGTGTGAGGTTGTCCATTTTGGAAGAACAAATAAGAATGCGGAATACAGGGTTAAAGGTAGGGTTCTTAGTCAGGCGGAGGAACAGAGGGATCTTGGGGTCTATGTACATAGATCTTTGAAGGTTGCCACTCAGGTGGATAGAGTTTGTAAGAAGGCCTATGGCGTATTATCGTTCATTAGCAGAGGGATTGAATTCAAGAGTTGTGAAGTGATGTTGCAGCTGTACAGGACTTTGGTTAGGCCACAGTTGGAGTACTGTGTGCAGTTCTGGTCGCCTCACTTTAGGAAAGATGTGGAAGCTTTGGAGAGGGTGCAGAGAAGATTTACCAGGATGTTGCCTGGAATGGAGAGTAGGTCGTACGAGGATAGGTTGAGAGTTCTCAGCCTTTTCTCGTTGGAACGGCGAAGGATGAGGGGTGACTTGATAGAGGTTTATAAGATGATCAGAGGAATAGATAGAGTAGACAGTCAGAAACTTTTTCCCCGGGTACAACAGAGTGTTACAAGGGGACATAAATTTAAGGTGAAGGGTGGAAGGTATAGGGGAGATGTCAGGGGTGGGTTCTTTACCCCGAGAGTGGTGGGGGCATGGAATGCGCTGCCCGTGGGAGTGGTAGAGGCAGAATCATTGGCGACCTTTAAGCAGCATTTGGATAGGTACATGGATGGGTGCTTAATCGAGGTTAGAAGTTCGGCACAACATCGTGGGCCGAAGGGCCTGTTCTGTGCTGTATTGTTCTATGTTCTAATTGAAAGGGTTTGGAGGTATATGGGCCAGTTGCCGGCAGGGGGACTAGATTGGGTTGAGATATCTGGTCGGCATGGACGGGTTGGACTGAAAGGTCTGTTTCCATGCAGTACATCTCTATGACTCTAGAAACGAGTCTTCACTGCTCCCTGAGGATGAGGACACCACAGGTAGCACATGACTAAAGTGAAAGGTACGTCCTTATTTCTTTGTGGGACCTGTTATTTTAAAACTTTGTTGACTGAACATCAAATCGCCATCTCTTTGTAGATATAAGGGCAGAATAATTAGGAATGAACATAAACCATTCCAGACTCCAAACCTGTCCCACATTCCCACTGAACCTTTCCAATCGAATATGTATCAAACCCTGCCTCTGCTGCTGTCTCAGGAAGAGAATACCTGTTAGCATAGCACCACATGAAAAAAGGAGCAGAATGAGGCCATTCGGGCCATCGAGTCTGATATGCCATTCAATAATTTCTTATGTTCCTCAACCTCATTCTCCTGCCTTCCTCCAAGAACCCTTGATCCTGTTATAAAACAAAAAAAATTACCAATTTGTATCTGTGTCTACGTGTGCGTATGTTTGTCCATCTGCTTGTCATCTGTGTATCTGTGCATGTACGTTTGTCTTTCTGTGTATCAGCCTGTGTGTTTCTATCTATGTTTGTGTCTATTTGTGTGTGACTCAATATGTCTGTGTGTGTTTCTACGTGCATGTATGCCTATTCCCTTGTATGCATTGTGTTTGTTCGTATATTGGGGTATTACCAATAATTCTCTGTATTTCTGTGTCTGCATCTCTGTGCAGTGAGGTGACTGCATTTGGGGGTGGTGGGTGGGGGGGGGGTGGTTGGAGTTAAAGGACTGTCGTTTGAAATGCCAGTGTTTTTACAGTGAGAATTGTCTTTCACTGAGCACTGTTCCTTAATCAGTCAGTGGGACATGGATGTTTCAGAAATTTCACGCGAGGCATCCCAGTCCGCTTCATCTTGTACTAGCTTCCTCCCCACATGGCGGGTGTGGGAGACGGGTGAGGGAATGGATATTGGGCACTCCACCACCTGGCTTGGCCATTTCTGTCCTATTCCAGGCTGTTTCTCTTGGAATAGAAGGAAGTGATGGAAGGAGTGAGGACAGGACTGTTAGTGTTGGTGGAGGTGGATCTGGGAGGATTTGTGAGGCGCCTGGAATGAGGCAGTCGACAGTTTTAAATCCATATAGTATTATTAATGTGGGGGCTATTGCGTAGGTGATAGAGAAAGTGTGGGATGGAGGTTGCTGAATTCAATAGTGAGATCGGTAGTGCCTGAGCCTTATTTGGAGATAGAGCATGAAGATTTTCTGGGGGTAAGTGCTATAACAGACATACAGAGAGGGTGATGGAGCAGAGAGAATTCGGTGACCATTATCCTGACAGAGCAGGGAGGATATTGATGCTTGTCCTATATTGATGGAGATATCTTCAGATCATCTCAGCGTCGAGGTGAGCCTCCCCGAATGTCCTGTCCAAGTTTATTACTAATAATGACACAGACCTGTCCCTCAGATTCCACAGAATCAGTTTATGTAGAACTTACAAATAATAAGGCGCAGCAAATATTGGTGTGTTATATATCGGTTGTAGAAAATCTGAGCATCATATGCTCTGGAAATTAGATATGCAAGTATCATGGATACTGCAGTTTTATTGGATGTTCTCAAGCTGCATCTAAACTGTATTTACTAAGTGACTGCTTATGCTGTGCAAAATAAATTCTGTACGTGTATGTGAGGTGGGTTGATGAGTATGTTGTGAAACAAACTATAGAGCAGTTTATTTTGGGTTTGGTGATGTGTGATCAGAAGGAAGAATTAAGAATCTTGCTTTGAATCAGCTTTGAAGGAATAGAGACGTTAATAAGGTGTATTTTACACGGTGTCTGCATGAATATAGAATGCTTGAACGTTCTGGTTAAACATCATGGTAGCCTGGAGGCTAAAGGGTCAAGTTCGCTCCAGTGAATTGGGAAAGTACAATATAGCATACAGTGGGATGCAAGCAATGTTTTTTGGAGTCATAGAGTCAGACAACACGGAGACAGGCCCTTCGGCCCAAACACGTCCATTCCAAACAAAATGTCCATCCGCACTAACTCCATTTCCCTGACATTGCCCTGTATCTTTCTTATCCTTTCCTGTCTATGTATTTGTACAAATGCCTTTTAAATGTTGCGAATATTCCCGCCTCAACCTCTTCCGCGGGCACCTTCCAGAGCAACGTACCATGTGGAACCTTATTGAAGTCTTTACTTGAATCCATAAAGACTACATACACCATCCTGCCCTCCTCAACGTTGCTAGTCACTTAATCAAAGAATTCAAACAAATTTGTGAGCCATGATCTCCCATGCACAAAGCCGTGCTGAGTTTGATGATGGACTTTTCCCAAAACGTTGATTTTCCTGTTCCTTGGATGCTGATTGGCCTGCTGTGCTTTTCTAGCACCACCCTAATCTTGCTCCTAATCACACCCTGTCTTTCCAAATGCATGTATATCTTATCTCTCAGAACCTGTTCAAGTAAGTTACCTACAACAGATTTTACGTTTACTGGTCTATAGTTCCCATGTTTTTCTTTGTAGCACTTCTTGAGTAAAGACACAGCATTCGCTGTCCTCCAGTCCTTCGTGACTTCACCCGTTGGCCAGCGATGATGCAAAAATATCAGCCAGGGCTCCGGCAATTCCTTCTATGTCCTCCTGCAGTGTTCCTGAATATATCTGATCAGGACCAGGACATTTATAGAAATATTGCAAAGTCTTTTTATTTTAGATACAAGCATCAAAGAAAGGGAAAGTGACACAATGATGTTGAACATAACAAATTCGAAAATGTATTAATGATAGGAAATGGCTTCAGAAAAATTTCAGTCATTGTGGAAACCTGAGAATTCTCAGAAATTCACGATCCAGAAACTAGGGCCATGAAACTGATAAGGAAATCAAAAATAGAACATGAATGCTAACAAACAGGAACAAAAACACTGCATAAATCTACAATCTGTATTTCAAAGGAAACAAAGTGAAAGCAAGGTCAAATATGGAAATTGGTAATTGGGAGAGGAGAGTTTATTGTGAAGAACAAGGAAATGGCCAAGAAAATAATCAATTGCTTTGTATCTGTCTTCAAGGAGGAAGAACCATAAAATCAGCCAGTAATACCAAGTGATCATGTAGCACTTGTGCAACTGAAGACGAAAAGTCAATTTATATCAGTAACAAGGTAGTATTTGAAAGTGTAACTGGATTGACCATTGCTCAGCCTGACAAACCTGACGTACTTCATATTAAAATGTCAGACATAAATCAGCAACAGAAGTATTAATTGCACTGTCGATGACTGTGTTTTATTTTCCTGTGTACTCTGCAGAGGCCGGAAGCCATTTCGGATAAATGGAAGTTAGAAAACGTGTTCCAAGCACTATAGATTAATGGAAGGGATCCAAACATCTATAAAGGGAAAAAGGCATAGTTTGGAGAACTGGCGACCAATTAACTTGACATCTGCCGGGAAACTGTTGGAATCTATTATGTAGCATGTGACATTGGATATTTAGAAATTAATAGGATCAATGGAGAGAATCCACATGTATTTCTGGCAGATGTCTACCTCGATGTGCTATTAGTTGTTAGACCCCATCTACCACCCCCTGAGAAAAGGAACAGAAAGTGACTTCGCCACAGGAAATGACATCAACAACCCAAAGAAACCCTTTAAAAGCAAGCAGGAATGTGCAGCATCGCTTCGCTAGAGATCCACTGAAGATGTTACCTTGTAAGGTAAGGAAACGTCGGGAAATAAACCTGCCAGCTCAGCGAGCAAACCTGCATCCATTGTGAACAGTGTTGGTGACCCAATCTGAGAAAGAATATACTGACCACAATAAAACTGCAATGGACGTTCTCCAGATTAATCCCACAGATAGTGAGAATGTCTGATGAGGAAACCCGGACTATGTTCTCTAGTGTTTCAAAGAATGAGACGTGGGTCACAGAGAAATTTACAAAATTCACAAAACATATGACAAATTGAAAATTAACAGGACGCTTCCCTGGCTGCCCAATCCAAATTCAAGGCAAATAATGGCAAGATAAGGGATTGGCCACTTAAGACCGTAATTTTGAGGAAATTCATCACACGGTCAGAACTGCCTAAAACAGGGTCATAGAAACCTGCTGGAAGGGTAAGATTAAGGAAAATGTCCAGATATTCTGCAAGTGTGTTTTAGCAGAAATGTATAACAAGGGAACAGGTACGAGTCATTAATGACTTGCAAAGTTGCATCCAAATCAACTTAGTGTTAGGAGACAGAGGGTAGTGGTTGAAGGCTGTTATTGTGACTAGAAACCGATGTCCAATGGTGTATCACAGGGATCAGTGCTGTGATTCAGAGGTGCTGGTGTTGGACTGGGGTGAACAAACCTAAAAATCACATAACACCAAACAATAGTCCAGCAGGTTTATTTAGAGGCACGAGCTTTCAAGCACACAACCACCTAATGAAGAAGCAGCGCTTCGATGTTAGTGCCTCCTAATAAACTGGTTGGACTGTAACCTGGTGTTGTGTGATCGTTAACCTTATTACTTGTGGTATTCATAAATGATGCAGCTGTGACTATAGACGGGGGTGGTGGAAGTGTGACAACTAAGTTTGTGTTTGATACAAAGATTGGCTGGGTGGTTGGCAGTGAGGAGGAAGGTCTTATGTTACAGGAAGATAGAGATGGAATGGTCAGATGGGCAGAACAATGGCAGATGTAATGTAACCTTGATAAATATGATGTGATACACTTTGGGTGAAGGAACTGGACAGGGAGTACTCAATGAATGGCAGCACACGAGGAAGCTCAGAGGGGGTTTCTCCACACTTCCCTGAATGTAACTAAATACGTTAATGCACAATTTTGAGAAAGCATAAGGGACCGTAAACATAATCTTTATTCATCAAGGCATAGATTATAAGAGCTATGCGGAACTTTGGTTTGGCCAAGATGGAATACTGTGTGTAGTTCTGGGAACCACATTACGGGAAGGATGTGATTGTAGTGCAGGGGGCTCAGAGGAGATTCACCAGGATGCTCCCTGGGATGGAGTATATCAACTATGGAGAGAGGTGGATAAGCTTGGGTTGTTTAGTTTGGAGCAGAGAAGGCTGAGTGGGCCGTGATTCAGAAGGATAGGATTCCGAGGGACATGGACAGGATGGATAGACAGCAGCTGTTCCTTTTAGTCAAAGGGCCAAGAACAATGCAGCACATTTTAAAGTGACGGGTTTGATATTTGGAGGGAATTGAGGTTTGTTTTTTACCCGGGGGTGTTGGGGTCAAGAACGCCCTTCCTGAGAGAGGAGTTGTCATGGTAACTTCGAAATCATTAGAAAATATACTTGAAACGCCATAAGATTCACGGCTACGGGTCTTGTGTCGGAAAGTGGGGCTAATGTAGACCGGGTTGTATTGTTGATTGGACAAAGTCTGTGCTTCTGTGTTTGTATGGCTGTGGAAGGTCAATCAATGAGTAACTTAAGATAGGAATTGATGGGTTTCTGAAGAGTATATTAACGAAGGTTTTAAGATTGAACTGGTAATATCTTCTGAAAATATGTCAATGGCAAAATTAAGTGGAAAAAGGTGCAGCTTTCTTACAGTCTGGTACCAGAGAATTGAGGACAGGGAAAAGGCAGAACTATGGAGCAAATACTTTAATTATGTCTTCAAAAAAAAAACAAAACAAAAAAGAAAACTTCCCAACATTACTAGTGAAGTAGTCTGTTGAGAAAAAGGGAATAGAATGAAATTAGCAACCAAACAGTTTTAGAGGAAGTAGATTAGATTAGATTACTTACAGTGTGGAAACAAGCCCTCAGTCCAACAAGTCCACACCGACCCACCGAAGCAAACCACCCAGACCCATTTCCCTGCATTTACCCCTTCACCTAACACTACGGGCAATTTAGCATGGCCAATTCACCTGACCTGCATATTTTTGGACTGTGGGAGGAAACCGGAGCACCTGGAGGAAACCCACGCAGACACGGGGAGAATGTGCAAACTGCACACAGTCTGTCACCTAAGGCGGGAATTGAACCCGGGTTTCTGGCACTGTGAGTTCAGCAGTGCTAACCACTGTGCCAGCGTGCCGCCCACGAGTATTGGAACTGAAAGTAATGAGCACAGACAAAGTCAACAGAGATCGATCAAATGGGAATCATATTTGTGAAAGTGACGTTTAGCGTAATTATGGAGAAGCAATCAATGCAATATGATTGTATTTTCAGAAAGATTTTTGATACAGCCCCAAGCCTATTATGCAAATTCAAATCCTCTGGGACTTGGACAAATATGGTTTTCGAATGGGAGAGCGGGCAGGAAGCAGTGAGTAGGAATAAAACAATATGGTTTTTTGAAAGGATGGCTTGGAGGATATAGCGAGGATCGGGGTTTGGGCTCCAGCTATTCCCAATGCACATCATATATTTTATTTAGTGGATCAAATTCAATATTTCCAAGTTTGTTGATGGCACTAAACAATATCGGATTGTGAGGGGGTGAGCAGGGTGTCAAAAAACTGCAAGGTGAATGCGACAAGTGGAGTGTCTGGCTAAATACATGGCAGATGGAGAGCAATGAGGGGTGGGGGGTATGGTCTATGGGGGATATGTGATATTGTGACCTTTGATGGTAAAACCAGAACGGGAGCCTATCATTTGAAAAGGGATTGTTTGATAAATGTTGATCTATAAAGCAACTTAAGCTGCATTTTTGTTTCCTTCTGTGCAGCCCTCCGAGGTCAGTGTAGGGCAGTGAGATCTGAATCCAGAAGTCAGTACTGGGAATGGCATTAGGACGCTGACCAGTGTAAACAGACCCCACAAGTGGGGAGGTGTAGCATTGAAAAGGATCTGGATCTCTCTGTGCACCGGTCACTGAAAGCAATTTTGCAGGAGCAGAAAACAGATAGGCAGATAAATCGTGTATTCACCTTCATTTCAGGGGGATTTGAATCCAGGAGTAAGGGTGCTTTACTGCAGGTGAGCAGGGCCTTGGTGAGACCTCATCTCGAACATTGTGCAGTATTGTGTGCAGTTTTGGTCTCCTTACCTAATAAAGGAGAAACCTGACATTGAGGGAGATTAGTAAAGGATAACCAGACTGATCTCTGGGATGACAGGCTTGTGTGGGAGCAGAGTTTGGGGCGGCTATGTCTGTATTCCATGGGCTTTAGGAAAATGAGTGGAGATCTCAGTGAAATATATAAATCTCTGTTAGGACCAGACAGATTGGAAACAGGGGTGACAATTCCCCTGGCTGGGTCATCAAAACAAGGGGCCACAGTATTAGGTAAAGACAGGCCACTCTGCATTGAGATGAGAATAAATGTCTGCACTCAGAGAATGGTGAACCTGAGGAATTATCTCCCAGATCAGACTGTGGAAACCAAGGCACTGAATATAAAAATGGATTTCTGGAAACTAAAGGGATAGGGAGAGAGCAGGGTATGGTATGAAGATAGAGGATCAGATACCATTAAAGGTTGTTCTCCAGTAACGTGGTAGTTGCGTTCCTGTGCATCACTGTGTTGCAGAAAATCATGCCATGTTCATGATGTGGTCTATGGGGAAAGGAGGATAATGGGCGAACTGCAAAATATCAGTAAAAAACAAAAACTGAAGTTAGTCTGACACACACTAGCACAGTCTAATTAAACCTTTAAATCTTATATTGTAATGAAATAGTGCTAATAATGACAATGCAGTCACTGGCTACATCCCTGTACCTTTCACCAAACTCTTCACCAGAAAGTACGCAGGACTGACTGACCACGTGATGCCAACATGGAATTCCAGTTCTCCTGAAGATTCTACCCTGGTTTGAAATAAAGTTCCTTCTAATTGGAGAGAGCAATTCCCCGTTTCAAGCTCAGGTTCAAAGCTTTCAGAGCGGATTGCATTCCTGTTTTAGCTGAACACTCAGAGGGTGCATTTGGCAGACAGAGGATCCTGAAGCTGGGTTTTGTTGTTCACCTGGTGCCTGGTAAGGATTCGCGTCACAGTGAACGGGTGTTCACTTTATAGAAAAAAGGTGCGCAATTCACGAATTGCATTGCAGTCAAATCACTTTTAATAAACACACGTTATCAGAGAACTGCCTGTATATTGAATCGAGGAGCAAGATTGATCGACTGAAGGTCTACAACAGTTCTTATTTTATATTTCACAATGTTTAAACGTATTAGTAGATATGAACACTGTGTCGGGAAAACTGCATTGAGGAGATTTTCTCCATGAACTAGAATGGGGAAAGCTCAATGTGTTGTATGACCTTTCCTGATGATTCTGTGCAGTCTGTGGGAAAGCTCTGTAAATGTTGTCACAAGCTCTCAGATGTTAGGAAGGGGGTATCTGCAAGATCAACAGGACTGTGATTCCCGCTCTCTTTTCTGATATCAAGACTGGTGCCGGGTATTCTGTCTGTTTTTTTTTTCCTTTAAGACCACGGAGCAGTGTGATGCAATAGAGTGTCTTGCTTGGCTGTTTCAGGGACCATTGAAGAGTGTATCACATGTCTGTGTGTCTGGAGTCACTTTTAGGCCATACAAGAAAAGCACAGGCGATTCACTTCCTGACAGTACGTTGGGGAAGGAGATCAAAGTTTACAATAAACATTGGATGCAAGGTCACTGTTACAATCACCAGATTCTAGATCTTGATATTTTATTAATTGTTTTTAACTTCCACCAGCTGCCAGAGCATTATCCTGTATTGGATTAGTAATCCAGTGACATTTCCACAACTGCACCATCTCCACATAGGAACCTATCGGAAACCACAAAGAGCGGGATATTTCTGGATTGCTTGTCAGCTCTGTCAAAAAGAACCCCCACCAATTTGATTATCGTGAAGGGACTGGGGCGGTGGGGGGGGGGGGTGGGGGGTGTTAAATGGTCAGAATGTAATTATTCAGCTATTAGGGGACCTCACATAGTTGAGTACTTTTCCACATTGCCAGGGGGTTGTCAGAGTTGGAGCTGGAATGAAACAGCTTCCCCAGGGACACGGCTTGTTGTGCAGCACAAGTCTTCAGTCCTATTACAGGAATGGTCTCAGGGCCCATTGTCTTAGTCGTATCTACTGTGTTCAGCGGTTTCTTCATATCACATGCAGCGAATCGAATTGATTGAACACTGCCATCCGGGATTCTGTGGATATCATGGCGAGGATGAGGTGGATCATCGATTCAACACCTCTGGCTGAGGATGGTGCAGATACTACATCCTTATCTTTTTCACTAATGTGCACGGCTGTTCTATTATTTAGGATGGGGATATTTCTGGAGTCCTCTCCTCCAGTAAGTTGTTTAATAGTACAACGACATTTATGTCTGGATGTGGCAGGACTGTAGAGCTTAGATCTGATCTGTTGGTCTTGGGATCATTTCGTCCTCTCTATCAGATGTTAGTTCTGCTGTTTGGAATGAAAGCACTCAAGCGCCGTAACTGTAATGGTTTGTCATCAGCTTTAGGTACACATGGTTCTGACCTTGGCAGGTTCACCCACACTCGTCACTGAACCATCACTCGGTTTGATGGTAATGGTAGACTGATGGAATATCCTGGGGAAAATGTTACAGATTATGTTTGAATACAATCCTGCTTCTGTTGCTGCTGTTGTCTACAGCATCACACGAAAGCCCAGTTTGAGCTGCAATATCTGCAATTCAATTCTACTGTCTGTCCCCCAGTTAACATCGAGACCAATCCACCGATCAGCTGTGTACTCAGTGACATCACCTGGTTTTTAATGCAGTAATATTTCCATTTTCATATTCTCATTCTGCTGATGGTTCTCCTTGGTGCCATGCTTCCAATTTGTTACATTACTCAAACCCTTTAACATATTCATCTGAATCTTTTCCTTGCTCGTCGTGCCATCTGCGTTTGAATTAAATGTGTTTCCCTCTGGTTTTCTCCCTGACCATGAGTAAGAGCTCTGTGGTGTCAGTGATGCCAGCCTTATGCAGTTTCTGAGCGAATGAATGTGTGGACTTCAGTTCCCAGTGTAGGGCGCTCCGTGTTGGACAGGGCGTTTGAGCAGCTTTCAAACACGTCATTGGAACTTGTTCAAAAACAGAAATTGTTGAAGAAACAACGCAGCTCTGGCAGCATCTTTTGTAGTGAATGTAGAGTTAATCTTTCGAGTTCAGTGGCCCTCTACAAAGCCCACAGTTTCTTCAGCAATTTCTGTATTCACTTTGTATTTATTTCCAGTATCCATAGTTATTTGTTTCATTGAAACTTTGTGCTGTGCCTATTCGTTTCTGAAGAACCTCAGCAAGTCTGGCAGCATCTGCAGAGACAGAGAGACAGAGTTAGCGTAACAAGTCCAATGTGACTTGTTCTGAACTGAAAAGGGTTGGCTTTTTAATACCTTGCCGGAGATGGGGGATGGGTGACTTGGAAAAGAGGGCGTGGCAAAAGATAAACGGGCTATTTTCAGTGGTGAACGAGAATATGATGCAAAATGGGTTTATATTAAGGTGTGAATGGGGGAAAGGGGTTCTCTCTCGTTGAGTGTAAGATAAAGAGACACAACCACACAAGGTCATAGGGAGAACAAGAGAGAGAATGTCGACAATGTGGTATTATATAGATCTAGATCTATATGTTTTCACAGTATACATCATCACTGCCTTCATACTATGGAATTCAGGTGCTTGACCTCTTATTACCACGAGTAAAAGTTTCATGCTGCCTTAGTTTTGTAACATAGAGCAAAGCTAACAGTATGAAGTTTGGGCTGTTTTCTACATCTGTCATTTTTAATATTCTGTCAAATTTGCAGTGTTTATCGTTAAACGTTTGATCTTGAAGTTAGTATCAGATGGAGTGTATGAGTATGAAGGGTGGCATTCTAGAAGTTTATAATATCATGGGAGGTATGGATAGAGTGAATAGCGAAGGTCTTTTCTGTAGGATCGGGGAGTTCAAACACAGATGCATAGCTTTAAGGTGGAAGGGGAGAAACTTGAAAGGGACAAAGGGACAAAGTTTTTTATACAGAGTGTGATGTATGTATGGAATGAGCTGCCAGAGAAACAGTGAGAGATGCAAGTACAGCTACAATATTTCAAAGACATTTGGACCAACATATGAATGGGAAACGTTTAGAGGCATATGGGCCAAGTGCAAGCAGATGGGATTAGTATAATTTAGAAAACCTGGTCAGCATGGACAAGTTGGACCAAAGGGTCTGTTTGTGCACGATATGACTGTATGGATGTAGAAACTGAGGAAAATGTACGAAAAGATATGATGTAATAAATTGGTAAGAAATATTAAAACAAGCATCATGAGCTTTTCTGTCAACATAAAAAAAAAAGCTTGAAGAAGTGTGTGTGAGCTGAGAGGGAAGTGAAGTGAGGAAAGTACATTGAAGCCATTCGGAGGGTGTTACTGGAGAACTACCACAGGGAACAGGCAGATAATTTACACTAGTATTTTAAATCACTCCTCATGAGGAAAGTAGTGTAAGCATGCCGATGGTATAAACAAAGTGGTAACAGGAGGGAAGTTATTGAACTGTCTCTAACAAAAGGAACAAGGTATTTACCTACCAGATAAGAATAAGGTAAGGCAGATCAGCAGTAATTCGTAGTTAATTTTAAAAGAAGTGGTCACAGAGTGACTTGCAGCATTGTGTGCAATATTCCATAGCTCTTTGGATTACAGGTGTGTTCCAGTGAAACTGGAGAACCTCCAATGTGGTGCCTGTCTTCACAAAAGGAATGAGACAGAACGCAGGAACAATTTAGCCTAACCATTATTGGTGCGAATCTGCTGGAGCCTGTTATTAAGGAAGGCATTGCAGGGCACTTAGAAAAGCTTAATGCAGAGTTGGCATGGTTTTATGAAGGGGAAACTATTTTTGCTCTGTAAAATCATACAAATTCTTTTTTGGTGATGCCTGAGAATGTCAAGATTAGAGTCATGCTGGAAAAGCACAGCATATCAGGCAGCATCCAAGGAGCAGGAAAATCAATGTTTCAGGCAGGAGCCATTCATCAGGAATCCCTGAGATAGTGACAAGCAGATTTGATAAAGGGAACTGGTCAACATGAGGCTTTCCAGAAAGTTTTCGCAAGGTATCACAAAATAATCGTTCTGACACAAGACAGAGGCTTGTCGTATGATGAATAATAAATTAGCATGGGATAATGGTTGCTTAACACATAGAAATCAGAGAGTCATGATTAATGGATCTTTATGATAAAGATGTATCTACTGGATTACCACAAATATCAGGCCGCTGGCATCAGTTATGTACAAACTATACTGATAACCTGACCGCGGGAGCTGAGTGCAATATCCATTGGAGTTAGTGGATCACTTTGAGAACCAAAATGCAGGCTGCTTCTTAATGAAGAGGACTGCCATAAAGGAGTAGTACAAAGGGATTGGAGTGTTCCTGAGTATGAAACGTAACGTCAGCATGCTGATGCAGCAAGTAACTGGGTTGGTTCATGTGGCAGCTTCCTGAGATGGAAGGGTTGAATTATTGAATACATTTAAAATGGTGAGGAGATTATTCATTGTGGTTGAAATGAATGAGGGGCTTATTACTGAAATGTACAAGATACAGAGGGGGCTTGACAAGGTAGATGCTGAGAAGGTGTTTCCCCTGAGTCTCGAACTCGAGGTGGTAGATACTGAATAAGGAACATCGATTTTAATCTGTGGTGAAAAATGATGCATTCTCTCAGAAGGTAGTGAATGTCTGGAATTCCCTAACACAGGGAGTTGTGGAGGGAAGCAAGAAATTGGATAGGAATGTGGAGTTGAGCCCGGAAGTAGATCAGCCATGTTCTTATTGAATGAGAGTTCAGACTTGAGGGGCCGAATAGCCGTCTCATGTTCCTACTTCTTAGTTTTTTATGTTATGCTTATGGAAAGTAATTGTTTATTTTCATGGAAGTCGTGTTGTACAATGTTGCATTCGGGAGAGGAGAAACTTTTCCTGAGTTAACCCTGGATGGGATATGGGAACTGCATTCAAAGCAATTCCAGAGCAGAAGTTACAGAGTGGGGAAGCATGGAAAAAAGGATTGCTGCTGGGGGCCACTTCCTGACCAAGCCTGGAATTTCCAAGTGCATTTCCGAAACTACACCCAACCATCGGCGTGGTTTCGATCTGCCTGTTTGTAGCAGGTCCGAAGGGCTGAATGGAACATCAGAACAGAGCTGATGGACACGAGTGCACCAAACGGCCCTTTGACACAACTCTACCAGTAAATATGGTCGTGGCTCATCTCATTGTGGTCCCCGCCGCACTTTTCTCTCCATGTACCATTATCCCTGATTCACCTGTCTATAGAAAATCAGACAAAGCCAGCCTCGATATAATATAAAGATTCAGCCATCTCAAACTTCTGGGGAAGGGAATTTCACTTGAGTGAAATCCGACATTGTGAATTTTTCCTCACTCCGGTTCTGACTGAGGATGAAGGGTGTCACTGTTTCCTTTTCTAGTCCCACTCCTCCACTGCTCACAACAAATTTTAAATGTAACCAGGTCGGTGATATGGCCGATGATAAAGGTCTCAGACGGGGTCAGGTTCAGTGATAGGAACAAGTCAGGCAAATTTCTTTCATCAGCCGCAGGTAACTAATAGGGCAAACGGAGCAGCGTGATAGATTTGTGGTTAGCACTGCTGCCTCATATCAGCAAGGAGCTGACTTCAATTCCAACCTCATCCGACACTCTATGTGGAGTTTGAACATTCTTCCAGTGTCTGTGTGGGTTTCTTCCCAGTTCTCCAGTTTCCTCCCACAGTTCAAAGATGTGCAGCTTAGTTTGATTGGCCATGTTAAATTATCCAGAGTGACCAGGGATGTGAATGTTAAGTGGGTTAGTCATGGGAAATGCAGGGTTACATAGACAGGTAGGGGGACAGGTTTGGTGGGATACTGTTCAGCGGGTTGGTATGGACTCGATGGGTCGAATTTCCTGCTTCCACACTGTAGGGGTTCAATGACAACAGCATCAAGTTTGGGCTCTACAAACTCTCAGTCAGTAAATACCTGGTTCACTCGCCTTAAGGCTTTGTATATTTCAATAAGATCAGCTCTCACTCCAAGGGTAACCTGTTAAAGTCCCCATAATATCAGCCCTTCATGCATGGAATGAATTAAGTGAAACACCTCTGAATTGTTTCCAATGTTACTATATCCTTTCCCAGATAAGAATGCAAAAATAAAACTAATCTCACACACCGATGAGTCTGTTTAGTTTTGTTTTCTCAGGGTGTAGTGAGTCTTTGGAACACTCTTCCCTGCAGACCATTCGAGGCAGAGATATTGAATATTTTTGAGGCAAGGTTCACGAATCACAGATGAGTCAAGAATTATCGAGGAATGGGCAGCAATGTGCAGTGTTGGGGAAAATGTAGTCAGTGGTACTGAATGACACGGCTCCAGAATATCCAGGAATTAAACGAAATGATAACATCGATAAAGTTTTAAAGGGGAAACAAGATGGCAGCGATCTGAAAGGTCAGCTTTGCTGATCTCTGCATCACAGTAACGCTCCATCCCACCCCACCACAGTCATTTACTTACAATTGAACACTAAAAGAGCTATAGAATCCTTACTAATCCCGTTTTGTCAAGTGGAAATGACAAAATATGGGAAAGGATCGAGTAAGTCCCAACACACAGCGCACCCGTCAGAAGCTTTCAGCATGTCTGTGGCCGCACCTGTAACACCCTCTGCTCGTTCAATGGACCGAGTTACTCACCAGGACTTGGTCACCGAGTTCACCAAGTTACGGGAAATGATTGAAATCATGATTGAAGAAAGATTCAGCGGGAGGATAGAACCACTCTCAGCAGTGCTCCAAAAACATGAACAGCAACTTGAAAGCCTTGGAAACAGAACGGATGAGGTCGAGAGCCAAACTGCAGGGGCAGAGACTGTGATCAATTCCTGTAAGGAGCGGATCTTCACCCTTGAAAAATAGATTCGTACCTTAACTGAACAAGGTGACGACCTAGAGAACAGGGGCAGGATGAAGAATGTTCATATAATCGGTCTGCTGGACCGGACATAAGGTGATCAGCCAGTGAGCTTTTCTGCGAGAACTGGCTGCAGAGATTCCTTCACTTCGAAGCTGAAGAGGGACGGGTGAAGAGTGAGACAGTTCATCGGGTTACGGTGCTCAGGTCAGGCTCAGACCAACGCCCTCACCCTGTCCTTGGGCGATTACATTGTTGCAAGGACAAACAAAGACTTAGGGAAGCTTCCAGAACACAGGGAAGAGACCCGAAGAGGCCTCCAGGATTATGTTCTTCCAGGTCTTTTCAGCGGTATTGATTCAGAAAAGAAAATCTTTTGATGATATCAAGAGAAGATTAAGGGAACTTGAGATTCAGTATTCCTTAATGGACTCAGCGGTGCTCCGTATGCACTAGTGGGTCTTTCAATAGATTCACTAGCTCTCCAGAGGATGAGAAAACTTTGTGGACACTTTAAAGTAGGGTGGGTGCGTTAATGGAAAGCGATAACCTTGGTTCTCTTTTTTAAAAGAAAGTTTGTTGACCGTTTCTGGTATTAAGCAGTGTTAAATTATAGTCGGGGATGGGTAGAGTGCACACTTTTAACTTCTTCATTAGTAATACTACTCGTTTTTCTCTTGCTAAGTTTGTGTGTCGGGTTCAGCTCAAGCTGGAGGGAGTTATGAAGGTGATCGTGATGACTGATTGCCTACCTAAGTGCAGTTCTGTCCCGATGTTTGTTTTTAATTGCCCTGGATGCAGTATTGATAATGGGGCAGAAGATAGAGATTTGTGACGTGCAAATGCCCCCAGTCGGCGGGGGGTAAATACCCCTCCTGAGAGCCATTGGCACTTTGCATCTTTTTTTGTATTTGTATGTATTTAGTTTTGGAACATTTTGAGAGCTTGTTAGTTGTAGTAGCTTTAGTTTGTATTTTTTAAGCTCTATGATTCTTTTATCATTGGTGTTCAGCGATTTGTAATTCGAGTTCTTCCTCTCTGGATTTCAAATATTGTTTCAGTGTGTAATGGCTAATGTCGTGCTTAAATGGTGTATCTGGAACATTTAGGGGAGCCATTCGCCAGTTAAGAAAAATGAGACAGTGGATATTGTCGTATTGCAGAAATGCACTTTGATGACAAGGAACATTTGACATTACAGCAAGGTGGGTTTGATCGGGTTTATGTCTCGTCTTTTAACACTAGGAATAGGAGATAAACCATACTGGTGACGAAGAATCTTTCATTTAAATTAGTAGACTGTATTAGACACCCACGGGAGGATCATAATCCTCAAAGATATATGGGGAAGAAAGCAGTAGTTTTAATGTTTATTGCCCCCGGCTCACTGCCTTAAATTCCTGATAGATGCATTTTCCAAATTAAATAATCTTTTTTCGTAGCACACTATCGTAGGAGGAGATTTCAACTGTCTTTTGCACCCACGGTGGACAGTATGCCGAAAGGCTCCCAGCACCATCTTTCCAATTGTAAGCTATTAGTGGATTTTTGTGTGGAACTGGGGCTGGTGGATGTATGGAGGCAGCGACACCTCATAAACAGGGATTTTACTTTCTTCTTTATCCGGCAGAAATGCAACACCAGTGTTGATCTCTTCCTCACTGTGCAGCAATCTTCGATTCAGTGGTTTTCTGTACAATTAGGAATATTACCATTTGTGACCATGCAGCAGCATCCTTACTGGTTAAGATTAAGGGCAATAAAGCAGGTTCAAGACACTGGTGAATCCCTTTATTCTAAAGGATTGTAAGTACATTGAGTATTTCTGGAATGAATTCAGATCTTTCTTAGCCATTAATTCAGATTCAACCAGTAACACATCCATTCTATGGAAAATTGCTAAGGCTTATGCCAAAGGAATAATTCCTTAGGATGCGGCAGAAACAGGAGCAGGAACGCTTGCTCCAGGCACGGTTGAAGGCAGCCGAGAAGGCACACTGTGATAGACTCTCGGTGGATGGGCTGCAGAGGATCACAACACTTCGGTCTGCTGTGAATTTCATGCTCACACAGACAGCCAAGGAGGAACTTACTTTTGCAAAACAAAGGCTGTTTGAGCATGGTGATAAACCGGGCAAGTAGTTAGCCTATCTTGCAATGAAAAAGAGAGCCCCAAAGCCATTACTTCAATTAGGGAAGGTACTGGGACCCTTTCATGCGATCTCATAAAGATTAAAGAAGCATTTCGGAGATTTTATTCTGAATTATATCAGACTGAGCATTATGAGGATAGATGGATTAAGATCGAATCTTTCTTCAAGAACTTGGACCTTCCCGGGGCAACCCCCAAATAAGTGTCTTGCATTAATGCACCGTTGTCAGTGCTGGAGGGTGTAAAACAGCTTCCAGGCAGAAGGGCACCCGGTCCTGATGGATGTCCACGTGAGTTTTATAAGGAATTTATAAACCTGTTGTCAGAGCCGATGTTTACTATGTTCGTCACTCTCACAGTCACGACTGCGTCCCACTATCCTTAAGAGAGGCTCATATCTCTCTTATTCTTAAGAAAAGGAAGACACCGAAAGATTGTGCTTCCTATAGGACCATCTCACTTCTAAATGTTGATTTCAAAATTCTGTTTGGGTCCATTACATTGAGGATGGAAACGATTTATCCTTCCATTGTCAAAGTATACCATACCGGCTTATAAAAGGCTGCAGATATTTCAACAATGTTAGGAGATTACTCAATATGATCCAAGCGTGTCAACAGCAAATTAATCAGGTATTAATGATTCTTTAGATGCAGAGAAGGCATTTGCTTGGGTTGAGTAGCTGTATCTCTTGTATACGTTAGAATTGTTTGGTCTCAGCAATGTTTTTATCAAGTGGGTGAGGGTCCTTGAAAATGACCCTCTGTGTACGATCCTGTAAAATTAATATTTCTAGAGGCAGTTGTTAATGCCAGTGTTATTTACGATGGTGATTGAGCCACTGGCAGGGACCCCAACATATCTGCCCCAGAACTGGGATAGAAGTCACGTAAGATTACATTGTCTGCAGATGATGGTCTTAAATTTTCGTTAAATCCCACCGTTTTGGTACCTCACCTCATGCAATGCATCAGTTCGTTTGGTGCCTTTTCCGGCTATACCATTGATTTTATAAAGTCGGAGGCCATGTTTATGGGCGAACTCAGGGAAATAACTGATGCCGTGGGAGAATCCTGATTTCCTTTTCAATGGTCCCAGGGGGAAATGCAGCTGTTCCCTATTCAAGTATATTAATTAATCCTATCTTTGAACTTATATTTAACGTGGGATTTGTCCATTTGTTTGACAAAATTAAACAAGACCTTCGAAGATGGGAGACACTTCCAATATCCTGGCTGGGTCAGATAGCTCTTATTAACATGAATTCCCTTCCTTATTTGCTATACCCCGTGTGAATGCTTTATTTGATGTTTCCCAGACAGACATTTAGGAGACTAAATGCATGATGTAGCTCTGATTTGTCACCATAAGCGACCCCTTATTAATTTAACCAAATTAAAACGACCCCACAGTTTGTGGGGAGTAGATCTCCCGGATATTAAAAGCTAACAATTAAGCTCTTCTTTACCCGATGGTAGTGAGGCCTCGGCGTCAATACAATTAGATATTGAAGCTTCTCAGGCAAAGTGCTCCCTTATTAGTCTGCTACTCATAGACAAAATGAGGACAGTTATGAATTATTACCATTTCCCAATAAATATCAATAATTTTAAAGTAGGGAGGGCAATGTGTCCGATCGGGGACAACATAGCCAAACCTCATTTCTTACCCCAAAACGTGGTGTACCATGTTTCCGACGGGGAATACTGGATTCCATGTTTAAACTGGGGACAACTCGTGGGTGTATCTTGCTTTGATGGTTTATCTGAGGGAGAAACAAGGATGTTCTTTGATCAAATAAGTCGTAACTATAGACTACCGAGTAGAGATCTCTTCTGTTTTCTTTTTATCAGATAAGAGATGTTATTCAGAAAAGAGCCACACTTTTAACAGACCCGTACAGATCCGATACAGAGAAGAGGGTGCTTATTGCTAAGAACACACTCTCTGTCAGTACCCTTTATCATTTGTTGGAGAGTGGATCCTTAGACGAGACTTTATGCCTTTCTGAGGTCTGCACAGAGTTTTGGGGGTTCAGATCTCTTCGGACACAGGGGAGGATATTTGTGAAAATACAAGAAGTATTTCGATCTGTAAGAAGACTCTTGCCCTGAAGTTGAAGATTCTTCATAGATTCTGTCTGGCCTCAAATACTCTCTCAAAATTCAAGGTGAGAGTATGTCTTAAATACAAAATGACTATGGACACTCTTACTCATTGTTTGTTGAACTTCCACCGGCGCTATAGGAGCGGTGTGTTCGCTGGGATGGAGAGGATCTTGCGGACAGAATTGGAGATGGGTCAGGATTCCCATTTCCTGGGCCTGCCCAGTCTATCTTACTCAGATGTGCATAGGAAAAAATACTTCAATACCCTCACTCTCTGAGTTCAGGAAAAAGAGTTCTGTTGTGTTGGGTGTCTGAAAACACCCGGGGTCTATTGGGTTGTCGTAACCTCGTCATGGCGCATAGCCCTTTGGAGTTTTTAAAAGGTATTTTGCACCATAAAATAGAGGATTTTTATTAGACATGGCAGCCCTTTTTGAATTACCAAGGGACAGGCTGTCTGTCACTCTAAAAAGGACTTTTATATAGCTATGACGAACTTGACTAATGAATCTAATGTCCAGAGAGGAAGAATTACAAACAAATGAACGTGTATTAGTTCATGCTCTTGAAGTTTGACAGCTGTAGTTTTGTTACACTGAGTTCTAGTATTCGTTTTTTATTTTTATTCATTTTTCTTCGGTCCGTTGATTTACCTTTTCTTATGTACATGCACATGGGTGTAATTGTATTCAATTTGCGTTGTTGGTTCAGTTGGGTACATATTGGTTCATTGAAGCATTAAAAAGATTTTCTCTGAATAAAAATATTTTTGAAAAAATTAAAATGTTAACATGGATAGAATAGAGTCCCAAAGGACCACTTTCTCATTAGTGATACCACAAATTATGGTTTACCTTAAGAGTCATCACACCTCGGGTGACAGGAAGATGTTGAGAAGGTTTGCCCTTCATGGCAACCTCTGTCTGTGTGGGGAATTGAACCTGCGCTGTTGGCCTTCCTCTGCATCACAAGCCAGCCATCCAGCCAACAGATTGCGAGACTGTGTAACTGCTATAGATAGAAATAGCCAAAGTCAAAGTAAAATATAAACTTTGATGAGTAGGAAAAAAAAGGTACAATTCAGATAACGGCTGAGAAAAAAAATATATCCGCTGGAAATTGTACTTTATAACGAGAGAGTTGATTGGATGCTATCTTTGGTTGAATAAGTTGAACCAAGCGAAATAACCAGAATTACTAATTGTAATTAGATGTCGATAACTATACAATATGAGTACATTTTTGGTTGGTCTGTGTGAAGCATGATAACCATTGTATGAAAGTAAAAAGCTGATGGAACATATTTTTTGGAGGGTTGGTCCCCATGGGAAATGCTTCCCAAACACAAGCTTGAAGAAACCCAGGGTAGAAAGTGCGTGAGTATCGTCTGGTTTGTGACAGGAAACCAGGGGGCTGAATGATTGAAAGTTCCTGCAACGTGAAGCTCAGGAGACAGTCAGATCATCCCCGATCTTATTAAATGGTACAGCACATTTGAAGGTCGAAATGGACTCATGATGGATTTTAATTGCATATGATTAAAAAAAAACACTCTGTTCCTTCACCCAATGTTTTACACACTGGAGCACTGGGAAGTATTTGGAATATTATCTGGAACATTCCATAATCAACGTTCTCAGGAGCATTCTACAATCTGTGGAGATATTACAAAGGAAAGAGACACAGAGAGAGGGGGGAGCATGCTGTATGCAAGAATGAGAGTGGTGGAGCATGAGCCTTGTTCGGGTGTCGGTGCTGGAACAGACATACATTGAGTGTGAGGGACCAACAACATACGGTGACCCTTATCCTCACAGAGCTGGGAATGTTATCGATGTTTGGCCTCTATTGCTGGACATTGCTACAGATTACAGATACTGCACTGAGCTGGGTGGTGAGCTCAGATCATGCTCGGTGGGTCTGGTGGTGTGGCCCACTCTGGGAAGAGATGTACTAACCCATCCGCCAAGATATCTGTGACCGTGTTGACAAACCGTGGTGGAATTGACCCTTATCTGCTGTGCTCTGGGTAAAACGTACATGGAAGCTCCAAACTGAGGAAAGCTCAATTGAGTGCCCATTGTCCTTTTAAAGATGGCACCAACGCCAGGGATAATGGAATATCCAGTGGCATCTGGGCGATGGTGGGTACCTCCAGCCAAAGTGGGTGGGAGAATCGGGTTAACATTGAATGAGAGGGACACCATGAGTTAGTGTGGGTAGTTGATGAGGTGAGTTCGATAAGATAGCACCAGGAAACTAGCTTGGCATCGAGCAGAGAATCCCCCTGTCACACTCAGTGAAAATCACTCAAAGATAAATTATTATTAGATTCAGACGGATGAGTTGAAGACTCTGCTGATCCCATTCACTGTTACAGAGCTGCAGAACAAATCCTCATCCACAACTCTCCATCATCTGAACGCACACCTATATTCTGTTCACCATCATTCCTGGTAATACTGGCTTATTTTGCCTGATGCTATCGAAATGTCTATATCTCAGCATTCTGAAACCTGTGAGCACATCCTTCCATGATATTGTTGCTCAATCTCACCCTCTCTGTCTATACCCAAAACCACTTTCATTTACAGTCATGCACGGAGACAGGGCCTTCAGCCAAAACTGGTCCATACCAACCAAAATGTCCATCCACATTAACCCCAATTCCCTGCACTTGGCCCATATCCTTCTCTGCCTTTCCAATTCATATATTGTTCGAACAAAGTGCAGCGAGGTTTTGTGACATCAAGGAAGGCCTCAGGAAAGATCTCATTGAATCTACCATTCATCTTACCCTAGCAATCAGATTACAAAGAAACAATTTGGCTGGAGGTTATAAACAAGAAGTACAAGTAAACACTGGTGAGAGATGTGTATGGAAGTCAACACAGCAGGGGAAAAAAGTGTACGTTCTAAACAGGACATTAGATATACAAGCGTTTGCAGGCAAAACCCGATGGGTCTGGGACCATTTGAAGGGAAAAGTCGAAAGTGTAGCCGTCAAATAGCACAGCAGGTTAGGGCACATCCAAGGAGCAGGAAAGTCTATGTTTCGGTCATAAGCCCTTCATCAGGAATTCACTTCAGAATTCACTTTTTCCTAATCCTCTGTAGGAAGAGAGTGAGTCAACATTTTTAATTTGGGAATTCTTCATCAGAACAGCTTTTGTTTTTGATCTCCAGTATATGTAGCTCTTTGTTTTATTTTAGATCAGCAATTATCTTGCATGCTGCAGTATTAATGGACAACTTGATCTGAGAATAAGGGGAAGGGGTGAGGGCAAAGAGCAGACAATGTGTCAGTCACAGCTTCAGTTCCTGTGGAGGTAAAGGAAGGCTTGTTGGAAGCACCACACTGGAATTCGGCATCATTTGAACAGATGTGACAGATCCAGAGGAAGTAGGAGGATGCAGTTTCTCGCGCAGCTGGTCATTGAGTGTCACAGTGGCTAGCAATACGGCCTTACAGCATCAATTACCTGGGTTCGATTCCACGCTTTGGTGACATTCTGTGCGGTGTTTTCACGCTCTCCGTGTGTGTGTGAGTTTCCTCTAGGTGTTTGGTTTTCCTCTCACAGCCAAAAATGTCCAGTTTAGGTTCAGTGACCTTACTAAATTTTTCCGCAATATCCAGGGACGTGCAGGCTCATTGGATTGTCTATGGAAAATGTAGAATTAGCGGGGTAACGTTTGGGTTTGTTGTTCGGGATGTTATCTGGAGAGTCAGTGTGGACTTGGTGGGCCAAATGGCCTGGTTCCACACTTCAGGGCTTCTATAATTTCTATGTAGCTGTCTGTGTTTGAAAACACTTGCCAGGATCCTACCTATAAGTGCTAACACAATTTGCCTCAACAAAATGTTACACCTTCCGTTTGTCTAACATGAACTCCATCAGCCACTCCTCAGCCCTTTAGCCTGTCTGATCAGGGTCCCGTTTTACTCTGATTAAACTATCTTCACTCTCCACTACCTCAATAATTTTGGTTTTATCTGCAAACTCACTAACCATTCCTATTGTTTTCTCATCCAAATCATTTATATAAAATGACAAAATCCATTCGATCCTTGTGGTACACTGCGGGTCACAGGCCTCCAGTCCAAAAAAAATATACCAGTTCACAAACATTTCCTTCGTCTATTACCTTCGAGCCAATTACATCCAACTCTCCCTGTATTCCATGTGATCTCACCATGCTAACCAGTTTACCATGCGGAACCTTTTTGAATGCTATACTAAAGTCTATATTCTATTCTACAGTTCTATTTCTGTGCCTTCGTCAATCTTATTTGTCACTTCTTCAAAACGCTAAATCAAATTATTGGGACACGATTTCCCACAGACAAAGTCATGTTGAATATCGCTAATCGGAATTTACATTTCTAAACACAAATAAATGCCGTCTGGCAGAATCCCCTCCAACAACTTACCCACCAATGACATCTACGAGGTAAGGGCTTTTGCACGAAACGTCGATTTTGAAGCTACTTGGATGCTGCCTGAACTGCTGTGCTCTTCCAGCACCACTAATCCAGCAGTCCCATTTGTCTACAGTTTCCTGGCTTTTCCTTACCAACTGTTCTTAAACAATGACACAACCTTACCTGTGGCTGTCCATGATACAAATATCTCATCCAGAGACCGAACAATTACTTCTCTAGCTTCCCAACAGATCTGGGGTACATCTGATTAGTTCATGGATCATGAACACAGAACGGGCCCTTGAGCTGCTGATGTTGTGCTGGCAGTTTATCCTACTCAAGGGTCAGACTATGCTTCATGCCCTTCATTGTACTAAAATCCATGTGCCTAACCAAGAGTCACTTAAAAGGTCGGGGGCGGGGGGGGGGGGTTATCCACCTTAATGTATTTTAACATATCCAGCTCCTCATCTTCTGTAATATGGACAAATTTCAAGATATCACTATTCATTTCCCCAAGTTCTCTACCTTCCATATCCTACTCCACAGTAAATACTGATGCAAAATATTTAGTATCTCACCGATCTACTATAGTTCCACACATAGGTCACTTTGCTGATCTTTCAGGGGTCCTGTTCTCTCTCGAGTTACTCTTTTGACCTTAATGTATTTGTAGAATCACTTTGGAATGTCCCTTACCCTACTTTCGAAAGATATCTTATGTCCCCATTTTGCCCTCCTGATTTCCCTCTTGAGTATTAGCCTACATCCCTGGTACTCCACAATGGATTCACTCGATCCCTACTGTCTGTACCTATCGTATGCTTCCGCCTTTTCTTGAACAAAGCCTCAATTCTGCTCACCATTCAGCATTCCCTACACCTACCAGCCTTACCCTGCTCATACACAGGAACATGCTGTCACTAGTCTCTGTCAATCATTTGTGAAGGTCTTCCACCTTCCTGCCAATAGATTCTCCAAAGCAGCTTTTCAAAGTGTCAACATAAAACAATCAAATTTGGCCTGAGACAACTTACAACTTTAAAATTTATATTAGGAGTATTCTTCTCCATAAGTATTTTATA
This sequence comes from Chiloscyllium punctatum, assembly GCF_047496795.1. Lineage (NCBI taxonomy): Eukaryota > Metazoa > Chordata > Chondrichthyes > Orectolobiformes > Hemiscylliidae > Chiloscyllium > Chiloscyllium punctatum. Next base: position 80,438,199 of record NC_092754.1, read on the forward strand.
CCTGATAGTTACTGCATAACAGACTCAAGAAACAGAATGATCTCCTCCTGTCCCTCTGTAAGAGACTTGAGAGGCTCAATGGCCTCCCCCTGTCCCTTTGTAACAGGGACAGGGGACAGAATTATTTCCTCCTGTCCCTGCGCAGCAGTCCCGATGCTCTGAATGATGTCCCAAGGTTATGGAAGAATTTGACAACAGTGCACATAAAACCAGAAGCGACATTACACAAGGTAAATGGACATTAAATATATACACTGGTTTATTGGCTCTGCAAATTACCCCACCAGTCACCTTATGCAGTTGGTCTGTTACTTTTTCACTGTCGCCGTTTACAAACAGTATGTAATATATACAGTCCTGCAGTGTTCTGGCACATACAAAGGAAGCAATAAGAATATTGGCAGATTTATGGTCCATCCCTAAGCAACGCCCATCCATTCCGACCACACCGAGTAAATGTTCCCTTTTATTGGGATATGAAAAGTGATGTCAGGAAGGGGTTAACTGGACCTGTTTGTTCAGTGACTGTGATTAATGTTAGTCTCCATGGGTTGCAATTACCCCAGTGGACGGTTTCCATCTTTTAATGATAGTTGGGCTCCATTCAATGTGTTATCCCACAGTATGGTGGGAGCATCACCAACAGTATTAACAGGAATCAGCAGTCCCACAGAGACCGGGGGAGAGATCAGAGTCTGAGCACAAGAGTCTGGAATGTTTCAACAATTAATCAGAATCTGAGAACATTAAACTGGAATGTCCCAAGAATGGGCAGGAGTTTATATTTGGATGTTTGGTTTCTTTCTACGTATTATGATCGAAGGTCATTATCGTGGCGGATCAAATACGTACTTTACATTATGCAATATTTTTATTATCCAATCCTGGCTTTTGTTGGTGTACCTGGTAAGTCGCACTGTTCAGTCATTAATTCTATAAATCATATTTGACAATAATACTGTTCCTTCATTCACTCACCCCTCTTTGCCACTGTTATTGTTCCTGCTGAGACTCTAAATCCACATATTAACTTGACAAACCACTACTAAATTGTTAAATCACTCTCTCCCTCCTTGCTTCTGGCAGTGTTACTCATGGGTTAGTATGGTGACTTGCTCAGTTTCAGCTGTGAACCATGATTCGCTGTATCACTGCACTTGCTATCTAAATATCTTCTGTTCTGGTTACAAACTGCATTTCCTTCCTCTGACTCCAGCTCATCCTGGCCAATATCTGAAGCTGAATTAGACAAATAACAACGGTGGTGATCCCTTTCGACATGAACCAATTCCTGACACTATACCCTGACCATTCCTAATTATAACTACTGGTAAATCCGGTATACACTCCACTGGCACATCCCATCTGTTGTTTGAACCATGAGCTGTGAAATACAGTCTTAAAGATGGCCATCGTCTGTTGCTGACACCCACAGCTGCAAACCTGCAGAAACAACTCTGAGTCAATACTCCATAGCTCATATCTGATATCACACTGAACTCCCCATCCATCCATCATTCCTGTGCGTACTGATCTATAATGCTATTGGGTCCGGCAATGCCTTTATTTAATATTCTCAAGCACGTGATTAACAGCTGCCCATGAACTATCTCTCTCTGTCCATTATACCAAGCCCTAACAGTTGTTCACATTTAAACTGTTTTCCTCCAGGTGTGCTCTCTTTTAGACAATGATTTTCTCATCTAACACTGCCCCATAACCATGCACACATAAAACCCCTTGTCTTGAACCGATGCATGAAGATACAGAGACATTAATTTGTGGGCGCCCATTTACTGTCACTCGCAGTATGGGCAGCAAATTGTCCCGTGTTAGGCAGTTACGCAGTGCAAATGTAGCAGCAATATACCGGCAATGCTTTACAATACTGCTATGCTGGGTAGCTGGTCGAGCTTACTGAGCAATACACTGGCATAGTCATCACAGCTCCCCATGCTGGCCAGATAGTCCATCTTACCGAGCAATACACCAGCATAGTCTTCACAGCTCCCACTGCTGGGCAGATAGTCCACCTTACTGAGCAATACACTAGCATAGTCTGCACAGTTCCCCATCCTGGGCAGATAGTCCACCTTACTGAGCAATACACTAGCATAGTCTGTATAGTTCCCCATGCTGGGCGGATATTCCACCTTACCGAGCAATACACCAGCACAGTTTACACAGCTCCCCATGCTGGGCAGATAGACCAGTTTACTGAGCAATACACTGGCAAAGTCTGCATAGCACTCCACGCTGAGTTGTCTACTTGTCCCAGTGTATAGTTTCTGCGTTTGTTCTGAGAAGCAAATTAAGAATTTAGTGAACAAATTTGGTCAGCTGCTCTGGCAATGCCTTTATTCAATGTTCTCAGTTTTGTGACCTGACCCACCAAGGTCTCACTCCTCCAGATAGACCCACTCCCTTGTCTTTTTTTAATTTCATATTTCAACAACATGCTCTGGTTTTGTCTTAATTGTCCGTTTCTATCTTTAATGTGAATGTCTCTGTCCATCTGTATCTTTCTCTGGCCTTGGTTTTTTGGTTGTGTATTGTATCGAATGCTGGCAGCATGAAGTTCTGAAATAATGTAATGGTGTGTGTCAGGCTATTGTTCACTTCCCACTGTGTCCTATATGTTACTCCATGGACAGGGGAGTGTGTGCTGGGCTGTTGTTCACTTCCTGGTGTGTCCCATGTGGTGCTCCATGGACAGGGGGTTGTGTTTTGGGTTATTGCTCATTTCCCGGTGTGTCCCAAGTTGTGCTCCATGTTGGACAGGGAGTTTCACCATCTTTGACTCATATATTTAAAATTTGGTCTGTGCTTGTCTACTGAACGCCAGTGTTTGTCCCTCTCAGCTGATCACGTGGTCAGAAACACGAGGAGGATCCTGAAGTATAATTATAAAGGAGTAGATATCTCACTTTTAGTGGAGGGAAGTCTGATTGTCTCCTGTTATTGAAAAGTTAGTGGATGGGCTGGGGATGAGGATGGTTTGCTAGAGGTTGTGCTGTGAGCGACCTCAGACATTGAGGGAGACCAGAGGATTTGGTGACCCAACTCTGGATGGAGCATGGAGACTGTAGTTACATCATCAGTGTCTGTAACATGAACAACAAATGGAGCAGAGGCTGCAGAGCATGGACGCTATGAAACCACGGACTAGGTGTGTGTGGGGAAAGGGATCTGCCAAATCTGTCTGTGTCTTAATGTGAGCACAGACTCTCACTCTCATCCTTAAACATACACACACACACACACACACACACACCCTCTTTCGCGCACACACATGGAAACAAACATACACATCATCTCTCTCTCACTCGCACGGCACCCCCACCGCCCCACCACACACACACACACACACACACACACACACACACACACACAAACACACACACACCTATAAATCGGGGGGGGGGGGCTAATTTGCGTTTGCAGATTTATATTTGGGGATAGATTGTATTTTGTTCAAAACAACATTCAATTTGTACGCAGCCAATCATTGTGGCATTTTATAAAGTCCTGCTTTGGAAATAAAACCAGTATGACTCCAGGGTAAAACAAGTCGGACTCCACACAAGACCTTCCATGGTTTGTGCAGGGAAGGTCACATCTTAGCAAACGTTATAGAATTCTTTGAGGAATGACAAAGTTGATCGTGGAGAAAGGACTGTAGATATCAAATACAACGTCTTCAGTAAGGCGTTTGATGAGATAGACTGATGGAGAAGGTGAAGTCGCAGGGGTCCATAGTGTACTAGCTCGATTGATTAGAGAACTGGCTGGGTAACAGGAGACAGAGAGTAGTAATGGAAGGAAGTTTCTCAAAATGGAAAACTCTTCTGTGTGGTGTTTGACAGGGATCCGTGCTGGGACCACTGTTTGTTGTGATATATTTACATGATCTGAAGAAAGATATAGGTGGTCTGATTAGCAAGTTTGCAGATGACACTAAGATTGATAGAGTAGCAGAAAGTTGAGGGGACTGTCAGAGAACACAGCTGAATGGAGATAGATTGGAGAGTTGGGTGGAGAAATGGCAGATGTGAGGTGATGCATTTTGGAAGTGCAATTCGAGAACGAATTATTCAGTATCTGGAAAAAGTCCTGGGGAAAATTGATGTACAGAGAGATCTGGGTGTTCAGGTCCATTGTTCGCTGAAAGTGGCAGGTCGATAGAATGATCAAGAAGGCATACAGCATAGTTCCTTCCTGCATTCTAACAATTTAAGAAGTGGAGAACCACAGTGGTTAACTCGTCACCAACAGGAGGGAATCTGTTGGAATCTATTGCGCACAAGATTAGGCAGGCCGTATTACAGTTGTATAGGACTTTGGTTCGGTCACATTCGGAATACTGTGAACAGTTCTGGTTGCCACATTACTGAAAGGATCTGGATGCTTTGGAATGAGGGCAGAGGATTTTCACCAGAATTTTGCCTAGTATGGAGAGAACGACATATAACGAGAGGTTTGGTAGATTTGGATTATTTTCATTAGAAAGACGGAGGTTGAGGGAGGACTTGATTGAGGTCTACAAAATCTTGAGAGATGTAAACAGGGTGGATAGCAAGAAGCTTATTCCCAGAGTGGGGGATTCAGTTACTAGGGGTCAAGAATTCAAGATGAAAGGGGAAAACTTTATTGGAGATATGCTCGAAAATTTCTTTGTACAGAGGGTGGTGGGTGGCTGGAATGCGTTGCCAGCTGAGGTAGTAGAGGCGGGGATGATAGCATCATTTAATATGAGAAAGCAGAGGTGCGCAGATCCTTAGAAAATAGGCGACAGATTTCGATAGAGGATCTGGATAGACACAGGCTTGGAGGGCTGAAGGGCCTGTTCCTGTTCTGTGATTTTCTTTGTTAATTGTAGATACTGGCCAAAAGCGTCTGTTGATACTTGAAAGGAAAATGAAATCAAGATCAAATGTGGCACAGGGAATATGTGGATACGAGAATTTATTGTAGAGAACAGAAAAATGACAAGGAGACGAAACAGTTACATTGCATCTGTCTTCAAAGAGGAAGATCCAGAAAATCTCCCAGAAATACCAATTCATCACGGGACCTTTGTAACTAAAGACTAAAATAATTCATACACAGTTACGAGGTAGTATTTGGAAACAGAAGTGGGATGAGTATTGATAAGTCTGACAGACCGGATATAATTCAAACTGAAATTTCTGAGAAAACAGTAGTACACATGTTAATTGGAAAAAGGACCACTGTACTTTTCTGTATTCACTTCGGAAGGTTATAAATACATTCAAATGATTTAGGAAGGGAAGAAGTGGGAGAGTGGAGGATTACAGGCCAGTTAGTTGTCATCCACAGTAGGGAATCTGTTGCAACCTATTGTAACAAAGATCTTATTGGACACTGAGAAACTAATAGCAAATTTCAAGTGAATTGTTCTGCATTTATGAAAGGGAAGTTATAATTTACAAAATTTTTCTTGAATATATCTCTTGTATTTGTAAACAATGGCGAATCAGTGAATATTGTACAGTCAGATATTCAAGAGGAGTTTTAATCAGCACACACAGTAAGTTAGCAGAAAACATTACAGCAAAGTGTATTGGGAGGAACATATGCAAACGGTGGAAGGTAAGCATTAGAGAAACTATTGGAGAACATAGATGGTGGTAGAAGGCTGTTTGTGTGACTGCAAACCGTTGTACGCTGGTGTGCCACAGGATTCAGTGCTGTGCCCCTTTAAACGCCTTCATTTAAACGGAATCCGAATACAGACGATGAAGAATCAACTAGACTCAAAGTGTTAGCTTGGTCTCTCTTTACGGATGCTGTCTGACTAACTGTGATCTTTAGCATGTGTTGGTTTCAGTACAGATTCTGCTTCTGCAGTGATTTGCTCCTACGAGAAGTAAAGACATTCTGCAGAGTAACACAGAGAGTTGGGGAGACTGTGCCTGTCCAATTTTGACGTCGTGATCTAAGTAAAATATACTGATCACATATACTGAATGGGCTTTCTCCAGATTAATCCCTCAGATGGCACGATGGTCTGCTGAGGAGACTTGGTCTAGGATCAAGGGGGAAATTTGTGCGTGAAACTGGAGACGCTGATTGATTGTTATATGAGACCTTCACGTCTGTTTTACTTGGGAAAAGGAGGAGGCAGGTACAGAATTCAAGAAGATGGACTGGCAAGCTCTTGAATAGATTGATGTAAGATGTATTGGCTGGTATAAAATTGGACCAATGCACATGTCCAGATCAGTTACATCTCAGGCTGCTGTTGGAGACAAGGGATGAAAGGCGCTGATACAAATGTTACAATAGAACCTGGTCACAGGTGAGGTGTCCAAGGACTAGAGAACATGCTTTATAGGAAGGGTTGTAGTGATAGAGCAGGGAACTATACACCAGTGTGCTTCAGATCAGTGTTAAAGAAAATTTTGCACAAAATAGGTGGTGTTAGAAGACTTTTTGTGTGACTGGAGACCGGTGTCCCCTGATATACCACAGTGATCAGTGCTGTGTCCCTTATTACTTGTGGTATTCATAAATGGTGCAGGTGTGAATGTAGAGGGGGAGTGGGAGTGTGATACGTAAGTCTGCGTTTGATACAAAGATTGACAGGGTGGTTGGCAGTGAGGAGGAAGTTCTTATGTTACAGTAAGATACAGATGGAATGGTCAGATGGGTGGATCAATGGCAGATGGAATGTAACTCTGATTACTATGAGGTGATGCACTTTGGAAGAAGGAACTAAATGGGGAATACGCAATGAATTGTTGCACACAAGAAAGCTCATAGGGAGCTTTTCCACACATTCTTGAATGTGACGCGGGAGAATAAAAGGTTACATAAGAAGTCAATGGAAGCAGTGGGCATAGCCTTTACTCATCGAGGCATAGATTACAAGATCTATGTAGCACTTCGGCGAGGCCAATATGGAATACTGTGTTGAGTTCTGGGAGCAACATTACAGGAAGTATGTGATTATTCTGGAGGGGGTGCAGAGATTCACCTGGATGTTTCATTGATGGAGCATATCAGTTATGAAGAGAGGCTGGATAAGCTTGGGTTGTTTAGTTTGCATGAGAGAAGGCTGAGGGGGACGTGATTCAGAAGTATAAGATTACGACGGACATGGAGAGGGTAGATAGACAGCAGCTGTTCCTTTTAGTCAAATGGTCAAGAACAGGGGAGCACACTTTTAAATGGAAGGATTTGAGGTTTAGAGATTATTCAGGGATTGTTTTTCACCAAGAGGGTTATGGGATCTGGAATGCAGTTCCTAAGGTGGGGGGAGGGGGGCAGTTATCATGGGTCATCTCACAACCATTAAAAAGTATTTGGACGAGAACTTGAAGTGTCATACCTTTCATGGCTACGGGACAGATGTAGGAAATTTGGAATAATATAGATCGTGCTGTATTTTTGATGGTACAGAGTCTATGCTTCTGTGATTGTATGGCTGTGGAAGGTCAATCATTGAACAGCTTACGAGAGGAACTAATGGGATTTGGAAGAGTACATTAACAAGCGTGAAATGTAAAATCTTCTCAACGTACAATATACCAAGGTGAAATGTTGGAGAAGATAATTGTAGCTTCCTTACAGTCCAAAACCAACGAATGGAGAAGAGGAAAATGGCAGACTATGAAGCATTTACTTCAGTTCTGCCGTCATGATAGGATTTTTAAAAAATGCTTCCAAACAATTCGAGGTCTACTGAGAAAGAAAGGAAATGCAATCAATCACTAAGTAAGCAGTTTTGGAGAAATTATTTGTACTGAAATCTGATAAATCCCCATGGAATGATAATCTATATCTCTGATTCCTAAAGGAGGTGGCCATGGGAATAATGGATACTCTGCTTGCCGTGTTCCAAATTCCAGGTGATTGAATTGACAGATTTGAGAGCAGCAAATGTAATCCCAATATTTCTAAAGGAGGCAGGGAGACCGCAGGAAATTACCGTCTGCTAGCACCAGAGAAGCAGTCAGGACAATACAAGAATCTATTAGAAAGAATGCTTTGCCAGTGAACTTTGAGAATTATGTTAATTTGAAAGTAATGAATATGGATCAAGTCAATACCAAATTATTAATGGAGAATCATATTGAAGATTCCGACTGCGAAATAAATTATGGCGAAGCAATAGATGCAGTGAATTTGAATTTTCAGAAACATTTTTGATGATGTCCCAAGTGTAGTGTTGTGACAATGCTACTCCTTTAACAAGGTTATGCTGTCTTTGTTTTTCTTTCATAGCAGTCTGAAAAGCAGCGAATCCAAAGAGTCTGGGTTTGACAACTTGGGAATGCTTTCAAGTTGAAAATTAAAACACGTACAATGAGGAGCGAGTTATGCTAGATCCGGTCCTGTGTAATGAGACAGGAATAATTAATGACCTCTTAGTTAGGAATCAATTTGGAAGGAATGATGACAGTATGGTTGAATTTAAAACACAGATGGAGAGTGAAGATAAAATTTAATACCAGGGTCCTGTGCTTAAACGAAGTAGACTACAACAAAATGGAGGGATGACTTGGCAAAATTCGACTGGAAACAAATACTTTATGGTGAGAGTTGACGAGCAGTGGAGGATTTTCAAAGTAGTTTTTCAAAGTCCTAAGCAAAAGTATATTCAGTGAAAAGGAAAGACTCTCAGAAAAGGGGCAGTCTGTCGTGGGTGTCTAAGCAAATACGCAAGGCTATGAAATTGATAGAGATGGAATGCAAAGTGGCCAAGAACAGCAGGAACCTAGAAGATTGGGAAAAGATTAAAGGTCAACAGAAAGCCACGAAAAAAGCTATAAAGAAAAGTAAGATAGAACACGAGAGAAAAAAAAACTAGGACGGAATATGAAGACAGATAGCAGATGATTCCCTCAATATGAAAATGAGTGGCTAACTTAAATGTTGGTACTTGAGAGGATAAGAAGGAGCATTTAGTTACAGGATATGATGAAATGGCTGAGGCATTGAACAGGTGTTTTGTGTCAGTCTTCATAATGAATGACACTAATAACATGCCAGTGATCGACGAAGAGATGAAGATTCTAGATTAGAGTGGTGTTGGTAAAGCACAGCAATTCAGGTAGCATCTGAGGAGCAGAAAAATCAACGTTTCATCAGGAATGCTCTGAACTGTTGTGCTTTACCAGCACCACTCTAGAATCTGGTTCCCAGCATCTGCAGTCCTTGATTCTACCAAAGAGATGAAGGTAGGTGAGGACTTGTGAACAATCATTATTACAGAGGAGGTAGCATTAGGCAAGCTAATGGAGTAATGGAGCTAAGGTTAGACGAATCCCCTGGCCCTGATGTAATGTATCCCAGGGTACTAAAAAGATAGCAGGAGAAATAACAAGTGCACTTGTGGTAATTTTCTACAATTTGCTGAACTCTGGGGCAGTCCCAGCAGATTGAAAAACAGCAAATGGGACGCCATTGTTTAAAAAGGGAGGTAGATAAAAGTTGGGGAATTATAAACCAGTTAGCTTCATCTGAGTAGTGGGGAAGATGCCTTGACTATATTCTCAAGGAAGAAAGAGCAAGGCATTTTGATAGAAAACGGCCCATTGCACAGATGCAGCGAGGATGCATGAAGGGCAGATCATGCTTACCAAGTCTTTTGGAAATCTACGAAAACATTACGAGCAAGATAGACAACGAGGCCGCAGTGGATGTGGTGTATCTAGGTTTCAAAAAGGCTTTGACAGTGTGCCACATAGTAGGCAGCTGCATAAGATAAAGATGGATGGTGTTACGGCTGAAGTATTAACATGGATAAAAGATTGGTTGACTAACGGGAAGCAAAGAGTGGGTATAAATGAGTGCTATCCTGGCTGGAAATCAGTGCTGAGTGTTGTGCCTCAGGGATCAGTGTTGGGGTTGCAATTATTCACAATTTATATCGATGATGTGGAGGTGGGAGCATGCGTAGTTGGCCAATGTTTGCAGATGGCACGAAGATGAGTGGCAGAGCAAAGTTTGCAGAGTCCTGTGAAACTTTGCAAAGGAAAATAGTTACATTGCATGAATGGGTATAGGTTTGGCAGATGGAATACAATATTAATAAATATGAAGTAATCTATTTTGTTAGGAGTACCAGTAAAAGGGATTATTACTTGAATTGTAAAAAGATGCAGCATGCTGCTGTGCAGAGGGAGCTGGGTGTCCTTGTGCATGAATCACAGAAGGGTGATCTGCAGGTGCATCAAGTAATTAGGAAGGTAAATGGTATTTTGTTCTTCATTGCAAAAGGGGTTGAATTTAAAAGCAGGGAGGTTATGTTACAGCTGTACAGGGTGCTGGTGAGGTCATACCTGGAGTATTGTGAGCAGTTTTGGCCTCCTTACTTGCAAAGCAATGTACTGGCAGTGGAGGTGGTGCAGGGGAGATTCACTCTGGTGAATCTGGAGTTGAGGGGGTTGTCTTATGAGGAGAGACAGAGTAGATCAGCATTATATTGATTGGAATTTAGAAGAATGAGGGGAGGATCTTATAGAAACATAAAAAATATTATGTAGGGAAGAGGTAAGAAAAAAGTAGAGAGGATGGTTCCACTGGCAGGTGAAGCTAGGACAAGATGGAATAACCTCAATATTAGAGGGAGCAGATATAGGATTGAATTGAGAAAGAGCCTTTTCACCCAAAGGCTTGTAATTCTATGGAACTCCCTGCCGAGTGAAGTAGTTGACGCTACTTTAGTAAATGTTTTTCAAGCTGAGATAGATATGTTTTGAACAATGAAGTATATAACGGATATGGTGAGAGCGCGGGTAAGTGGATATGAGTCCATGAGTAGATTAGCCTTGATGTTACAGATTGGCTGAGGAGGTTAGAAGGACCAGATGGCCTACTCCTGCTCCTCGTCCTTCTGTTCTTATGAAAGGGGCGTGGCCAGTTCTCCCAGCGCAGTCCCTCTGCTTTGATTTGTTTGGACTGGTTTTTCACAGACTGGCTGTTTACTGAAAGCAGGCAGCCAATTGTGAAGCTATCAGGCCAAAGAAGAAAGTCCATGCTGATCCGCCCCCCCCTCTCTCTGATATCTCACCTGGAAGAACCTGGGTTTGATGTTTCCTTTCGAATTTTCCATGGGGTGTTTATGGAGATTGTTTCAAGTACTTCGAACAACACCTTAGATTATTTAGATACAGATTACTTACAGTGTGGAAACAGGCCCTTTGGCCCAACACGTCCACACCACCCCCCAAAGAGCAACCCATCCAGATCCGTTTGTCTACATTTACCCCTTCTCTCTGCGCAATTGAGCATGGCCATTTCAGCTAACCGGCACATTTTTGGACTGTGCGAGGAAACCCGTGGAGAATTTGCAAACTCCACACAAACAGTTGCCTGAGGCAGGAATTGAACCCGGGTCCTTTGCGCTGTGAGGCAGCAGTGCTAACCACTGTGTCACGGTACTACCCCATGGCTTTCAACCATTTTCAGATTCTCAGTTGAGAAGTGGAGTGCTACTGAAGACCAGAAAGCTTCACCTGGAAGATTAGTTGAGTAGCCAACTTTTAATATTTTTTAATATTTATTTATAGAACTTTAAAATGACAAAAGCTGGGTAAAGTCACTTTACTTCTACTTACTGTGGAACTAGTAGCATGGATATCGCTTTTAATTGGCTGCCTCTTGGTATTATCATCCCCAATCATGTTACACAGTAATGCCCTACATTTTTGTCGGCTGAATTGAAAGTCAGTTCTTGGTCTTCCCATGTACCCACTCCTTATGAATTTCATTTGCTAACATCATTAAGTTAGGATAATCTGTTGGGTTTTCGGATAGGTTGTCATTCTGCATGCTATTCTCTTCTGTTTGTGTTTCATTCCGTAACCTTGAAAATAAATTCTGTTTTATTTCAAACTAAGTGGCTTGACCAGCTGCGTCACTCCTGGAATATCTGCCTTACAACTGCTTAAGGCAACAAGCAAAGTTTGAGTCTGTACTACTTCCTTGAAATGACTCGAGGTGTTCTGTCCTGGCCCATAACAGTGTGCAACAGTGAGATCTAATATACTGGCATGGGTTGAGAATGGGAGAGAGTTGAAAGAAAAAGTGAGTCAGAATAAGCAGTTCCTTTTTTTTGGAATGGAAAGCAATTATGAGCAGGATGATCCTGGAATTGATGCTTGGCACCCATCTATTCATGAAGTAGATTATACATCTGCTCGATGGTACTAAATGTAATGTTTCAAAATCTGCTGATGGCACCAAACTGAGAATTGATTGGGTGAGGCGGATGTAAAGAAGTTCAAGGTAATTGAGACACGTGGAGGGAATGGGCAAATACGTGGCAGATGAACAGCAATGTGGATGGACGTAACATTGAACATTTTGGTTGGAAAAATAGAATATCAGGCTAGCATTTCAAAAGGAATTGATGCGAAAATGTTGATCTGTGAAGATACTAACATGCATACTTTTGCTGACTTCTTCACCGAACTCTGAAGTCCATTCACGGCAGTGAATTCTGAAACCAGGCGTCAATACTGGGATTGGCACTGGCACATATGCCAGTGGGTATATGTAACATTGAAAAGGATCTGGATCTCCCTGTACACCAGTCGCTGAAAGCATTATTGGAGCAACTGAAAGCCGTTAGGAAGGTAAATGATGTGTTGACCTTCATTTCTGGGGAATTTGAGTCCAGAAATAAGGGTATCTTATTACAGCTGTACATGACCTTAGTGAGACCCCATCTCGAACATTGTGCAGTATTGTGTGCAGTTTTGGTCTCCTTACCTAATAAAGGACAAACCTGACATTGAGGGAGAGCAGCAAAGAATGACCAGACTGATCTCGAGGATGACAAACTTGTTGTGGGAACAGAGTTTGGTGCGACTGAGTCTGTATTCCATGTGGTTTAGGAAAATGAGTGGAGATCTCAGTGAGATATATAATACTCTGACAGGGCGAGATATATTGGAAATAGGGATGATAATTCACCTGGCTGGGACGTCTAAAACAAGCAGCCACAGTATTAGGTACAGTCAGGACACTCTGCATTGAGATGAGAGTAAATGTCTGCACTCACAGACTGGTGAATCTGGGAATTCTATGCTACACAAGCCTGTGGAAGGCAAGGCACTGAATTTCATTAAGTATTTCTTGACACTAAAGGGACGAGGTTGCAGCAGAAGTTTGGTGTGGGGAGAAAGGATCAACCATCATTATATTGAATGGGAAAGCAAAATTGATGGACCGATGTTCCTAATTCATATTGTTCCAATAATTAATCACTTCAAAGGATATCCTTTATGAAGTGTTTGGGAAAAAAAATTGAAGAGATGTTAGACCAAAAACTAGAATGGGGGAGGGTCAATGTGTTGAATGACCTACTCCTTCCCAAATGTTTCTGTGCAGTCTGTGGGAAAACTCTGTAAATGTGTCACAGGCTCTCAGCTGTTAGGAAGGAGGCATCTGCTGGATCAACAGGGCTGTGTTTCCCATTACCTTTTCTCATACCGAGACTGGTGCTGGGTGTTCTGTCCAATTTTATCCATTAAGGGCTCGGAATAGTTTGATACAATAGAATGATGCCTTGCTTGGCATTTTAGAGACCGTTGAAGTGTTTGCCACATGTCTGTCGTCTGGAGGCACTTTTAGGCCAGAACAGGAAAGCAGGGGAGATTCACTGCCTGAAAGTAAATTGGGAAGGCAATTGGTGTTCACAAGTGACATTGGCTTCAAGGTCACTGTTACTGACAGCAGATTTTAGATTTCGATATTTTATTAGTTGTTTTTAACTTCCACCAGCTGCCAGAGCATTAGCCTGGTCGAGATTGGTAATCCAGTGACATTTCCACAACAGCACCATCTCCACATGGGGACCAATCGGAAACCACACTGAGCAGATAATTTTTTGCTGCTTGATAGCTCTGTCAAAAATAACTCACACAATTTTGTCTATTGTGATGGGACTGAGGGGGTGGTAAATGGTCAGCTTGTAATTATTCTTCTCTTAAGGGACAGGAAATAGTTGAGGAATTTTCCACGTTGCCAGGGAGATGTCAGAGTTGGAGCTGGAATGAAACAGTTTCCCAAGGGACACGGTTTGTTATGCAGCACAAGTCTTCAGTCCTATTGCAGGAATAGTGTCAAGGCCCATTGCCTTTTTCGTACCTACTGTATTCGGCTGTTTCTTCATGTCAGGTGCAGCGAATCGAATTGGTTGGAGACTGACATCTGTGATTCTGTGGGCATCATCTAAGGAACACTTCTGGCTGAGGATGGTGTAGACATTGCATACTGTCTTTTACACTGATGTGCAGCAAAGTTCCATTCTTTCGGGGAATGGCAAAGCAATAACCAAGTGGTATTGAGCTGTTAGTCTAGCGACCCAGGCAATGCTCATGTGACCTGAGTTCGAGTACTGCCACAGCAAATGGTGGAATTCAAATCCAATAAATGTTTGGAATTAAGAGTCTAATGATGATCATGGAACAGTTGCTGATTGTGTGGGAAACCCATCTTGTTCGCAGATGCTCTTTCGGGAAGGAAACTGCCATTCATTCTTGCTCTGGCCTACTTGTACCTCCAGACGCACAGCAATGTGTTTGACTCTTAACTACCCTCCTGTCAATAAATGGTGACACACTAATCCCATTGAACAGTTTTTTAAAAAAAATATTTGTGGAGTCCTCTTCTTTCATCAGTTGTTTCATAGTTCAACTCCATTTCTAACTGGCTGTGGCAGGACTGCAGAGCTTCGATCTGATCTGTTTGCTTTGTCATCATCTCGTCCTCTCTATCAGATGTTAGTCCTACTGTTTGCAATGTAAGTGAGTAGTCAAGTGTGGTAGCTTTAAATGGGTTGTCATCAGTTTTAGGTCCACACGGTTCTGACCCTGGTATGTTCATCTACACTCGTGACTGAAACATCTTTCAGCTTAATGGGAATAATGGACTGAGGAATTATCCTGGGCAAAAAGTTACAGATTGTGACTCAGTACAATATTCGTTCTGTCCAACTATGATCTACACTATGACATGAATTCCCGGGTTTGAGCTGCAATTTCTGCAATGCAATTCTGCTGTCTGTCGCCCAATTCATACCGAGACCCAATGACCCGTACCCCGTGAGCTACTCTGGTTTCAGATGTGGTAGCACTTCCAATTTCATATTCTCATTCCTCTGAGCGTTTGTTTATTGTGTCATATCTCTTATTGTCTTGTTTTTCAAAACTCCAAAACGCATTCCGTGAGGTAGCAACACGGCTCAGTGTTTAGTGCCGCTTCCTCACAGCGCTATGGACCCAGGTTTGATTCCATCCTCCAGCGACCATCTTTGTGGAACATGCGCATTCTCCTTGTTGGATTCTTCCCTCCCACAACCCAAAAATTTCCAGGTTAGGTGCATTAGTCAGGGGTAAATATAGGACAAGAAAATGGGTGTGCATGGTTTACTCTTCAGAGGATCGGTGTGGACTTGTTGGGCTGAAGGGCCTGTTTCCATACTGTAGCGATTCTAATTCCAACATTCATCTGAACGTTTTCCCTTGCAGTTATGCCATTTTCAGGGTTTAAATTGAATGTGCTTCACTCTGTTCTCTCAATGGCTTCTAATAAGAACTCTGTAGTGTCAATGATTCCAGTCTTATGTAGTTTCAGAACCAAGATATTTGTGCATTTTTAATTAATTTTCACTTCCCAGTGTACGGCAATCCAAGTGGGTCAGGACATTTGAGCAGCTTTGACATATACCTTTGAACATATTCAAAACCAGAAATTTCTGGAGAAACTCAGCAGGTCTGTCAGCATCTGTGGAGACAGAGAAACAGAGATAGTGTTTCAATTCCAGCGTGGCGCTTGTTCAGAACTGAAAAGGGCTGCTTAATGCCTTAGCAAAAGTGGACGACGGATGATAGGAAACAGAGCATGTGGAGACGCAATGGCACAGAGGGATGGGCTTTTAATTATGGTGAAAGAGAAACATATATAAAATTGGTGTAAATTAAAGTGTGGATGGCAGAAATGGGTTGTCTCTATTGAGTGCAGGATAAAATAAGACACAGACGAGATCATTGGGAGGTCAGGAAGTAGAATATATGAAAAATGGAGAACAGCCATAATGGAATCAGGCTGTGAATTTGGAAGTGTGTATTAACTGCTGCAGGCTGTGGCACATCAAAGTGTAAAGTTAGGTGTTACTCTAGCTTGGGTAGTGTTTCACTGGAACGTTGCAGCAGCTCAGGACCGAAATGTTAGGATGAGCGCAAGGTCGGTTATTGAAATGAGAAGCAAAGAGAGGCTCAGGGTTATTCCTACAGACAGAGTGAAAGTGGTCCTCAAACCAGTCTCTGTTTGGTCTCCCCAGTGTAAAGGAGACAGCATTGTGAGCAGCAATGACAGGAGACCGGATTGAAAGTGTAAAAGTGAAATGCTACTTCACCAGGCAGGTATGTTTGGGGTCTTGGACAGTGAGAAGGGAAAGGTGAATGGGCAAGTGTTGCAGCTTCTGTTATTTCATGGGAAGGTGTCATGGGGGAGTTGTGAAGTGTTCGGGATGATGGAGGGTGTCACAAAAGAAATGGTCCCTATGAAATGCTGTCAGTGGTCGCGAGGGAAAGATGTGTTTGATGGTGCTGTCCCACTGGAAATGGTGGAAGTGGCGGAAGATGATTCTGTGAATGTGGATTCTAGTACAGTAGAAGTGAGGACGAGGGGAGATCTATCATTGTTCTGGGAAGGAGAGGACGGAGTGAGGGCAGAAGCACGTGAGATGGGATAGTCACAGCTGAAGGCCCTGTCCACCGGAATTAGCGGATTTCTGATTTGAAGGCAAAGGAGGTCACGTCACAAGCAGTTCACTGGAATGTGGCGTCATCAAAGAGAAACAACAGAGACGGAGAAACTGAGAGAATGGAGTCAGCCTCCGCTGATCATGTGTTCAGCTACATCTAGAAGACACCCCTGAATGATTGAAAATAACCAGACATCTAAATTGAGGCTTTCTGTCTCACATCTGATCTGAAGCAGGATGTGGAAGTAGACCCAGAGGAAGGTCAGTGGGTATACCTGGGCAGACATTCAAGCAGATATCCAATAACGCTCAAAAATTATTGATTCTGTTCAAAAAGAAGGACTCGATTAGAAGATGTACCACCCATGGTCGACAAGGATACTATGATGAGCATTAGTGTAGGGCCAGATTTAGGAGGTTTATTTTTTGGGATCATAAGCATATGCTGGGCATGACTTTCAGCTGTGCTTCCTGAATTCCCCCCAGAAACCCCTGCCATTGCTGTTCCATCCTCTTCCCTGCTCCTCTCCCCTTCCTGATTCAAGTTCTCCATCTCCAATTACAGAGCACATTCTCTCACATTATGGTCCCTCCCCACTTCATTGAGGATGACACTGAGAACTAAAAGGCGGGCTGTTACTTAATGGAGAGGACACCCACAAAAGGAACAGTGCAAAGGGATGGAATTGTCTTTGTGTCTTAATCATAACGTCAGCATGCTGATGCAGCAAGTAACTAAGTTGGTTCATTAGGCGGATTCCTGGAATGAAAGGGTTGAATTATTTAGTACATCTAAAATGGTGAGGCGTTTATTCATTGTTGTTGAAATGAATGTGGATGATATTACTGAAATGGACATGATGCAGAGGGGGCTTGACAAGGGAGATTTCGAGAATGTGGATCCGTTCCAGGGCAGAGAGTCGAACTCAGGGTTGTAGATACAGAATAAGGGATATCGATTTCAAACTGAGATACATAGAAACATCTTCTTTCAGAAGGTAGTGAATGTCTGGAATTCCCTAACCTAGAGGTTATGGAAACTGGTTTTTTTTTAATACATTTACAGACTGGCTGGATTGGGTTTTGATAGATTAGTGATTTGAGGGATACAAAAGGTTAGCAGGAAAGTGGAGTTGAGCCCTGAAGTAGATCATCCATGTTCTTATTAAATGACAGTACAGGTTTGAGTGGCCGAATAGCCTGCTCCTGTTTCTATTTCTTACGTTCTTATGTTATTTTCCTGAAAATGGTTTTGTACAATTTTGCATTCAGGGAGAGCAGAGGATTTCTTTGAGCTAACACTGGTAGAGGGCTGTATTCACAGCGATTCTGGGTCTGTAACATGACCCAAATCTGGAGCAGAAGTTACAGAGACGGGAAGCCTGAAAAGAGGGATTGGGGTGCGGAACAATTCCTGACTCAGCCTGGATTTTCAATTACATTTCACGAACTACACCTAACCATCGGGGTGGCCTCAATCTGCCCCTGTGTAGCAGGTCCGAAGGGCTGAATGGAACATCAGAACATAAGGCTGAGGAACACGAGTGGAACATTCGGCCCTTTGACACTACTCCGACAGTTAATAAGGTCGTGGCTCATCTCATTGTGGTCCCAGCTGCACTCTTCTCTCCAAGCACCATTATCCCTGATTCACCTGTCGATGGAAAATCAGATGAAGCCAGCCTCGATATAATATAAAGCTTCAACCATCCCATACTTCTGGGAAGGAGACTTCCTACGTCAATAAATTCCCACTTTGTGAATTTCTCCTCACCCCAGTTCTGACTGAGGTTGGAGGGTGTCACTGATTCCTTTTCTAGTCCCACTCCTTCACTACTCACATCACATTTTAAATGTGACCAGATTGGTGATATAGCTGATGATAAAAGTCTTAGACTAGGTCTGGTTCAGTAAACAAGTCACGCAGATTTCTTTAGTCAGACACAAGTAACTTATAAAACTAATTGAGGAGCATGGAGGATCTGTGTTTCACACTGCTGCCTCACATCACCAAGGAGCTGGGTTCAATTCCAACCTCGGGCGTCCTGTATGTGGAGTTTGAACATTCTCCTTGTGTCTGTGTTTCCTCCCAGTGTTCCAGTTTCCTTCCACAGTCCAAACATGTGCAGCCTAGAGTGGATTGGCCATGCTAATTTGCCCATAGTGCCCAAGGATGTGTATGTTAGTTGCGTTAGTCATGTGAAATGCAGGGTTACATGGATAGGGTGGGGGCAGGTCTGGCTGGGATGCTGTTCACTGGGTCAGTGTGGATTTGATGGGCAGAATGCCTTGCCGCCACACGGTTGAAGTTCTAGAACAATGGCAAGAAGTTTGGACTATACGAATACCCAGTGGATATCTACCTGATACACTCTGTTGAAGGTTTTGTATGTTTCAGTAAGATCACCTCTCTTTCTATGAGTAACCATAATATAAGGCCTTTATTCCTGGAATACATGAAGTGAAACATTGCTGAACTGCTTCCAATGTAATTATATCCAATCTCAGGGAGGTAGACAAAAAATAACCTCACACCCCAGGTGAGGCTTTTTCTTTGTTTTCTCAGTGCTCTGAGTTTTTGGAACTCTCTTCCCCGCAGACCATTCGAGGCAGAGTTATTGAATATTTTTGAGGCACAGACGGAAGATTCATAAGTAACAACAGAGTCAAGGATTATCAGGGAATGGACTGGAATGTGCAGCATGGGGAAATGTTGACAGTGGTACAAAATGACACTGCTTCAGAACATCCGTGAAAACGAAATGGTAATCTAGAAAACATTTTAAAATGCCAACAGTGATAGAACAGAGTTCCAATGACCATAGAGCTGCTCTGTCATTAAAGAGAGACCACTTGTGGTCATTTAACCTGAGGGTCACCACACCTCGGGTGATGGGTTGAGGGTGAGACAGCGTCCCTATCATGGTAACCTCTGTCAGTGTGGTGAATCGAACCAGCACTGTTGGCCTCCATCTTCATCGCAATCCAGCTGTCCAGCCAACTGAGTGGGAGACTGTATAACTGTTACAGACAGAAACAGTCACAGGCAAAGGGTAAGGGAAACTTTCATAACAAGGAAAAAGGTACAATTCAGATAACGGTCAAAATAACGACTGAGGGTAAAAACGTTCTCTGCTAGAAATTGTATTTTATAATGAGACAATATTTCAAAGCCATCTTTGGCTGAATACGGTAAGGTGAGACATATGAAATAACCAGAATTACTAATTGTGATTGGATATCGATAACCATAAAATGAGTGTAGATTTTTGATTGGTCTGTGTAAAATGTGCTTACCATTATATAGATGGAGAAAGCTGATGGAATATATTATTGGGACAGTGCATCCCCTTGGGAAATGTCCTCGAGCAGGCGCTTGAAGAAAACCCGGGTAAAAGTGCCTGAGTGTTGTCTGCTCAGTGACAGGAACCCAGGGGGTTGAATGACTGGAAATTCATGTAACATGGAACTGAGAAAAGCATCAGATCAGCCACAATCTTCTTAAATGCTAGAATGCGTTTGAAGGGCTGAATGGCCCCATAGTGGATTGCATGTGATTTGAAAACTGTACAATTTTGTTCCTTCCCCTTTTGTGTTACATATTGGGGCATTGAAATTTTCTTGAAAATGGGAATTATTTGGAACACGAACTTGAACATTCCACAATCAACATTCTTCAGAATATTCTATCAACATGTGAGAGTATTGCGAAGGCGAGCGTGTGTGTGTGTGTGTGTGCGTGTGTGTGTGACAAAGAGAGAAGGCTTTGCATGCAATAGTGAGAGTAGTGGACCATGAATCGTGTTCGGGTGTCGGTGATATAACAGATATACAGTGAGTGTGAGGGAGCAGGGAGAACACAGTGACCCTTATCCTGACAGTGTGGGGAAGGTTATTGAAGCTTGTCCTGTATTGCTGAACATTTCTTCAGACCGCAGATACTGCACTGAGCTGGTTGGTGAGCTCAGGCCCTGCTCGTTGGGTCTGGTGGTGTGGTTCCGCTGGAAAGAGTATGGTCCCCTCTGTACTAGCCCATCCACCAGGAGCTCCGTGTCCCTGTCGACAAACCGTGGTATAATTGCCCCTTATCTGCCATGCTCGGGGTAAACTGTGCACCAATGCCAGGGATCACGGAATATCAGGGCATCCGGCCGATTGTGAATAACTCCAGCCATGATGGGTGGGATCGGACTGGCATTGAATGACAGGGACACCATGGGGTGGCTGGGTAGTTAATGAGGTGAGTTCGATATGATAGTACCAGGAAAATAGCTCAGCCTCGTGCAGACAACCCATCTGTCACACTCAGTGAAAATCACACAAAGATAAATTATGGTTATATTCAGCCCAATGAGTCATAGACTCTGCTGTGCCCACTTTCAGTTACAGAGCTGCAGAACAAATGCTCATTCAAAACTGTCCATCATCTGAACTCACACCAATATCAGGTTCCCTTTGCAAGCTCGAATATGAATGCACAATACATGGTTAAAGACAGGATTCTTGGCAGTATGGAGGAACAGAGCGACCTTGAGGTCTGTGTCCACAGATTACTCAAATTTGCTCCCAATGTTGATGGTGTGGTTAAGAAGGCACATGGTGTGTTGGCTTTCATATGCAGGGGGATTGAGATTAAGAGCCGTGAGGTTATGCTGAAGCTCTATAGAGTCCTGGTTAGACCACACTTGGACTATTGTGCTCAGTTCTACTCAGTCCATTATAGGAAGGATGTGGAAGCTTTAGACAGAGTGCAGAGGAAATTTACAAAGATGCTCACCAGACTGGACGGAAGGTTCTATGAAATAAGCTTGAGGGAGCAAGGGCTTTTCTCATTGGAGGAAAGAAAGATGACAGGTGATATGATAGAGGTGTGCAAGATGATGAGAGGCATAGACAGAGTGAATAGCAAGCGACTGTTTCCTAGGGCAGAAATATCTATCACAAGGGGTCATAATTTTAAGGTAACAGGAGGAAGGTTTGGGGAGATATCAGAGGTAGGTTCTTTAGACAGAGAGTGGTGGGGGTTTGGAATGCACTGCCAGCAGTGGAAGTAGAATCAAATACGTGAGGGAAACTCAAGAGATTCTTGGATAGGCATATGGAAGAAAGTGAACGGAAGCACGGACGATAGTCTGATCATAGAGTAGGATAAACGGGTGGCACAACATCGAGGGCCAAAGGTCCTGTACTGTGCTCTAATGTTCTTTGTTTTGTGTTCTATGGAAGTGCTCATAGAGGTTAGAGAGGGATTTTGATGTATCAGAGAGGTGAGGGCTATGAAGCCATGATCTTAGTGAAAGGCAAGACAGGCTTGGGAGGCGAACGACCTGCCTTTGTTTCTGATATTCTCACATTCTGTTATTGGAAAATTTGATTAGATTAGATTAGATTAGATTACCTACAGGAAGGTACCTGGAAGGTCTGTTATGGAATGTTGCAGTCACGGAGCCCAGGGGACGTTGTGAGCCATCTCTGGGTGAGGTATGGGGGCTGTATTCACAGTAAATCTGCATCTACCAACAAACGGAGTACAAGTTGTAGAGAGGGGAACCTCTGTAAAGAGAAATGAGGGACTGCTTTCATATCCAGCCTGGGTTTTCCAATTACATTTTCCAAATCTCCCAAACCGTGTGTGACAGTCATGAGGGAGTGAATGTTCTCCTCTGTTTCTATGCACCAGGTGATAGCAGTAAGTGGCCTCCAACTGCTCAGATCCAGCAGGTTTGAGGGTCTAAATGGAATACAGAACCAGGGGACTGAGGAGTAGGAGTAGGTCCTGAGATACTTTGAGCCTTCTCCACCAGGCACTAAGATTGTGGCTGATCAGGTTGTGGTCTCAGCCCCACTTTCCTGTCTGTATCCCATTATCCATGACGCAGTCTCTGTCAAATCTTTAACTAACTCAGCTGTGAATACTTGCAATCAGAGAAACACCACAAACTTCTGGGGAAGAGAATTCCCATTCAAAAGCCCTTTTTGCATTTTTCCTCATCACTGTGATAGAATAGCAGAGTCATACAGCATGGAAGCACATCCTTTTTTTCCAAATTCTGAATGCCGATCAGGCATCCTAACGTGACCTAGTCTCACTGGCCAGCATTTGGCCCATATCCCTCTGAACCATTCCTATTTATGTATCTATCCAGATATATTTTAAACATGTAATTGTACCCGCTTTCACCACTTCCTCTGACAGCACTTTCCGTACCCCCAGGGCCTCTGCATGTGAAGGTTTCCCCTCAGGTCCCGTCTAAATCTTTCCCCTGTCATCATCAACCTCTGCCATATAGTTCTGGAAGTTCGAACACTGGGAAAAAATGTTGACCATTGAGACTATAAATAGCCCACAGGATTTTATAAACCTCTGTCGTGTCACTATTCAGCTTCCAACAGTCCAGGGACAAAAACCCCAACCTGCTCATCCTCTCCTGCAGTTCAATTTCTCAGGTTTCAGAAAATCCTTTTCTGCACCCTCTCAAGCTGAGCAACATCCATCCTTTAGCAGTGCCTACTGAATTGTACGCAGTATTCTTAAAGTGGCCTCAGCAATGTCGTGTAGAAACGTAATATGCTACCCCATCTCCTATAATCAATGTTCTGACTGAACATTAATACTCTGTCTACCTGCTACTCCACTTTCAAGGAACTATGAACCTGCATCCGTAGGTCTCTTTGTTCAGCAACATTCCCTAGGGTACCACCCTGCTTTAACTTACCAAAATGCAAAACCTCACAAATGTCTGCATTAAATTCTATCTGCCAGTCCTTGACCCTTTGTTTGTCAAGGGTGCCGTTGTACTCTGAAATAACCATCACTGTCCACCGCCCCACTATTTTTTGATGTTACCTGTAAACCTACTAACTATGCCCTCCCCTGTCTGTATCCCATTGTAGACGCTCTGCCCTCCCCCCATCTGTATCCCATTGCAGAAGCTCTGCCCTCCCCCTGTTGTATCATATTGTAGACGGTATGCCCTTCCCCTGTCTGTATTCCACTGTAGACGCTATGCCTTCCCCATCTGTATCCCATTGCCGACGTGCTGCCCTCCCCCTGTCTGTATCTCATTGGAGACACTCTGTCTCCCTCTGACATCTTATTGATTGACTATCCTGATGTATGAGCAAACTGAGCTCCATCCTCTCCATCCAGTTCATTGGTGTGGATTGTCATTTGTTGATGACCTCACACAGATCCCTGAAGAATTCCACTGGTTACAGCTTACCAAACACAAAATGAGTAATGATCTCTTGTCTGTATTTCCTGAGGCAGCCTGGGATGGTTAAATGGCATCCTCCTGTGCTGTGTAATTTACTGAAATGATTTGAATACTTCATTCTATTCCTGTCTAACCCCATGGAAGTGCATTATGGCCTCCCCCTGCTGTATTGTCACGATGCTGACTGCCTCAATGGGATCTTTATCTCCCTCTGGAACAGCCTCAGGTGTGAACTGACAGAACAACGAGTGAAGTAGGAGCAGCAGTTGGCCATTCGTTCCCTCCAACTTGATGCTCAGTTTAGAAACATTATGGCTGATCTGATTGTAGCTGAATACCCCTTTCCTGTCTGTTCCCAATAAACATTGACTCCTCTGTCCATCAAAGGTCAGTCAAGGTCAGCCTTGAATATCCTCAATGACCCAGTCTTCCCTGTTCCCGGGGGATGAGAACGCCACAGATCACACAATCCAAAGAAGAAAGGAGCAATCTTATCTCAAATGGAAAAGGAAGAACCCTTTCATTTTAAAGTGTGTTAACCTCACAGCAAGTCACCTACACTTTTCAGAAACAAGGGCACAGCAAATACGAACAAACATATACCATTCAGCCCCTCAAACGTATCCACAGTCCCATTGACTGTTCAGTCAAGTATTTATCAAACTCAGCTTCTACTGCACCCTTGGAAAATAATCCTGCCACCTTAATGCCACTGAGCATAGGAAATTGGAATCAGGCCATTTGGCTCATAAGGTCTACTTTGCAGTTTGATCCTGTCTGGTGTGTATCTCAATATAATTTCCCCGCCTTCTCACCGTAACCCTTGATCGTGGTTTTAATCTAACCTTTGTCTAAAAGACATGGTTGCGTCGGTGTCTCTGTATGTGTGTGTGATTGCATGTGTGTTTCTGTGTATATCTGTTTACTGGCAGGAGACAGGGTGATGGTGGATGGTTGTTTTTTGAACTGGAATCCGGTGGGCAGCAATGATCCAGAGGCAAAATTGTTGGGTTCACTTTTGTTTGTCATTTATATAAATGATTGAGATGAGAATTATAGAAGGCATATTTCGCAAATTTGAGGATGACGTCAAGTTTGGGTTTACTGTAGACAGTGTTTGTATAATGGTGAACAGCTGAAGGTTACAAAGAGACCTTCATTAATTGAATCAATCATTCGTAGAGATGTACAACAGGGAAACAAACTCTTCAACTCGCTCATGCCATCCTAATGTTCTAAATTAATCCACTCCCATTTGCCAGCATTTGGCCCATATCCCACGAATCATAAAGCCATCCAGTTGCCTTTTAAATGCTGTAATTGTTCCAGCCTCCACCAGTTTCTCTGGCAGCTTATTCCATAGAAGCACCACCCTCTGCAGGGAAAAAAAGTTGCTCTTCATTGTCTTTCAAATATCTCTCTTCCCACCTTAAACCTACGCCTTCTAGTTTTAGACTCTCCTACCTTGCGGGGATGGAACCTTGACCACTCACCCTATCCATGCCCGTCATAATTTTATAAACCTCTAGAAAGTGTAAATATGACTCCAATCAAGACGGTTGGCTGTGCTTTCAGTCATCCTGGGTCTATAGTCCCAAATTCAATAGTCGTACCTCTTCCTTCTCCATCAAGGCATGATTCCAAAAAGTTTAATCAACTTGTTCAGACATATTATGAAACTGCTTTGTGGGAGTTGAAACGAGAATTTTCGGCGCAGTGATAGATACACTACCATCATTCAGCATTAGCCCCTAAAGCTGCAACATGATGCTCCTATATGTTGTTCATCAGCTTGTTGTAACACGTTGTGACACACTTCCATCGGACATGACTCCACTCCACCTTCTCCAGAGATAGGGGCACTATCAGACATTCCTGGACTGGAATCGAATCCAGAGCTCCGGCTCAGAAACGTGGGCACCATCCATTAAACAAGGCCGAAACTATGCCCAGATTTTGGGTCATATTTGAAGTGTATGGATTTATTAAATTCTGGTTAACAATACCAAATTATACAGGGGACAAATCTCATTGAAAATTTGTACAAATTATTAGCCTTAACTATAGGATGTTGAGTGCATTCGCTGTACTATTGAGATAAACTATGAACATCTGTAATTGCTTGGCTATGATTTCCGGTTTAAATGTCTATTACCAGTAGTCTCCTATATTAGGGAAAGAAATCCTGCAACACACTGCACTATGAGGGATCTCGAGTAGATATCAATACTGAAGACCAGAGACGAGGAAAGAACACAATTCTGTGCCCAAAACACCGGTCACTATTTCAAATCTCGAGCATGTGGCTTCCCTCTTACGAAAACCATTAATTGAGATAAGACAGCTATTTCCTATCCAGCTTTTGCTTACCGACTCCTCCTTCTGCCTGCACAAGGCAAACCAAGCTCTGGGTCTTTGGGAAACTCAAGGCTGGTGTCTGTAGGCATTATGGAGAGTGGATTGTGGTTTTAATCCGAAGGGGGAGTGTGAGGGGGTAGTAATATCATTCACTGGGCTGAGGTGTTGCAGATGGGGTTTAACCTGGATACATGTGAAGTATTGCTTTATGGTAAAACAAACAAGGGGAGGGCGTACACAATGAATGCTGGGATTTGGTAGTTATATAGAAAAGAGGGACCCGGGGGCGCAGGTATAATTCTTTGAAGTTTGTGGCGCAGGTTATTTCAGATTACGTCAGTGCTCAGACCTTTGAGTTTAGAAGTTGAGCAGGCATGCTGAGATTGTTCAGGACATTGATAAAGCCTGTTCTGTAGTTCTGTGTGCAGTTCTGTTATGGGAAGGAGATTGTTAAGCTGAAGAGGGTTCAGAAGAGATGTACCAGGATGTCACCAGTAACACACCATCTTCTGCCTCAGGAGCCAACAAACATGCGGCACGAACATTGGATCCACTGATTTACAAATTTCCCCTGGGTAACCCAGATCCCAGATCCAACTCCCAGACTCACATCTGCCCTCCTGAGGAGACCTAATGCCCATCTTAATTCCCACCGCTCTATCCCACACTCCCCATCGATCTATCACGATCACCTCCTACCTTCGTTCACCTATTACTTACCTTTCCGCTGAAAGTTCTGCCTGAAACTTCGACTCTCTTGCTTCTCGGATGTTGCCTGGCCTGCTGTGCCTTTTCCACCGCCATGCTTTACATACTCTAAATTATCAAACATCTGCAGTCTCCATTATCTCTCAGGTACAATTCCCTGTCAAAAAAACCATGTCGTTGTCTGTTACAACCGCACGTAGTCTTAGGGACATTTTCTTCTCAGATCATGGACGATAAAAGTTCTTTTAACGTTTTACTGATATTGTAATTCCTGATCAGTAGTTAAAGAACGTACGTTTCAATTTATAAACAGAGAAGCATACTCATGTTCTAATAAACCTCTGGCATTGCTCCCATATCCAAGGCAGATTGAATGCTTACACATGATTGATCGACCAACCCTAACATTTGTTCCCTCTATCATCCCCACATATCCCACCCAGAATGCGTAAATTTTAATCATACGGTTTTTTAAAAAAAATAATAAAAAGTATTGAATTGAAATGGGTTAACTGGAGATATTTGTTCAGCGATTGAGATTGATCTCAATCTCCGTGGAACCTAAATATGTCACTGGAGAGCTTTCCTCTTCTATTAATGAGGGAATCGGTTCAATGTGTTATCCCATAGTATCAGCGGGAGTATCACCAACAGCACTAACAGGGATCAGCAGATCTAGAGAGGGGGGAAGGAGAAATCTGAATCTGAGAACATTAGACTGGAATGTTCCAACAATGGATCAGAATCTGAGAACATTAGACTGGAATGTTACAGCAATGGGCAGGAGTTTATCCGAGGGTATTTCCTTGCTTTCTCAACCTCGGATCTCATTAGCATTACGGTTCTATGGTGTACTGATGGTTATTCAAAATGGTTACTATCCCATCCTCATTATCGTTGGTGTTCCTGGTAATTCATTCTATCTGTTCATAAAGCCAGGTTGGACTGAATTACTGCTCATATTATTTAAAATTTAGAAAGGTGGACGTCAATATTTTCAATTCCAATGAAATATTCCATTCCTCACAAATTATAACGAGCAGATTATTATTGACAAATTACTCACCAATACGCGATGAGGAACCAGACTGTTCTCAAACTCCGTAATACTTCTATACATGCACAGATCAACATTTCTATATCTTCCCCAC
This sequence comes from Chiloscyllium punctatum, assembly GCF_047496795.1. Taxonomy (NCBI): domain Eukaryota; kingdom Metazoa; phylum Chordata; class Chondrichthyes; order Orectolobiformes; family Hemiscylliidae; genus Chiloscyllium; species Chiloscyllium punctatum. The sequence goes on from NC_092754.1 coordinate 80,466,377, forward strand.
TCACTAATCCTGTCCAATATCACCATTATGATATCCGCGACTCCTCCTCAGCCTCAGTGCATCTTCTGAATAAACCATCAATTGTGCCTTTGTTCAATCTGGATATACCTTAACAAGTCCCTTGTAACCACATGTCAGTTGCAGAATAATTGCTCTTGAGTATGTTGAATTGTTCACTGCACAGAACCTGTCAGACAGGCAGACACTGCGTGCTGCTTAAATCATTGACGCATAATCTAGAGCCACAGAATAATAATCTGTTGATAACTCAAGAAGGAAATTGATGTTATTGAAGTGGAACCATCATCATTTGTAATTTAAAAAAGGCTCATCTGCATGCTTCCTGTCCTTCAGAGAAGTCAATGGTTATTCTTCCCCAGTCATAGCTGTGCAAACCCACATCAATGTGTTTTACTCTTTACTGTGCTGTGGAACCAGGCACTCAGTTCAAGATCCGTATAACATGCTAGCTTGACCATGGCTGCACACATCCCGTGAGGAAAGAACAAAAGTAAAGTTAGCTCCTTTCCTCTGCCTGTTTTCCTTATTTCTACACCACATTTCCATTCGGGTAGGTGACCATTCCCTGTTTCAAGTGCAATCTTTCTGACTGAGTCTCTACCCAAGAGTGATGTTCATCTCCACAGGCACCTTTCGTTCTGGATTTACTGATGCTGACATACAGATCTAAGGAACTTTTAAATTCCACATCGATGGCAGTACATAGAGAAGGAATGGGTTTTATGTCATAATAACGATATGGAGACCGAAAGTGTGGGAAAGAAATTATTGTGATCATCACTGAGAGTGTGGTTGAGACAGTACTTGGGGTATTATGGACAGATTTTCTTATCCTTAGAACGAATGATCTCATTGCTATAGAGACTAATTTCACCCGACTAATCCCTGCGCCGATGGTAAAAGAGGAGTGAGTGAAGGTTAATCTGTAGCACTGTCAGAGATAAGAGGTCATTGCATTGAAACTTGATGGTGACGGACAATCACTCATTATGTTCTACACACACTGAGAAGGTGATAAATTCCATGGCTTGTAGTTTTTATTTTACTCAGGATGCATGATTCTGGATATTTAAGTGCCTCTGAGGTTAAAACCTTCAGTCAAATCCTGCCTTGATATCGGGGTCAATCCCTCTTACCTAAGCAGGTCAGTTAAACACTTTTGTTAATGTTAATACGTGATGGTGTCTGTGTGGAGAGTGTTTTCTTCTCACAGAGGGTAGTGAATGTCAGGAATTCTCAGGTCTAGAAAGTTAGGGGAGCGATATCACTGCAAGTATTTAAAGAGGAGGTAGATGGAGTTTTAATCCGTCAGAGAGCTGAGTGGAGGGAAGAATTGGGCATTAAAGATGAGTTAATGCCAACAGTAGGTCAGACATGATCGCATACAATGGCATGAGCATCGGAATTATCTACTCCTGTTTCTTATGCTCTCATATTCTGTCATTGGAATGTGAATGGTTGTAATTTACCTAGAAGTGCTGTTATTGAATGTTGAGGACAGTGAGAGAAAAGTATCTGGTGAGCTATCTCTGGGTGAGATATGGACCTGATATTCACAGTGAATCTGGGTCTACAACATGACCAACAAATGAAGCACCATTTGCAGCGAGGAGACACTCTGTAAAGAGATGAGAGGCCTCTTTTGTATCAAGCCTGGATTTCCCATTTTCCAACCCACACCAAATCACCCAGTGTTGAGGGACTCAATAATATCCTGTCTCCATCTGCTCCTGTTCAGGTGGTGTTAAGGACGGAATGGAACATAGGAACATAGGACTGAGGAGCAGGAGTGGGTCATTAGACACTTTGTCATTGCTCGACCAGACAATAAGATCATGGCTGATCTGAGTGTGGTCTGCGCAGCACTTTTCTGTCTGTCCACAATTTTACGCCATTCACATGTCTGTTAAATGTTGAATAAACTCAACTTTGAATAAATGCAAGCACCCAGGCACAATATTAGGGAACTGCACAAAGTCAAACTACACAGGCAGCACAATTCTGGAAGGCGCCAGGCATTTGTCTAACAGTCTTGTTCCCATACAATTAATTCTGCTGCAGTTCATCATTTTTTATTTATTTATGGAATGTGGGTGTTATTGATAGGCCAACATTTATGGACCATGTCTAATTACGCTGGAAGTAGTGATGTTGAGCTGCATCTTGGGAATAAACTTCTAGGGAAGAGAATTCCCATTTGAACAGCCCCGTGAGAATTTCTCATTCCTGCTCTGACCAATGTTGGAGGGTGACTGTTTCATTTTCCAGCCCAACACTTCTCCACTGATTACAACAAATTTGAAGTGTAACCTAGGTCATTTTCTCGAAAAATGTGAGACACAAAGTCACACACATACAGACACATACACCAACGCACATGTCTGAAGACGATAAAGAATAAGAAATGGTTTCCAAAGTTTCATAGTATTTTTAATCATATCAAATGGAAAAGAGATAATGTGTCCCAACTGCTATTCTGTCTCCGAAGTTATTCTACTCAAACAAGCTGCTGGTATGAGACTTCTTCCTGGAACAGTTGGATTTGGCAGAATTTCCTTTCCTTCAAGCAGTGGAGCGATTCCCATGAATCCTCAATAGGAATCCTCCACGTTTGTTAAAGATGATTCAGGGACTTTTTAATCTCACACTTTGCTGACAGGAGGGTCAAGGTAAGAGAACGGGAGCATCAGACTGCAGCTTACGACCATAAGATCATCGAAAATAGGAACAGAAATGAGGCCATTGAGCCCATCAAGTCTGATCCACCATTCAATTATGCTGACAAGTTTCTCAACCCCATTGTCCTGCTTTCTCCCTGTAACCCTTGATCCCTTTGATACTCCAGAAGCAAACTATCTCTATCTTAAATATACTCAATGATCTGACCTCCACTGCCTTTTGTGAAAATGAATTCCATAGGTTCCCCACGCTCTGGCTGAAGACATTTCCCCTTACCTCCATTCTAAACGGATTTCCCTTTACTCTAAGTTTGTGTCCTTGGATCCTAGAGTCTCCTATCAATAAAAGTCTTCTCACCATCCGTACTGTCCAGGACATTCAATATTCTGTATGTTTCAATTAGATTCACCCACATCCCTCTGAACTCCATCAAGAACAGCCCCAGAGTCTTCAAACGTTCCCAAATATTAAGCTTTTCATTCCTGGGACCATTCTCATGTACCTGCTGTGAACCCATTCCAAGGTCAGCACATCCTTCCTGAGGCATGGGGCTCAATACAGCGCATAATACTCGACATGTGGTCTGACCAGAGCCTTATAGAGCCTTAGAAGTACATCCTTTTTTTTTACATACAAATCCTTTCAAAATAAATTCCATCACTGCATTTGCCTTCCTAACTACTGACTCAATCTGCACGTTTACATTGAGAGAAGCCTGGAGTAGAACTCCCAAGTCCCTTTGCACTTCAGACATCTGAATTTTCTCAGTAGTCCTTGTTTTTATTCTTCCTACCAAAGTGCATGTTCCCACAATTTCCCAGTTTGTACTCCATCTGCCACTTCTTTACCCATTATCCTAACTTACCCACATCCTTCTTAAGCCTCCATGCCTCTTCGACGTTACCTGTCCCTATACCTATCTTTGTATCACCTTCAACTTAACCAGAATGCCTTCAGCTCCTTCATCTGGATGGTTAATGTATAAAATGAAACGTTGTGGTCCCGACACCGAGCCTTAAGGAACACCACTTGTCACTGGCTGTCATCCTGAGAAGGACACTATTATCGACGCTCTCTGCTTCCAGCCAGATAGCCAAATTTCTATCCATGCTAGCACCTTGCTCTAGTACCATGGGCCCTTGGCTTACTCAGTAGTCATTGTCAAAGACCTTCTGGAAGTCCAGGTGATGACATCCATTGGCTCTCCTTGTTCTAAGCTGCTCGTTACGTCCTCAAGGTTTTCTAGCAGCTTTTCCAGGCATGACCTCCCCTCTAAGAAACCATGGTAACTTTACCATCCACATCCAACTATTCAGAAATCTCATCCTTCACAATGGATTCCAGGATCTGACCCAGAGGTCAAGTTTTGATTAGACAGTCTGTGATTTCCGTTTTTTGCTTTACTCCCTTTTTTAAATAGGGGTATAACGTTAGCGATTTTCCAGTCCACTGGGAATCTCCCTGATTTGAGAGATTCCTGAATGATCACCACCAACGCCTCCACTGTCTCATCAGCTATCTGCCTTAGAAATCTGGAATGGAGTCCATCTGGTCCAGGTGATTTACTTACCTTCAGGCCATTCAGTTTTCCCAGCACCTTCTCTGAGGTGATGGCCACCTTACTCAGGTCTGTCCACTAAGTCTTTTAAATATTTGGGATATTGCTCGTGTTTTCAACCGTGAAGACTGACACCAAGTAATTTTTCAGCTCCTCATCCATTTCCTTGTTCCACATTACTATCTCTCCTGTGTCAATTTCTAGCGATCAGATGCCCATTTTTGCCTCTAATTTGCCCTTTCCATGTCGAAAGAAGCTCTTACAGTCTTTCTTTTTATTTAATCTTCTCACTCCTTACTTCTGTTTTTTTTTTGCTCTCTGTTGGTCTTTACAAGTGTTACGACATGGTGGCGAATGCCTCTATTAATTAAACCAAACATCCAGGAAAGCTCAACTCACCTCGTAATCTATTAGAATATGAGTGACAGAGAACTCCCAAATTCCATTATTTAAAGAAAATAACGCCAATTTATTTTTAACTGTAAAAGTGAACATTACACCACAACTATTTACAACTTTATCCAGCTCCGACCCCCACCCCAACCACACAACTGCACCCACCTCTATAACAATATGCTGTTTCAATTAGACACTTATGAAGATTGCATCAACTTGATTTAAAAACCACACAGCCACTGCCGTCCTCTGTGATGTTACTCTCCTGGCTGCTGAATTCCCTGGGTCGTCGTATTTCTGTTTACTGTGAATATGTTTCATATGAAAAAATATCTATGATAGTGAGTATTTCCTAATTTCTTGCAGAGCAAGATGGTTGATCCCAGGCTTCTCCGTCTCGATTGCATCTGCTGCCTCCCCAATTTTCAAAATGTTCGCATTTTTATATACTCAGCATCAAATTGTCTCACTGGTTCAATGTTGGCAAAACAATAAATTCAATCTCGATTTGCTTTCAGTGACAGAGAGAGTGAAGAAAAGAGTGTGTTGCATGCAACAGGGTGACTGGTGGAGCAAGAGCCTTGTTTGGGCGTAGGTGCTGTAACAGATATACAGAGAGTGTGAGGGAGTAGAGAGAATAGGGAGACATTTGTCCTGGCCGAGCGGGGAAGGTTATTGATGTTTGTCCTGTATTGATGGGCATTTCTTCAGATCATCTCAGCATCGGGGTGAGCCTCCCCAATGTCTTGTCCACGTCTATCACTAATAACAGCACAGAGCACATCCCACAGCTTCTTCAGAATATGTTTGCGTGGATCTTGCAAACAACAAGGAGGAACAAACATTGGTGCCTTACATATCTAAACCAAAACTGTTGTGCATCCGATTCTCTGGAAATTAGATATGCAAATATCGTGGGTGCTGCAGTAATATTGAATGATCTAAAATTGCAACTTAACTGCGTTAACGAAATGATTGCTAATGCTGTGAAAAATACATTTCATAAGTGTGTATGAGGTAGGCTGAAGAGTATGTTATGAACCAAAGTAGAGAGCAGATTATTTCGGGCGTGGTGTTGTGTGGTCAGAAGGACTAATTACTTACCGTGCTCTGAGGAACCTATTGGGCAATCGTGACATTATATGTTGCATTTTACAAGGCGCCTGCAAGCAATATAGAATGTTTGAACATTACACTCAAATATCATGGAAACCCGAAGGCTAGAGGCTCAAGTGAATTGGAAAAATACAATATTACATTTAGTGTGAGACAGACTTTGCCTATTAGTGATAGAAATACTGTAAAGTCTGAAAAATACGTATATAACACTAAGTTACAAACACCAATTAAAGGAAAGGTGACTCATTGATGGTTTACGTAAGAAATTAATGATTGCATTAAATCTAAGGAAGCAGCTTCAGAAGAATTCCAGATATTGTGCAAACCTGAACATTCTGAGAGATTTACTTTGCTGAAAATAAGGCCGAAGAAAGTGTTAAGTAAATCAAAAAGAACATGAATACAAACAAACAGGAAACACACAGACTGCTCAAATAAAAACAAACAGGAAACACAAAGACTGTTCAAATCTAGGATCCATGCACCAAAGAAAACAAAAGTAAGGCCAAATGTGGAAATGTATAAGGGTTAGGACAATACATTGTGGGGAACTAGGAAATGGCAGAGAAACTAACCATCTAGTTTGCATCTATCTTCATGGAGAAAGCGCCAGGCAATCCTTGTGTAAAGCAAGCAATCACCTGGGATTTGTGGAACTAAAGACATAAAGTCAATTCATATCAGCAACAAGGTAGTACTTGAAAATGGAGCTAGATTGATCATTGCTAAGTCTGATGGGCCAGATATACTTCATATCAAAATGTCAGAAATAAAACAACATATTAATTGAACTGTCAGTGACTGTGTTTTATTTTCCTGTAGATCCTGCAAAGACCATAAGCCCTTGTAGATCACTGGAAGGTAGTGAACGTGATCCATCTGTGTACACAGGGAAGAAGAGATAATGTGGAGAAGTGCAGAACAATTAATTTGACATATGTAGGGAAACAATTAGAATCCATTATATAAGAAGTCTTACTGGGTACTAAGAAATGAACAGCAATGTTGCAGAGAATCACAATGCATTTCTGAAAGAGAAATCATGCCTGACAAACTTATTTGAATTTATTTCTTGCAGCATAGACCACGGACAACTAGTGGAAGTAGTGTATTTGGATTTTCAGAAGTCTGGGCGGGAAAACATTTCTGGCTGTAACAGCTGCTCCTTTTTTGAGGTATTTTAGGTGTCGAAGGTGATTTCCCCGAATTCCAGGAGCAGCAATTTCTGCTTTGTATGCTGTTGCATTGGTTTGGAACTTTGGGGAAAAAAGTCAAAGCAACAGCAGTTTTAAAAGGGAAAAGAACATACAAAGGAAGCACACGGTGAGGGGAAGCAACTGACAGGATAGCGTACCTGCACAGTTACTGCCTTTGCTGTTTGAATTCATGTATTGCTGGAGATCAGAGTGCGTCTAGAAAAATTAACAAACAGTGAAATTTACAACTGGTTTGGAGGAACTGTTTGGGCAAAGTCCCCAGCCAGATAAGTGAATTGTTTTAACTGTGTCCTACAGAAAGTCTTCAGAATTTAGTAGAATGGATTCTTCCTTAATTATATGTTTTTTGAGATATGTCCCTTGATTAATCATAAAATATAAGCCATAAATATTAATTTAACCTGGGGCAGTGTTTTGTAGAGGAACAAGACAGTTTTGTTTTTCTGGGTCTGGAGATTGTGAAGGAGCACAAATGGCCTTGGTAGAATCATATGCACTTCTTGTCAGATGTAGGAGTTTAAAAAGGATTTGAGGGTTACTGCGGACTATATCTGCAATAAATGCTTCTAGTTGCGAATCCTATCAGATCGAATGGATCGGTTGGAGAGACAGTTAGAGACAACGAAAAATTTGTAACAGCATCAGTATGTGATGGATGACAGTTATAGGAAGGGGGGAAAGTCTCAGATGCAGTCACATAGATGGGTTAACTCCAAGAAACGTAAGAGAGGTAAGCAATTAGTGCAGGAGTCTTCTGGAGCTGTCCCCATTTCAAACAAATATGCTGTTTTGGAAAATGTGGGGTGTGATGGATTCACAGGGGAACATAGCACGAACAGGCAAGTTTCTGGTATTGAGACAGGCTCTAATGCAACAAGGGGTATGTCGGATTCCATGAGGTCAATTGTGTTAGGGGACTCCCTAGTCTGAGGAACAGACAGACGTTTCTGTGGACAGCAGAGAATAAAAGAGAATTGTTGCTTCCCTGATGCCAAGATCAAGGATGTCTCAGAAAGGGTGCAGAATATTCTCACGGGGGAGAGGGGCCAGCAAGAGGTCATTGTCCACATTGGAACCAACGATATAGGAAGGGAAATTTTGAGAATCTTGACGGAGATTGCAGTGTGTTAGGCAGAAATTTAAAAAGGAGGTTCTCGAGAGTTGTAATATCTGGATTACTCCTGGCGCTGCGAGCTCGTGAGAGCAGGAATAGGAGGATAGAGCAGATGAATGCATGGCTATGGAGCTGGTGTATGGGAGAACGATTTGCATTTTTAGATCGTTGGAATCTCTTTTGGGGTAGAAGGGACCTATACCAGAAGGACAGATTGCACCTAAATTGGAAGGGGACGAATATGCTAGCAGGGATATTTGCTTGAGCTGCTCGGGAGGGTTTAATCGAGTAAGGGGGGGTGGGGGTGGAGGGGGGCAGGGAGATAGTGAGGAAATAGATCAATCTGAGATTGGTACAACTGCGAACAGAAACAAGTCCAACAGTCAGGGCAGGGAAATACAAGGTAGTACTAATAAAGTAAACTGCATTATTTAAATGCAAGGTCCTAACAGGGAAAGCAGATGAACTCAGGGCATGGTTAGGAACATGGGACTGGGATATCATAGCAATTACAGAAACATGGCTCAGGGATTTGCAGGACTGTCAGCTAAATGTTCCAGGATACAAATGCGACAGGAAAGATAGAAAGAGAGGCAGGAGAGGAGGGGGAGTGGCATTTTTGATTAGGGTTAGCATTACAGCTGTACTGAGGGAGGATATTCCTGGAAATATATCCAGGGAAGTTATTTGGGTAGAACTGAGAAATGAGAACGGGATGATCACCTTATTGGGATTGTATTGTAGACCCCCTAATAGTGAGAGGGAAATTGAGAAACAAACTTGTAAGGTGATCTCAGCTATCTGTAAGAAAGTAGGGTGATTATGGTAGGAGATATTACCTTTCCAAATATAGACTGGGTCTGCCATAGCCTTAAGGGTCGAGATGGAGAGCAATTTGTTACGTGTGTACAAGAAAATTTTCTGATTCAGTATGTGGACGAACGTACTAGAGAAGGTGCAAAACTTGACCCACCCGAGGGAAAAAAAGGCAGGGCAGGTGACTGAGGTGTCAGTGGACGTGCACTTTGGGGCCAGCTGCCATAATTCTGTTAGATTTAAAGTAATTATGGAAAAGGGTAGGCCAGATCTAAATGTTGAATTAGAAAATTGGAGAAGGGCCAATTTTGACAGTTTTAGGCAAGAACTTTCAAAATTTGATTGGGGGCAGATATTCACAGGTAAACGGACGGCTGGAAAATGGGAAGTCTTCAGAAATGAGATAACAAGAATCCAGAGAAAATATGTTCCTGTTAGGATGAGTGGAAAGGCTGGTAGGTATAAGGAATGCTGGATGACTAAAGGGTTTGGTTAATAAAAAGAAGGAAGCATGTGTCAGGTATAGACAGGTTAAATTGAGCGAATCCTTAGAAGAATATAAAGGCAGTAGGAGTACACTTAAGAGGGAAATCAGGAGGGCAAAAGGGGGACACGAGATAGCTGTAGCAAGTAGAATTAAGGAGAATCCAAAGGGTTTTTACAAATACATTAATGACAAAATCATAACTAGGGAGAGAATAGGGCCCCTCAAAGATCAGCAAGGCGAGAAAATGTGGGAGATACTAAACGAGTATTTTGCATAAGTATTTACTGTGGAAACGGATATGGACGATATAGAATATCAGAAAATAGATGGTTACACGTTGAAAAATGTCCATATGAGGAGGAAGTGCTGGATGTCTTGAAATGGGTAAACGTGGATAATTCCCCATGACCTGAACAGGTGTACCATAGAACTCTGTCGTAAGCCAAAGAAGTGATTGCTGGGCTTCTTGCTGAGACATTTGGACCGTTCATAGTCACAGGAGAGGTGGTAGAAGACTGGAGTTTGGCAAACGTGGTGCCACTTTTTAAGAAGGGTGGTACGGACAATCCAGGGAACTATAGACCAGTGAGCCTGACGTCAGTGGTGGGCAAGTTGTTGGAGGGAATCCTGAAGGACAGGATGTACATGCTTTTGGAAAGACAAAGACTGATTAGGGATAGTCAACATGGCTTTGTGCGTGGGAAATCATATCTCGCAATCTTGATTGAGTTTTTTGAAGAAGTAAAGAAGAGGATTGATGAGGGAAGAGCAGTAGATGTGGTCTATATGGACTTCAGTAACGCGTTCGACAACATTCTCCATGGGAGACTGATTAGTAAGATTAGATCTCACGGAATACAGGGACAACTAGCCAATTGGATACAAAACTGGCTCAAAGTTTGAAGACTGAGTGTGGAGGTGGAGGGCTGATTTTCAGACTGGAGGCCTGTTACCAGTGGAGTACCACAAGGATCAGTGCTGGGTTCTCTTTTTTGTCATTTACATAAATGATTTGGCTGCGAGCGTAGGAGGTATTGTTAGTAAGTTTGCAGATGACACGAAAATTGGAGGTGTAGTGGACAGCGAAAAAGGTTACCTCAGATTACAACAGGATCTTCAGATGGGCCAATGTGCCTAGAAGTGGCAGATGGAGTTTAATTCAGACAAATGCGAGATGCTGCATTTTGAGAAAGCAAATTTTAGCAGGACTTATGCACTTAATGGTAAGGTCCTGGGGAGTGTTGCTGAACAAAGAGACCTTGGAGTGTAGGTTCATAGCTACTTAAAAGTGGAGTCGCAGGTAGATAGGATAGTGAAGAAGGCGATTTGTATGCTTTCCTTTATTGGTTAGAGTATTGGAGTTGGGAGGTCATGTTGCGGCTGTATAGCATACGAGTTAGGCCACTGGTGGAATATTGCGTGTAATTCTGGTCTCCTTCCTATCGGAAAGATGTTGTGAAACTCGAAAGGGTTCAGGAAAGTTTTACAAGAATGTTGCCAGGGTGGGAGGATTTGAGCTAAAGGGAGAGGCTGTACAGGCTGGGACTGGTTTCCCTTGAGCGTCGGAGGCTGAGGAGTGCCCTTCTTGAGATGTACAAAATTATGAGGGGCATGGACAGGGTAAAGAGACAAAGTTTTTTTCCCTGGGTTGGGAGACTCCAGAACTAAAGGGCATAGGTTCAGGGTGAGAGGAGAAAGATGTTGGGTGGCACGGTGGCACAGTGGTTCGCACTGCTGCCTCACAATTCCCGCCACAGGCGACTCTCTGTGTGGAGTTTGCACATTTTCTCCGTGTCTTCGTGGGTTTCCTCCCACAATCCAAAAATGTGCAGGTTATGTAAATTGGCTATGCTAATTTGCCCATAGTATTAGGTGAAGGGGAATGAGTCTGGGTGGGTTGCGTTTCAGCGGGTCCGTGTGGATTTGGTTCCACACTGTAAGAAATCTGATCTAAATGTAAAAGAGGCCTAAGGGGCAACATTTTCACACAGACAGTGGTACGTGTATGGAATGAGCTGCCAGAGGATGTGGTGGAGGCTGGTACAATTGCAGCATTTTAAGGCATTTGGATGGTTATATGAATAGGAAGAGTTTGGAGGGATATAGGCCGGGTGCGGGCAGGTGGGACGAGATTGGGTTGGGATATCTGCTAGACATGGACGGATTGAACTAAAGGGTCTGTTTCCAGACTGTACATCTCTACGACTCTATAACTCACACAGTGAGTTCTTAAATGCAATTACTTTGATTGGTAATTGGAGGAATACGTGTAATTGGAAAGTTAAAGTTAGGTTGGATTTTGTTTAAGGGAATAGGAATATAGAGGGAAAGACATCATGTCGCAGTTGCATAGAGTGTTGGTGAGAATGTACCTGAGTTATTGAGTGCAGTGTTGGTGACCTAATCTAAGAAAGATTACACTGATCAATGTACATCCTCCAGATTAATTCCACAGATGACAAGATTTTCTGATGGAGAGAGTTGTCTTGCAACCTCTCCAGTTTCAAAGCATGAGAGGTGATCGCAGTGAAATTTCAAAAATCTATGATGCATGTGATGAGGTGGAAATAAACAGGATGTTTCTCTAGCTGTCTACTCTATATTAAAGGCAAATAATGACAGGATAATGGATATGCCATTTAAGGCCGTAATAAGGCAGAAATTCTTCCCTCGGAGGGGACTGACTAATACAGGGGCATGGAAGCCTGTTGGCAGGGCAAGATAAAGGAGAATCCCCAGATATTCTTCACGTATATCAAGTAAAACAGAACAGCCAGGGAACATGTAGGGCCTATTAGTGACTTGCAAAGTTGCATCCAAACTCAACTTCATGGTAGAAGGGTGTTTTTGTGACTGGAACCCAATTTCCCCTGGTGTACCGCAGAGATCAATGCTGTGCCCCTTATTATTTGTGGTATTCATAAGTGATGTGAATGTGAAGTGGGTAGGGGGAGTGTGTGAAGTAAGTTTGTGTTTGACACAAAGATTGGCTGGGTGGTTGGCAGTGAGGAGGAAGGTCTTATGATACAGGAAGATACAGATAGAATGGTCAGATGGTCAGATCAATGGCAAATGGAATGTAACTCTGATAAATATGAGGTGATACACTTCGGAAGAAGGAACCAGACAGGGGAGTACTCAAAGAATGGCACCTCACTAGGAAGCTCAGAGGGTGCCTCTCCACACATTTCTGAATGTGACTGGAAGTGATAATTGATGAGTTCAGCATTATTGTAGACAAAGCATTTATTCATTGACCCAAAGGTTATACGAATTTTATATGGCACTTTGGTTAGGACAAATGAAATATTGTGTGCAGTTCTGGGAGCCACATTACAGGAAGGATGTGATTGTACTGGATGAGGTGCAGAGGAGATTCACCAGGATGTTCCCTGGGATGGAGCATATGAGCTGTGGAGAGAGGCTGGGTAAGCTCGAGTTATTTATTTGGAGCAGAGGAAGTTGAGTTGGTAAGTAATTCAGGTATAATATTACAAGGGGCATGGACAGGGTGAATAGACAACAGCTGTTCTTTTTAGTCAAAGTTTCAGCTTCCTTACAGTCTGAAAACAGGAAATGGAGAATGGAGAACAGAGAAACATGACACAACTACTTCACTTCTGTCTTCACAGAAAAATACATAAACAAAGCCTTCCCAGCAATAGGAGTCTGAGGAGGAAATTATGTTGAATGAAATTAGTAAATAAAATAATTTGGTGAAATTATTGGAACCGAAAATAACGGGCATAGAAAAAAAATCAACACACATTGATGAAATGGGAAAGATATTTGAGAAACTGACTGGTGGATTAATTACAGAAAAAAATAATAGAGGCATTGAACTTGGATTTTTCAGCAAGAATTGTAATAGAGTCCCACGCCTAGTGTGCAAAGTAAATGCAATTGGGATGGGGGTAATATATGAACATGGTGTTAAAATGGGAGTGTTGACAGGAAACAATGAGGAGGAATAAATGGATGGTTTACAGTTTGGAAGGCTCATGAGGCATCGCAATGATTGGTGATGGGGCGCCAGATATTCACAATACGTCTCAAACATCTCGTTGAGGGAATCAAATGCAAAGTTTCCAAGTCTGCTGACGGAACTAGGATTTTGAAAATTGAGGATGATGTGAAAAAATCTTCAAGGCGATTGAAACAAATGGAGTGAATGATTATATTTGTGGCAGATGAAGAGCAGTGTGGATAGATGTGATGTTGTCTACTTTGTTGGGGAACACTAAAATGCCAGCCAACCATTTAAAAAGGGAGTGGTTGAGAAATGTCGATCTATGAAGACACTTTTCCTCTATTATTGTTTGGACAGACCTCTGATATCCATGCAGGGCAGCGAGTTCTGAAGACAGAAGCCAATACTGGAAATACATTGACACAGAGACCAGTTTACGCAGACCCATCATGTGGGGAGCTGTAACATTGAAAAGGATCTGGGATCTCCGTTGTACACCAGTCACTGAAGCAATATTGCAGGAGCAGAAAGCAGTCAGGAAGATAAATGTACAGGACTTTGGTTAGGCCACATTTGGAGTACTGTGTGCAGTTCTGGTCGCCTCACTTTAGGAAAGATGTGGAAGCTTTGGAGAGGGTGCAGAGAAGATTTACCAGGATGTTGCCTGGAATGGAGAGTAGGTCGTACGAGGATAGGTTGAGAGTTCTCGGCCTTTTCTCGTTGGAACGGCGAAGGATGAGGGGTGACTTGATAGAGGTTTATAAGATGATCAGAGGAATAGATAGAGTAGACAGTCAGAAACTTTTTCCCCGGGTACAACAGAGTGTTACAAGGAGACATAAATTTAAGGTGAAGGGTGGAAGGTATAGGGGAGATGTCAGGGGTGGGTTCTTTACCCAGAGAGTGGTGGGGGCATGGAATGCGCTGCCCGAGGGAGTGGTAGAGTCAGATTCATTGGCGACCTTTAAGTGGCATTTGGATAGGTACATGGATGGGTGCTTAATCTAGGATAGAAGTGCGGCACAACATCGTGGGCCGAAGGGCCTGTTCTGTGCTGTATTGTTCTATGTTCTATGTTCTATGTTCTATAAATGGGGTGTTGACCCTCATTCAGGTGGACTTGACTCCAGGAGTAAGGGTGTCTCAGTGCAGCTGTACAGGCCTTGGTGAGACCGCAACTCGAACATTGTGCAGTATTGTGTGCAGTTTTGGCCTCCGTACCAAATAACGTACAAACCTGAAATTGAGGGAGTGCAGCAAAGGATTACCAGACTGATCTCTGGGATGACAGACTTTTTGTGAGAGCAGAGTTTGGGGTGACTGAGCCTGTATCCCATGGGGTTGAGGAAAATGAGTGGAGATCTCAGAGGAATATATAAAACACTGACAGAGTTAGGTAGATTGGAAACAATGATGATAATTCCCCTGGCTGGGACGTCTAAAACAAGGAGCCACAGTATTAGGTACAGACAGGTCACATTGCATTTAGATAAGAATAATTATCTGCACTCAGAGACTGGTGAACCTGGGAATTCTCTCTCACATAAGGCTGTGGAAGACAAGGCATTAAAGACTATAAAGGATGTCGAGACACCGAAGGGGTGGTGGAGAGAGCAGGAGTATGGTGTAGAAATAAATGTTCAGTCATCATTATATTGAACTGGACAGCAAATTCGACAGATCAAAGGGACTACCGCAGTTCCTATTTTATAGCTTCACAAGGTTAATCACATTAAGGGATGTGAACAGTGAGTGGGGCAAGTGCATTGAGGAGATGTTCAGACATTAACTAGAATGGGGCAGGCTCAATGTGCTGTATGGCCTATTCCATTTCCGATGTTTCTGTACGGTCTGTGGGAAAACTCTGTAAATGTTGTCACAAGTTCGCAGATGTTAAGAAGGGGGTCTCTGCCGGCTCAACATGACTGTGTTTCCAGTTCCCTTTTCCATACTGAGGCTGGGTGTTCTGTCCGGTTTTATCCTTGAAGACCTCGGAGCAGTTTGATACAATAGAGTGTCTTTCTTGGCCTTTTCAGAGACCATTCAAGTGTTTATCACATGTCTGTGTGTTTGGTGTCACATTTAGGCCAGACCAGGAAAGCACAGGAGATTCACTTCCTGAAAGTACATTGGAAAAGAAAATTGTTGTTTACAATCGACATTGACTTCAAGGTCACTTCAAGGTCTCGATATTTTATTAATTGCTTTTAACTTCCACCAGCTGCCAGAGCATTAGCCTGGTCTTGATTATTAATCCAGTGACTTTTCCAAAACAGCATCATCTCCACATGGGGACCTATTTGAAGCCACACTGAGCAAGTTATGTCTGTGCTGCTTGACAGCTCTGTCAAAATGAACTCCAAATTTGACTATCGTGATGAGACTGAGGGGGTTGGAATTGGTCAGATTGTAATTATTCCCCGCTTAGGAACTGGACATAGCTGAGTCATTTTCCATATTGCCAGGGAGATGTCAGAGTTAGAGCTGGAAGGAAACAGCTTCCCCAGGGACAGGGATAGTGAGAGTTGGAGCTGCCTTTTTTTAGAGACATGAAATGGCCAAAATTTAAAAGTCTACTTCAGTTGTCTGTTTTTGAAAAGCCACAAAATAGCCAGACATTAAAATAGATTGCTTCAGCATTAGCGAAAAAAGTGACTTTGAGAAGGAAATAATTCCAAGGCCAAAGAATGGATAATCTGATTCGCAAGATTCTGAAACATGCTAACATAGTGATAAAGAAGGTTCTTGTTGCGAAAAATTGATGATTTGTAACAGAACACAGATGAAATAATGAAATTGTAGCACAAAAACTCTGAAGAATCACTACAAAAGGTAACTTATTCTGATCTCAGTAAGGATTCTTTTCATCCTCAAAAACAGCAACTCAAGTTATCTTTCAGAAGCCAGCTTGGCCTTTGAAACTGTTTACAATCGTAAAAAGTTCTAGTTAAATATTTGGTGAATAATCATGTACACAGATTTCAACGTAATTATAAAACCTTAAACAGATGCCTGGCATGTCTTGTCCAATTCGCTAAGAAAAAGATTAACAGTAGAAATAATAATAATATTACGAATTTTGTATCAGAATCAACTTTTTAATGTAAAATGTGAGAAGTGGTAGCCTGCCCAATGGAGAATAGAATTTATGCAATCCTTCAAAATAAACAATGAGTCACTGGAGGGTTTGCCTCTTCTATTAATTAAGGACTCGGTTCATTGTGTTATCCCAGTATTGGCGGGAGCATCAATGACTGGACTAACAGGGATCAGTAGCTCGAGAGACAGGGGGAGGAGAGATCAGAATCTGAGGACATTAGACTGGAATGTTCCATTAATGGATCAGAATCTGAGAACCTTAGACTGGAATATTACAACAGACAGGAGTTTATCCTGTGGTTTTTTTCTCCCTTTCTCAGCCTTGGATGTCATTAGCATCACGGATCGAAGATATCCTTTGGATTATTCAAGGTGGTTACTATCCCATCCTCGCTATAGTTGGTGTTCCTGGAACAGAATTATTGTGATCAACCCTGAGAGTGTTGTTGTGATAGTATTTGGGGTATTGTGCACAGATTTTCTCTCCTTTATAAGGAACAATCCTCTTGGCAGAAAGAGTATAAAGGAGTTTCGCCTGACTAATTGTTGGAATGATTGTACCATCGGGAGTGCATGAGGATTAATCTGTGGCGCTTTGAAGAATAAGAGGTGATTGCATTGAACTCAAGGTGATGGACAGTCACTCATTATATTCCAAACAGAACTAAAACGGTGATAAATTCCATGTTTTTTTTAACTTGGTTTACATGATTCTCGATGGCTTAAAAGACTCTGAGAACGTTCCTCTCACTCCACACCACTCCCCATTTCGATTGAGAGAGAGAGAGAGCCAGTCTTTAACTGAACTCTTCCAACATTAATACAGTGCATTTGGTGTGTGATCATACATATAACTTCACGTTATCCACCATCGCAACAGGAGCCACAATACCTTCATTCTATAACAATTTAACAATCCCCACCAGCTTCTGACCCCCAAGGAGAACATGGATCTGTCTTCTTGGAGATGGAAGATGCCTCCTTGAGGCTTGGCACAAAACATTTGGCTTCCTCCCTCACTGTCCGCAAAATACGTTAAAGTATCATTTGTTCCACAGGCAATGGAGACACGAGGAACATTGTGAGCAGTCTATGAGTGCAGTCTCTGCTCCATTCGTTTTCCAGGTTGGAGCATCAATAACACCCTCCTATTCCTGTGTAAGTGTCTCGAGAGGTGAATGGTCTCCTACTGGTTCCATAGAACAGGTTTAGGGGTCTTACTGGACTCTGCCTGTTCCTGTTTAACAGCTCAATGTACTGATCAGACGCCTCCTCTTCTGTGGAACACGCAGGAGGATTGAATGGGCTGTCCCTCTTCTTGTTCAGTCATTTCGATGGGCTGAATAGTTTCTACATATCCGGGTGTAACCAGCTTGAGATGCTGAATGAGCTCCTCTTTTAACTGTGGAAATGTGCAGTGCCTGGCCGTTCTGTTACATGAATGTTACCGACACTTTAACAGCACAAATGTGAATGTTGTTCGGGTCTTGCAGAATATGGACACAGACCCGTTCAGGAGCTGAGTGCGGACAAAATATTCCGAATATTGTGTGATCTTCAGTGATCACTCCGCTTCTGATCTTGAGATAAATGGGGGGCGTCGGAATGGGGGCACATAGACGTTGACGAAGGAACTGAAGATGTTTGTGCTGAGGAAAGTTAATCTGAGGATCTCCTGAAGAGATGTCCAGGGATTGAGAGGATTGTCGGCCACCGACCACAAACATCTTCCTTTGTGCTCTGACAGACCCCAACCAGTGAGGAGGTTAGACCTGATTCTCATTAAGCTCAAATAAGTAGGTGGTCCCGATAACACCCGCAGTCATCTACTGCCTTGATATCAAGGCCATTCACTCTATCCTGAGCCCCTGTGTTCACCTCTTGTTCATATCAATCAGGTGACGGTGTATGTGTAGAGGGTGTTTTCCTCTCACAGAGGATAATCAATGTCAGGAATTATCTGAACTAGAGAGTTAGGGGAGCTACATCACTGAAAGTATTTAAAGAGGTGGTACATGAATCTTTGACCTGTCAGTGAGCTGAGGAGTGTGAAAAACTGGGCATTAAGGAGGAGTTAATGCTAACAGTAGATCAGCCATTATCAAATACAATGGCTTGACCGTCCAAATTACATATTCCTGTTCCTTATGTTTTCATTTTCTGTAATTTCAAAGTAAATGGCTGTAATTTCCCTGGATGTACTGTTATTGTATGCTGTAATCAGAGAGAACAAAGCATTTTTGCATCATCTCTGAGTGAGGTATGGAGCTTTATTCATAACGAATCCTGGTCTAGACCAAGACCAACAAATGAAGCACAAGTTGCAGAGAGGGGACACTCTGTAAACAGACCAGTGGCATCTTTCAAAACCAGCCTGGATTTCCAAATAACATTTTCCAATCCGTACCAATCTGAGTGTGACAGTTGTGAGTGATTTAATGAAATCCTGTGTTACTGTGGACCAGGTATTTGGAGCAAGTGGCCCCCATCTGCACCTTGCAGGAGCTGTATGAGGCTGAATGCACCATAGTAACACGGGACTGTGGAGCAAGAGTGGGTCATCAGACACTTTGTCACTGCTCTTCCATGAACTATCATCTGATTAAGGTCTCAGCAGCACTTTTCTGTCAGTACCATTTCCCTACATTCATTTTTCTTTCAAATGTCTTACATAGACAACTTTGAACAAATGGAAATATCCAAGCATCACAATCGTCTGTGGAAGGGAATTCACACCTTAACAACCCTTTGAGAATCTCTTGTTTGTGTTCTGACCAATGTTGAAGGGTCACTCATGTCTTTTCCCACTCCTCTATTGGTGAAAGCAAATTTTAAATGTAACCAGTTGAGTGCTGTGCCCAATGATATAGGTATCCGACTGGGTAATTTTCTGGAAAAATCTGAGACACAGAAAGTTGAACTGTGAAAAAATGGTAAAATCATAGAGTGTCCCAAATATGTTTCTGACTTTGAACTTATTCTGCTCACACAAATGTCTGGGAATGCGGATTTCTTCCCGGAACAGTTGGATTTGGCTGAATTCCCTTTGTTTCGAGCTGTGCAGAGATTCCTATGAATCCTCATCAGGAATCCTCCACGAATGGTAAAGATGACTCAGGATTTTTCTGCTCTTACACCTTGTTTTCAGGCAGAACAAAGTAAGGTAGAGACACCAATTGGCTGCTGCTTCTGAAGCAAGTAATATTTTTCTCCGTCTCTGTGTGGAAAAATACAAGAATGTCAACTGAACACCAAAGTGGACCATGTGCGCTCTCCATGTACATTCTCTGGAATGGATAATAGACTGTATGCTGTATGCAGCATCATTGCTGTTGTTGTGCACAGTGCCTTGCATTAGCAAAAGAAAATAATGTGCCCGTTTTATGATTTGATGAGATGCTTATATGCATCAGCGTAATTTTTAAAAATGGGTTGATATCTTCATAAGATTTGTGTTAATACCAATGCATCTCATTCAAAAAATTATTATCTAGCTTTAGACTTCTTAACAAGAGAAAATATGTATCCAGCTGAAAGACTTCTCTGAAAATCGTGGTTCAGTAAGATTTCTCATCTCAGATCTAAACAGATAATCCCCGATAACAAAAGGCCTTCATTTCAGGAATGAGTAAAGGGAAGCATCTTTGAACATCTTTGAAAGGAATTGACTCCTTTTTTTTTAGTTTAGAGGATCAGAACTGCACCCAGTGTATCTGATGTGGTCTCAGCAATCCTTGCACAGATACAGTGAAATATTCCTAATTAAACCCAATACTCGTTGCCACAAACATTATCATTCCACTTACTTTCCGAATCACTTGCTGCATCTGCAGACAGACTTCATATGATTCATGTACCAAGAATATGAAAAACATCTGCATCACAGAGTTCTGCAATCTCTCTCCATTTAAATTGTTCCCGACTGCAATAGACAACTCACATTATATTATTCCTGCTGAGGGTATGCTCACTAACCTACCCTGTCTACATCATAATGCAGATTCGCTACCTCCATTTGAAGATCAATTGAATGATCATTTTGGTGTCCGAGGTAGTTCAGCTTTGATCCATTCAGTCCCTTCATCGAGATATTTTACATAGATTATTGATCAGTGATGACCCTACAGTGATCTCTGAGTCAAAACTAGTTACAGTTTTGTTTAAAAAAGTCATATATCACTACTGTCTATTTCCTGTTAGCGACAGCTTCCCTGTTCCTGTGCAGCAGTTCAGGCGGGTTGAATGGCCTCATCCTGGGCTGTGTAATGTACTCAACGAGCTGAATTACTTCATCATATATTTCTGTGTAATTCTTTTGAGGGGCAGAATGGTCTCCTCCCGTGTCATTTTAACGATCCAGTCAGGCTGAATGGGATAGTCCTCTACCCTGTAATCGCACTCAGTGGTGGATTGAGGGAACAACACATGGGGTAGAGACAGCAGTATATCTCTGTAACGGCCGGGAGCGTGGATTGAGGGAACAACACATTGGATAGGGGCAGCAGTTGGCCATTTGGTGGCACCATTCAGAATGCTCATGGCTGATCCGAGTGTGTCTGACCATCCGTCTCCTGTCTGTTCCCAATAAACATTGACTCTCCTGTCCGGCAAAGATCAGTCAAACTCAAACTAAAATACCTAAATTAACCGAGTCTCCACTGCTCCCTGAGGATGAGGACACCATAGATAGCACAACATTAAAGGGAAAGGGACATCCTTCTTTCATTGTGGGACACATTTTTTAAAAACTGTGTTAACCTCATATCAAATCACTGCCCCTTTTCGAATATAGTGGTACAATAACTAGGAATAGACATTAACCATTCTGCCCTCCAATCTTTTCCCACATTACCACTGACTGTTTCCAATCAAATATGTTGCTGCTGCTGTCTCAGGAAGAGAATACCTGATAGCATAACACCACACAAACATTTAAAAAGGATCAGAATTAGGCCATTTGGCCTATCGAGTCTGATATACTTTAAAGCCATTTCTATAATGTTCCTCAACATCATTCTCTTACCTTCTCCCAGAATCCTTGATCTCCTTATAAATCAGAAACTTATTTATTTGTGTCCTAATGGCACTGACGTCTGTGTCTTAATGTGTACTTAAGTGTGTGTTTGTCCATGTACTTGTTACTTTTGTATTTGTGTGACTATATCTGTCTGTCTTTGTATCAGCCTGTGTGTTTCTATCTGTGTTTGTGTCTATTTGTGTGTGACTGTTTATGTCTTTGTGTGCTTCTCCGTGTGTGCATGCTTATCTCCTTGTATGCATTGTGCATGTTAGTATATTGGGGTGTTTACCAATACGTCTGTGTATTTCAATGCCTGCATCTCTGTGCAATGGGGTATCTGTTCATCTGCGAGTGAGAGAGATGAGGTTGGAACTGACCGTAGGTTTGAATTGAGAATGGCTCTTTACTAAACACTGCTCCTTATTTGGTTGGTGGGACGTGGATGTTTCCGAATCTCCACACAAGGCCTCCTGGTCCTCTCCGGCTCACTCCAGGATCCTCCCCACATATCAGGGTAGGGGGATGAGGGAACGGATATCTGGCACTCCACCACCCGGCTTGGCCCGTTCTGTCCTATTCCAGGCTGTTTCTCCTGGAAAGGGAAGGAAGGAGTGTGGGTGGAAGTGGATGGTCCTGCTGTTCGTGCTGGACTCGGTGAGGTGTGATATGGAGAGGTGGCCGGAGGGAGTCTGTCCATAGTGTTGTATCCATGTCGTGCTATTAGTGTGTGGGACTATTGCATCAGGGACAGAAAATGTGAGGGATGGAAGGTGCTAAATTCAACAGTGAGTGTGGTCGTGCTTGAATCTTATTGGAGTTAGAGTGTGAGCCTTGGTCGAGGGTAGGTGCTATAAGAGACATACAGTGAGTGTGAGGGAGCAGTGAGAATATACGGAGACACTTATCCTGACAGAGCGGAATGGATATTGATGCTTGTCCTGTATTGCTGGACATGTCTTCAGATCATCTCAGCATCGAGGTGAGCCTCCCCGAATGTCTTATCCAAGTCTATCACTAATAACGACACAGGCCCTGTCCCTCAGATTCTATAGAATGGGTTTGGGTGGGTCTTACAAATAGCAAGGATAAACAAATTTGTTGTGTTATATATCTGAACCAAAACTGTCGCGCAAATATTTTGCATCATATGCTCTGGAAATTATATATGCAACTATACTCAAAGGGAAGCTATGACATAGTGATATTATCGCTGGGCTCTTAACCCAGAGTCCGAGGTAATGTTCTGGGGGCATGGTTTCAAATCCTGCCATGGCAGATTGTGTAATTTGAATTCAATATGTATCTGGAATCAAGGGTTTATGATGATCAGGAATCCATTCCTGATTGTTGGAAAAACTCATCTGGTTCACTCATGTCCTTTAGGGAAGGAAACGGCTGTTCTTATCTGATGTGGCCTGCATGTCACTCCAGATCCAAGGCAACGCTGTTGACTCTTAACTGCCGTCTGGAATGGCCATTAAATGCTGGTTATCCAGCTAAGCCCCCCATCCTGTGAATGTGTAACAAATACTCGTGGGTTCTGCAGTAATAATGAATGGTGTCAAGTTGCATTGAAACTGAATTAACTAAGTGACTGCTAATGTTGTGAAAAATAAATTCCTTAAGTGTATATCAGGTAGGTTGGAGAGTATGTTGTGAACCAAACTAGAGAGCAGATTATTTCTGATTTCGTGTTGTGTGATATTGATTAAGGATGATCAGCCATGATCATATTGATTGGTGGTGCAGGCTCAAAGGGCAGAATGGCCTACTCCTGCACCTATTGTTAATTATCTATTGTGTGATCAGAAGGACTAATTACTAACCTTCCTCTGAAGCAGCTTTGGAGGAATAGTGACATTAATATGTTGTATTTTACACGGCGTCTGTATTCAATGTGGAATGGTTGAACATTCTGGTCAAACATCATGGAAGCCCAGAGGTTAGAGGGTCAAGTTCGCTCCAGTGAATTGGGAAAGTACAATATAACTTTCAGTAGGAGAACAATGGTTGTTAGACCCATATAGTATTACCGCACGGAGACAGGCCATTCGGCCCAAACTGGTCCATCCCGGAAAAAGCATCCATTCACACTAACCCCATTTCCCCGCCATTTCCCTGTATCCTTCTAATCCTTTCCTAACTCTGTATTTGTCCAAATGTATTTTAAATTTTGTGAATGTACCCGCCTCAACTACAGCTGTCAGCTCATCCCATATGCATACCACCCTGTGTGTAAAAGAAATTGCCCCTCAAGTTCCCTTTTACTCTTTCCCCTCTGACCTTAAATTGATGCCCTCTAGACCGTGATTGACCAATCCTGGGGAAAAAAAGACTGAGTGCATTGACTCTATCCATGTCTCCCATGATCTTACACACTACTATCAGATCCCCCTCAGCCTCATACATTCTAAAGTACAAACTCCTAGCTTGTTCAACCTCTCACTATAACTCAAACCATTGAGTCTTGGCAACATCCTTGTAAATTTCTTCTGCACTCTTTCCAGTTTAATCACATCCTTCCTCGAGCAAAGTGAACAAAATTGAACATGGCGCGACAAGTATGGACTCACCAACATCTTGTATAACTGCAACATAACTCCCTAATTTCGATACTCAGTGCTCTAACTGATGAAGGGCAGTGAGTCAAAAGCCTGGGACTCCACTTACAGAAAATCGTGCACCTGAATTCCAAGGTCACTCTGTTCCACTGCACTCCTTAAGGCCCTGCCAGTCACCATGAAACTCCTGCTTTCTAAAATGCAAGAACTTACACTTATCTGAATTAAACTCAATTTGTCTTTTCTCTGCCCAATTCCCCACCTGATCAAGGTACTGCTGTAATTTCTGAGATTTCTGATAACCTTCCTCACTGTCCACGATACCACCTATTTTAGTGTCACCTTCAAACTTACAAATCATACCTGTACATTCTCATCTAAATCATAGATATGTGTAATATATGAATATATAGTCCCAGCACCTATCCCTAAGGCATTCCACTCATCACAGGCCTCCGGTCCAACCAGCATCCTTTCACGATTGCCCTCTTGTTCCTATCATCAAGCTAATTTTGGACCTAATTTGCCAGCTCCCCCTCAATTCCATGTGATCTAACCTTCCAGAGCAGCGTACCATGTGGAACCTTATTGAAGGCCTTAGTGAGGTCTATATATACAGCCATGTCCTTGCCAAAGTTACTGGTCACTTCATCAATGCAGTCTAACAAACTTGTGAGCCATAATCCTCCATTCACAAGGCCCTGTCTTTCCAAATGCATGTATATCTTCTCCCTCAGAATCTTGTCAAATAACTTACCTGCTACAGATTTTAGGTTTACTGGTCTATAGTTCCCCGGTTTTTATTTGTAGCCCTTTTTGAATAACAGCACAGCATTCACTACCCTCCAGTCCTCCAGGACCTTACCCATTGACGACCGATGATGCAAGAATACCAACCAGGGCCCCCGCTATTTCTATCCTGTCCTCCTGCAGTGTTCCTGAATATATATGGTCAGGACCAGGAGATTGATAGAAATACTACAAAGTCTGAAAAATATGTCTATTTATTTCAGGTAAAACACCCAAGAGTGAGAAAGTGAGTTAACAATGATTAGCATAATAAATTAAAGATCACACGAATCACAGGAAGTAACTTCAGAAGAATTCCAGACATTGTGGAATCCTGAGAATTCTCAGAAAATTACGATCCAGAAAAGCAGGGCCATGAAACGGGTAAGGAAATTAAAAAGGGAACATGCATACAAACAAAAAGGAACACAAGGACTGCATAAATCTATGATCTATATTTCAAAGGAAAGAGAAAAGCATAGTCAAATGTGGAAATCTGCAATCAGGAGAGACGAGTTTATTATGGATAACAGAGAAATGGCCAAGCAAATAACCAGTTACCTCACATCTGTCTTCATGGAGGAAGATCCAGAAAATCACCCAGAAATACGAAGTGATCGTACAGGACTTGTGGATCGAAAGACAGAAAGTCAATTTATATCAGTAACAAGGCTCTACTTGAACATGCAGCTGGACTGAGCTTTGCTAACCTTGACAAACTAGTTGTACTTCATACCAAAATCTTCAGAAATAAACCACTAATTGAAGTATTAGTTGCACTGTCGATGACTGTGCACCATTACCCAGTGCATTCTGCATAGTCTGGAACCAAGCACTACAGATGAACGGGAGTGATCCAAGCATCTACAAAGGGAAGAAGAGATAGTGTGGAGAACTGCAGACTAATTAACTTGACATTTGTGGGGAAACTGTTGGAATCTATTATGTAGGATGTGATATTCGTTATTGAGAAATTAACAGCAACATTGGAGAGAATCAGTATGTATTTCTGAAAGGGAAATCATACTTGACAAGCTTTGGAATTGTTTGAAGTTGATTCTTACAGCACAGATAATGGGGAACCAGTAGAAATGGCATACTTCAGATTATCAGAAGGTTTTCTATAAGAACTCACACAATGAGTTTGTAAATGCAATGAATGTGAAGGGTATTTGGAGGAATATATGCAAGTGGTAAGTTAAAGTTTGGATTGCATTGCTTTACGGGAGTCAGAATATAGATGTAAAGACATGTTGAAGACATGTTAACAGCGTGTTGGTGAGACTGTACCTGGAATATTGAGGACAGTTTTGGTCACCAAATCTGAGAAAGAATATACTGACCACAGAGGAAGTACAATGGACATTCTCCAGATTAATCCCTCAATTGGTGAGATTGCGCGATGAGGAAACTCGGCCTGTGTTCTCTAGAGTTTCAAAGAATTACAGATGGGTCACTGTGAAATGCATAAAATTCACAAAACATGTGACAAGTTGGAAATTAACAGGATGTTTCTCCGGCTGCCTAATACACAATCAAGGGAAATAATGGCAGGATAAAGGACAGACCATTTAAGACTGCAATAAGGAGGAAATTCTGCATGCGTTGGGGACTAACTAACACAGGGACATGGAAACCTGCTGGCAGGGCAAGATTATGGATTCCCAATTATTCTACAAGTGTATCCAGCGGAACAGAATAACCAAGAAACAGGTAGGTCTCATTAGGCCAAATTGCATCAAAATAAAGTTTAGTGGTGGGAGACACAAGGTGGTGGTTGACTCCTTTTGTGACTGGAGGCCAGTATCCAATGGTATACGACAGGGATCAGTGCTGTATCCCTTATTATTTGTGATTCGGAGATGCTGGTGTTACACTGGGTGGACAATGCTAAAAATCGCATAACAACAGATTATAGTCCAATAGGTTTATTCGGCGGCACTAGCTTTCTAAATGCTGCTTCTTCATCAAAGCGCACAATCACCTGATGAAGAAGTAGCGCTTTGAAAGCTGGTGCCTCCGAAAAAACCTGTTGGACTCTATTCTGATGTTGTGTGATTTTCAACTTTAATATTTGTGATACTCATAAATGATGTCGCTGTGATTATGGACGAGAGGTGGGGAGTGTGATAAGTAAGTTTGTGTTTGATACACAGATTGGCCATTGGCTGGCAGTGAGGAGGAAGGTCTTAAGTAACGGGAAGATACAGATGAAATGGTTAGATGGACAGATCAATGGCAGATGGAATGTAACCCTGATAAATATGAGGTGATACACTTTGGAAGAAGGAGAGGACTCAATGAATGGCAGCACACTGGGAAGGTCATAGGGTGTTTCTCCACACATCCCTGAATGTGATGGACAGGTTCATACACAATTTGGGAAAGCACAGAGGACTGTAAACATAACCTTGATTCATTGAGGCACGGATTATAAGAGCTATGCGGAACTTTGGTGACGCCAAGATGGAATACTGTGTGTAGTTCTGAGAACCATATTACAGGAAGGATGTGAAAGCACGGGAGGGTTTGAAGAGGAGATTCACCAGGATGTTCCCTACGATTGAGCATATCAGCTATAGAGAGAGGCTGGATAAACTTGAGTTGTTTAGTTTGGAGGAAAGGAGGCTGAGGGGGACGTATTCAAAAGCATAGGATTACGAGGAGCATGGACAGGGTGGATGGACAGCAGCTGTTCCTTTTAGTCAAATGGGCACACTTTTAAAGTGAAGAGTTTGCGGTTTAGTGAGGATTTGAGGATTGCTTTTCAGCCAATGTGTATTGGGGTCTGAAGTGCACTTCTTGAGAGGGGAGATGTCATGACAAACTCAAAATCATTCGAAAATACACGGTTGTGCACTTGAAGTGCCTTAAGATACACGGCTAGGCGTATTGTGTCGGAAAGTGGGCCTTATGTAGACCATGCTGTATTTCTGATAGTACAGAGTCTTTGCTTCTGTGATTGTATGGCTGTAGAAGGCCAATCAGTGAGTACCTTAAAATAGGAATTGATAGGTTTCTGAAGAATGTCTTAACAAAGTCTATAAGACAGAACTTACGATATTTTCTGAAAATATGTTAATGGCAAAATTAAGAGAAAGAAATGTGCAGCTTTCTTACAGTTTGATGTCAGATAATTGAGGACCAGGAAATGGTAGAACTATGTAACAAAAGTTTCAGTCATGCCTTCACAGAGGAAAACAAAATAAAAAAGAAAACTTCCTAGCAATACTAGGGATCTTTAGTCTGGTGAGAAAATGGGAATAGAATGAAATTAGCAACTAAACAGTTTAGAGAAAGTATCGGAATGAAATTAATGGACGTAGACAAAGTCAACAGAGATTTATGAAATGGTAATCATATTTGAGAAAGTGGCTTTTAGCAACATTATGGAGAAGGTATCAATGTAATACGAGTGGAATCTCAGAAAGATTTTTGATAAAGCCCCAAGCCTATTGTGCAAATTCGAATCCTGTGGGACTGGGTCTAACGTATGGTCATGGTTTTAGAATGGGAGAGCTGGCAGGAATAAAACAACATTTTTTTTAAAATGGAAGGCTAGGAGGATATAGCAAGGTTCGTGTCTTGGGCCCCAGCTATTCCCAATACAAATCATATATTTGGTTGACGGGCTCAAATGCAATATTCCCAAGTCTGCTGACAGCACTAAACATTGTCAGCCTGTGAGTTGGCGAGAAAGATGTACAAATGCTCCAAAGTGACTGAGACAAGTGAAATTACTTGGATAATATGTGGCAGATGGAGAGCAATTGGGAGAGATGTGATGTTGTGTACTTTGATGGGAACAATAGAATGGCAGCCTCTCATTTGAAAAGGGAGTGGTTGAAAAATGTTGTTCTACAAAGGAATTTAAGCTGCATTTTCATTTATTTCTGCACACCCCTCTGAGTACATGCAGGACAGTAAGTCTGAAGCTCGAAGTCAATACTGGGAATGGCATTGATACGTTGACCAGTGTATATAGACCCAGCAAGTGGGGAGCTGTAACATTGAAAGATGACATTGTACCAGTCACTAAAGCAATATTGCAGGAGCAGAAAGCAGGTGGACAGATCAATGATGTATTTCACCTTCATTACAGGGGAATTGAGTGCAGGAGTAAGAGTATCCTACTGCAGCTGTACAGGACCTTGGTGAGACCCCATCTCTAACATTGTACAGTATTGTGTGC
Source organism: Chiloscyllium punctatum (assembly GCF_047496795.1). Lineage (NCBI taxonomy): Eukaryota > Metazoa > Chordata > Chondrichthyes > Orectolobiformes > Hemiscylliidae > Chiloscyllium > Chiloscyllium punctatum. The sequence continues at coordinate 80,495,415 of NC_092754.1, forward strand.
AGTTCTGGGCACCTTACCCAATAAAGGACAAAGCTGACATTGAGGGAGAACAGGGAAGAATGACCAGACTGATCTCTGGAATGACAGACTTGTTGTGGGAGCAGAGTTTTGGGCGACTGGACCTGTATTCCATGGGATTTAGGAAAATGAGTGGTGATCACAGTGAAATATATAAAACTCTGACAGGGCGCGACAGATTGGAAGCTGGCTTGGATGCCTCAGACAAGGGGCCACAGCATTCAGTACAGACAGGCCACTTTGCATTGAGATGAGAATAAATGTCTTCACTCTGAGACTGGTGAACTAGAGTGTTCTCTCCCAGCTCAGGCTGTGGAAACCTAGGCACTGAATATAAATAAGGATTTCTGGAAATTAAAAGGATAGCGGAGTATCGTGTGAAGATAGAAGATCAGCTATCAATCCAGGTTGTTCTCCAATAACTCAGTAGCTGTGTTCCTGTGCAACACCGTGTTGTGCAAAATCGTGCAATATTAATCATGGGGTCTATGGGAAAAAGAGGGTAAGGGGCGAACCCCCAAAATTATTAGTAAAGCCAAAAATTTAATTTAGTCTAACACACATACTAGCAAAGTCTAAATAAAACTTTAAGTCACATATTGTAATAAAACAGTGCTGTAAATGTAACACTTTCAAAATACAGGTCACTGACTACAGCAGTGTACCTTTCACCACACTCTTCACCAGAAAGCGCGTGAGGCTGACTGACCACGTCATGTCGATGGGGAGATTCCAGTTCTCCTCAAGAATCTCCCCACAGTTTGAAATAAAGTTCTTTCTAAGTGGATAATACAATTCCCCGTTTCAGGCTCAGTTTCAAGGCTTCCAGAGCGGATTACATTCCTGTTTTAGCTGAACACATTGATTGTACATTTTGCAGACAGAGGATCCTGAGGCTGGGTTTTGCTGTTCATTTGGTTCCCGGCAAGGAATTGCGTCACAGTGAACGGGAATTCACTTTATGGAAAAAGGTTCATGAATCACATTGCAGCCAAATTTTATTTAATCAACACGCGTTATCTGAGAACTGCCTGTATATTGAATGGAGGAGCAAAATTGATGGGTTGAAGGGACGACAGCAGTTCTAATTTTATATTTCACAATGTTTAAACATATTAAGGGATATGAATATTGTATGGGTAAAACTGCATGAAGGAGGTGTTCGACCATTAACTTGCACAGAGAAAGCTCAATGTGTTGTGTGACGTACTCATTTCCCGAAGTTCCTGTACAGTTTGTGGGAAAGCTCAGTAAGTGTTGTCACAAACCGTCAGACGTTAGGAAGGAGGTCTCTGCAGGGTCAACAGGACTATGTTTCCCGTTCCCTTTTCTGAGACCAAGGTTGTAGCCAGGTGTTCTCTCCGGGTATATCCTTTAAGAGCTCGGAGCAGTTGATACAATTGAGTCTCTTGCTTGGCCGTTTTAGAGACTATTGAAGAGTTTATCACATGGCTGTATGTCTGGAGTCACTGTTAGGACAGACCAGGAAAACATGGAGATTCACTTCCTGAACGTACATTGGGGAAGGAGATCGATGGACTCAAGATCACTGTTACTGAACCAGATTTTAGATCTTGATATGTTAATAATTGTTTTTATCTTCCACCAGCTGCCCGAGCATGAGCCTGGTCTTTATTAGTAATCCAATGACAATTCCACGACCGCACCATCTCCACATGGAGACCTATCTGAAACTACACTGAGCTGGTTATTTCTGTGCTACTTGACAGCTCTGTCAAATAGAACTCCCACCAATTAGACTGTCGTGATGGGACTGATGGGGTGGTAATTGGTCAGATTGTATTTATTCCCCTCTTAGGAAACTGGACATAGCTGAGTAATTTTCCACGTTGCCAGGGAGATGTCAGAGTTGGAGCTGGAATGAAACAGCTTCCCCAGTGACACGGCTTATTGTGCAGCACAAGTCTTCAGTCCCATTGCAGGAATGGTGTCAGGGCCCATTGCCTTTGTCGTATCTACTGTGTTCAGCGGTTTCTTCATGTCACGTGCAGCGGATCGAATTGGTTGAAGACTGGCATCTGTGATTCTGTGGGCATCATGATAGGGTAAGTTGGATCATCCACTCAACACGTCTGGCTGAGGACAGTGCAGACACCACATACTTGACTTTTACACTAATGTACAGGACTGTTCCATTATTTAGGATGAGGATATTTGTGGAGTCCTCTCCCCCAGTCAGTTGTTTAATGGTCCGTCGACATTCATGCTTGGATATGGCAGGATGACAGTGCTTAGATCTGATTTGTTACTCGTGGTATAATTTCTGCCTCTGTACCAGATGTTAGTTCTGCTGTTTTGAGAGAAACCAGCCAATTGCGGTAGCTTTAATGGGTTTTCATCATATAAAGGTACACATAGTACTGACCCTGGCATGTTCACCCACACTCATCACTGAACTATAGATCGGCTTGAGGGTAATGGTGGACTGAGACATTATCCTGAGGGAAAGGTTACAGATTGTAATTGAATACAATTCTGCTTCTGCTGTTGCTGCTGTGACCTACAGCATCAGATGATAACCCAGTTTTAGCTGCAATATCTACAATTCAATCCTACTGACTGCCCCCCAGTTCAAACCGAGACCCATTCACCCATTAACCCTGTACTCAGTGACCTACTCTGGTTTCTGATGCGGTAACCCTTCCATTTTCATATTCTCATTCTGCTGAAATTCTTTCCATGGTGTCACGCCTCCAATTTGTTACTTTAACTCAATCAATTTAAGGTACGAATCTGAATCTTTTCCTTTCAGTAATAGCATCTTCTGTATTTGAAGTGAATGTGTTTCCTTCTGTTTTTCTCCCTGACCATAATTCAGAGCTCTGCAGTGACAGTAATGCCAGCCTTATGCAGTTTCAGAGTCAAGGAACTTGTCACCATGCGTTATCGTTCAGTTCCCAGTGTATGGCACTCCATGTTGGACAGGATGTTTGGGCATCTTTGACATTCGTCGTTGGAAATTGTTCAAAAACAGAAATTGCTGAAGAAATTGCTGAAGATGTTGCAGCATTTTATGGAGTGAATGCAGATATAAACTTTCAGGTCCAGTGAACCTTCTACAAAGCTGCCGGTTTCTCTAGCAATTTTTGGTATTTTTATTTCCAGCATCGATCGTTATTTTGTAATTGAAAATATGTTCAATGCCGCTATTCATTTCTGGAGAAACTCAGCAGGTCTGTCAGCATCTGCAGAGACAGAGAAACAGAATTAGTGTTTCAAGCCTAGTGTGACACTTCTTCAGAACTCGAAATGATTGGAAAATGTGCTTCAAATCCCTAGCCAGAGTTGGGGAATGGGTGACAGGGGAAAGAGGGTGTGGCAAAAGATAAAAGAAGATTCTGTGAAATGAGTTTAAATTAAGATGCGATGGGGAAAGGGGTTCTCTCTATTGAGTGCAAGATAAGGAAGATACAAGCACAGAAGTTCAATGGGAGACCAGGTGGGGAATGTTGACTATATGGTATTATATAGATCTGGCCATAGATACGTTTTCATTGTTGAGATCATCACCCCCGTTAGACAAATAAATTCAGGTGCGTGACTTGTTATTGGCACTAAATAAGCGTTTCATGCTGCCTCAGTATTGGAATATGGAGAAAAACAAATAATAGTATGAAGTTTTGGTTGTGTATTGTTTTATTGTCATGTTTAATATAGTTTCAAATTTGCAGCACTTATCTTTACATGTTTGTTCTTGAAGTTAGTATCAGATGGAGTGTAGAAGGTTGTGGGCTGACATTATAGAAGTTTATGAAATCATGAGAGGTATGGATCGGGTGAATACCCAAGGGCTTTTCCACAGGAGGGGAGAGTTCAACCATAGGAGGCATAGGTTTAAGGTGAAAGGGGGAAGATGTAAAAGGGACGCAGTGGCAGTGTTTTTATACAGAGTGGTACGGGTATGGAATGAGCTTTCAGAGGAAGAGTGGTAGATGCCAATATAGCTATAACAGTTAAAACTCATTTGGACAAACATACGAATGGGAAACATTTCGAGGCCTATGGGCCAAATGAAAGCAGATGGGGCTAGTTTAGATTGGAAAACCTGGCCAGCATGGACATTAAGAAAAGCTTCACGCAGTGTCAGTGAGGGTTTGTGAAAGGAAATTATATTTTGCCCTGTAAGATCATGCAAAGATTTATGGAGATGCCTGGAAATATAACAAGCGAACTTGATAAAGGGGATCTGGTAGACAAGAGGCTTTTCAGAGATTTTCCGCAGGGTATTACAAAATAAAAGATCTTACTCAAGCCGGAAGCTCGTAGGATGACGGATAATGTATTAACATGCGATGATGACTGGTTAACACATAGAAATCAGTGAGTCAGGATTAATGGATCTTTATGATAAAGGGGTATCTGCTGGATCACCACACATATCAGTCCGATGGCATCAGTTATTGCAATCTATACTGACAGCCTGAAGGAGGGAGCTGAGTGCAATATACATCCGAGTTTGTGGAAGACACTGAGAACCAAAAGGCTGGCTGTTATTTAATGGAGAGGACTTCCAGAAAAGGAGGAGTTCAAAGTGATTGGAGTCTTCCTGAGTATGAAGCATCACGTCAGCATGCTGATGCAGCAAGTAATGCGGTTGGATCATTAACTGGCTTCCAGAGATGAAAGGGTTGAGTTATTCAGAATCTCTATAATGGTGAGGTGATTATTCATTGGAGTTTAAATGAATGAAGAGGGATACTGTTGAAATATATAAGATACAGAGCGGGCTTGAGAAGGTAGATGTTGAGAAGTTGCTCCCAATCGTGGGCAGAATGTCGAACTCGAGGATAAAGATACCTAATAAGGAACATCGATTTCAATCTGAGATGCAAAGTGATGCCTTCTCTCAGAAGGTAGTGAATATCTGGAATTCCCTAACCCAGAGAAATGTGGAGAGATACAGGAGTCAGCATGAAAGTGGAGTTGAGCCCTGGAGTAGATCATCCATGTTCTTATTTTATGACAGGGCTAGCTTGAGGTGGCGAATGACATACTTATGTTCCTATTTATTAATTTCACATGGTACGCTATTGGAAACTAACAGGTTATTTTCCTGGAAGTCGTGTTGCACAATGTTGCATTCAAGGACAGCAGATGAATTGTTTAGGTTAACCTTAGGTGGGGTATAGGGGCTGTATACCCAGCGTATCTAAGTCTGGAACATGACCCACATCTGGAGCAGATGTTACAGAGAGGGGAAGCCTGGAAAGAGAGCTTGGGGGTGGGGGTCAGTTCCTGACCCAGCCTGAATTTTCCAAGTAGTTTTCCGAAACTACACCTCACCATCGGAGTGGCCTCGATGTGCCTCTGTGAGCAGGTCTGAAGGGTTGAACATAACATCAGAACATGGGGCTGAGGCACATGAGTGGGCCATTCAGCCCATTGACACTACTCCACCAGTAAATAAGGTTGTGGTTCATCTCATTGTGTTCCCAGCTGCACTTTGCTCCCGATGCACTATTATCCTTGATTCACCTGTTTATGGAAAATCATTTTATATTATATCGAAGCCAGCCTCGATATAATGTAAAGATTCCGACATCCCAAACTTCCGGGAAAGAGAATTCCCACTGGAATAAATTCCCACTTGGTGAATTTCTCCAAATTCCTGCTCTGACTGAGGTTAGAGGGTGTCACTGTTTCATTTTTATCCCACTCTTCCACTGCTCTGAACAACTTTAAAATGTAGCTTTAAAATGTATTGCTGGAAAAGCGCAGCAGGTCAGGCAGCATCAAAGGAGCAGGAGAATCGACGTTTTGGGCATGAGCCCTTCTTCAGCAATGAGGAGGGTGTGCCAAGCAGGCTAAGATAAAAGGTAGGGAGAAGGGACTTGGGGAAGGGGCGTTGGGAATACGATAGTTGGAAGGAGATTAAAGTGAAGGTGATAGGCCGGAGAGGGGTGGGGCGGAGAGGTCGGGAAGAAGATTGCAGCTCAAGAAGGCGGTGCTGAGTCTGAGGGACTGAGAAAAGTTGGGGAGAGGGGAAATGAAGAAACTGGAGGAATCTGCATTCATCCCTTGTGGTTGGAAAGTTCCGAGGTGGCGCTCTTCCTCCAGGTGTCGTGTTGCTCCGGTCTTGCGATGGAGGACGCCAAGGACCTGCGTGTATTTGGCGGAGTGCGAGGGGGAGTTAAAGTGTTCAGCAACGGGGCGGTTGGTTTGGTTGGTGCGGGTGTCAAAACGGTGTTCTCTGAAACATTCTGCAAGTAGGCGGCCTGTCTCCCCAATGTACAGGAGGCCACATCGGATGCGGCGGATGCAGTAAATGATGAGTGTGGAGTTGCAGGTGAATTTCTGATGGATATGGAAGGATCCCTTGGGGCCTTGGAGGGAAGTGAGGGGGGAGGTGTGGGCGCATGTTTTGCATTTCTTGCGGTTGCAGGGGAAGGTGCCAGGAGCGGAGGTTGGGTTGGTGGGCCGTGTGGATCTGACGAGGGAGTTGTGGAGGGACTGGTCGTTCTGGAACGATGATAGGGGTGGGGAAGGAAATATATCCTTGGTGGTGGGGTCCGTTTGGAGGTGGCGGAAATGATGAAGGATGATACGATGTATCTGGATGCTGGTGGGGTGGTAGGTGAGGACCAGTGGGGTTCTGTCCTTCTGGCGATTGGAGGGGTGGGGTTCATGGGCGGAGGATTGGGAAGTGGAGGAGATGCGGTGGAGAGCATCGTCAACCATGTCTGAGGGGAAATAGCGGTCTTTGAAGAAGGAGGCCATCTGGGTTGTTCAGTCTTGGAAATGGTCTCCCTGGGAGCAGATGCGGCGGAGACGAAGCAATTAGGAACATGCGATGGCGTTTTTACAGGGGGAAGGGTGGGAGGAGGTTTAATCTAGGTGTAATCTAGGTAGCTGTGGGAGTCGGTCCGTTTATAGTAAATGTCCGTGTTGAGTCGGTCGTCTGAGATAGAAATGGAGAGGTCTAGGAAGGGGAGGGAGGGGTCTGAGACGGTCCAGGTACATTTGAGGTCGGGGTGGAAGGTGTTAGTAAAGTAGATGAACTATTCTCCTAGTAAACTTTAAATGTAACCAGGTTGGTGATGTGGCCAATCATAAAGTTCTCAGACTGCGTCAGGTTCAGTGACAGGAACAAGTCAGGCAGATTTCTTTAGTCAGCCACAAATAACTAATAGAACTGTCGGATGTGCATGGTGGATATCTGGTTAGCACTGCTACCTCCCATCATTAAGGATCTGCTTTCCATATAACCTCAGGCGACGCTATGTGTGGAGTTTGAGCGTTCTCTCTGCAGTTTTCTGTGTGGGTTTCCTCCCAATCCTCCAATTTCCTCCAACAGTCCAAAGATCCGCAGCTTAGAGTGGATTGGTTTTACTAAATTGCCCATCATTCCCAGGGATATGTAAGTTAGGTAGGTTAGTCATGGGAAATGCAGGGTTACTTGGATAGGGTAGGGGGCAGGTCCGGTGGATGCTGTTTGGCGGGTCAGTGTGGAGTTGATGGATGGGATGTCTTACTTCCACACTGTAGAGATTATGTGAAAATGACAAGAAATTTAGACTATACCCAGTGGGTATCTATCTGATCCACTCTCATCTAGGTCTTGTATGTTTCAATAAGATCATCTCTCTTTCCAAGGGTGACCTGTTAAATTCTTCATAATATAAGGTACTCATTCCTGGAATGCGCGAAGTAAAACATCACCGAACTGCTTCTAACGTAATTATATTCTTTCTCAGAGAAGGAGACAAAGAAAAAATAATCTCACACTCAGATCTTGAGTTTTATTTTTTTTTCTCAGTGTTGTGGTTCTTTGTAACTCTCTTCCCCACAGAACATTGGAGGCAGAGATATTGAATAATTTTGAGGAACAGACAGAAGGTTCATAAATAACAACGGTGTCGAGGATTATCAGGGATTGGCAGTAATATGCGGTATGGGGGTAAATGTAGACAGTGGTACCAAATGACATTGCTCCAGAACATCCAGGAATATAATTCAAAACGTAATGGTAATGTCGATAAAATGTTTAGGGGGAAGCCCAGATGGTGGCGATCTGGAAGGTCTGTTTTAATGGGGTCTGCATCAGAGCACAGGCAAAGTGGTTCTCTAACCCACCCCATCCCTGCCAGTTACTTAACATTCAACACTAAAAAGAGCGATAGAATCTTTACTAATCCCGTTTCGTCAAGTGGAAATGACAAAACATGGGAAAGGATCGATCAAGTCACAACATGCAGTGCACCCGTCAGAAGCATCGAGCAGGCCTGAGGCTGTAGCTGCAACCCACTCTGCTCGTTCCATGGACCCAGTTACTCACCAGGCCTTGGTCACTGAGTTCACCAACTTAAGTGAAATGATTGAAGTCATGACTGAACAGAAGTCTAGCTGTGGCTAGAACCGCTCTCAGACGTGCTCCAAAAACATGAGCAGCAACTAGATAGCCTTGGAAACAGAACATACAATGTCAAGTGCCGAACTGCATTGACAGAGACTGCGATCAATTCCTCTCGGGAGAGGATCCTCCCCCTTGAAATACAGGTTCATACCTTAACTGAACAAGATGACCTCCTCGAGAACGGGGACAGGACGAAGAGTGTTCACATCGTCGATCTGCTGGGCCCGACGCCAGGTGGTCAGCTTTGATTTGGCTGCTGTGATTCCTTCACTTCGAAGCTGAAGTTCATTGGGTTATGGCACGGTGGTAAGACTCAGACCAACGCCTTTGCCCTGTCCTTGTACGGTTACATAGTTACAGGGATAAACAAAGACTGATGGAAGCTCAGTGTGGTTTCCGATGGCTTTAATTCACGAGAGCTCCAGGATTATGTTCTTTTATGACTTTTCAATATCGGTGATTCAGGAAAGAAAATCTTTTGATGATATCAAGAGAAGAGTAAGTGAACTCGGGATTCAGTATTCCTTATGCTCTGTATTGCTTTGAATGGGTCAATGAACTCGTCTGATTCTCCAGAGAAAGCGAAAACTTTGTGGATATTTTAAAGAAAGCTGGATGTTGAGATAATCATGTTTCTCCCTTAAAGAAATTTTGTTGGATTTTTCTGGTATTAACCAGTGTTGAATTATAGTCGGGGATGGGTAGAGTGCACACTTTTAACTTCTTCATTAGTATTACTACTTGTTTTCTCTTTCTTTGCTTGTGTCGGAGGTGTGGCTCAAGCTGGAGGGAGTTACAAAAGTAGTTGTGATGACAAACTGCTGACCTAAGGACAGTTGAAGCCTGGTTTTTGTTATGAATTGCCCTGAATGCCATATTGGTCGGGGGGAGAAGATAAAGTTTTGGGATATGTAAGCGCCTCCAGGGGGCGGGGTAAATTTCCATATAACGTGTCATTGGCACTTGGGATTTTGTTTCGTTCGTTGTTTTTTTTTATGTGTTTAGCTTTGGAAAGTTTTGCGAGCTTGTTAGTTGTAGTCGTAATAGTTTGTATCGTTTTAAGGGTCGCTGAGTGTTTTATCATTAATGTTCAGCGATGTGTAATTCGATGTGAAACTCTCTCGAATTCAAATGTTGCTGCAATGTGTTATGGATTATAATGTGGTTAAATAGTGTACCTGAAACATTAAGGGCAGTGATCTGCCAGTCAAGAGGAAAAATGTAATTTCTCGTCTTAAAATCAAAGAGGGTGGTTGTTGCCTATTGCAGGAGATGCACCGTGATGACAAGGAACATTTGATGTTACAGCAGGGCGGCTTTGATCGGGTTTATTTCGCGTCTTTTAATACTACGAGTAGGGGAAAAGTCAGAATGGATTGTAAGAATCTTCCATTTAAATCACTAGATTGCATTAAACACTCATGGAAGGATCATAATCCTCAAAACCTTGAACTATAGGAATTAATACAGTGTTTTGAATTGCCACCCAGTGCACCCGCTGAAAATCCTGGTAGATGCATTTCCCAAATTAAGTTATCTTGCATCGTGGCACATTGTTGTAGAGGATATTTCAACTGTCTTATGCACCCCACTGTGGACAGAATGACCAAAGGTCCCCAATACCCTCGTTATAATGTACGTAATTAGTGGATTTGTGTGCAGAATCAGAGCTGGTGGATGTCTGGAGGCAGTTCGACTTCACAAGAAGAGATTTTATTTTCTTCTTGAACCCGCATAAATAGCACACGAGGGTTGATCTCTTCCCCATCCCTGAAACAATCTTAGGTTCGCTGGCATCCTGCACAATTGGGAATATTACCCCAACATACTTGCCCCAGTAATGGGATAGAAGTCACATAAGATTATGTTGTTTGTAGATGAAGGTCTTATGTTTTTGTCAAATCCCGCAATTTCGGCAGCTCACGTGATGCAATGCATTAATTCGCTCGTCACCTTTTTGGGCTTTAAGATTAATTTTACAAAGTTGGAGGCCATGCCTATGGGAGGCCTTAGGGAAATACCAGATTTTGAGGGTAAATCCTGTTTTTCTTTTAAATGGACGGGGGTGGGTGGGGGGAGGGAGGTTTCTCTATTTCAGTATATTCATTACATCCGTTTTTGATCATTTATTTAACAGGGACTATGTCTATTTGTTTGAAAAATTAAACAAGACCTTCAAAGAAGGGAGGCACCTCCAATATCCTGGCTAGGTCAGATAGCTGTTCTTAAAATGAATGTTCTTCCTCATTTACTGTAACCCGTGTGAAAGCTTCCTTTGATGGTTCCCAGACAGACATTTAGGAACCATAAGCGACTCTCTATCAAGCTAACCAAATTTTAACTGCCCCACATTGTGGGGAGTAGATCTCCCAGATTAAAAGCTATGAATTCAGGTCTTTTTTATCCTATGTTAGTGCCTGGGCCGCTGATGACTCGGCGTCAATAGGATTAGATATTGAACCCTCTCAGACAAAGTGAACCCTTATTGGTCTGCTGGTCTTAGACAAAATGAGAATATTTATGGAGTATTGTAATAACCCAATAATTATCAATACTGTTAAAGCATGAATGACAATGCGTCAGATTGAGGGCAATACAGTCAAAACCATGTTTCTTACACCTATAATTGGTATGCCGGGTTGTCATACTGGGATAATGGATTCCAGGTTTAAACTGTGGGCAGCAAGGGGTGTGTCTTACTTGAGTGATTTAGAATTAGTAGAATCCTTACAGTGTGGATAAAAGCCCTTGGGCCCAGCAAGTCCACTTTGACCCTTTGAAGAGTAGCCCACCCAGACCCATTCCCGTACCATCCTATATTTCCCCTGACTAATGACCCAACCTACTCATCACTGAACACTATGGGTGATTTATCAGTAATCAATTCATCTAATCAACACATCTTTGGACTGTGGGAGGAAACCCACACAGACAGGCCTCGAATATGTTAACTCCACACAGCCAGGCACCCAATGCCGGAACCAAATTCGGAACCCTGGTGCTGTGAGGCAGCAATGCTCACTACTGAGGCACCTCGTGCTTTTTGAGGGAGAAACAATGATGTCATTTGATCAAATAACTCGTATGTATGGACTGGCTAGTAGAGACCTCTTCTCTTTCTTTTCCAGATCAGAGATTTGATTTTAAAAAACACACTTTTAACAGACTCTTACAGATCCAATAGAGAGAAGAGGGTGCTTATTGCTTAGAATACACTCTCCCACAGTACCCTTTATCATTAGTTGGAGAGTGTCCCCTCAGACGAAACTGTGCAGCTTTGTGATGTCTGCGAGAGAGAGTTGGGGGTTCAGAACACTTCAGATGCACAAGTGAAAAAATATCCTTAGTTTCTGTGCTAGGAAAAGCATTCTGTTGTGTTGGATGTCTGAATCACCACCCCCCCAAAACCCCCAAACTCCTCTCCCACCCCCCCGCCCGGGTCTGTTGGGTCGTCGTCAGCTCTTCATGGAGAATATCCATTTGGCCTTTCTCACCAGCATGGTGCACCAAAAACAGAGATTTATATAAGACCATGGCAGACCTTTTTGAATTACCTTGATACAGGCTTATCTGCCACTCTCGGAAGGGCTTTTATACAGCCATGACGATATTATCTAATGAATCTTATATCCAAAGAGGAGGAATAATGAACATAAAAAGGGATATCAGCTAATGCTCTTGAAGAACGAGAGCTATCATTTTGTTGCACTGAGCAGTATTATTTATTCATTATTTACTGTTAATTTTTGTTTTCCTTCTGTCTGTTTATTTTTTTTAACTTGTTTTGTATGTACATGCACATGGGTGCAATTTAGATCAGTTACTGGAGTTGTGTTGTTATTGGTTTATTATAAAATTAAAATTCTCTTTTTCAATAAAGATATTTTTAAAAGTATTAAAATGCTAACATTGATAGAATAGAGTACCAAAGAACTCTCATTACACAGTCCACTCATGGTGGTTTATCTTGAGGGTCACCACATCTCGGGTGATGGGGTGAGGTTGAGAGAGCGTCCCCTTCTTGGTAACCTCTGTCAGTGTGAGGAACTGAACCTGCGCTCTACATCACAAACATGCCGTCCAGCCAACTGAGTGGGAGACCGTGTAACTGTTACACACAGAAACAGTCACAGACAAAGGGCAAGAGAAGCACTCATAACAAGGAAAGTGGTACAGTTCAGATAACGGATATAACATTTATGGAGTATTGTCATAACTCAATAATTATCAAGACTGTTAAAGCATGAATGACAATTCGTCACATTGAGGGCAATACAGTCAAAATCATGTTTCTTACCCCTATAATTAGCATCTTGTGATAATGGATTCCAGGTTTAAACTGTAGGCAGCAAGGGGTGTGTCTTACTTGAGTGATTTATAATTAGTAGAATCCTTACAGTGTGGATAAAAGCCCTTGGGCCCAGCAAGGGTAAAAACATTCTCTGCTCGAAATTGTATTTTATAACAAGACGTGTTTAGAAGTTGTTTTTGGTTTAATATCATTATGGTGAGTCAACTGAAATAACCAGAATTACACAGTGTGATTGGATATCTATAACCATAAAATAAAAGTATATTTTTGTTTGGTCTGTGTAAAGCATGCTGACTGTTGCATGAAAGTATACAGTTGATGGAATATACTGTTAGGAGAGCGCGTTCCATCAGAAATGCCCTCAAGCAGGCGCTTGAAGATAATTGGGGTAAAAGTGCCTGAGTGCCGTCTGGACAGTGACAGGAACGCAGAGGGTTGAATGACTGAAAGCTCCTGTATCTGAGAAAAGCACCAGATCAGCTGGGAACTTATTAAATGCTAGAGCACACTTGAAGGGCTGAATGGCCTCAACATGGTTTGAAATATGTGTGATTTGGAAAACGTGCATCTCTACTCCTTCCTCTTTTGTGGTTACACACTGGGGCACTGCTAATTTTACTGAAACTGGGCATTATTTGGAACACTATCTGGAACATTCCATATTCGGTGTTCTCCAGAATGTTCTCTAACTGTGTGAGGGGTATTACAAAGGCGAGAGAGAGAGAGAGCGAAGCTGTTGCATGTGGCAGTGAGAGTGGTGGAGCATGCGCCTTGGTCGTGCTATAACAGATATACAATGAGTGTGAGGGAGTAGAGAGACCAATTACCCTGACAGAGCGGGGAAGGTTATTGATGCTTGTCCTGTTTTGCTGGATATTTCTTCAGGCCGCAGATGCTGCATTGAATTTGGTGGTGAGCACAGACCATGCTCGGTGGGTCTGGTAGTATGGCCCCCTCTGGGAAGGCAATGGCCCCTCTCTGCACTAGCCCATCCACTATGCACACCATGCACCGTCAACAAACTATCTGCCATGATCGGGGTAAACTGTACAGGGCAGCTCCAAACTGAGAAAACTTAGCCGTGTGCCCCTTGGCCTTTTAAAGATGGCACCAGTGACAGGGAACACGGAATATCTAGGGAAATCCTGGGGACTGTGAGTACCTCCAATCATGATGGGTGGGAGAATCGGGCTGGCATTCGATGAGAGGTGGGTGGGGTGGGGGTGGTATTTAATGAGGTGAGTTCGATAGGACAGCACCAGGAAACTAGCTCAGCTTCGTACAGACAATCCCTCTGTCACACTCAATGAAAATGACACTGAGACAAATTACTGCTTTATACAGTTCAATGAGCCGAACACTCTGCTGTCCTCACTCCCAGTTACAAAGTTGCAGAATAAATGCTCATTCAAAACTCCCCATCGCCTGAACTCACAGCATTATTCCATTCACTCATAATTCTTCATAATACTGACCCGTGTTGCATGATACTATCGAAATGTCTTCATATCAGCATTCTAAAACCTGTGAACATATCTTTCCATGACATTTTTTCTCAGTCTGTCCCTCTCTGTCTCTATCCTGAAACACACATGTTTACAGTCATATGATTCTACTGCATGGAAACAGGTCCTTCGGCCCAACTGGTAGATGCCGACCAAAATGTGCATCCACACTCACCCCAATTCCCTGCCCTTGCTTCTTTCCTATCCATGTATTTATCCAAATACCTTTTTAATGTTGTTATTGTACCCACCTCAACCACTTCCACTGGCAGCTCAGTCCAAAGGCAAAACACAGTCTGTGTAAAAACGTTGACCCTCAGGTTCCTTTTTATTTTTGTCCCCTCCAAACATTAACAGATGTCCTCTAGTCCTTGGCTTCCCAACCTTGCAAAAAAAATTGAAATATTCACCCTATGCATGGTTCTCATGATTTGATAAGAGGTACACTTCAATATAATCCCCCTCAGTTTTATACGCTGTTAGGAAATATGTTCTAACCTGCCCAACTTCTCCCTATAACGCAGACACTTTAGCCCAGGAAACATCTTTGTAAATTTCTTGTACATTCTTTCTCGTTCAATAATATCCTTTCTAGGGCAAGGTGAACAAACCTGAACACAATACTCCAACTGCAGCCTTACCAACATCCTGTACAACGGCAACAGAACGTCCCAACTTCTATACTCAATGCCCTGATGTAGGCCAGTGTGCCAACAACCTTCTTCACTGTCCTGTATATCTGCGACTCAAATTCAGACAACCATGCACCTGATATCCAACATCCTTTTGTTCCACTACACTCCTCAAGGCCCTCTCATTCACCATTAAACTCCCACCTGAATTTGACTTTCCAAAATGAAACATGTAGCATTTATCTATATTAAACTCCATTTGCTTTTTCTCAGCCCACTTCCCCAGCTGATCAAGGTAGTGCTGCAATTTCTGATAATGTTGCTCACTGTAAACAATACCACTATAACATCACTAACCCCCTCTTACTTCCTTGTACCATTCAATATTTTAGTGCCATCTGCAAACTTACTAACCTGCATTGTGCACTCTCGTCTAAATCATTGATCTAGATAACACACAGCAATGGGGACAGTACGGACCCCTGAGGCACTCCACTAGTCACAGGCCTCCAGTCCAACAAGCATACCTCCACCATAGCTTTTTGCTTTATAATGTCAAACCAATTGCGTAACCAAATTGCCAGCTTACCTTAGAGTCTGTGCGATCTAACCTTCTAGAGCGGCCTTTCATGTGGAATCTTACGAAAGGCCTTACTGAAATCCATATAGATTATGTTGACCGCCCTGCCCTCGACAAATTTCCTGGTCACTTCCTTAAAAAACCCTAATAAAATTTGTAAGGCATGATCTGCCACGCACAAAGCTATGCTGACTGCTTCAAGTCAAACTCTGTCTTTCCAAATGCATGCATATCTTGTATCTCAGAACCTTCTCAGGTAGTTTACCACAAACAGATGTGAAGCTTACTGGTCTGTATTTCCCAGGCATTTATTTGCAGCCCTTCTTGAAGAAGGGCACTATATATTTGTTACCGCCCAGTCTTCCAGGACCTTGGCCCCTGTCTTCTCTCACCTCTTGCAGTCCTCTTGGATATATCTGGTCAGGACCAAGAGATTTTCCTGACTTTGTGCATTCTAATATGTCCAGCAGCACCTCTACTGTGATTTCGACAGTACCAAGATATGACAATTAACCTCCCAAAGGTCACAAGTCTTCATGTCTTTCTTCATGGTAAACACAGAGGGGAAATTGAGGACCTCAACCTCTCTTGTAGTTTTACACATGCGTGCCTATTTTGGTTTTTAAGGCGTCCTATTCTCTCTCCAGTTGTTCTTTTTCTTTAGTATAGTGAACTTGGGTTCACCCTAATCGTCTCAGCCAAGGCTATCTCATACTCCCTTTTCGCCTTCCTGATTTCCTTCTTCAGTAAACTCCTGTATCCCCTGTATACCTCCAGGGATTCCCTTAATTCCAGCTGCCTGTACCTGAACCACGCCTCCTTTTTGCTGGCTAGAGCCTTAATATCTCTTGTCATCCAGGGTTTTCTCTTCCAGCCTCACTTTCCCTTCACCCTCACAGGAACATGTAAACCTTGAACTCGAGCTATCTCACTTTTACAGCCCTCCCTCGTGACTAATATCCTTTTACCTGAAAACAAACTACTCCAATTAACCCCTGCAATCCTCTGTCTAATTCCAACAAAATATGCCTTGGCCCAATTCAGAACTTGAATCTGTGGACCAATTTGGTCTCTCCCATAACTATTTTAAAATTACTACAACGCCAGTTACTTTTCCCAAAATACTCCCCCACTTTACCACCGTCACCTATCCATCCCTATTTCACAACAGTTTGTCCCTTCCCGTGTCGGACCCTTTATTTACTGCTTGGGAAACTTTCTTGAACAAACTTAAGAAATTACGTTCCATCGAAGTTCTTAACCATCTGGATGTCCCAGTCTATGTTAGGAAAATTTAAATCACCTATTATGACAATCCTAATGCAACTGCTACCCTCACCAGTTTCCCTGCATATTTGTTCCTCTAATTCCCATTGATGATTTGGAGGCTTATCGTGCAACCACTCCAACATCACGAACCTCCTCTTACTTCCTTGTACCATTCACAGAACCTCATCGGATAATACCTCAGTTATTTCATCTTTAAATACTTGTAGGATACCCGCCTTAATCAGAACTATTGGTGTTTCAACTGTTTTCATTTACATCTCTCCCTTGCAATGATTTTCACATCTGCATCAAAACTTGTCAAGGTACAGTGGAGATATGCTGCTGTAACTGGATGGGAGCTGCACATCCTGTCACTTCCAGCAAGTTTCCCCACACTGGGCAGTGATCTAACACAGTGTTACCGAAAACTGGAACAACCTGTGTTTATATATGAATAAACCAGTGAGGTCTGCACTTCTCCCCACGCTGGACATTTATCCCAGGAATAAAGATTAAGTATTGGTGTGGGCTGCACAGAGTTCCATTCTGGATATTGTTGGGTTGCATTCAGCAGTACACGAGCCATATCTACACAGTGCTCCATCCCGAATGCATTATGGATGGGCTGTTTATGTGAGTTTGATTGCGAATGTGAGAGAACTAAACATCTGGCAATACCTTTATTTTGTGTTTTCATTCTTGTGATTGGATCCTTCAAATCCTGACTCATCCTTAGACCCGACCCTCTGGATGAGTCATGGTGACTGTTGTTGCAGCATCTGGGTCTGTAACATGACCAACAAATGGAGCAGAGGCTGAAGAGAGGGCAGTCTCCGTAAAATGGAATGAGGAAATCACAATCAGATCAGCCGTGGTCTTAGTGAATGGTGGGGCAGGATTGAATGGACCACTAATCCAACTTGTTCATGTATTTATGTTTGTTCCAAGCAAACTCCTCTTCTCTCCCAATGTCCCATACTGGTGGGAAGTGAGTCAGCTCCTCCTGTTCCTTTGTAACAGGATCCTGGGGCCTCACTAGCCTACAGATTTCCCTGTGGCCCAGTTTCGAGCAGTTGAGTGACGACCTCCTGTTCCTTTCCCTGTTCCCGTGTCCCAGTCTCAAGCAGTTGAATGACTCCCTCCTGTTCCTGTGTCCCAGTTTCGAGCAGTTGAGTGACTCCCTCCTGTTCCTGTGTCCCAGTCTCGAGCAGTTGAATGACACCCTTCTGTTCCTGTGTCCCAGTCTCAAGCAGTTGAGTGACTCCCTCTTGTTCCTGTGTCCCAGTCTCAAGCAGTTGAAAGACTCCCTCTTGTTCCTGTGTCCCAGTCTCAAGCAGTTGAATGACCGCCTCCTGTTCCTGTGTTCCAGCCTCAAGCAGTTGAATGACTCCCTCCTGTTCCCATGTCCCAGTCTCAAGCAGTTGAATGACACGCTCCTGTTCCTGTGTCCCAGTCTCAAGCAGTTGAGTGACTCCCTCCTGTTCCTGTGTCCCAGTCTCAAGCAGTTGAATGACACCCTCCTGTTCCTGTGTCCCAGTCTCAAGCAGTTGAATGACTCCCTCCTGTTCCCATGTCCCAGTCCCAAGCAGTTGAATGACACCCTCCTGTTCCTGTGTCCCAGTCTCGAGCAGTTGAGTGACTCCCTTCTGTTCCTGTGTCCCAGCCTCGAGCAGTTGAATGACTCCCTCATGTTCCTGTGTCCCAGTCTCAAGCAGTTGAGTGACTCCCTCCTGTTCCTGTGTCCCAGTCTCAAGCAGTTGAATGACACCCTTCTGTTCCTGTGTCCCAGTCTCAAGCAGTTGAGTGACTCCCTCCTGTTCCTGTGTCCCAGTCTCAAGCAGTTAATGCCCGCCTCCTGTTCCTGTGTCCCAGTCTCAAGCAGTTGAATGACACCCTCCTGTTCCTGTGTCCCAGTCTCGAGCAGTTGAGTGACTCCCTCCTGTTCCCATGTCCCAGTCTCAAGCAGTTGACTGACTCCCTCCTGTTCCTATGTCCCAGCCTCGAGCAGTTGAATGACTCCCTCCTGTTCCTGTGTCCCAGTCTCGAGCAGTTGAGTGACTCCCTTCTGTTCCTGTGTCCCAGCCTCGAGCAGTTGAATGACTCCCTCCTGTTCCTGTGTCCCAGTCTCAAGCAGTTGAGTGACTCCCTCCTGTTCCTGTGTCCCAGTCTCAAGCAGTTGAATGACACCCTTCTGTTCCTGTGTCCCAGTCTCGAGCAGTTGAATGACTCCCTCCTGTCCCTGTGTCCCAGTCTCAAGCAGTTGAGTGACTCCCTCCTGTTCCTGTGTTCCAGCCTCGAGCAGTTGAATGACACCCTCCTGTTCCTGTGTCCCAGTCTCGAGCAGTTGAGTGACTCCCTCCTGTTCCTGTGTCCCAGTCTCAAGCAGTTGAATGCCCGCCTCCTGTCCCTGTGCCCCAGTCTCGAGAAGTTGAATGACTCCCTCCTGTTCCTGTGTCCCAGTCTCAAGCAGTTGAGTGACTCCCTCCTGTTCCTGTGTCCCAGTCTCGAGCAGTTGAGTGACTCCCTCCTGTTCCTGTGTCCCAGTCTTGAGCAGTTGAATGACACCCTTCTGTTCCTGTGTCCCACTCTCAAGCAGTTGAGTGACTCCCTCCTGTTCCTGTGTCCCAGTCTCAAGCAGTTGAATGCCCGCCTCCTGTTCCTGTGTCCGAGTCTCAAGCAGTTGAATGACACCCTCCTGTTCCTGTGTCCCAGTCTCAAGCAGTTGAATGACACCCTCCTGTTCCTGTGTCCCAGTCTCGAGCAGTTGAGTGACTCCCTCCTGTTCCCATGTCCCAGTCTCAAGCAGTTGAGTGACTCCCTCCTGTTCCTGTGTCCCAGTCTCAAGCAGTTGAATGACACCCTTCTGTTCCTGTGTCCCAGTCTCAAGCAGTTGAGTGACTCCCTCCTGTTCCTGTGTCCCAGTCTCAAGCAGTTAATGCCCGCCTCCTGTTCCTGTGTCCCAGTCTCAAGCAGTTGAATGACACCCTCCTGTTCCTGTGTCCCAGTCTCGAGCAGTTGAGTGACTCCCTCCTGTTCCCATGTCCCAGTCTCAAGCAGTTGACTGACTCCCTCCTGTTCCCATGTCCCAATCTCAAGCAGTTGACTGACTCCCTCCTGTTCCTATGTCCCAGCCTCGAGCAGTTGAATGACTCCCTCCTGTTCCCATGTCCCAGTCTCAAGCAGTTGAGTGACTCCCTCCTGTTCCTGTGTCCCAGTCTCAAGCAGTTGAATGACAGCCTCCTGTTCCTGTGTCCCAGTCTCAAGCAGTTGAATGACTCCCTCCTGTTCCCATGTCCCAGTCCCAAGCAGTTGAATGACACCCTCCTGTTCCTGTGTCCCAGTCTCGAGCAGTTGAGTGACTCCCTTCTGTTCCTGTGTCCCAGCCTCGAGCAGTTGAATGACTCCCTCCTGTTCCTGTGTCCCAGTCTCAAGCAGTTGAGTGACTCCCTCCTGTTCCTGTGTCCCAGTCTCAAGCAGTTGAATGACACCCTTCTGTTCCTGTGTCCCAGTCTCGAGCAGTTGAGTGACTCCCTCCTGTTCCCATGTCCCAGTCTCAAGCAGTTGACTGACTCCCTCCTGTTACTATGTCCCAGCCTCGAGCAGTTGAATGACTCCCTCCTGTTCCTGTGTCCCAGTCTCAAGCAGTTGAGTGACTCCCTCCTGTTCCTGTGTCCCAGTCTCAAGCAGTTGAATGACAGCCTCCTGTTCCTGTGTCCCAGTCTCAAGCAGTTGAATGACTCCCTCCTGTTCCCATGTCCCAGTCCCAAGCAGTTGAATGACACCCTCCTGTTCCTGTGTCCCAGTCTCGAGCAGTTGAGTGACTCCCTTCTGTTCCTGTGTCCCAGCCTCGAGCAGTTGAATGACTCCCTCCTGTTCCTGTGTCCCAGTCTCAAGCAGTTGAGTGACTCCCTCCTGTTCCTGTGTCCCAGTCTCAAGCAGTTGAATGACACCCTTCTGTTCCTGTGTCCCAGTCTCGAGCAGTTGAATGACTCCCTCCTGTCCCTGTGTCCCAGTCTCAAGCAGTTGAGTGACTCCCTCCTGTTCCTGTGTTCCAGCCTCGAGCAGTTGAATGACACCCTCCTGTTCCTGTGTCCCAGTCTCGAGCAGTTGAGTGACTCCCTCCTGTTCCTGTGTCCCAGTCTCACGCAGTTGAATGCCCGCCTCCTGTCCCTGTGCCCCAGTCTCGAGAAGTTGAATGACTCCCTCCTGTTCCTGTGTCCCAGTCTCAAGCAGTTGAGTGACTCCCTCCTGTTCCTGTGTCCCAGTCTCGAGCAGTTGAGTGACTCCCTCCTGTTCCCATGTCCCAGTCTCAAGCAGTTGAGTGACTCCCTCCTGTTCCTGTGTCCCAGTCTTGAGCAGTTGAATGACACCCTTCTGTTCCTGTGTCCCACTCTCAAGCAGTTGAGTGACTCCCTCCTGTTCCTGTGTCCCAGTCTCAAGCAGTTGAATGCCCGCCTCCTGTTCCTGTGTCCGAGTCTCAAGCAGTTGAATGACACCCTCCTGTTCCTGTGTCCCAGTCTCAAGCAGTTGAATGACACCCTCCTGTTCCTGTGTCCCAGTCTCGAGCAGTTGAGTGACTCCCTCCTGTTCCCATGTCCCAGTCTCAAGCAGTTGAGTGACTCCCTCCTGTTCCTGTGTCCCAGTCTCAAGCAGTTGAATGACACCCTTCTGTTCCTGTGTCCCAGTCTCAAGCAGTTGAGTGACTCCCTCCTGTTCCTGTGTCCCAGTCTCAAGCAGTTAATGCCCGCCTCCTGTTCCTGTGTCCCAGTCTCAAGCAGTTGAATGACACCCTCCTGTTCCTGTGTCCCAGTCTCGAGCAGTTGAGTGACTCCCTCCTGTTCCCATGTCCCAGTCTCAAGCAGTTGACTGACTCCCTCCTGTTCCTATGTCCCAGCCTCGAGCAGTTGAATGACTCCCTCCTGTTCCCATGTCCCAGTCTCAAGCAGTTGAGTGACTCCCTCCTGTTCCCATGTCCCAGTCTCAAGCAGTTGAATGCCCGCCTCCTGTTCCTGTGTCCCAGTCTCGAGCAGTTGACTGACTCCCTCCTGTTCCTATGTCCCAGCCTCGAGCAGTTGAATGACACCCTCCTGTTCCTGTGTCCCAGTCTCGAGCATTTGAGTGACTCCCTCCTGTTCCCGTGTCCCAGCCTCGAGCAGTTGAATGACTCCCAGCTGTTCCTGTGTCCCATTCTCAAGCAGTTGAATGACTGCTTCCTGATCCCAAGTCTGTGAAAATGGATGTCCTCCTCCTGTTCCTGTGTAACAGGCTCCAATAGCTCTGTGCTCACCTCCTGCTCCTGTGGAATGGAACTGAGGGACTGAATGGCCTCTTCACATTCATTACAGCTTCTGTTGACTAAAAGCAATTCTCCTGATTCTGTAAATCACCATCAAAATCTGAATGATGTATTTTTGTATTTTGCTCTCAGTAATTGAGCAAACAATCTGACTGACAGAATTCAGAAGCTGAGTAGCCTCCTCCTGTTCCTGTGTTATACACTCAAAAGGCAATAGAGTCTCAGAGATGTACAGTACAGAAAACGATCCTTCAGTCCAGTCGTCTATGCCAAACCAAATATCCTAAATAAATCTCGTTCCCCTTGCCAGCACTTGGCCCATCTCCCTCTAAATACTTCCCATTCATGTATCCATCCAAATGCCTTTTAAATGGTGTAACTGTACCTGCCTCCACCACCTCTTTTGTCTGTTCAATCCATACACACAGCGGTCTCTGTGTGAAAATGTTGTCCCTCATGTCCCTTTTTAAAATATTTCTCCTCTCACCTTAAACCTTTGTATTCTAATTTTGGACTCGCCTATCCTGGGAAAAGACGTTGACTGTTTACCTTATCTATTCCACTCATGATTTTATAAACCCCTTTAAGATCACCCCTCAGCCTCAACACTTGAAAATAGCCCCAGCCTATTCAAACTCTCCCTGTAGCTGTAACCCTCCAACACCTGCAACAATATTTTAAATCTCTTCTGTACCCTTTCAAGTTTGACAACATCTTTCCGACAGCAGGGAAACTGGAATTAAAGGCAATATTACAAAAGTGATCAAACCAATGTCCTGTACAGATGCAACGCCTCGTGAAAATGTTTAGACACAAAGCACGGACCAATAAAGGGAAGATCACCAAGTGCCTTCTTCACTGCGCTGTCTACCTCTGACGGCAATTCCAAGGAACAGAGAACCTGCCCCAGAAGGTGACACAGTAGCTCAGTGACTCGCATTGCTGCTTCAGAGCGCAGCGATCTGGGTTTAACTCCATCCTTGAATGACTGCCTGTGTGGAGTTTGCACATTCTCCCCGTGTCTGTATGAGTTTCCTCCGGATGTTATGTTTTCCTCCGACAGTATAAAGATATATAGATAACGGTAGATCGGCCATGCTAAATTGAGTAAAGTACCCAGGGATGTGCAGGCGAGGTGGATTAGTTATGGAAAATGCAGGCTCAGAGGGATAGGGTAGGGGTTTGTCTAGTGGGATACTGTTTAGAGGGTCGGTGTGGCCTCGATGGGCCGAAAAGCCTGCTTCCTCACTGTAGGGATTCGATAACTTCTATGGAATTCTCCTTGATTGGCAGCTTTCGACAGGACCCTACCTACATGTCTTGCCTTGATATGTCTTGCCAAAATGCTACACCTCACATTTAACTAAAATAAACTCTATCTGCCACTCCTCGGTTCACCTAAACAAAGTCCCATTATAGTCTGAGAGATCATTCATCACTGTCGACGACACCACCAAATCTGGTATTATCTACAAGCTTACTGACCATACTTCATATACTCAAATGTAAATGATTTGTATCAGTGACAAAAGGCAGTGGACCCACTATTGATCTTTGCGGCACGCCACTGGTCACAGGTCTCCAAGTTTAATGAACAAATGTCACTGTCACGCCCTGTCTCCAATATTCAAGAAAAGTTTGGACCTAAATGGCGAGTTCTCCCTGGATCCCAGCCAGTCTAACCTTGCTAACCAGTCTACCATGTAGACCATTTTGGTTTTCTTACTGAATTTCATAAAGACAACATCCACTCTCCTGCCTTCATCAATCATCTTCATCACATCCTCAAAAAATTCCACCGAGTCAGTGAGACGTGATCTCCAATGTACAAAGCCCTCTTCAGTCCTTGTCTTTCCAAATACATATCGATCTTTTTCCTCGAAATCCCCTCCAACAATTTAGTCACCATTGACGTCATGTTCACCAATCTCGAGTTACCTGTTTTTTTCTTTACTTTCTTAAATAATTGCACTATGTTAGCAGCCCTCCAGTCTTTTGACACCTTACCTGTGAAAATCAATGTTACAAATATATCAGCAAAATGCATAAGCAATCTATTTCCTAGCTTCCCGCAAACATCTGGGATACAACTGATCAGGTCCCAGGGGTTAGTTCACCTTTATGTGTTTTAAAATGTCCAACACCTCCTTGTAATATAGACACTTTTCAAGGTATCATTGCATATTTCTTCATTCTCTCGCTCTTGTAACCTCCTCCACATTAAATACTGAGGAGAAATACTTGTTTAGTATCCCTCAAATTTGTTGTGGTTCCATAAATAGGTAGCCTTACTGATCTTTAAGGGGCCCTATTGTCTCCCTAGTTAATCTTTTGCCATTGAAGGATTTGTAGAATTTGTTCAATGCCTCATTAACCCAATTTCTAAAACAATCTCTTGTCCACATTTTCCTGGCCCGATTTCCCGATTGATGATACACTTGCTGCCCTTATACACCTCTCGGGATTCACTTGATCTCAGCTCTGTTTACCTGACATATGCCTCCTTCCTTACCTTGACCATAACATCAATATATCTAGCCATCCAGCACTCCCTGCACCCACCAGCCTTGCCCCTCTCACTAATAGGAACACGTTTGCTCTGGACTCTCTGAAACCAAGTTTTGATGGTCTTGCATTTACCAACCATCCCTTTACCTGTGAATAGGGTATTCCAATCAGCCTTTCACAGGGCTCACCTAACACTTTCAAAATTGGCCTTGTTCAAAGTTAGAACTTTAATGTTGACATCAGGTATTTCCGATTCCATAATTAATTTAAAACTAATATTTATGCATAACAAACTTGAAAGTTAAATAAACACATCCTGTGCCTCAATAACGGGCTCGAGAGACTGAATAGGCTCATCCTGTCCCTCTGTATTACAATGGAAATGCTGTCCCTCTGTAATAGACCCAAGAGGCTTAACGGCCCCCTCCAGTTCTTCTAAACACACTCGAGAGGCTGCATGGCCTCCTCCTGTCCCTGTGTAACAGATCCGAGACACAGCAACCTGTGGATTACGAGCAGCCGGTAAACTGTATCTAATGGAGACCCATTCCTTTTCAGTTACAGAAACACAAACAACACAATGTACTCCAGGTGCCCTCTCAGTGACACCTCATACAGCTGCGGTGACAAATCTCTTTGTTTTGAATGATTCTGTTGGCAAAATGTGCCAATATTCCAACTTTCTACCTTTTCAACTAGCAACAGGTTAATATGGGCTGAATGGCCTTCTCCTATCCCTCTGTAAGGGGCCCATAGGGACAGAATTGCTTTGGTCTGTTACTGAGCAGCAGTCTCAATGGTCTGACTCAAGGTTATGAAAGGATTTGAAAACAGGGCATTGAAACCAGGAGTAGCCTCACACTGGTCAATAAGTACCGTACTTTGTTTCAGGTATCTAGAAACTTGCCCACCCGACGTTTGTTTTTTTACGCAGCAGATCTATCATTTTGTAACTGCCTATTTTCATAAGCAGAGTGGAACATATATAGGCCGCTGCAGTGTTCTGTTAATACTCTTATATACAAGGGAAAAAAGATTAAAAATATTGAAAGATTTATGGTCCATCCCTCAACAACCCTTATCCATTCCGTCCAAAACCAGTAAATGAAAAGTGATGTTTTGAATTGGTTAACTGAGCCTATTTGTTCAGTGACTGTGATTAATGCCAATCTCCATGGATTCTAATTATCCCAGTGGAGGGTTTCAATCTTTTAATGATAAATGGGCTCCGTTCAATGTGTCAACCCATAACATGAGCAGAGCATCACCGACAGCACTGACAGGGATCAGCAGATCCAGAGAGAAGGGGAGGAGAAATCAGAATCTGAGAACATGAGACTGGAATGTTCCAACAATCGATCAGAATCTGAGAACATTAGACTGAAATATTCCAACAATGAATCAGAATCTGAGAACATTAGACTGAAATATTCCAACAATGGATCAGAATCTGAGGACATTAGACAAGAATATTCCAACAATATACAGGAGCTTATCTGATTATGTTTGGTATCTTTCTGAATTTGATTGGTTGCCATTATCATCGCAGATCTATTTCGCTCTTCTCATTATTCAATACTTTTATTATCCCTTCCTGGCTATCGTTGGTGTTCCTGGTGAGTGTCACTATCCAGGTTTTGTTTTCTATACACCAGTTATGAGTGTATTATTGTTATTTCATATTGTCTACACTTCCTGCCACTGTTACTGTTCCTGTTGAATCTCACAATCCAGACATTCACTCTACAGACCACTACTAACTGCATCAATGAAGGTGTTCAATTACTGTCTCGCTCTCTGCTCTGGCAGTGTAACTCACGGGTCTCTATGTTGAACTATTCAGTTTCAGGGGAGAACCACAATGCATTGTCTCATTGCCTTTGCTGTTAAGTGCATGGAGGACACTTTCTACTCTTCTGGTTACAAACTCCACTTCCTTCCACTGTTTCCATCCCATTCCTGGCCAATATCTGCAGCTGAAACAGTCAGGTCACAACTGTGGGAGATCCCTTTGACTATGAGCTGATTCTTGACACCATATCCTGAACATGTCTAACTTGAAATACTCACCACTCCAGAATATATCTCACTGGTTTATTCCATCTGTTGTTTGAACCTTGAGCTATGAAATACAATCTTAATGAAGCCAATAATCTGCTGCTGACACTCCCGGCTTCAAACCTGCCGAAGCAAATCTGATTCAACCTCACACCAAACTCCCATCCATCTGTCATTCATGTGCACGCGGATGTATATTGCTATTGTGTCTGGCAATGCCTTTATTTTAACATTCTCAAACACCTTAGCTCATCTGTCCATGCAACTTCTCTCGTTCTCTCTACTGATTAACAAAAAGCTTGCCTGTTGTTCGTATTTAAAATAATTTCCTCCATGTGCGTTCCTTCTCAAACAATGAGTTTTGCATTCAACCACGCCAATCGCGCGCGCACACACACACACTCTCTCAGTCTCTGATGAACATATGCACACACACATACACACGCGTGCGCGCGCGCAGAGAGAGCAAACCTTCCCACTGTAAGCAGTAAATCTGTTGTGAGTATAGTTAGCATATGATAGTAGAGTTTGCAATACTCTCTATGCTGTGCTGATAGTGCAGTTTACTGAGCAACACACTAGCATGGTCTGCACAGCTCTCCATGCTGGGCTGTCATCTTGTCCCAGTTTATGTTGTTTGTGGTGTTCTGTGAAGCACATTGAGAACTTGATGTAACAAACCATTTCAGCTGATCTGACAATGTCTTTATTCAATGTTCTCATTCTTGTAATTTTACTCACGAAGATCTCACTTCGCCAGTTAGTCCCACTGCCCTGACGTTTTCCACATATTTCCACAACATCTTTTCAGTTAATTAACTGTCTGTTTCTGTCTTTAATGTGAATCTCTTGTCCCTTTCTTTCTTTCCCTGGTCTTGGGTTTTGTCTCCCTAGTGTATCGAGTGCTGGCATTGTGTAGCTCAGAAATAATGAAATGGGGTGTGTCAAGCTGTTGTTCACTTCCTGGTATGTCCCATGTGATGGTCCATGGACAAGCGTGTTTCTGAAGTTATGAGAAACATCCTTGTAACTTGGTCTGTACCTGTGGCTGTCGCTCTCAGGTGACCATGCGATCAGTAACAAAAGGAAGCCCACTGAGTGAAGGACCACGCATATAAATTGCCTGACAATGCTGTCACTTTTTTAATAAAAGGTTATGTTCTCCCTTTTATTTAGTAAGAGACCTTAAAAGCAAAACTTCCGACTGAAAACGGCTCAAGTAAATAACTTATGGGGCTTTTAGGGTTTTTAAATAAATAGCAGAAACAATGGCCAGCTGGCACAGACCAGGATTTCTAGTTTTTTATATATATTGTAGCTGTAACAATCACCAGGTCCCAGAAGGGTTGTAAGTTTCAGTAAATTATCCACAGCTGCTATTCTCTCTGGAACCTCACTTGATGGTGTTTCCTCCTGGATTGGAGAACTGTATGCAAGAATGCATGTCTGAATGTTCTTTTTTGCCAAGGGGTGTGTTTATGGGATGTTGATATATTGGAACAGTTCATTAGTAGAAGGTACTGTATCCATTACTCGGTTAAGATTGCCAATAGAAAAATTATTCTAAATTCATCTTCATTTCTAATTGGATTTTCATTAGAGTGTTTAAATATATTGTATTTTGCTTAATGGTGAGTGGTTTGAATAGTTTGACATCTGGAACACCCAACTCACGTCTACCTTTAAAATAAGGAAAGGTTGGCATCCAACCTACCTTCTTAAAATAGTTTGAGGCAGCCTGGTTCGACTATAGCAAACTGGGGACACTTGTCCGGTTCTAAATCGATAATACAAAATTGGGTTTAGAATTTGCAAACAGGCCATTCTCCCCAACAAGTCCACACCGATCCTCTGAGGAGTAACCTACACAGACCCATTCCTCTACCCTATTATTACACATTTACCCGACGAAGGCAACAAACTCACACATCCCTGAAAACTATGAACAATTTATCATGGCCAATACACCTGACATGCACATCTTTGGATTATGGGAGGAAACCAAATCATCCAGAATAAGCTCATGCAGACATTGGAGAGTATGCACCAGGAGGCAATTGGGTTCAAAGGTCGTGTATGGTAGTTGATAGTGTATTTTTTCTGGATGTTGAATTCGGTTGTTTTCAACAGTATTGTGTGTAAAACGATTCAGTCCTTAAGAGTTCTCTGGGTGTGGAAAAGTGAAGTTGGCGGTTTTACAAAAGGTAATGATGGTAAAGCTTTAGGAATTGACAGACAACCTGGAGTTAGGGTTGCGATTGTCTGTGAGAAAATGAGAGATAATTGCAGCTATATATCGGCAATTACGTTTAGTAGAACCGCCATCAGACTCTTTGGAAATGGCCGGAATTGAATTTGAAATGATGGCCTTTGAACCTGAGAAGGAATTGAAAGAGTTTGAATTATGATGAAAAGTAGAAATAAAAGAAAGGGAAACGAAGAGAAAAGAGAGAAAAGGACAGAAGAAAAGCAGAGAGTTTCAACTTAAAACGGTAGCAATTAGAGAGGAAAGTTGATATAGAAGGTGGAGATGAAGGTAGAATGTCGGTGGGATGAGGAGGATAGTGCGGTTGAGCAACCCTATTGTCACCAATGGCCTAACGAGGTTCTGTTTAAATGCATCCAGGCATTCTCTAAATTTGATGAGAAGGATGGGGAAGCCTTTTGAATTTCATTTGAGAAAGTGGCTAAACAAAAGCAGACACCAGTGACCATGTGGATTTATTTGATCCAAAGCTGAGAGGTATTTGCATCCCTATCGGAGGAGGTATCTGGCCAGTATGGAGTGGTGAAGAAAACCATCTGAAGTGTATATGAGCTTGGGCCAGACACTGACAGACAGCGTTACAGGAATCTAAAAGAGGGTCTCTGGTTAAACGCACATTGAGTTTGAAAGGATCAAACACAGTAATTTTGAAAGGTGGTAAGGGTATTCAAAACAGAGCAAACCTAAGACACTCTTAGAAAGATTCTTATTTTGGAGAAGTTCAACAATTCACTTCCTGCAGCCGTGAAAACTCGTGTGGAAGAGCAGAGTTAAAACGGCAAGATTAGAAGCTGAAATGGCTGATGATGATGATTGAGTTCAGAAATCAAAGTTTGGTTTCTGTGAGAGATGGAGAAGAATGTGCGAGGTCTTGTTAAGGTTTACAGGCATAGGCCAGGAATAGCAGGTAAAGAGGTTAGAGCAGTAAGAGGTACAGAAGCATGTAATTCTTTTATGCTGAGACATGAGGAGCTATGTCATTCAAAAGGTCTATTGGAGAGATGAGAAGTGCTCCATTATGTAACGTGTGGTTGGAGTGTCCAGTGGAAACATCAACAGATTTATTCCACAATGGGGAAGGAGGCCTTGAGCTTGGTGTTGGCGTTACAACTTTTCAGATTTATATTGCCAATAACATACCTGAGACAAATCTTTATCACTGATCATAACCCCTTAAAGTTTTTGGAGAAGATTAGGGAGAAAAATACCAGTCTGTTTCGATTGAGCCTATTATTGCTGCCATTCAGTTTAAAACTATACAGGTGACAGGGCGATAAAACCTAAGTGTGGAGACTTGGATGAAGAAAGTCAAAGGCATTCTGTGGCAGGAGTAAAATGACTGAAATCGAAATAGATGTGAATATTTGTATGCTCAGAGTCAATGTAATATATATGCATTTCAGTCTACTAATCGAGGAAGATTAGGATGTCTAAAATGAATCCAAATGTATTGATGGATTATTTTATTAAAGATGGAGTTGTGAGGATGCTATCACTGTAAAAAGATTATTTCTCTTGGTTTTTTTTGAAGAGAGGTGTTAAAGGCAGAGGTGTAGAACAGTTGTCTGAAAACAGTTTAAATAAATAACTGAGATTTTAGGTTTCATTAAAACTTTGGTAACAATGGAAGGGCAGTGGCCAGCTCTCCCAGACCAGATTACCTCATTTTGCTTTTAGCTGCAGCATTCAGAAGCTGCTGGGGATCCCAGAAGGGTTGGAAGTTTCAATACATGATCCCCAGATGCTTTTCTCTCTGAGATCTCTGTTCAGCTTGTTTCCCCCTGGATTGGAAAACTGCTGTAAGGATCTGTATTTGAATATATCTTTGTGCCATGCGGTGTAAACCAAACAGGTACGGTATCTATTGTTTGTGTAAGTGTTCCAACATATAAGCTATTCCAAAACGTTCTTTTCTTTGATTGTATTTTAACTAAAGCATTTGAATAGATTATATTTTGCTCAATGTCGAGTGGTTTGACTAGTCACAACATAACTGGAACACACACTTCACATCATCTATATTTAAAATAAGGAAAGGTTTGGGTCTAAACGGCCTTCTGGAAATATTTTGAGGGAATCTGGTCTGGTCCAAAACACTTGTAGTGAGGGGCTTCTGACTGGCTTCTGCAATTGAAAATTTAGTGGAGGGGCAGGGGATGTTTTGCTGGAGGTTGTGCTGTAAGTTGCCTCAGACATTCAGGGAGATCTGAGGATTTGGTGACCCAACTCTGGATGGAGCATGGGGACTGCAGCTCCAGCAGCTGGGTCTGCAACATGAACAACAAATGGAGCAGAGGCTGCAGAGAGGGGAAGCTCTGAAACCACGGAGTGAGTGTGTGTGGGGAAAGGGATCTGCTGTATCCACCCAGGATTTTCCAGGACCAATTTCCCAAACTCCACTTAACCCAGGATCAAAGTATGAGGGGACCCTGACTGAACAAGGAACTGGTCACAGAGCGGTGTCACCTCCTTCAACACGACCTGCAGCTTCACACCAGGAGGAGGACGGTGCTGCCAGTGGCTGTTAGGGTCACTGTTTCATTCAGCTTCTATGATCCAGAACTTTCCAGGCAAGACTGGGTGACATATCCATCCTCTCCCAGTGTCTCAACATCAATGTCAACATTCGATGGTGGAGTATATATATGGTGGATGAGGTAAATAGATTGTTTCTCCCTCAGCAGGAAGCTGCCGGTTATATCCAGTATAGTGGGATCCCCGATGGTGTCCATGGCATCTGCAGAGTATCCATGTCAATGGGGAGAGGTAGAGGAACTGAAGGAGTTTTCTCCCTCTCCATTAATGTCACAGTGTGCCCATCCCAGTACATCATGTTGGCGAATACCCACTGAACTGGCAGCAGTCATGGTCTCTTCATTCAGAAGCAGTCAGCCATTCCCATCGTCATCGGGTCTCCACGTAGAAAGGAATGAATATATCTTGGATAAAGTCCATCCCCTTGATGCACGTTTCAAAACACCATTCCCACCACCAATTATGGGCGGCACGGTGGCACAGTGGTTAGCACTGCTGCCTCACAGCGCCTGAGACCCGGGTTCAATTCCCGCCTCAGGCGACTGACTGTGTGGAGTTTGCACGTTCTCCCCGTGTCTGCGTGGGTTTCCTCCGGGTGCTCCGGTTTCCTCCCACAGTCCAAAGATGTGCAGGCCAGGTGAATTGGCCATGCTAAATTGCCCATAGTGTTAGGTAAGGGGTAAATGTAGATGTAGGAGTATGGGTGGGTTACGCTTCGGCGGGGCGGTGTGGACTTGTTGGGCCGAAGGGCCTGTTTCCACACTGTAAGTAATCTAATCTAATCTAATCTAATCTAATTAACCAGATCAAAGTATTCCATGTGTACGGAGAGCAATTGGGTCACTTGGAGTGTCTGGGAGCAGACGATCAGGGATGGAACAAAACCTCCCATGTCTGAACGGATCTGAGTGACCCCCCCAGTACACCGTATCATTAAGTCCGATAATCCCTCTCCATTTCAGTAACATATTGCTTTCTATTATTCCTGTAAATGAAATGACAGGTTATATCATGTTAAATTCCACCTGCTAAACTATTATCTATTGCCTTTACATTTCTGAATCTGTTTGCAGACTCTCCACCCTCTCTTGATAATTTATTCTCTTGCTTACCACAGCGACATCACCAAACTCAGCATCTGTATATCTGTTCCGTCCACCTGATCATTAATATAGATTGTAAATAGTTGAGAACCCAGCGCTGGTCACTGTGTGACCCTACTGGTTACATTCCCTCTAACTGATTGAGACTGATTTATCCTGAGTGCCTGCTTCGTGTATGATACCCAGTCCTCCCCCATTCCTGTGAAACACTGTCGAAGGGTTGAATAAGAACAAGGAGCATCTGTGAGGAGTCCAACCCCTCGATGACACTGCTGTCAACACGGCCTCTGTTCCACTTTCGAAAAAAACTCCACTGCATATCTACACATTCAATTACTTTTAGAATGTTACAGACATCAATGAGATCTCCTTTCATTCTTATAAACTCGAGAGTATATGCTTAAACTGCTCAATTACTCTTCATAAGGCAAACACTACAAATATGGAATCATTCTAATGAACCTCTTCTGAATTGCCTTCAATGGAAATACCTCATTCTGCAGGACACCCAAACTGTACTCCAGTTGCAGCCTCACTAATGCCTTGCGTAGCTACACCAACACTCCTTACCTTTCTACTCTATCCTTTTATAAATAAACACTGAAATTATGCTTGTATTTCTCATTACTTGCAGTACCCACAGGCAGGTTTTCTGTGATATGCAAGCAGACACCCAGATCCCTCTGCACCTAAGCACTTTGAACTTTCTCTCCATTTAGATAATAATTTGTCTTTCTATTATCCTGGCAAACATGAATAGCCCCATATTTATTCCCTTTAATATTCCTTGCTAACTTTTGGCCCATTCACGCAACCTATCCATATAGTTTTGAAATCTCTTGCATCGTCATTCCAAAGTAATTTCCCACCGATGTGAGAGTCATCTGAAAATGTGGCATTGTATTTTCTATCCCATCAACCGAGTACAGTAATACCATCGATCGCAAATGGTTGAGGCATGAGTACTGAAATCAATGGCACCCCACAAATTGCATTTTCCAAAATAAAATGACACATTTATTCCATCTGACTGCATTTTGTTGGTTAACCAATCCTCCATCCAAGCGAATAAACTACTCCTAAACCCATGTTGTGTGCTCTTACCACTTAGTCTTTGGAGAAGCGACACATCCAATGCCTTCAGGAAGACCTGAGATGTTCCATCTCCCACGATCCACCTTTTTTGTGACATCTTCAAATAACTCAAGCAAACACTTCAAACTTGATTGTCCTTTGTAAAACCATGTTGACTCTGACGGATTGTGGTTTAATTTTGCAAATGTCCTGAACAATGGACTCTAACAATTTGCCTTAAATTACAATGGTTTATTGTTACACTTTAGTCCCTAATGTAAACCATTATTATAAGTTCATCCCTTTCGAAAACCTTCACGTTTTCTTTGAATTCCTATTTAATGGGCACACGTTTTTAAGAGATCTGCTCCAATTACTGAGTAAGAGTCATGTGTGGCTGAATGGACTCACCATCCTGTTGGTGTACAAACTCGATGGGCTGACGTCTTTCTGGTGTTCCCATGTTGTCGTCTCCAAGGCCAGAATGATCTGCGCCCGTTGATCCTTTAGAGGATTGGGAGATTATGGAATCTTACTGTTGCTCTCTAACATTTTGATGGGCTGATAGGTTTGCTCATACTTCTCCATGGAAATATTGAACGGTCTCCTCATGTATCCGGGAGATGGTTCCGAGGGATTGATTGGTCTTATCTTGTTCCCATACAACAGACACGTGTCGAAATTACTACTTCCTTTCTCATTAAAGAAGTCTCAGATAGTTTTTATCCTTATCTAATTCCCTTGCAATAGGCTCGGTGGGTCTGAATGGCCTCCTGTTATCCCAGTGTAACAATCTCCAGTCATTGTGTGACCTCTTCCAGTTCCTATGTTACAGACTTGAGGAGGCTGAATGGACTGATCCTGTTGCTGTTTAACAGGATACTGGTGCAGCATGGCCTACTGCTACAGGGTTGAATGGCTAATTGGCCTCCTTCTGTAAATGTATATCAGGCTCCAGGGGCTGAATAGCCTCATCCTGTTTTGGTGTAACAGGGTCGAAGGCTTGATTATCCTTCTGTTGTTCCTGCATAACACACTGGAGAACGGAATGGTTCCTCCACTATCTGTGTCATTCGCTTCACTCGTTGACTACATCTGTCACCTATGTTGAAATAAGGTCACCTTATTTTTTGCAAACTCCAATGGCTACTGGATCAACCTGATCATCCTTTCGTTATAAGCTAGCACCTTCATTGCAGGAATCAGTTGAGGGAACCATCTCTGAGCTGCTTCCAATGGAACAACATCATTTCTTCACTGAAGAGATTAAATCTGTACGCACTACTCCAGATGTGATCTCACTAAGACCCTGTACAGCAGCAGCAACACTTTACCAGCCTGTTGTAAGGTTCCCACCCAGGTTAGAGCTGTCTCAGCTCTCTGGGGGAATATAGAGCATTGTTGGAAAATCATTGTCCTTCTCTACTCCATCAGCATCACGGGAGATCTGGAGAAATTAAAGTTAGAGAAGATCATAAATGATGTAGCGAGATGATCTCTACTATTAATCTCTCCAGAGCCCACATCGCTCAGATTCCACAGAATCTAGTAAGATGGAGCAAACATTGATGGGAGTTATATCTCAAAGTGAAAGCTGCAATATAAATGCTGGACATATGATAAAACAGGAAATGAGATATACACATTTGTGGGTACTGCAGTAATAATATACTGCTTACATTATATCTAAACTGTGTTAACCCAACTGAATGCTAATGCTGGGAAAATGGATTTCATGACCGCGTGTGAGATGGTTTACATGAACATTATGTTGAGCACTGAGCTCGAGATCAGGTTATTTAGGAATTGGTGTTGAGTGATCAGAAGAGCTAATTGAAAATTTTGCTGGCAAGGACATTTTGGGAACAGTGACCACAATGTATTGGTTTTCTTTTATGCTGTTTGAGTACACGACAGTTTTTTGTTGTATTTGAAGTAACCATTTGAAATCTGAGTCATGCAGACCATGAAGGTGTGAGGAGAAAGTGGGGATGACAGATGCTGAAGATCAGAGTCGAAGAGTGTGGTGCTGGAAAAGCACAGTCTGGCAGCATACTAAGAGCAGATAAATCGATGTTTCAGGCATAAGCCTTTCATCAGGAATGAAGCTTATGGGCCTAGGGGGCTGAGAGATAAATGACAAGAGGGTGCGGCAGGAGGGAGGTAGCTGGGATTACGATAGGTAGATGAAGGTGGGGTTGAAAGTGAAAGGTGATGAAGGGAGACAGAACGCCTCATCTACTGCATCCATTAAAGACAATGTGGTCTTCTCTTCATTGGCGAGGCAGGAGGTCAACTTGTAGATGATTTCAGGGAACATCTCTAGGACAACTACATTGAACAACTCCATCGCCTAGTGGCTGAGCACTTTAAATCCCCTTCCCACTCTGCCAAGGACATGAGAGTCCTGGGCCTGCTCCATCGCCTAACCGGAGCCACCAGAAGCCTGGAGTAAGAAAGCCTCCTCTTCTGCCTTGGGACCCTCCAACCACAGGGGATCATAGTTGATTTCCCCATTTCCCCTAATCCCACCTTATCCTACTCCAACCTTCCAAGTCAGCACCGCCCTTTTGAATGTTCCTATGTGTCCACCTTCCTTCCTATCAATCTGGTGCACCCTCCTCTCGGACTATCACTTTCAACCCCACCTTCATCGACCTATTCGATGAAAGGAAGCAGCTTAGAAAAATGCCAAGTGTTGCATTAAGCCAGTGGATTCAGAGAAATGTAGGGCCCAGCAAAGGATGACCAAAATCAGAAAGAGAAAAAGCATGCAAACGGAAGAAAAACATAAAGACTGCTAAAAAGCATCTATCAATGTATGAAAAAAATAAAAACAAAGTCAAATGTGGAACAGTTGCTGTGCAGACAGGATAATTTATTTCAGATTACAGAGAAATCGCAGGGAAAAGAAACAGTTCCTTTGTGTCTATCTCCATGGAAGAATGTCCAGAAATTCTCCCAGAAATACCAAGTGACCATGGGACTTGTGTAAGTAAAGTCAAATTCATTCTTATCAGTGATGAGGTCATAGAACATAGAACAATACAGCGCAGTACAGGCCCTTCGGCCCTCGATGTTGCGCCGATCAAAGCCCACCTAACCTACACTAACCCACTATCCTCCATATACCTATCCAATGCCCGCTTAAATACCCATAAAGAGGGAGAGTCCACTACTGCTACTGGCAGGGCATTCCATGATCTTACGACTCGCTGAGTGAAGAACCTACCCCTAACATCAGTCCTATATCTACCCCCCCTTAATTTAAAGCTATGCCCCCTTGTAATAGCTGACTCCATACGCGGAAAAAGGTTCTCACTGTCAACCCTATCTAACCCCCTAATCATCTTGTACACCTCTATCAAATCACCCCTAAACCTTCTTTTCTCCAAAGAAAACAACCCCAAGTGCCTCAGCCTTTCCTCATAGGATCTTCCTACCATACCAGGCAACATCCTGGTAAACCTCCTCTGCACCCGTTCCAGTGCCTCCACATCCTTCCTATAGTATGGCGACCAAGACTGCACACAATATTCCAGAAGCGGCCGCACCAGAGTCTTATACAACTGCAGCATGACCTCAGGACTCCGGAACTCAATTCCTCTACCAATAAAAGCCAGTACGCCATATGCCTTCTTCACTGCACTATTTACCTGGGTGGCAACTTTCAGAGATCTGTGTACATGGACACCAAGATCCCTCTGCTCTTCCACACTACCAAGTAGTCTACCATTAGCCCAGTAATCCATCTTTTTATTACTCTTACCAAAGTGAATCACTTCACACTTAGCTACATTGAACTCCATTTGCCACCTTTCTGCCCAGCTCTGCAGCTTCTCTATATCCCGCTGTAACCTGCCATATCCTTCCTCACTGTCTACAACTCCTCCGACTTTCGTATCATCCGCAAACTTGCTCACCCAACCTTCTAACCCTTCCTCCAGGTCATTTATAAAAATGACAAACAGCAATGGTCCCAGAACAGATCCTTGCGGAACACCACTAGTGACGGCACTCCAAGATGAATCTTTGCCATCAACTACTACCCTCTGTCTTCTTCCAGAGAGCCAATTCCTAATCCAAACCTCCAACTCACCCTCAATGCCATATCTCTGTATTTTCTGCAGTAGCCTACCATGGGGGACCTTATCAAACGCCTTACTAAAATCCATATATACTACATCTACCGCTTTCCCCTCATCTACCTCCTTCGTCACCTTCTCAAAGAATTCAATAAGGTTTGTGAGGCACGACCTGCCCTTCACAAAACCATGCTGACTATCCTTGATCACATCATTCTTATCCAGATGTGCATAAATCCTATCCCTTATAATTCTCTCTAAGACTTTGCCCACAACAGAAGTGAGACTCACTGGCCTATAGTTACTAGGATTATCCCTACTCCCCTTCTTGAACAAGGGAACCACGTTTGCTAGCCTCCAGTCCTCTGGCACTACTCCTGTAGACAAAGAGGTCACAAAAATCAAGGCCAATGGCTCTGCAATCTCCTCCCTTGCTTCCCAGAGAATCCTAGGATAAATGCAATCAGGCCCAGGGGACTTATCTATT
This sequence comes from Chiloscyllium punctatum, assembly GCF_047496795.1. Taxonomy (NCBI): domain Eukaryota; kingdom Metazoa; phylum Chordata; class Chondrichthyes; order Orectolobiformes; family Hemiscylliidae; genus Chiloscyllium; species Chiloscyllium punctatum. The sequence goes on from NC_092754.1 coordinate 80,533,517, forward strand.
TTCACCCTTGCCAGAATTTCCAACACCTCTTCTCTACATATCTCAAAGCCATCCATTCTACTTATTCGTGCCTCAGTATTCATATCGACAACAATGTCCTGTTCCTGAGTGAATACTGACGAAAAGTATTCATTCAGCGCCTCCCCAATCTCTTCAGCCTCCACACGCAACTTCCCATTACTATCCTTGATTGGACCTATTCCTTCCCTAGTCATTCTTTTATTCCTAACATACCTATAGAAAGCCTTAGGGTTTTCCCTAATCCTACCAACTAAGGACCTTTCATGTCCCCTCCTTGCTGCTCTTAGCTCTCTCTTCAGGTCCTTCCGGGCTACCTTATAACTCTCAATCGCCCCTATTGAACCTTCACGCCTCATCTTTACAAAGGCCGCCCTCTTCCATTTAACAAGGGATTCCAACTCCTTATTAAACCACGGCTCCTTCACACGACCCTTTCCTCCCTGCCTGATAGGTACGTACTTATCAAGGACACTCAATAGTTGCTCCTTGAACAAGTTCCACATATCAATTACGCTCTTGCCTTGGAATCTACTTTTCCAATCCACACATCCTAAGTCATGCCTCAACGCATCATAATTTCCCTGCCCCCAGCTATAACTCTTGCCCTGTAGTACACACTTATCCCTCTCCATCACTAGAGTAAAAATCACCGAATTGTGGTCACTGTCCCCAAAGTGCTCACCTACCTCTAGTTCTAATACCTGGCCTGGTTCGTTACCCAGAACCAAATCCAGTATGGCCTCACCTCTTGTTGGCTTATCTACATATTGTGTCAGGAAACTCTCCTGCACACATTGCACAAACACTGACCCATCTAACGAACTTGAGCTATAGCTTTCCCAATCAATATCAGGAAAGTTAAAGTCTCCCATAACAATCACCCTATTACTGTCACTCTTCTCCTGAATCATCTTCGCAATCCTTTCTTCAACGATTCTAGGACTATTAGGAGGCCTGTAAAAGACTCCTAACAGGGTGACCTCACCTCTCCTATTCCTAACCTCAACCCAAACTACCTCAGATGGCAAATCTTCATCCATCTTCCTTTCCACCGCTGTAATACTATCTTTGACAAGCAAAGCCACACCCCCCCCTCTTTTACCCCCACCTCTGACCCTACTAAAACATTTAAACCCTGGAACCTGCAACAGCCAATCCTGTCCCTGATCTAGCCATGTCTCCGTAATAGCCACAACATCGAAGTCCCAGGTACCAACCCACGCTGCGAGTTCACCTACCTTATTTCGTATACTTCTGGCATTAAAGTATATACACTTCAAGCCACTCTTCTGTTTACAGGCACGATCCTTTAAGATTGATACCATATTCCTACCCTCCCTACACTCCAGGTCCTGCACCCTAAAGTTACAGTCTGGGTTCCCATGCCCCTGCAGAGTTAGTTTAAACCCCCCCCAAGAGCACTAGCAAACCTCCCCCCAAGGATACTGGTGCCCCTCAGGTTCAGGTGCAGACCATCCTGTCTATAGAGGTCCCACCTTCCCCAGAAAGAACCCCAGTTATCCAAATACCGAAATCCCTCCCTCCTGCACCATCCCTGTAGCCACGCATTTAACTCTTCTCTCTCCCTATTCCTCGACTCTCTATCACGTGGCACGGGTAACAAACCAGAGACAACAACTCTGTTCGTTCTAACTCTGAGCTTCCAACCTAGCTCCCTAAAAGCCTGTCTAACATCCTCAGCACTCCTACCTATGTCATTGGTGCCAATATGGACCACGACTTCAGGCTGCTCCCCCTCCCCCTTAAGGACCCGGAAAACACGATCAGAGACATCACGTACCCTTGCACCTGGGAGGCAACATACCAAACGTGAGTCTCTCTCGTTCCCACAAAACCGCCTATCTGTGCCCCGAAAAGAAAGCTGAATTGAGTATTTATAAATCTGACAGACTAGATGTACTTCAAACAAGATTTTCAGAGGAAGCAGCAACAGACATGTTGATTGCATCGCGGATTTTCACTTTATTTTCCGACACATTCCCGAAATGCATTTATCCAATCTGGATAAGGCAAAGGTTATAAATATTATCCAACAGTTTAAGGAGAGATGAATTTGGAGAATGGTAAACTACAGACCAGTTCACCTGTCATCCGCAGTCAGGTATCTCTTGGACTCGATTACAAAGCACATGCTACTAGATATTTAGAAGGTAAAAACATAACTGGGGAGTGTGAGAATGCACCGATGAATGGAAAACCAGCAGTGGCAAACATTTTTTTGGAATGGTTTGAAGATGATTCTTGTGGACATAGGCAATGAACAACAAATGGATAATGTATAGTTGGATATTCATGAGCTTTTTAAAAGAACTCACACACTGAGCTCATAAGAAAAGTTAAACTGAGAGGTATTAGGAAGAACATATGCAAATGGGAAAGAAAAATTAGGTTTACATTCATGTGAATGTAATTGGAAGATAGAGGATGTCGTACACCAGTTGCATCGAGTGTTAATGAGACTACACTTCGAATATTGTGTATCGCTCGGATTCCCAATCTAAGAAAGAATATACTGACTGCAGAGGAACTGCAAAAGCTATTCTCCACATTAACCCCGAAGTTGGCAAGGTTGTCTGACGGGGTAACTCAGCCTGTAATCTGAAGTTTCGAAACATGAGAGGTGATCGTAGTGAATCTTAGAAACATCGAAAGGACTGAATAACAGAGGGACATGAGGAAGTACAAGTAGGCGAGATCTGGGAGAATCCCACGATATTCTACACGGACAAGTCAAACAGAATAATCAGCAAAGAGTCAATGTTCATTAGAAACCAAAGGGGCAATCTGTGTGTCAAGCGGGAGAATATTGATGGATTGTAACATGAGACCTTCACATCTATTTTACTTGGGAGAAGGAGGATGCAGGTACAGAATTCAAGAAGATGGACTGGACAACTCTTGAACAGATTGATGTAAAATACGAGTAGGGATTTGAGGCTTTGTTCTGTACAAATTAGGACCAATCTCCATGTCTGAAAGAGTTGTATCACAGGCGGCTGTTGGGGTCAAGGGACGAATGACCCTGATTGAATATTTTAATTAGAATCTGATCATAGGGGAGGTGCCAGAGAACTGGAGGACTGCGAATACGATTCCACTTCACAGTAAGGGTGGGAGAGATAGACAAGGGAACTATAGACGAGTGAGTATTAGATCACTGTTAAGGAAACTACAGGATAAAATAGGGAAGGAGAAAATCGAATTCCAATCAGAGTCACAAGGTTTGATCAGAGATAATCATCGTGACTTTATCAGAAGGAAGTCGCATCTAATGGATTTGATTGAATTAGTTTGAGGAGGTCGATTGTTTAGTTTTGTAAGAAGGTCTCTGACAAATTTCCAGCCGGGATACTGAGAAATAATGTAAAATCTCACAATATGAAGGATACCTTGACAGGTTACAAGGAGAAATGTCTTAATGGCAGCAGGCAGAGGGTGGTGGGAGAAGGCTGTTTGTGTGACTGGAGACCAGTGTCCCCTGGTGTACCACAGGGATCAGTGCTATGTCCCTTATTGTTTGTGTTATTCATAAAAAAAGATGTGAATGTGGAGAGGTCTAGGTGGAGAGTGGGGGAGGTGTGATAAGTAACTGTATGTTTGACATTAAGATTGACCGGATGGTTCGCAGTGAGGAGGAAGGCCTTAAGTTACAGGAAGATGCAGATGATTGGTCAGATGGGCAAATGAATGGCAGATGGAATGTAACCCTGATAAATATGAGCTGATGCACTTTGGGAGAAGGAACCAGACAGGGGAGGACTCAATGAATGGCAGCACACTGGGAACCTCAGGGTGTGCTTCTCCACACATCCCTGAATGTGACTGGACAGGTTAATGGACTAGTTAAGAATTGGACCTTGGGTGTAGCATTTCCTAATCAGGAGTTGATTATAAGAGCAATACAGGGCTTTGGAGTACTGTATGTAGCTCTGGGAGCCACATTCCAGGAAAGATGTGATTGTACTGGAGAGGGTGCAGAGGTGATTCACCAGGATGTTCCCTGGGATGGAGCATATCAGCTATGGAGATAGGCTGGATAAGCTCGGGTTGTTTTCTTTGGAGCAGAGAAAGCTGAGGGGTCAGTGATTCAGAAGGATAAGATTATGAGGGACATGGACAAGGTGGATAGACAGCAGCTGTTCCTTTTAGTCAGAGGGTCAAGAACAAATGAGCACACATTTAAAGTGAAAAGTTTGAGGTTCAGAGAGGATTTAAATATTTTTTTCACCTTGAGGATGTGGGGTTCTGGGATTACTTCCTGAGAAGGGGGATTATCACGGGTAACCTCACAATCATTAAAAAGTATTTGGACGAGCACGTGGAAGTGTCATAACATTCCAGGCTATGGGCCTGGTGTAGGAAAGTGGGACTAATATAGATTGTGCTGTATTTCTGTTGGCACAGAGTCTGTGCTCCTGTGAGTGGATGGTGTGTAAGGTCAATTATTGAGCAGTCTAAGGCAGGAATTGATGGATTTCTGAAGAGTTTTTCACAAGGGTTAAAAGAGTGAACTGTAATAGCTCGTTAAATTATGTCAATGTGAGAAATATGAGAAAACAAGTGCAGTTTCCTTACAGTTTGAAACCAGAGAATAGAGAATGGGAAACAGGGAAATGGCAGAACTATGAAGCCACTACTTCAGTTCTGTCTTCACAGAACTTTCAAACAATACAAGGAAAACCAAGTCTGGTGTGGGAAAATGATAGAGTACATTGAACATAGAACATAGCAAGTAAATGGTTGAGGAGAAATTATTGTGGCTGAAAGTGATGGTCATAGGCAACACTGACGGAGATTTATGAAATGGGAATTATGTTTGAGAAACAGAATGGGAGACAAATGAAAGAGAAACAATGGATGTAAAACATGTGGACTTTTAGAAAGATTTTGGTAAAGCTCCAAGCCCAATTTGCAAAATCAAATCTGAGTGGATTGGGGGCTAATATATGGCTATGTTTCCAGAATGGGACAGCTGGCAGGAAACGGTGAAAAGAAATAAACAGACTCGTCAAGCAACAGCCTGACATTGTCTGTAAGGTATGATTCTGTGAGTATGACCATATCGCAGACACCCCATTACCTACCCGGAATATCTCCTGTCTTATCAACAGGACGGACACAGCAGAAGTGGCGGCACAGTGGGATACAGTTAGAAGGGAATTGCTCTTGGAGTCCTCAACAGTGACTCTGTATCCCATGAAGTCTCATGGCATTACTTTGCACATGGGAAAGGAAACCTCCTGCTGATTACCATGTACCAGCCTCTCTGAACTGATGAATCAGTACTCCTCCATGCTGACCAACACTTGGAGGAAGCACTGAGGGTAGCACGGACGCAAGATCTACTCTGGGTGGGGGATTTCAATGTTCACCAACAAGAGTATCTCAGCGACAGCATTACAGCGAGCTGGCCAGGCCCCAAAGGATAGAACTGCTCGACTGGTTCTGCAGCAGGTGGGGAAAGAACCAACATGAGGAAAATACAAACTTGAACACAGCCTTACTAATCTGCCAATTACAGAAGTATCTGTCCATGATATTATCGGTAAGAGAGACCACCACATAGTCATTGTGGAGACAAAATCACACCTTCACATTGAGAATAACCTCCACCATTTTGGGTGGTACTATCACGTTGCTAAACAGGGCAGACTTCGAACAGATCTAGCAGCTCAAATCTGGATGTCCATAAGGTGTTGTGGGTCATCAATAGCAGCCAAGTTGTACTCCTGCATAACCTCATGGCCTCCCGCATATCCCCCTCACAATTGCCATCAATCTAGAGAATCAACATTGGTTCAGTGGAGTGTGCAGGATGGCAGGAGCTGCACCAGGCATACCTGATAATGGGGTGTCAGCCTGGTGAAGCCACCAATCAGGACTACTTATGCGCCAAACAGCATAAGCAGTAAGTAATAGACACAGCTAAGTGATCCCACAAGCAAAGGAACAGATCTAAGCTCTGCAGTTGTTCCACATCTAGCCGAGAAACGCTGGGGACAATGAAACAATTCACTGGAGGAAGAGATTCCACAAATAACCCTTTCCTCCATGATGGAAGAGCCCAGCACTTCAGTGTATAAGATCAGGCTGATGCATTCGCAACAATCTTCAGTCAGAAGTGCTGAGTGGATGATCCATTTCAGCCCCCTCCAGTGGTCCTCAGCAATTCAGTTACCAGTCATCAACAATTCGATTCAGTCCACGCGATATCCAGAATCGATTGCAGATACTGGATACTCTCCAAAGAGTCCATACTCTGACAACATTCTGGCAATAGTACTGACAACTTGTGCTCCATAACTTGCCACTCCCCTAGCCAAACTATTTCAATACAGTTACAACAATGGCTTTTCCTGATTACGTGGAAAATTACCCCAAGTAATCATTGTTCCTGTATGTAAAACGCAGAACAAATCCAATCCGGGGCAATTGCCATCCCATCAGTCTCCTCTCGATCATCAGTAAAGTGGTGGAAGGTCTCAGTGTTTTTAAGTAGCACTTGCTCAGTAATGCCCTGGTCAATGACGCCCAGTTTGGGCTCCACCAGGGCCACTCAGCTCCTGACCTCATTACCGTGATTCAAACATGGACAAAAGAGCTGAATTCCAGAGGTGGGGTGAGAGCGATAGCCCTTTAAATCAAGGCTGCATTCGACTATGTGTGGTATCAAGGGGCCTTAGCAACACAGGAATCAATGGGCATCGGGGCAAACTCCCCGCTGGTTAGAATCATACCTGACACGTAGGAAGGTGGTCATGGTTGATAAAGGTCAGTCAAGTCAGCTCCAAGTCTGTAGGAGTCCCTCGGGCAGTGACCGAAAACTTCTTCAGGGCTACTTCATCAATGACCTTCCCTCCATTTTAAGGTCAGCAGTGGGGATGTTCGCCAATGATTGTACAATGTTCTGCAACATTTGTGGCTCCTCAGATACGGAAGCAGTCCATGTTCAAATGAGACAAGATCTTGACAGTATCCAGGCTGGCAAGTGGCAAGTAATATTCAGGCCACACGAATGCCAGGCCATGACCATCACCAGTAAAGTACAATCTAACCTGCCACTTGGCATTCGATGGTGTTACTATCACTGAATCCCCCAGTGTCAAATTCCTGGTGGGTAATCATTGCTCAGAAACTCACTGGTCTCGCCACATGAACACAGTAACAATAAGAGCAGGTCCGAAGCTAGGAATACTGCGGCGAGTAACTCACATCCTGACTTCCAAAAGTCTGTCCATCATCTACAATGCATAAGTCAGAAGTGTGATGGAAGACTCCCAATTTGTCTTGATGAGTGCAGCCCCAATAACACTTAAGAAGCTTTATACCATCCAGGACAAAGCAGCCAGTTTGACTGTCCCTTCATCCACAATGCTCCACCATCAACGCTCAGCAGCAGCAGCAGTGTTTTACTATCTACATGCTGCAATAAAATGATCCACCAAAGATCCTTAGAGACCATCTTCACAACTCCCATGTCTATCTAGAAGGACAAGGGCTACAGATGTATGGGAATACCATCATCTTCAGGTTCCCTCCAAGCCAGTCACCATCCTGACTTGGAATTTTATCACCGCTCCTTCACAGTCACTGGGTCAGAATCCTGGGATTCCCTCCCTAATGGCATTTGAGGTCAACCAAGCAGGTGGACTGCAGCGTTCAACAAGGCAGCTCACCACCACCTTCTCGAGGGCAACTAGGGACGGGCAATAAATGCTGGCCCAGCCAGTGACTCCGAGATTCACGAAATAAATTAATAGAAATTAACAGAGGACGGTTGTTGAGATGTCGCAGGGATCGGTGCTTGGGGCCCAGCTGTTCACAGTGCCCTTTAAACATTTGGTTACTGGAATCAGATACAATATATCCCAGCCTGCTGACAGCACTAACGGATGTGGGATTGTGAATTGGTGAGGAGGTTATAAAAAAGCACCGAGAAGACAAGTGGAGTGAATGGGTAAATACGTGACAGATGGAGAACAATGTGGATAGAGGAGACGGTGTGCTCTTTGGTGGAAACGATAAATTGGCAGCCTACCATTTGAAAGGGATTGGTTGAAACATGTTGATCTACAAAGGGACGTATGCTCCTGTTTGTTGTTTCCTTCTGCATAAACCTCTGAGGCCCCTGCAGCGCAGTGAGTTCTGTAACCAGAAGTCAATACTGGGCATGGCATTGGCACGCTGCCCAGTGAACACGGACCCACCAAGTGGGGAGCTGCAACACTGAAAAGGATCTGCATCTCCTTGTACACCAGTTGCTGAAAGTAATATTGCAGAAACAGAAAGCAGTGAGGAAGATAAATGGTGTGTGGATCTTCATTTCAGGGGGATGTGAGTCCAGGAGAAAAGGTGTCTTACTGCAGCTGTACAGGGCCTTGGTGAGATATCATCTTGAACATTGTGCACTATTGTGGGGAGTTTTGGTCTCCTTACCTAATAAAGGACAAACCTGACATTGAGGGAGAGCAGTGAAGGATGACCAGACTGGTCTCTGGGATGACGGGCTTGTTATGGGAGCAGAGTATGGGAGACTGGGCAAGTATTCCATGGGGTTTAGGAAAATGAGTGGAGATCTCAGTGAGATATATAAAACTCTGACAGGGTGAGACAGATTGGAAGCAGGAATGATAATTCCCCTGCCTGGGACTTGTAAAACAAGGGGCCACAGTATTAGATACAGGCAGTCACTCTGCATTGAGATGATAATAAATGTCTGCTCTCAATGACTCGGGAACCTGGGGAATTCTCTCGCACCTGGAAACCGAGACACTGATTATAAATAAGGATTTAGAGACAGTAAAGGGATGGTGGGAGAGCAGGAGTACGGTGTGGAAATGAAGGGCCAACCATCATTATATTGAATTGGTTAGCAAACTCGATGGACCAAACGTACTACTGCACCGCCTATTTTATAGCTTCCCAAGGTTACTCACATTAACGGATATGTATATCATGTGGGGTAAGTGCATTGAGGAGAGTTTTTCCATGAACTAGAATGGGGAGGCTCAATGTGTTTTCCATTCCCAATGTTTCTGAGAAGTCTGTGGGAAAGGTCTGTAAATGCTGTCACAAGCTCTCAGATGTTAGGAAGGAGGTTTCTGCAGGGTCGACAGGACTGTGTTCCCATTCCCTTTTCCGACATTGATGCTGAGGCTGGGTTTTCTGTCCGGTTTCATCCTTTCAGACCTCGGAGTAGTTTGCTTCGAACAGATCTGTTGGTCAAGTCTGGTAGCTTTAATGAGTTAGCATCAGGTAAAGTTCACGTGATTCTGACCCTGACATCTTCACCCACACTCGTCACTGAGCCATAGATGGTGTTGATGCCAATGACAGACTGAGGTGTTACCCTGGCAAAAAGTTACAGGTTGTGTTTGAATGCAGATCTGCTTCTCCTGCTTCTGTCATCTACAGCACTACGTGAATACACAGTTTCGAGGTGCAATATCTGCAATGCAATTTTGCTGTCTGTTCCCCAATTCTCACTAAGACCCATTCACCCATCAGCCCTGCACTCAGTGACCGAACCTGGTTTCTGATGTGGAAATACTTCCATTTTCAAACTCTTATCCTGCTGAGGGTCTCTCTCCCCGGGTCTTGCTTACAATCTGACACATTCCGCAAAAGCATTTAACTGATCTTAATTCAAATATTTAATTCACCTAAATATTTTTCATTGAGAAATACCAATCTGCTGTGTTTAAAGTGAATGTGTTTCCCCTGTTTCTTTACCTGACCATGATTAAGAGCTCTGTAGTGTCAGTGATGCCAGCCTTATGAAGTTTCAGAGCCAATGAATTCTCTGGATTCCCAATCATCTTCACCACATTGCATATTTTCTCTTTTGGTTTGATGCCTTATCATTCATGGCTGCCTTGTTCTCCCTTGAGTATGTTTCAAGTTCTTTGGGTTGCATTTCTGGTATTATCTTCCGAATTTATCCCCAGAACCTCCTCCCATTGCTGCTCCATGGTCTTTCCTGCTCAGTTCCCCTTCCAATTAACTCTGGACAGCTTCGCCCGCATGTCTTGGTAGTTACATTGCTCAATTATAACCACATTACATCTTGAAAGAGCATTAGATATAAACCGAAAGGAGGAGTTTTGGGAGACGGGACATGAAGAATAATTGGTGGATTTCTTAACTAGATACAAAGGGAGAACGAGAGAGAGGATAGAGATCTGGAGATCTGGAAAATGAGAAAGCTACATTATCGAAAGAAGTAGATGAACATCCCCCAATGTTTTGGCAATGCCTGTGTGCTGTGGTCCTTGGTACAGTGCATGTACAACAGAGTAATATGTTCAAATGCTGAGTCTGATGCCAGAATATTTATCTCCAATAATATGACTGACACTAGCTTTGGAAAGAACCCACCAGGCCAACATATTGAAGTCCCGGTAGAAAGGGGATTAACTGAAATAAGTTGGGACACCAGAATCAAGAATTTGGTGCACACATCCTGGTAAGAATGAGAGATTAGAGTTGGGAATCCCAGAAAAGGAGGGTTCGTTGAGAGGATCAAATCATGTTTTAATGTTTTACCAATTTTATACATCATATGCATCATTTTTCGTTAACTGTGTCTCTGTTGTTTCTTTACAATGTGTTGTGCACATATGAAAAATGTGACTTATCTGCACACACACATTGATTAAACAGTGTATATAAAATCATTTTTCCACCATTGAAACTGTCCTGTTGTTGTGTTACGAGGATAGATTAGATTAGATTAGATTAGATTACTTAGTGTGGAAACAGGCCCTTCGGCCCAACAAGTCCACACCGCCCCGCCTCAGGCAACTGACTGTGTGGAGTTTGCACGTTCTCCCCGTGTCTGCGTGGGTTTCCTCCGGGTGCTCCGGTTTCCTCCCACAGTCCAAAGATGTGCAGGTCAGGTGAATTGACCATCCTAAATTGCCCGTAGTGTAGGTAAGGGGTAGATGTTAGGGGTATGGGTGGGTTGCGCTTCGGCGGGGCGGTGTGGACTTGTTGGGCTGAAGGGCCTGTTTCCACACTAAGTAATCAAATCTAATCTAATCTATCCTCGTAACACAATAACAGGACAGTTTCAATGGTGGAAAAATGATTTTATATACACTGTTTAATCAATGTGTGCGTGCAGATAAGTCGCATTTTTCATATGTGCACAACACATTGTAAATAAACAACAGAACACCAACTAGCCACCAAAAGACATGATCCACTATCACTATGTTCCATACATACAGACAAAGAAGGGCACCACTTTGACTGGGAAAAAGCAAACACACATACTAAGACACGCAAGGACCTTCTTAGAGGAATCGTATTATAACCAGAAGTCCATCAATAAACGCATCAATTTAGATCCTGTCTACATTCTCTTTTTAAAAATAACCGGAAATGACATCACCCACTTTAAGAAACCAAGACCTATAAATAGAGAGGCGGGACATACCACCAGAGCTTCAGCGGAGACTCTCACTGATGATGTCACCTAGTCATGGTGACGAAACTTCTGAAAACAGACCTTCAAACTCAGCGAGCTAACTTGCACAGATATAAATTGTTATTTGTTGTTTATTAGTGAATTTAGGAGTTCTCTGTCGCTCACGTTTTGACAGATTATGATGTGAGGTGAGCTTTTCTAGGTGTGTGATTTTAATTAACAGAGGGGTTCGACATTGATGTCATAACAGTTTGGGGCCTTGCCGTGTGGCACTTGGACCGATCTGAACAGATTTGAGATACAACAGGTCGCAGCAAATTCCAACTCATTGCAATTAGTGACTTTGATCTTCAAATAAAACCAGTGGGAAAATTCGTTTAATTTTGTTACTTGTGGTTGGTTAAATGAAAAGTGAGGGAAATGGCTGTTCACATTACTAAAGAGGTTCCCAAATTTTCCAAGGAAGTTTAGAAAGACAGAAGAAGGAGGACATTTGTTAGAATTAGCAAATAGGTTGGAATTGGGTTCAACCAGGGAGAAAAGGGAAGCTGAAATTGTAATGGAGTTGGTCAAGCATTTTGATGTATCAGAGAAACAGGCAACTGCAGTAGAGTTATAAAAACTTAAATTGCAAATGTGGCAACTGGAGTTAGAAGATAAATAAAGGGATGGAAACAGAGAGAGACGAAAGAGAAAGAGAGGAAAAAGAAAGAGAGAGGGGATTTGAAATTCAGAAGTTGGGAATTAGACAAGAAATTTAAATTAACAGGATGGAGATGAAGGGAGAACGTAGGGATGTATACAACTAGGTTAGTAACTTGCCATATTTCGTTGAGAAAATTGTCAAACCCTTTTTCATTTCATTTGAAAAAATGGCTAGGCAGATGACGTGTCCAGTGAACTTGTGGGTAATGCTAGTTCAGACTAAGCTGATGGGCCCAGCTGGTGAGGTATGTGCAGCGCTGTCAGATGAGGGATCAAGAGATTATCAAGATGTTAAATTGGTTATTTTGATTGGTTATGAATTGGTACTAGAAGCATATAGACAGAAGTTCAGAAAAATAGAGACGGAACCAGGTCAGACTTATATTGAGTTTGAAAGAATTAACCACAGTCATTTTGACAGGTGGGTGCTGGCCTTAAAAATGGATAAGACCTGTGAGGCTTGAAGGGAGATTAATCTGCAGGAGAAGTTAAAAGACTCACTTCCAGAGATAGTAAGAATTCATGTGACTGAATAGGAAGTTCAAGAAGTGAGAAGCACGGCAGAAATGACAGGTAAATATGCATTGTGGAATGTGATAAAATTTAGCTTCTGGCAGGAATTTCATCCTGTGAGGGATAGAAATTGGGAGAAGGGACAATCACACATTACAAAGCGAACAGTAGCTCACAATATTTTACCACAGGGGAAGAAAGAAGCCCAAGGGGGTTGAAAGGTGGTGAAAGGCCTCAGGTGTTCTCACTATAAGGCACTGGAACACATAAAATGACAGTGTTGGTGGTTTAAGAAGGGCACAGGGAAAAAGTTGTTTTCACTGCAGTAAGCTGGGACACACCGTGCTGGGCGTTAAAGGAAGACACTTTGGGGAAAGATGCGGTCGAAGAGGCTAAGCCCAGTGGCATTAGTGAAACTGGTAAAGGAGACCCCAAGTGGAGCCGAGGAGCTGCAGGAAATTGCACAGCCGAGGCAAGGGCTGGGTATGGAGGCAGTGCCTGATCTCTCAAAAGAATTCACCTCTGTAGATAAAGTTTACTCAGAAAGATCAGGAGGAGAAGGACAAGAAGTTATAATTTTGTGAGATACGGGATCTGCTCAGTCTGTAATAGTTGAGAAGTGAGGCGCTGGAAAAGCACAAAAGATCAGGCAGCATCCAAACAGCAGGACAATCGAATATCAGGCAGAAACCCATCGTCAGGAATGTGGTGGGGGGTGGGGGGGGGGCGCAAAGGGGACTGAAAGATAAATACGAGGGTAGTAGCTGAGCTGGTGGAAGGGTCATTGGGAAGGCAATAAGATGATGTAGGTGGGAGTGATATGTCGGAGGGTAGGGTGAAGTCGATAGGTGGAAAGGAAGATGTCTAGTTAGGGCAGTCCAAGAGGGCAGTGCTAGGTTGTACGGTTGGATCTGGGAGAGGTTGGTGGAGGGGAGATTTGAAATTTGGTGAAGTCAACATTGATGCGGAACAGTTTGAGGGTTCCAGCTGTCCTACCACTGATAGGAGTCCTATCACCCTCCTCACCGACCTATCACCATCACACCCCACTTGCATCTACCTATCGCCTTCCAAGCTCCCTTCCACCCAGCTCCACACCCACCCTCCCATTTATTTCTCAACCTCCTTCCCCCTCCCTTACCCCCCACTTTCCTGATGAAGGATTTATACCTGAAACGTCAACGCCCCTGCCCCTCGGATAATGCCGACGTGCTGTGCTTTTCCAGTCCCACACTTTTTAACTCTCATCTCCAGCATCTGCAGCCCTCACTTTCTCTCACCCTCTAATAGGAAGAGATGAAAGATTTTTTCACTCTTTCTGGCATGTTAATCAAGAGTGTGTTAATTTGTGGAATGGGGACAGAAATTAAGTATTCCCTTGTGTAACATCAGGATGGAATGCCAAATCAAGGTTGGGGAAGTAACAGTGACAGTGAGTAACAGAGTGTCATTTCCAGGAATACAGTTTGTTCTTGGGAACGATTCAGCAGGAGGCGAGGTGGGAGAGGCACCCCTTGTGGTGGAGAAGCCAAAGGAAGACTAGGGAATTGGTGAGTTAAAAGAAAATTACCCAGGAATTTTTCCAGACTGTGTAGTAACAAGATCCCACTGTCATAAGTTACAGCAGGAAGGAAAAACGAACGAAAAAGACAAATGGTTTGATGCTCAGTGAACTGACCCCCTGTTTGATGCAACGGTGCAGGAAAAACCTGAACAGGCAGAGGACCAGGCAGGGGGGTTTAGTCCAGAAAGGTGAATGGACTTACAACAGATATATACTCACACATTCACACACACATACACATGCACACACACAGAAAAGGAATCAGAATATATGGTTGAACGTTATTAACTTAAAGATAGAATCATAAAATTAAAATGGAGACCCCGATAGGTTACTGCAGACGGGAAATGGGCCGAAGTGCACCAGATTGTGTTAGCAGTAACGTACAGTGTTACGGGTAGCTCATAAACTAACTGCAGACAGTCACTTAGGTGTACAGAAGACTCAGGCTAAGGTACAGAAGCGTTTCTAGTGGCCTGGAATGTACAAGGACACTGTTAATTTTTCTTGTACATGACATACATCCCAAATGGTAGGTAAGTAACAGGCAGTAATAAAACCAGAACCTTTCTTGCCAATTCCTGCATTCGAAGAACCTTGCACGTGGGTTATGATTAATTGTGTAGCTCCCCTTTCTAAAGTAAAAGTGGAAACCAATATTTGCTGACTATATTGGATGTGTCTACCAGATTTCCAGAGGCAATTCCATTATTGGAGTGTCAAGGCAAAAAGGGAAGTGGAGGAGTTGGTAGCTTTCTTTACTCGCTGTGGGCTGCCCAGAGAGATTCAGTCAGACCAAGGGTCTCATTTTATCGCTCAGCTGTTTAAGGAAGTCATGGATGGCTTAGGCAGACAGCACTTCAAATCAAGGGCATCCTATCCTGAATCCCAGGGAGCCTTGGAAAGTTAGCATCAGACGCTGAAGACTATGTTAACAGCGTACTGTCAGGGTTGGCCAAATGATTGTGATAAAGGTGTCCCATTAAATTGTTTGCCATTAGA
Organism: Chiloscyllium punctatum; assembly: GCF_047496795.1. Taxonomy (NCBI): domain Eukaryota; kingdom Metazoa; phylum Chordata; class Chondrichthyes; order Orectolobiformes; family Hemiscylliidae; genus Chiloscyllium; species Chiloscyllium punctatum. The sequence continues at coordinate 80,548,774 of NC_092754.1, forward strand.
GATGTCCCAAATAAATCTACTCACTTTACGTCTGTTGAGTTAATATTCGTACATGAAGTGAGAGGTCCTTTGAAATTAATTAAATATAAATTGACAGGACCGAAGTTGGAAATCTCACACCTGGATTCTGTGTGTGAGGTGAAGGAGAGAGTAGATGGAGTAGGTGAGTTTGCTAAATAGTATCTGAAGAGAACAGCATAGAGTGAAGCAGGTGGCAGATAAAAACTCAGAAACTTTGAAGATTTCCCGTGGGGATGACGTATCAGTATCGCCACCAGTGGTAGGAAATCCCTTCAAAGCCAGGTTTAGTGGCCCCATTCAAATTTTTTAAAATGTGGAGTCAGTTAAACAATCTAGTAAAGATACCAGAGATGACAAAAAAAACTTTATCGAGTATTTCATATGGATGAATAATGCACCAGCCACATTTCAGACTCAGAAACAGAGTTGTGGCCATATGAACAAATTGTGCAGCTTATCTGTATGATGTAGTGATCTTTAGCAAGTGATTGAAAGCACACATGTTGCAGTTGGCAGAACATGCTGAACGATTCTAAGAAGAAAACTTGGTAATAAACTTAAAGAAAACAGAATTCGCGAAGGTAGAGGTGATGTTCTTGGGACATTACATTGGCCATGGAAGGTTGACCCCATGGAACACAAAGACCGAAGGGCTTTGAGTAATTTCCACAACCATCCTCGAAGAAAAAGGTGCTTCGATTTTTGGAACTGAGTGGATTCTATTGGAAGTTTGTTCCAAACTTCAGCAGCGTATGGGCACCACTGATGGATTTACTAAAGAAGAACACAGAATTGTGGTGGACAGAACAATGCCAGGGGGTATTTGAGAATTTTAAAGCAGGATTAATCACCGTACGAGCTTTAGCTACACCAAATATTTTGAAACCCTTTGAAAATTGTGTTTGATGCTCGGGATATAGGGGTCAGAGATGTATTGATACAGAAAGAGGATGATGGAATTGAATGGCTAATTGGCTACTTGTGGAAAAAACTCAATATCCACCAGAAAAAAAATAAAAAATCTCCATTATTGAACAAGAATGATTAAGTTTCACACTGGCCTGACAATATGTTAATGTGTATATGACAAACAAATTGTCGGAGATGGTTGTGGACAATGACAAATCTCTCGCATTTTTTGGAATATTTAAAGACCAGAATATGAGACAATTTCATTGGAGTCTTACCTTACCGACTTTAAACTTACAAAATGTACATGCTGTGGCCCCTACAATGTGATAGCAGATGGGTTTTCGCAGATTTAAAGGAAAGCAGTGTAGATAAGATTTGACTTATTACAGTGTTGTATTGGTATGCAGAATTAATATGAATGATATAACTGAGATTAATACTTTTATATTTCATATAGTTCGGATTAAGAATTAGAGGAAAAGAAATGTAGCCATCTTTTCAGTCTGCTGGTTCATTTTATTTTCTGAAGCGGGAAGATGTTATGAAAACAAAAACATGTATGGGCACTTTAAGACAGATCAGGTTTTGTTGAATAGAAATTAAAGCCACAGATGCCAGCTAAAGGTCACACTGTTCCACATGTCACCATTAGCTGAGAAATGGATACCTGAGTGTTGGTTGCTGTTTTGACAGCCATTCAAATCCAACCAAAGAGTTTAAATAATGCTCAGGATACCAGAAACCAACAGAATTTGAATATTATTGTTTGGACACCTGGACAGCAATCAAATTATGAGAATTATTACATCATGGGGAGTATATAAACCCAGCATTTTGAAAATAGAGGGAGAGCCACTGCCATCCAACAGCAGAGTAACTGCTGTAGAGCAGGAGTGCTAACTGGCCATCTCAAACACTCTCTATCAAAGACACATGTTCATGTAAACCTACTTGCAATAAAAAAAATGACGAAGGGAGATCAGCAGCTGAAAGAGTGAACACAGCGGGGAAGATAGAGACTGTATGGTCTTGAGATTTTAATGTTTCGTATGTGGGTTGTTGGAACAGCATATTTTTACAGAGTTGGAGTCAGATAGTAAGTGGCTAAGAAAAGAGGGGCTTGTATTTGTGAATAGTTGTTGTTTAGAGTTCACTATTAAAGTTAAGAAACTAACTTGATAATTTTTGTTTAAATAGTGGAATGTAGGAGATCTGTGTCACTCTTATTTTAACAGATTACAAGGTGAGGCAAGCTTTTCTGGGTGTTTGGGTTTAATTAACAGAGGGGTTCGAGTCCACCTTGAAAATGTCCATCCACGCTAAACCCATTTCCCTGCAGTTGGCCCATATGCTTCCAGTCCTTTCCTATCCACATATTTATCTAAATGTTTTTGAAATGTTGTTAATGTACCCCCCTCAACCATATCTGCTGGCAACTCATCCACGTACCAGCCCTCTGTATAAAGAAGTGGCCCCTCAGGTTCCCTTTTATTCCTTCCCCTTTAACCTTAAACTGATCCCCGCTAATCCTCGATTCTTTACACCTTGGAAAAAGACTGAGAGCTTAACCTATCCATACCCCTTGTGATTTTATACAGCTCTATAAGGACTCCCTCAGTCTCTTACACGCTAAAGAAAAGGTCCTAGCTTGTCCAACCACTCCCTATAACTCAGACCATTGGGTCCTGGCAACGTCTTTGTAAATTTCTTCTGCACTCTTTCTAATTTAATAACATCCTCCCCATGACAAGGTGACAAAACTGAAGACAATACTCCAAGTGTGGCCTTACCAAAGTCCTGTGTAACTGTAACATAAGGTCCCAACTTCTATCCTCAATATCCTGCCTGATGAAGGCCAATATGCCAAAAGCCTTCTTCACTTCCCTGTCTACCTGTGACTCCACTCTCAGAGAACAGTGCACCTGAACACCAAGGTCCCTCTGCCCACTGCACCCCTTAAGACCCTCCCATTCACCACAAAACTCCTACCTTGATCGGAGTTTCCAAAATGCAAGACCTCACGCTTCTATATTAAATTCCATTTGCCATTTCTCGGCCCATTTTCCACTTGATTAATGTCCTGCTGCAATTTTTGATAAACATCGTCACTGATCATGCTCCCACTTATTTTAGTGTCATCTGCAAACTTACTAATCATACCTTCTACATTCTCAACCAAATCATAGATAACAAACAGCAATGGACCAAGCCTCCGGTCTGACAAACATCTTTCCACTAAACCCTCTGCTTCCGACCATCAAGCCAACTGTGTATCCAATTGCCCAGTTCCCCCGCATTCTACGAGATGTAACCTTCCTGAGCAGCCTGCCATTTGGAAACTTATCAAAGGCCTTACTGAAATCCATAGAGACTACATCTATCACTCTGCCCTCATCAAACGTCCTGGTAACTTCATCAAAGGTCTCGAAGAAATTTGGGAGGCATGATCTCCCACTCACAAGTCTATGCTGACTGCTCCGAATCAAACCCTGTGTAAGTAATGGGTGCAGTCAATGGTATGCTGTCCTTCATTGTAAGATGATTCGAGTACATAAGTAAAGCCATCTTCCGGCTGTTGTAGAGCCTTGCTGAGAGAGCATTTGGGGCACTCTCTACAGATTTGATCTCCTTTGTAATAAATGATTCCCTTACCACAGACACGGGTGATGGTAACATGGGGAAAGAGTGAAGAAGCTGAGTGTTTAATCTGTAGAGCTGTGAGAGATGAAGAAATGGTGATCCTGAAACACGAGGAGTGGCAGTGATCAGTTATTTCCAAAACAGACATTGATAGGGAGAGAAATTCCATACTTTACCCAGGATTGATTGGTTTGATTTATTGTCACGTGTACCTCAGTACAGGGAAACACTTTATTTATGAGCAGTGGAGGAAGATCATAGTAAGCATGGCCAGACAGATCATAGGGTGGAAATAGACTTGGACAGAGTAAGGCATACAGGATACACTGCACAGGACATGCACCAGACAAGATCAACATGAACAAAATCACCATTATTTGAACTTAGAGAGTCCATTCATCAGTCTAACGTGACTGTCCTCATAGTTTATTTGCCTAAATTAACTCTCCCCACGTTATTGTGCAGTCGGTGTGTGAACCCTGTACTGAACATCAGGTTGCTCACAATCCCCAACAGCAGCCACAATACCTCCGTCTGAAACAGGTAGCCATTCCCACCAGCTTCCGTCTGACATAGAGAACACCAGTCTGTCTTCGTGGAGATGTAAGATGCCTTCTTAAGACTTCACACAAGACATATGGCTTCCCTGCCCACCTCTAGAATACTACGTTAAATTCCCACATGTGTATCATAAACAACGCAGCCAAGAGGAACAACGTGGAACAGTCTGTCTGTGCAGCCTCTGCCCCACTTGTTCATCATGTTAGAGCATCAATTAGGAGACAGTGAGGACTGCCGATGCTGGAGATCAGAGTAGAGCATCAATTGCTGGAAAAGCACAGTGGGTCAGGCAGCATCCGAGGACCAGGAGAATCGACGCTTTGGGCATAAGACATTCATCAGGAATCAGCAAAAATTACCTCATTCTGCCCCCATATAAGTGCATTGAGGTGGGAATGGCCTCCTGCTGTTCCTGTGTAAGTGACTCAAGGGAGTGATTGGCTTCAACCTCGTCCGATTGGACAGGGCCAAGGGCCTGACTGATTAACCCTGGTTCCTGTTTGACAGCTCATTGTACTGACTCATGGAACATTGCTGCAGCTTTAAGAGGTTATTTTGTCCGGGTTTCTTTTATGAGAGAGATTGAACGATCGTTACCAAGCTTGCCAGTTAAGACCACTTGAGTAACAGCTAGGGCGGCCTTGTGTTTATTTTAATGCAGCCTGAATGGGTGTGGCCAGCTCTCACAGATTAGGATCTCTGTGTTTTGGTTTCTCTGTAACATCAGAAACTATTGGAGTCTCCACAGAGTTGGAAACTTCAGTGAAAGTCTTCTGGCTGCTACCCTCTCTGAAATTTCTCTTGATACTGTTTTTAATTCTTGGATTGAAGAAATATTTGTGACAATCTGTGTCTGAATATTTCTTTTTGCCAAGGGCTGTGTTTATGGGATTTCCCTATATTGGAACAGTTCATCAGTAATAGTTCCTAGATCTATTATTCTGTTAAGCTGTCCAATAGAATTACGTTATTCTAAATTCCTCTTTCTTTGGTTTCATTTTCTCTTTCGTGTTTAAGTAGATGGTGATTTGCTTCACACCGAGTAGCTTGACCAGTCACATTGCATCTGGAACAGACACTTTACATTTCCTTTAAAATAAGAAAACATTAGAATCTAGGCTACCGCCTTCAAATATTTTCCAGGCGCTCTGGTGTGGCCAATCACACTAGACTCCTTCCCTTCCTGAGTAATAGGCTGGGGGCACTGAATGGGCTGTCCCTGTTCTTCTCCAATAGTGTCAATGGGCTGAATGACTTCCTCATATTCCTGTGAATCCAGCGTGAGGTACTGAATGAACCCTTGTTTTACTGTGGCAATGTGCAGTGTCAGGCAGTGCTGTTACATGAATGTTACTGATACTTTAACAGCACAAGTCTCAATGGAGTCTGGATCCTGCTAGTTACAGACAAAGACCAGTTCAGCAGCTGACGGGGGACAAAATGTTCTGAACATTGTGGAATCTTTAGCGACCATCCCCAATTCTGATCTAATGGTGGGGAAGGTGGGGGCGGGGAGACATTGATGAAGCAGCTGAAGATGTTTGTGAAGAGGAAGCTACCCTGAGGATCTCCCACAGAGGTGACCCAGGACTGAGATGGTGAACATCTTCCTTTGTGCCATGTTTGACCCCAAACACTGGAGAGGTTACTCTGATTCCCATTAAGTTCAGTTTTGTTAAGCTCCTTGATGTCAACAGAAGTCAACCACAGCCTTGATATCGGGGCCAGTCATTGTTACCTGAACCCTTGTATCAACCTCTTTTGTTCACATCCATAGGCCATGATATAGGAGCAGCAAGTGTTTTCTTCAAACAGGTGGCATTGAATGTCAGGATGTCTCTTCTCTAGCGTGTTCGGGGAGCTAGATGACTGAAAATAATTGAAGAGGAGGTGTATGGAAATTGACCTGTCAGAGAGTTGAGGGCTATGAAGAATTGGATATGAAAGAGGATTTGAGATGAAGAACAGATCAGTCATGATCTTAACGAAGGGCAAGGCAGGTTTGGGGAGTGAACGACCTGCCCCTGTTTCTGATGTTCTCCCATTCTGTTATTGGAAAGTTAGTGGGTGTTACTTTCATGGATGTTCTGTTGTTGAATGTTGCAGACAGGGAGACCAGAGGATTTTGTGAGCAATCTCTGGGTGAGGTATGGGGCTGTATTCACATTGAATCTGGGTGTACAACATGACCAACAAATGAAGCACAAGTTGCAGAGAGGGGAAGCTCTGTGAAGAGAGATGAGGGGCCTCTTTCGTACCCAGCCTGGGTTTTCCAATTACATTTCCCAATTCTCTTCAAACCGTGTGGGACAGTACTGAGGGGCTGAATGGTCTCCTGTGTTTCTGTGCAACAGGTTATAGGAGTAAGTAACCTCCAACTGCTCCTGTCTAGCAGGTTTGATGGGCTGAATGGAACACGGGAACATGGGACTGAGAAACAGGAGTGGGTCATTAGATACTTTGAGCCTTCTCCACCAGGCACTAAAATTATATACAGTTTGTGGTCTCAGCCCCACTTTCCTGTCTGTGTCCCATTGTGCACTTCTTTATCAGATATTTAACTAACGCAGCTTTCAATCAATGTGAACATAGAGACACGATAATCTTCCACTGAAGAGAATTCCGACTTGAAAGATCCATTCAGAATTATTCGTCATCCCTCTTATAGAATCAGAGAGTCATGCAGAATGGAAACAGACCCATTAGTCCAATCTGTTCACTCCGATCAGATATCAAATCTGATTTAGTCCCATTTGCCAGCACTTGGCCAATATTCCTCCTGTGATTGTACCCGCCTTGACCACTTCCTCTGACTGCACTTTCTGTCCACACACCACTCTCTGTGTGAAATATTAACCTTCAGGTCCCTTCTAACTCATTCGCCCTCTCCCCTCCAACCTATGCCCTCTTGTTCTGGACTCCCCTATCCTTTGGAGCAGAACATGGCTGTTCAGCATATCCATGCCCCTGATGATTTTATAAACCTCTATAATGTTGCCTCTCAACCTCTGACACTCCAGGGGGAAATACCTCAACGTAATCAGCCTCTCCCTATAGCTCAAGCCTCCAGTCCTGGAACATACGTGTAAGACATTTCGGCAGAAAACCGAGTTGTACACAGTATTCTTAAAGTGGTCTCACCAACATCCTGTACAGATGCACCATACCACCACAACTCCTATACTCAATGCTCTGACTGATTAAGGCAAATGTGTCAAATGTGTTCAGCACCACTCTGTCTACCTGCGACTCACTGCTACAGGTAATCATGTACGTAAACATCAGAAAGTTAACATGATGGGAGTGCCAGCAGATAGGAGGACCAGTGATACATTGATCATTATTGAGATTAGATTGTGTTGGGAACATGAGCTTAACATGACAGGAAGGGAAATCAAATCAATGGGTTCAGGGTGGTTAATATACAGAATACCAGATACCCCGGAGTGAGTTACAATCTGGAATCTAATTGAGGGGTTCATGGTGCTTTATATACGAATAACAGATACCCCGGAGTGAGTTACAGCCTAGCCTAGCATCTAATCGAGGGTTTCAGGGTGGTTTATATACAGAATAACAGATAGCCCAGAGTGAGTTACAGCCTGGAATCTAATTGAGGGGTTCAGGGTGGTTTATATAGAGAATAACAGATATCCCGGAGTGAGTTACAATCTGGAATCTAATTGCGGGGTTTATGGTGCTTTATATACGATTAACAGATACCCCGGAGTGAGTTACAGCCTAGCCTAGCATCTAATCGAGGGTTTCAGGGTGGTTTATATACAGATTAACAGATAGCCCAGAGTGAGTTACAGCCTGGGATCTAATTGAGGGGTTCAGGGTGATTTATTTACAGAATAACAGATAGTCTGGAGTGTGTTGCAGATTGGAAACTAATCGGGGGATTTAAGATGGTTTATGTACAAAATAACAGATACCCTGGAGTTAGTTAACAGCCTGGAATCTAATCGAGGGGTCCAGGGAGTTTTAGATACAGAATAACAGATAGCCCGGAGGGAGTTACAGCCTGGAATCTAATTGAGGGATATGTTAACCTTTTTATGTGAAATAACTTGTAACTGGGAGTGAGTCACAAAGTGTACTATTGGCCAAGTGGTTTCAAATCTTGACTCACATAAACATAATACAGTCACAAACTACACAACTTTACTGACTCCCAACTTTCCTTGATTGAGGACTATCCTCCTCTGTTTTCCCCTTTCACTGAAATTATTAATATACCTTTTATACTGCACTGCCATTCTGGTTAGAGTGCTACCTATCTCTCACATTTATGTTCAATCCTGTTGAAAGATACTTAAACCAACAGATGCACAAAGTTCCAGAAAGAGCTTTGTTCAATTGCAGGTGCATTATTTTCTTTTATTTGTAGACAACACACACTTTGAACCCACAGAAGGTCAGTGTGGGATTTGAGAAACCCTTCAATTTGGGATGAGACCTAACCAGGCAAAATTCTGATCCAACGCTGCAAATCTACAATTCAGTGGCTGAGCTCTATCAGGTTTTGCATATTATGTTTCTCTCATATATTAGGAGCTTGGAAAGTAAGGCAGACCTTACTGGAATGTCACATTGTCTCTCCGCATTCACTGTAAACAAGTTCTGGGATTTGCATTTTAAGCACCTTCAAAGAGCTGTCTCCATTTCCTATCTCTGCTAGCATCAATGAATGGAAATGGCTTTTGACACATTGCCCCCTCTCCCTTGCTGAAAGTATTCTTGACACAAATCAGTCAGGCAGACATTTTAGATTTGTCCACAGCCACCATTTTATATCAGCAAAACGATGACATTGAGTTTATAAATAAGGAAAAGCAAGAGAGACTGGCAACATCAATACAGTTTGAAAATATATAAAACATTGAACATGCACACAGAATCACAGACACACCGAATCACACACACAGGGATACAGATACCTTCCAGAAGCTGTCTCCATTTCCTATCTTGCAAGAGAATTCATGTTATGATGATGCATTCGTGCAGGACAGTAAACAGCTTTTGAGACTTTCCCCATTGTGACAGAAATTCAGCCCCAATCTGAAACTTGGAGATATGTAACAGGATAGAAATGAACCAGCAGCTTTCTGTGTTCCTGCTTCCAATGTAACATTTGACCATTTAGTTTATCTTGTCTTCGGTCTAACATCCAACAAGGATCACTACACAGATCCAATAACAGATCCCCAGGAGTGAGTTCCAGACTGGAATCTAAGAGAGGGGTTTAGGGTTTACATACAGCATAAGAGATACCCAGGAGTGAGGGACAGACTGGAATCTAATCGAGAGGTTTGAGGTGGTTTACATACAGAATAACAGATAACAAGTAGTGAGTCACAAAATCGCGGAGTCATACAGTCATAGAGATGTACAGCATGGAAACAGACCCTTTGGTGCAACCCGTCTATGCCGACCAGATATCCTAACCTACCCTAGACTCTTTTTCAAACACTTGGCCCATCTCCCTACAAATCTTCCCATTCATATACCCATCGAACTGCATTTTAAATGTTGCAATTGTACCAGCCCCCACCACTTCCTCTGACAGTTCATTCCATTCATGTACCACCCTCTGAGTGAACAAGTTGCCCCTTAGGTCTCTTTCATATTACCTCTCACACTAAACCTATGCCCTCTAGTTCTGGACTCCCCACCCCAAGGAAAAGACTTTGTCTATTTTTCCTATCCATGCCCGTCATGATTTTATAAAACTCTATAAGGTCACCCCTCAGCCTCTGATGCTCCAGGGAAAACAGCCCCAGCCTATTCAGCCTCTCCCTGTAGCTCAAATCCTCTAACCCTGACAACCTCCTTGTAAATATTTTCTGAACCCTTCCAAGTTTCACAACATCCTTCCGACAGGAAGGAGACCAGAATTGCACGCCATATTCCAACAGTGGCCTAACCCATGTCCAGTCCAGCCACAACATGACCTCTCAATGTCTATACTCATAACTCTGACCAATAAAGGAAAGCATACCAAACGCTGCCTTCATTATCTTATCCACCTGCCACTCTACTCTCACGGAGCTACGAACCTGCACTTCAAAGTCTCTTTGTTCAGCAACTCTCCCTCGGACCTGACCATTAAGTGTATAGGTCCTGCTCAAATTTGCTTTCCCAAAAGGCAGCGCCTCGTGTTTATCGAAGTGGAATAGAATTGAAGGTTTTGGGGTGTTTTTGAAACATGCCAGTCACACATACATGGAAGTGAGTTACACGTTGGAATCTAATCGAGAGGGTTACGGGTGATTCATATAATCCCGACCGTGGGGAAACAAGCCCTTCAGCCCAACAAGACCACACTGACCCACAGAAGGATAACCCATCCAGACCCATTTCCCCACATATACCCCTGATTAATGCACCTCACCTACACTTCCCTGAACACTATGGGCAATTTTAACAGGGTTTGGACTGGATGATTAATATACAAACTAACAGATACCCAGGAGTGTGATACAGACTGGAATCTAATCAAACGATTGAAGTGGCTAATGTACAGAGTCACTTCAAATTGGAAGTCAGTTACAGATTGGAATTTTATCAAGGGGATTCGGGATGATTTTGTGTACAATAACAGATACCCCAGAGTGTGTTACAGACTGGAATCTAATCGAGGGTTTCAGTGTGGTTTCTATACAGATTAACAGGTAGTCCGAGTGAGTTACAGAGTTACAGAATCATCGAGATATACAGCATGGAAACAGACCCTTTGGTCCAACCTGACAATGCCAACCAGATATCCTAACCCAATCTAGTCCCACCTTCCAGCACCCGGCCCATATCCCTCCAAACCCTTCCTATTCATATACTCATCCAAATTCCTCTTAAAAGTTGTAATTGTACCAGCCTCCACCCCACTTCTTCTGGCAGCTCACTCTATACACGTACCACCTCCTGCATGAAAAAGTTGTCCCTTAGATCTCTTTCATATCTTTCCCCTCTCAAACTAAACCTATGCCCTCTAGTTCTGCACTCCCTTATCCCAGGGTAAACCCCGATAATGTCACCCCTCAGCGTCCGACACTCCTGGGAAAACAGTCCCAGCCTGTTCAGCCTCTCCCTGTAGCTCAAATCCTCCAACCCTGGCAACATCCTTGTAAATGTTTTCTGAACCCTTTCAAGTTTCACAACATCTTTCCAATAGGAAGGAGACCAGAATTGCATGCAATATTCCAAGAGTGACCTAACCAATGTCCTGTATAGCCACAACATGACCTCCCAACCCCTGTACTCGGTACTCTGACCAATAAAGGAAAGCATACAAAACGCCTTCTTCACTATCCTATCTACCTGCGACTCCACTTTCAAGGAACTATGAACCTGCACTCCAAGGTCTCTTTGTTCAGCAACACACCCTAGGACCTTACCATTAAATGTAGAAGTCCTGGTAAGATTTGGTTTCCCAAAATGCAGCCCCTCACATTTATCTGAATTAAACTCCATCTGCCACTTCTCAGCCCATTGGCCCATCTGGTCCAGATCCTCTTGGAAACTGAGGAAACCCTCTTTGCTGTCCACTACACCTGCAATTTTGGTGTCATCTGCAAACTTATTAACTGTACCTCTTATGCTCGCATCCAAATCATTTATATATATGACAAAAAGTAGAGGGCCCAACACTGATCCTTGTGGCACTCCACTGGTCACAGGCCTCCAGTCTGAAAAACAACTCTCCACCACCACCCTCTGTCTTCTACCTTTGAGTCAGTTCTGTATCGAAATGGCTACTTCTCCCTGTATTCCAAGAGATCTAACCTTGCTAATCAGTCTCCCATGGGGAACCTTGTCGAACGCCTTACTGAAATTCATATGGATCACATCTGCTGCACTGCCCTCATCAATCTTCTTTGTTACTTCTTCAAAACACTCAATCAAGTTTGTGAGACATGATTTCCCACGCACAAAGCCATGTTGACTATCCCGAATCAGCCCTTGCATTTCCAAATTCATGTACATCCTGTCCCTCAGGATTCCCTCCAACAACTTGCCTACCACCGAGGTCAGGCTGACTGGTCTATAGTTCCCTGGCATGTCTTTACCGCCCTTCTTAAGCAGTGGCACCACGTTTGCCAACTTCCAGTCTTCCAGCATCTCACCTGTGACTATCGATGATACAAATATCTCAGCAAGAGGCCCAGCAATCACTTCTCTAGCTTCCCACAGAGTTCTCGGGTACACCTGATCAGGTCCTGGGGATTTATCCACCTTTAACCATTTCAAGAAATCCAGCACTTCCTCCTCTGTTTCTCTGGACATTTTGCAAGATGTCACCATCTATTTCCCTACAGTCTATATCTTCCATATCCTTTTCCACAGTAAATACTGCTGCAAAATATTCATTTAAAATCTCCCCCATTTTCTGTGGCTCCACACAAAGGCCGCCTTACTGATCTTAGAGGGGCCCTATTCTCTCCCTAGTTACCCTTTGGCCTTAATATATTTGTAAAAACACTTTGGATTCTCCTTAATTCTATTTTCCAAAGCTATCTCATGTCCGCATTTGGTCTTCCTGATTTCTCTCTTAAGTATACTCCAACTTCCTTTCTACTCTTCTGAGGATTCACTCGATCCATCCTGTCTATACCTGACATATGCTTGCTTCTTTTTCTGAATCAAACCCTCAATTTCTTTAGTCAGCCAGCATTCCCAATAACTACCAGCTTTCCCTTTCAACCCTGACAGGAGATTGCTGCCTGGAATCTAATCGCGGGGTTCAGGGTGCTTTATGTTACAGAATAACAGATAGCCCAGAGTGAGTTACAGCCTGGAATCGAATCGAGGTGTTCATGGTGGTTTATATACAGAATAACTGATAGCCCGGAGTGAGTTACAGCCTCTAATCGAATCGAGGGGTTCAGGGTGGGTTATATACAGAATAACAGATAGCCCGAAGTGAGTTACAGCCTGGAATCTAATCGTGGGTTTCAGGGTGGTTTATATACAGAACAGCAGACACCCCGGAGTGATTTACAGCCTGCTATCTAATCGCGGGGTTCAGGGTGGTTTATATACAGAATAACAGATATTCTGGGGTGTGTTACAGCCTGGAATATAATTGAGGGGTTCAGGGTGATTTATATGCAGAATAACAGATACGCCGGAGTGAGTTACAGTCTGGAACCGAATCGAGGTGTTCAGCGTGGATTATATACAGAATAACAGATAGCACAGAGTGAGTTACGGCCTGGAATCTAATCGAGCGGTTCAAGGAGGTTATTATACAGAATAACAGATAGCCCGGAGTGTGTTACTGCCTGGAAGCTAATCAATGTCTGTTCACTTTAAGATAGGACGGGTTTTGCTGAATCGAAAGTACAGCCACAGATGCCAGCTAAAGGTCAGACTGTTCCAAATGTAACAATTAGCTGGGAAATGGAAGCCTGAGTTTTGGTTGCTGTTTTGACAGCCAATCAAATGCAATCAAAGACTTTAAATAATGCTCTGAATATCCGAAGCCAATGGAATTTGAATATTATTGTTCGTACACCTGGAAATCAATCAAATTATGAGAATTATTGTATCATGGGAAGTAAATAAACCCAGCATTTGAACACTAGAGGGAGAGCTGCTGCCATCCGATAGCAGAGTAACTGCTGTAGAGCAGGAGTGCTAACTGGCCATCTCAAACACTCTCTATCAAAGACACATGTTCATGTAAACCGATTTGCAGTTAAAAAAAATGACCCGGGAGATCAGTAGCTGAAAGAGTGAACACAGCGGGGAAGATAGAGACTGTATGGTCTTGAGATTGGAACGTTTAATATGTGGGCTGTTGGAACAGCATATTTTTTACAGAGTTGGAGTCAGATAGTAAGTAGCTAAGAAAAGAGGGGCTTGTATTTGCGAATAGTTTTTGTTTAGTGTTCACTATTAAAGTTAAGAAACTAACTTGCTAATTTTTGTTTAAATAGTGGAATGCAGGAGATCTCTATCACTCATATGTTAACAGATTACGAGGTGAGGCGAGCTTTTCTGGGTGTTTGGTTTTAATTAACAAAGGGGTTTGACCCCACCTTGTAAATGTCCATCCACACTAACCCCATTTCCCTGCAGTTGGCCCATATCCTTCTCGTCCTTTCCTATCCACATATTTATCCAAATGCTTTTGAAATGTTGTTAATAATTCCCCCTCAGCCACATCTTCTGGCAGCTCATCCACGTACCAGCCATTTATGTAAATAAGTGGTCCCTCAGGTTCCCTTTTATTCCTTTCCCTTTAACCTGAAACTGATCCCCTTTCCTCCTCGATTCTCTAAACTTTGGAAAAGACTTGGAGCATTCACCCTATCCATATCCTTCATGATCTTATACAGCTCTATAAGGACTCCCTCAGTCTCCTACACTCTAAAGAAAAGGTCATAGCTTGTCCAACCTCTCCCTATAATTTGGACCATTGGGTCCTGGCAATGTCCTTGTAAATTTCTTCTGCACTCTTTCTAATTACATTATATCCTCCCTATAACAAGTTGACAAAACTGAACACAATCCTCCAACTGCGGCCATACCAAAGTCCTGTGTAACTGCAACATAAATTCCCAACTTCTATACTCAATGTCCTGCCTGATGAAGGCCAGTGTGTCAAAAGCCTTCTTCACTGCCCTGCCTACCTGTGACTCCACTCTCATGGAACCGTGCACCTGAATTCCAAGGTCTCTCTTCCCACTATACCCCTTAAGGCCCGCCCATTCACTGTGAAACTCCTACCTTGATTTGAGATTCCAAACTGCAAGACCTCACACATCTATATTAAATTCCATTTGCTATTTCTCAGCCCACTTCCCCACCTGATTAAGGTCTTGCTGCAATTTCTGATAAACGTCCTCACTGATCATGCTGCCATTTATTTTAGTGTCTTACTAATCATGCCTTGTATATTCTCATCCAAATCATAGATAACAAAAAGCTATGGA
Organism: Chiloscyllium punctatum; assembly: GCF_047496795.1. NCBI lineage: Eukaryota > Metazoa > Chordata > Chondrichthyes > Orectolobiformes > Hemiscylliidae > Chiloscyllium > Chiloscyllium punctatum. Next base: position 80,563,848 of record NC_092754.1, read on the forward strand.
CCCAACCTCCAGTCTAACAAGCTTCCTACCAACAACCCAACTGTGTATCCAATTGGCCAGTTCCCCCAGTATTCTACGTGATTGAACCTTCCTGAGCAGCCTGCCATGTGGAAACTTATCATAGGCCATACTGAAATCCAAAGAGACTACGTCTATCACTCTGCCCTCATTAACTTCTTGGTCACTTCACCAAAGGACTCTAAGAAATTTGGGAAGCATGATCTCCCACTCACAAGTCTATGCTGACTGCTCCGAATCAAACCCTGTGTAAGTAATGGGTGCAGTCAATGGTATGCTGTCCTTCATTGTAAGATGATTCGAGTACATAAGTAAAGCCATCTTCCTACTGTTGTAGAGCCTTGCTGAGAGAGCATTAGGGGCAGTCTCTACAGATTTGATCTCCTTTGTAAGGAATGATCTCCTTACCACAGACACAGGTGATGGTAGCATGAGGATAGAGTGAATAAGCTGAGTGTTTAATCTGTAGAGCTGTGAGAGACAAAGAAATGGTGACGCTGAAACACGAGGAGTGGCAGCGATCACTTATTTCCAAAACAGACATTGATAGGGTGAGAAATTCCATACTTTACCCAGGATTGATTGTTTTGATTTATTGTCACGTGTACCTCAGTACAGGGAAACACTTTATTTATGAGCAGTGGAGGAAGGTCATAGTAAGCATGGCCAGACAGATCATAGGGTGGAAATAGACTTGGACAGAGTAAGGCACACGGGATACACTAAACAGGACATGCACTAGACAAGGTCAACATGAACAAGATCACCATTATTTAAACTTAGAGAGTCCATTCATCAGTCTAACGTGACTTTCCTCATAGTTTATTTGCCTAAATTAACTCTCCCCATGTTATTGTGCAGTCGGCGTGTGAACCCTGGACTGAACGTCAGGTTGCTCACAATCCCCAACAGCAGCCACAATACCTCCGTCTGAAACAGGTAGCCATTCCCACCAGCTTCCGCCCTACATACAGAACACCAGTCTGTCTTCGTGGAGATGAAAGATGCCTTCTTGAGACTTTGCACTAGACATATGGCTTCCCTGCTCACCACTAGAAAACCACGTTAAAGTCCCACATGTTTATCATGAGCAACGGAGCCAGGAGGAACAAGGTGGAACAGTCTGTCTGTGCAGCCTCTGATCCACTTGTTCATCATGTTAGACCATCAATCTGGAGACACGTAAGACTGCCGATGCTGGAGATCAGAGTAGAGAGTCGATTGCTGGAAAAGCACAGCGGGTCAGACAGCATCCTTGAAGCAGGAGAATCGACGTATTGGACATAAGACATTCATCAGGAATCAGCATCAATTACCTCATTCTGCCCCCGTGTAAGTGCATTGAGGTGGGAATGGCGTCCTGCTGTTCCTGTGTAAGTGACTCAAGGGACTGACTGGCTTCTTCCTCGTCCAATTGGACAGGGCCAAAGGCCTGACTGGGTTATCCCTGGTTTCTGTTTGACAGCTCATTGTACTGACAAGTGTGATGGTGCTGCAGCTTTAAGAGGTTATTTTGTCCGCGTTTCTTTTATGAGAGAGATTGAACGATCGTTACTAAGCTGGTTAGTTAAGACCAATTAAGTAACAGCTAGGGAGGCCTTGGGTTTATTTTAATGCAGCGTGAATGGGTGTGGCCAGCTGTCACAGATTAGGATCTCTGGGTTTTGGTTTCTCAGTAACATTCGAAACTATTGGGGTCTCCACAGAGTTGGAAGCTTCAGTAAATGTCTCCTGGCTGCTACTCTATCTGAATTTTCTCTTGATGCTGTTTTTAATTCCTGGATTGGAGAAATGTTTGTGACATTCTGTGTCTGAATATTTCTTTTTGCCGAGGGCTGTGTTTATGGGATTTCCCTATATTGGAACAGTTCATTAGTAATAGTTCCTAGATCTCTTATTCTGTTAAGCTGTCCAATAGAATTACGTTATTCTAAATTCCTCTTTCTGTGGTGTTATTTCTTCTTTCATGTTGAAATGCATGGTATTTTGCTTCACACCGAGTAGTTTGACCAGTCACATTGCATCTGGAACAGACACTTTACATTTCCTTTAAAATAAGAAAACATAAAGGTCTAGGATGTTGCCGTCAATTATTTTTGAGGGGCTCTGGTGAGGTCCATCACACTAGACTCCTTCTCTTCCTGAGTAATAAGCTGGAGGCACTGAATGGGCTATCCCTGTTCATCTCCAATAGTGTCAATGGGCTGAATGACTTCCTCATATTCCTGTGAAACCAGTGTTAGGTACTGAATGAACCCTTGTTTTGCTGTGGCAATGTGCAGTGTCAGGCAGTGCTGTTACATGAATGTTACTGATACTTTAACAGCACAAGTCTCAATGGAGCCTGGGTCTTGCTGCACATGGACAGACCAGTTCAGGAACTGACGGGGGACAAAATGTTCTGAACATTGTTGAATCTTCAGTGACCATCCCGACTTCTGATCTTATGGTGGGGCGGGTGAGGGTGGGGAGACATTGATGAAGCAGCTAAAGATGTTTGTGAAGAGGAAACTACCCAGAGGATTTCGCACAGAGGTGACCCAGGACAGAGATGATGAACATCTTCCTTTGTGCCATGTTTGAGCCCAAACACTGGAGAGGTTACTCTGATTCCCATTAAGTCCAGTTTTGTTAAGCTCCTTGATGTCAGCAGACGTCAACCACTGCCTTGATATCGGGGCCAGTCATTTTTACCGGGAACCTTGTCTCAACCTCTTTTGGTCACATCAATAAACCATGATATAGGAGCAGCACGTGTTTTCTTCAAACAGGTGGGATTGAATGTCAGGATTTCTCTTCTCAAGAGTGTTCGGGGAGCGAGATGACTGAAAGTATTTGAAGAGGAGGTCGATGGATATTGATCTGTCAGAGAGGTGAGGGCTATGAAGAATTGGGTATGAAAGAGGATTTGAGGCCAGAAGCAGATCAGCCATGATCTTCGTGAAGGGCAAGGCAGGTTTGGGGAGTGAACGACATTCCCCTGTTTCTGATGTTCTCACATTCTGTTATTGGCAAGTTAGTGGGTGTTATTTTTATGAATGTTTTGGTATTGCATATTGCAGTCAGGGAGACCAGATGGTTTGGTGAGCCATCTCTGGGTGAGGTATGTGGGCTGTTTTCACAGTGAATCTGGGTCTACAACATGATCAACAAATTGAGCACAAGCTGCAGAGAGGGGAAGCTTTCTAAAGAAAGATGAGGGGCCTCTTTCATACCCAGCCTGGATTTTCCAATTACATTTCCCAAATCATCTCAAAGCATGTGGGACAGTCTTGAGGAACTGAATGGTCTCTTCTGGTTCTGTGCACCAGGTTATAGGAGCAAGTGGCCTCCAACTGTTCCTGTCTAGCAGGTATGAGGGGCTGAATGGCACACAGGAACATGGGACTGAGGAGCAGGAGTGGGTCATTAGATACTTTGAGCCTTCTCCAACAGGCAGTAAGATTGTGGCTGATCAGGTTGGGGTCTCAGCCCCACTTACCTGTCTATATCCCATTATCCGTGACTCACTTCTTTGTCAAATATTTAACTAATGCAGCTTTCAATCAATGTGAACCGAGAGTCACGATAAACTTCCAGAGAAGAGAAGTACGACTTGAAAGGACCTTACAGAATTTTTCATCATCCTTCTTATAGAATCAGAGAGTCATGCAGAACGAAAGCAGACCCGTTATTCCAATCTGTTCACTCCGATCAGATATCAAATCTGATCTAGTCCCATTTGCCAGCATTTGGTAAATATCTCTCCTCTTTCAGATACTTTTTAAATGTTCGATTGTAACCGCCTTTAGCCCTTCCTCTGACAGCACTTTCTGTACACACATTTGTGAAACATTTATCTTCAGGTCCCTTCTAAATCAATCCTCCTAGCCTTCAACCTCTGCCCTCTTGTTCTGGACTCCCCTATCCTGGAGAGCAGAACGTGGCTGTTCAGAATATCCATGCCCCTGATGATTTTATAAACCTCGATAATGTCACCCTTCAGCCTCTGACACTCCAGGGGGAAACACCTCAACCTAATCAATCTCTCCCTGTAGCTCAAACCTCCAGTCCTGGAACATTTCTGCAGAAAACCGAGTTGTACACAGTATTCTTAAAGTGGCCTCACCAACGTCCTGTATAGATACAACATACCACCACAACTCCTGTACTCAATGCTCTGACTGATTAAGGCAAATGTGCCAAATGTGTTCTGCACCACTCTGTCTACCTGCGACTCCACTTTCAAGGAACAATGCACCTGCAGCCCTATGTCCCTTTGTTTCACAACACGCCCCAGGACCTGACCATGAAGTATATAATGTCTGCCCTGATTTTCCTTCCCAAAATGCAAAGCTTCATATTTATCTAAATTAAACCTCATCTGTCCATCCTTGCCCCATTGTTCCATCTAATTGTGGTCTTGTTGTACTCTGAGATAATCTACTACACCACCTTTCTGATGTCATCTGTAACCTTACTAACTATTGCCCCAATATTCACATCTAAATCCTTTACATTAATGATGAAATGCAGTGAACTCAGTACTGATTCTTACAGCACACTGCTGCTCACAAGCCTCCAGTCTGAAAAATATCTCTCTTCCTTCACGCCATTTGTGACTAGCTTCCTCTGTATCCCATGTGACTGAAACTTACTAATCTGTCTACCAATCAGAATGAAATACTAGCTATGAAGGCCCGGCTGAGTAGGTTAGGTTTATTTTCACTCGAAAAAAAGAGATTGAGGGGGGACATGATTAACGTTTGCAAAATCATGAAGGTATAGCCAGGGTGGATAGAGACCAGCTTTTTCCCAGGTTGAGGGATTCAATAACGAGAGGTCGTGCTTTCAAAGTGAGAGGTGGAAAGTTTAAGGGGGATACACGTGGTAAGTACTTCACACAGAGAGTGGTGGGCATTTGGAACGCGTTGCTCGCAGAGGTGGTGGAGGCAGGGACGGTAGATTCATTTAAGATGCATCTGGACAGATGCATGAGTAGATGGGGAGCAGAGGGATACAGATGCTTAGGAATTGACCGACAGATTTAGACAGTACATTTGGATCGGCTCAGGCTTGGAGGGCGAAGGGCCTGTTCCTGGGCTGTAAATTTTCTTTGCTCTTTGTTGTTTAAAAGAGCACCTTGCTGAAGTCCATACAGACAATGTCTACCAAACTGTCTTCATCAATCTTCTTTGTCACCTCTTCAAAAACTCAACCAAATTAATGAGACATGATTTCTCATACAGAAAGACACGTTGTCTACTCTGATCAGCCCTTGCCTTCCCAAATGTATGTAAATGCTATCCCTCAGAATCCCCTCCAACAACTTACCCACCACTGACATCAGGCTCACCCGTCTATAGTTCCCCGGCTTTTTGGGTCACTGTTTCCTTTTCCTGTCCCACTACTCCACTGCTCACAACAAATGTTAAATGTGACCAGGTTGGTGATATGGCCGATGATATCGGTCTCAGACTGGGTAGGGTCAGTTTTCGGAACAAGTCAGGCTAGTTTCTTTCATCTGCTAAAACAACACGTTTATGATCCAGAGCAATGTTACTCAAACTATGATGGAAGGATGAACAGCAAACTGTTTGGGTATTGCAATTATATAATCAATATTTCCCTTTCTAAAAATGCAGACACACACACACACACACACACACACACACACACACACGCACATGTACACACACACACACACACACACACACAGAAACACACATGCACATATACACACACACACATACACACACTGACACACACACTGACACACACACAGACACACACACATACACACACACGCACATACACACACACACTGACACACACACATACACACACACAGACACACACACACACACTGACACACACACACACACACTGACACACACACGCACATATACACACACACACTGACACACACACACACTGACACACACACACACAGACACACACACTGACAAACACAATTTTAACTTGAAAGAACTTGGTCCAAATATTATTGGAACTCATGACAAAGAAAAATTGTGAGATTGTCCAAAGCATTATTCTGCTTCTGAAGATATTGTACTCACACAAGCTACTAGCAATGGGATTTCATCCTGGGAGAGTTTGGATTGGGCTGAACTCCCTTTGCTTTAGGCAGTGAATAGATTCCAGTGAATTCTGGTTCGGGATCATCCAAAGGGTAGCACGGTGGTTAGCACTGCTGCCTCACAGCACCAGGGACTTGGGGTCGATTCCAGACTTGGGTGACTGTCTGTGTGGAGTTTGCACATTCTCCCCTTATCGATGTGAGCTTCTAATGGGTGATCCAGTTTCCTCCCACAAACTGTGTAGGTTCGGTGGATTGGTCATGCTAAATTGTCTGTAGTGTTCAGGGATTTCTAGGTTATGTGAATTAGTCAGGGGTAAATATAGGGGGAAGGTTGGTATGGACTTGTTGGGTCGAACGGCATGTTTCCACACTGCAGGGATTCCATAAAAATAAGAAAGGTAACGATGACTGTAGAGGTTTTTTTTTTTTAGCTCACACACATTGCTGTGATGAGGAACAATGAAGGAGAGAGAGTGCAATAGACCATTCCTTCTCAGGCAGATTACATTTTCTCCCTCTCTGAGCTGAATCACACAGTAATGTCATCCTCTCCCAAACTGGACCATGTGAGGTCTCCTTGTACATTGTCCAAACTATGTCTCCATCACATTCCCTGTTCCATGTAGGTGCATCATTGCTGCTGTCATACACAGAGCCATACCCTGAGCAGAAAATGGTCTCGGCCGATTTGAAATATGTTTACATGGCCCTGCGTCATTAAAAAAATAAAATATTTAATGTATTCAGAATATCTGTGTTAAAATGCATGTATTTTTAAATACAGCAATTGCTGGAAAAGCTCGGCAGGTCTGTCAGCATCCAGATGCCTTTTACATGCTGTAGTTGTACCAGTCTCCACCACTTCCTCTGGCAGCTCATTCCATACACACACCACCCTCTGTGTGAAAAGGTGCTCTTTAGGCCTCATTAAAACCTTTCCCCTCTCACTTTCCACCAATGCCTCTAGTTTTGGACACCCCTAACCTGGGGAAAAACCCCTGACTATTCACCCTATCAATGACCATTTTGATTTTATAAACCTTTACTGCTGCAAAATGTGACCCCAATCAACACGAATGGATGTACTTTCAGTCATCCTGGGCCTAAATTCTGAAATTCAATACTGACACCTCTTCCTTCTCCATCAAGTCACAATTCTAAATCCATTTTAATCAGTTGGTTCAGATGTATCCTGAGACACTTCTGTGGGATTTACGCCTGGATCTTTGTGCCCGGAGGCAGGGACACTAGCATCACTCAGCAATACCCATAAAGCTGGAACATTATTCTCCTGTGTGTTTGTTCATCAGCCTGTCCTGACATGCTGGGACATACCTCTGCAACAGGCAGGACTTGAATCCAGGCCTTCTAGCCCAGAGCTAGGAACACTACCACACAAGCACAGGAATTGGAATCAAATCCAGAGCTCTGGCTCAGAGACAGGGACACTACCCACAACACTACCATATCCAGATTTTGGGTCATATTTTAGTGCACACTTTTAGATTAGTGTAGATTTATTATAATCAGGTTACCATTACTGAACCACACAAAACACTTTGTATTGTTAAACAAATGCAAGATATTTGTCTCAACTGTAGGATATTGAGGGTACGTGCCGTGCCATTGAAATTAACTATAAACATCTTTAATTGCTATTATCTGTAGTCTACAATATTAGGGAAAGAAATCCTGAAGACACACTCTGTCCAATGAAGGGTCTCAAATAGATATTTATTACTGAACACCAGAGACGAAGGAAGAGCTTAATTTCTGACCCCAAAACACCGATCACTCTTACCCAACTCTCACGTGCGACTCCCCTTTTCCTGAAACCATGAAATGACACCAGGCCGCAGATTACTGTCCAGCCTCTCCTCCCCACTGACTGTGTCTGCAATCTGTCTCTCCTCCCCCTAACCACAAAAGGCAACCCAAGCTCAGGGTCTTTGTGAAACTCAAGGCTGGTGTGTGCAGGCCGTCTGGAGAGGGGGATGGGCATTTTAAAATTGAAGGGGGAGGGTGAGGTGACAGTAATATCACTCACTGGGCTGAGGGGTGGCGGATGGAGTTTAGTTTGGATTAATGCGAGGTATTGGATTTGGTAAATCAAACAAGAGCAGGGCCTATACAATTAAAAGAAGAGCCTTTGGCAGTGCTGTAGTACAGAAACCTAGGCCGTCAGGTTTAATTCTTTAAAATTTGCATCTCATATAGATAGTGTGGTTAAGAAGGTGTTTATCACACATGTCTTCATAGGACAGAACTTTGAGTATCAGAGTGGGGATGTCATGTTGTGGTTGTACAGGACATTGGTGAGACCTCTTCTGGAATATTGTGTCTAGTCTAGTCACCCTGCCGGCTCATTCCACAGGCACACCACCCTCTGGGTGAAAAAGCTGCCCCTTAGGTCACTTTTAAATATTTCCCCTCTCACCTTAAGCCTATGTCCTCTAGTTTTGGACTCCCCGTACCCTTAGAAAATACCTTGACTATTCACTTTGATATTACTGACGTTGATATTATTAAGCTGGAGAGGATTCAGAATAGATTAACCTGGATGTTGCTGAGAGAGGAGGGTGTGAGCTATAAGGAGAGGCTGGATGGGCTGGGACTTTTTTCACTGAAGAATATGAGATTAAGCAGTAACTTTACAGAGGTTTATAAAATATTGAGGGTTACAGAGAAGTTGAAGGGCTGATATTTTTTCCCTAGAGTTGAGGATTCAAAACTGAGGGATATTTTAAGGTGCGAGGAAAAAGATTTACGAAAGTCATTAGAGGTAATTATGTTCGACAGAATCTGGCTTGTGTGTGGAATGAACTTCCAGAGGAAGTGGTGAAAGCAGGGACAGTTACAACGTTTAAAGGACATTTAGATCAGTCCATGGATAAGACATCAGTTTGGATGGTGCTGTGAGCAGCTGCCCTTTCCCTCCCCATCTCTGAATCCCTGTTGGTTTTCACCCTCTGTCAATGCCTGTGCAGTGGCGTGTGGAGGCCAGCAGAGGGTGGCATTGCATCACTTTAAGCACCACAGAGACTGCCAGACCTGCCCCACACAGAGACACACAGATACACACACGGGGATGGTTAGGACACAGCGTGAAGCTCATCTGGTAACTTAAACTAAACATTAAAAAATGCTCAATTCGCCTCGTAAACTGTTAAAATATGAGGGACAGAGAACTCCCAAATTCCACTGTTTAAATAAAATCATCAATTTATTTTTCACTCTGAAAGTGAACATTTTACATGAATTATTCACAACTCTGGGACCCTCTTTCTCTTAACTGCTTATTACCCGACTCCAGCTCTACAGCAATATATTGTTTCTGGGTCTGCCATCCTCTCATATCACAGGAGCTTGTAAGCTCTCAGTTCAGAACAGCATTCCCTCTCTCTTAAAGGTACAGTACACCCTTTCAACTCCATCACACTGTACCCTGATGAATATCGATAAGTGGGACCTAACCGGATTTCTCTTGCTCTGTGGTTTGTCAATATTTCATTCGCTCCGTCTGGTGTGTGTCAGGACTTTTGTTGCTCCATTGACAGCATGTCATTATTAGACTCTGTCCATATGAATATATCAGTATTTCACTTGCTCAGACTCGTAAGTATGGGGCAGGATTTCAGTTGTTTCATGGGGACTGTGACACTATAACAATCTCAATGTTTGTAGGTGGCACCGAACCTGGAAGAACTCTGAAGTCTATGGAGGAGAGTGTGGAATTCTAACAGGACAATCACACGTTGCTGCAGTGTTCAGTTTCTGGCAGATGGGGATCAGTGCAGAGCAGTTTGAGGTGATGCACTTTGGTCGGAAAGACAATTTAAAACAGACTGTGCCATTATAAAGGGGCTGCAGGAGCAGAGAGCGCTGGGTGTATATGAGCACAGATTGTTGAAGATATCAGGACAAGTGGGGAGAGCAGTAACTATCACAGATTAGTTTCAGTATCTGAGCTGTTTACAGGAGGAGGTGTAGGAGGGAGTCTCCGTGCTCCCTTCCTGGGAGGTTGTGGTGACGATGTGTTGTGAGCCCACCCTCCTGCCCACCGAGACCGTGGGGATTCCATTTGTACCAGCTCGACACAAAAGGGAGATGGCATCAGGGCCACGGCTTCGAAGTTGTGCCGGGGGGAAACGGAGCTGCCAGTGGGTTTAAAGTGAGAATTGCCCTTCAATGAACATTGCTCCTGACTCGGTCGGTGGGACGTGGATGTTTCAGAATCTCCACACGAGGTGTCCCGGTCCTCTCCGGCTCCTACCAGGATCCTCCCCAGATGGCGGGGGGAGGGGGGTGAGGGAACGGATATCGGGCACTCCACCACTCGGATAGGCCCTCCCTGTCCTATTCCAGGCTGTTTCTCCTGGAATGGGAGGAAGAGAGGGAGGGAGGGAGTGGGTGTGGTCCTACTGTTAGTGTGGGTGTAGGTGGGGAGGGGGTCATGGTGAGGGGTCCGGAGGGAGTCAGTCCACAGTGTTGTATCCATGCAGTGTTATTAGTGTGGGGGTGAAGTGGAGGGAGGAGGGGAGAGAGAGACAGAGAGACAGAGACAGAGAGAGAAGGTGCAGCATACGACAGTGAGAGTGGTTGACCATGAGCCTTGTTCAGGGGTCGGTGCTATAACAGATATACAGTGAGTGTGAGGGAGCTGAGAGAATACGGTGACCCTTATCCTGACAGAATGGGGAAGATTATTGATGCTTGTCCTGTTTTGCTGGACATTTCTTCAGACCCCAGATACTGCATTGAGCTGGGTGGGGAGCTCAGACCATGCGCGATGGGTCTGGTGGTTTGGCCTCCTCTGGGAAGAGAATGGTCCCCCTCTGTACTAGCCCATCCACCAGGACCTCCGTGCCCTGTTGACAAACCGTGGTGTAATTGCCCCTTATCTGCCATGCTCAGGTAAACTGTGCAGGGCAGCTCCAACCTGAGAAAGATTAATCATGTGCCCATTGGCCTTTTAAAGATGGCCCCAGTGTCAGGGATCACGGAATATCCAGGAGCATCTGGGTGATGGTGAGTACCTCCAGCCATGAAGGACTCCATTTACAAAGCTGGAGAACAAATGCTCATCCAAAACTCTCCATCATCTGACCTCACACCAATATCCCTTTTTCCCATCTTTCCTGGGAAGACTGGCTCTTGTTATAGGATGCTATCGAAGCGTCCACATTTCAGCATTCTGCAACCTGGGAACACATCCTTCCATGACACTGTCTCTCAGTCTCCCCCTTCTCTGTCTATACACCAAGCCCCTCCCATGTGGTGATATTTAAACTGATTCCCCCGCCTGGTCTCTCTGACAGTGATGTTCACACTCACAGCACCCCCTTGTCATGGCAACAATGGAGATATGAAGCTGTAAATGGGTGGGAGCTGTACATCCTGTTACTTCCAGCCCGGGCTGCAAGTTTCCCCGCGCTGGGCAGGGATCGAACACAGTGTTACTGAGCAATGTACTGGGGTGGGGTACACAGTCCTACATGCTGGGAGGGTAACTGCTCCTGGGTTACAGATCAATGTACTGGGATGAGGTACACAGTCCTACATGCTGGGAGGGTAACTGCTCCTGGGTTACAGATCAATGTACTGGGGTGGGGTACACAGTCCTACATGCTGGGAGGGTAACTGCTCCTGGTTTACAGATCAATGCACTGGGGTGGGGTACACAGTCCTACATGCTGGGAGGGTAACTGCTCCTGGGTTACAGATCAATGTACTGGGGTGGGGTACACAATCCTACATGCTGGGAGGGTAACTGCTCCTGGGTTACAGATCAATGCACTGGGATGAGGTACACAGTCCTACATACTGGGAGGGTAACTGCTCCTGGTTTACAGATCAATGTACTGGGGTGGTGTACACAGTCCTACATGCTGGGAGGGTAACTGCTCCTGGGTTAGAGATCAATGCACTGGGGTGGGGTACACAGTCCTACATGCTGGGAGGGTAACTGCTCCTGGGTTACAGATCAATGCACTGGGGTGGTGTACACAGTCCTACATGCTGGGAGGGTAACTGCTCCTGGGTTACAGATCAATGTACTGGGGTGGGGTACACAGTCCTACATGCTGGGAGGGTAACTGTTCCTGGGTTACGGATCATTGCACTGGGGTGGGGTACACAGTCCTACATGCTGGGAGGGTAACTGCTCCTGGGTTACAGATCAATGTACTGGGGTGGTGTACACAGTCCTACATGCTGGGAGGGTAACTGCTCCTGGGTTACAGATCAATGTACTGGGGTGGGGTACACAGTCCTACATGCTGGGAGGGTAACTGTTCCTGGGTTACAGATCATTGCACTGGGGTGGTGTACACAGTCCTACATGCTGGAAGGGTAACTGCTCCTGGTTTACAGATTAATTCCCGTGCGATCACTGCACATCCTGCTGTGCTGGTCAGACTATCTGCGGTTTATAGATAATGCAATGATGTGGTCAGTGCAGCTCCCCACGCTGGATGGATATGTGGCCTTTGCACAGTACATCATGTTGGTGGGGTGGATAGGGGGGTAAGGTCATGGACAGGTCAAGGAATTCCTCGGAACGTTCTGTCCCCAACATTCTATAACTGCCATTCCCCGGAACGTTCTGTCCCCGACATTCTATAACTGACATACCCCGGGACGTTCTGTCCCTGACATTCTATAACTGTCATTCCCCGGAACGTTCTGTTCCTGACATTCTATAACTGTCATTCCCCGGGACGTTCTGTCCCTGACATTCTATAACTGTCATTACCCGGAACGTTCTGTCCCTGACATTCTACAACTGACATTCCCCGGAACGTTCTGTCCCTGACATTCTATAACTGACATTCCCCGGAACGTTCTGTCCCCGACATTCTATAACTGCCATTCCCCGGAACGTTCTGTCCCTGACATTCTATAACTGTCATTCCCCGGAACGTTCTGTCCCTGACATTCTATAACTGCCATTCCCCGGAACGTTCTGTCCCTGACATTGTTTGTGAACGGCCGGACGTCAGTGAATTGAACAAACGATAAGATCCCGAGGGAAGAGATCCCGTTCCAGGGAGAAGGAGACACTGTTCCGAAGGACCCTCAGGCAGTTAAAGGGGTGAATACGTTTTCCCTGCGTTTACATTTCTCCACGACACAGGATCGACCACAATTTAGACCAAAATACAGGAATTCCCAAACTCCGTTTGTCTTCAGGAAACTGGGAGAGAATCCTTCAGGACAGCAACATTCCCACCCTCCGTATTAGGAACTGGGAAGGAGTGACCTGTGTCTGCTCTCGAGGGATCGAGTGTGTGGGAATGTTCTAGAAACCATCTGTCCTTATGGATGTGTCTCTGTGTGTTTGGGGAGGGAGGGTTTCTTGTGGTTTATGTCACATTTTTGTCATTAATTCCGGCCTTCCCATTTGTTATTCCAGCTCCAATTATTTTAATAAATCCCTGAATACAGGGACACATTTGAAAATCTCACTGGGTCCCTGATCAAACGGGTCCCTTTGCCTCCAGGCTGATGGATAATGGGTTTGTTTTCTTTACTCACAGTTAACGTAGTGACCATCTACGTCCTGCTTTATAAAGATTGTGGATTGTCTCCATGTGTCAGACGTTACCTGGGGGCCATGGCAGCGGCGGATCTCCTCGTCATTATCCTCGACCTGATCCTGAGACACATTCCCATTGTTTATAAGGAACAGTTTTATTTCCTGAGGGACTCCGTCCCCATGTGTAATATCCACGCCGTCCTGCTTTATGCAGCCACTGACTGCTCTGTCTGGTTCACCGTCACTTTCACCTTTGATCGGTTTGTGGCCATTTGTTGCCAGAAGCTGAAAAGTAAATATTGCAGTGAGAAAACGGCGGCTGTGGTTCTGGGAGCAGTGACTGTGCTGAGCTGTTTAAAGAACATTTCCTGGTATTTTATGCTCGAGGCTCGGTATCGGCTGATGAACAACCCCTGGTTTTGTGATGTAACAGGTGCTGTTGTATTCTCCATTGTCTGGGTCACAATCGAGTTCCTCCACCACATTCTAACCCCGTGTGTCCCATTTCTCCTGATTCTGCTGCTCAATGTTCTCACCGTCAGACACATTTTAGTGACCAGCAGAGCCCGCAGGAGACTCCGCGCTCACACCAATGGGGACGCTCAGTCTGACACTGAAATGAGAAACCGAAAAAAATCCATCATTTTACTGTTTGTGATCTCGGCCAATTTTATCCTGTTATGGTCAATGTTAATGCTGTATTCTATATGGTACCGGATGTCGTGGATTGTGTATACCCCTCTGTATCTCCATGACTTTGTGCAGGAATTGGGCTTCATGCTGCAGCTCCTCAGTTGCTGCACAAACACCGCGATTTATGCCGTGACCCAGACTAAGTTCAGGCACCAGCTGAAGAATGTGCTGAAATATCCCTTCACCGAAATCCATCCATCCATCAAATTCCCTCATTAATCAATCCATTCAGGATTTTCTCAATTCAGTTCAGTGTTTCAGTGATGGAGCAGCCTGTCGCTATGGTAACAGACTGGGGATAGCGCTGGTTTGTCCATCCTTATCCCACTGGGGGGGGTTACAGGGACACATTTCAATGTTTCAATCAACTAAGGGGCCAGCGAATAAAGGCACCATCCCACTGACTGCATCCATCACTTCCATTTGTAAACAATAAAAATGTTCATTAAATCGTGTGCCGAGCAGCAGAGTGACTGATGTTGTTGTGTGTCTTTGAGTTGGAGGATCTGAGCTGGAGAGAGTCAGACTCAGCCCAACGTCCTGGTCTTCAGGGAATTGGAGGGAACCACGCCCTGAGCTCAGGAGCTGGGTTTAACTCCCTCTGTTCCCCCACTCCAACCTAGATTCCCCATTTCCTCTCCCCCACTCTTTCTCCACATTTCTATCCCTCTCTCTCTGCAGACTCACTCTTTCTCACCACCTCTTCCTTTCAATTTCCCTCGCTCCCCCTCTCACACACACCCCCAACCCTGGTTTCTCCACCTGCCTCCACTCTTTCCTCTCCCCCCCCCGCTCACTCTCACTCTCACTGTCCTGCCATCGCTGTCTCCCTCCCACAATTCAGTCTCTACCCCATTTTCCCTTCCTCCCACATCTCACACCACCCCCCCCCAACATGCATCCTCACCATCAACCACACCCCCAGTCTCTGGGTCAGAGGGAGACGGAAGGACCAGGGAGATAGTGTTTGTCAGAGCGGTAGGGAGGGACAGGAGGCAGAGAGATTCAGTCAGAGAGAAACCTAAGACTTATAGCTTTCCTATCAACAGGACCCCCTCATATTTATTGGTCCACTATCACACTGACCCTATCACACTTATTGTGTCACTATCAGCCTGATCCCTCAGAGTTCCTGCATCTCTATCACCCAGACACCCTCACCCTTACTGCATCAATATCATCCTGCCACCTCACAATTACTACGTCACTGCCCCCTTACAAACCCACACTGATTGCATCAATATCACCCTGACCCCCTCACACTTACAACTTCACTACAAGCTGGACACACTCGCACTATCAGATAGAGACCCTTACACTTACTGCATCATTACCAGCCTCTCCCCCTCACACTTACTGCATCACTATTACGCTGGCACAATTACACTGACTGAGTAACTGTCACGCTGATCCCCTCACACAAACTACGTCACTGTCATCCTGACCCCCTCACACTTACTATATCACTGTCACCCTGACACCCTCACGCTTACTGTCTCACGGTCATTTTGGGCCCCTCACAGTTGTGCATCATTATCACCCTGACCCCCTCACACTTACAGCTTCACTACGAGCTGGACACACTCACACCTACTGCATCACTATCAGATAGAGCCCCTTACACTTATTGCATCACTACCAGCGCCTCCCCCGACACTTATTACATCACTATCACCCTGGCACAATCACACTGACTGCGGCACTGTCACCCTGATCCCCTCACACTAACTACGTCACTGTCACCCTGACCCCCTCAGACTTACTGTGTCAATAGCAGTCTGACACTCCTCACACTTACTGCGTCACTGTCCTCCTGGGCCCTTCACACTTACTGCGTTATTCACACCCTAACCCACTCACAATTACTGTGTCAATACCAGCCTGAACCCCTCACACTCACTGCATCACTATCACCCTGACCGACTCACACTTACTGCGTCACTTTTACCCTGACCCCCTTACATTCATTGCATCACAAACATCCTGGCACAATCACCCTTACTTTGTCACTACCAGCCTGACTCCCTCAAACTTACAGTGTCCCTGTCACCCTGACCCCCTCACACTTAATGTGTCACTGCCACCCTGAGCCCTTCACACTTACTGCGTCACTGTCACCCTGACCCGCTCACACTTCCTGGAAAACAATTACCCTGACCGCCTCACACTTACTGCATCACTGTAACCCTCACCTCCTCACACTTACTGCATCACTCTCACCTTGACCCCCACACAGCTACTGCGTCACTATCACACTGACCCCATCACACTTAATGCGTCACTGTCAGCCTGATCCCCTCACACTTACAGTGTCACTACCACCCAGTCCCCCTCACACTTACTGCATCACTATCATCCTGACCCCCTCAAACGTGCTGCGTACTATCACCCTGACCCACTCACACTTGCTGCGTCACTATCACCCTGAACCCCTCACACTTACTGCGCCACTGTCACCCTGACCCACTCACACTTACTGCGTCACTCACGCCCTAACCCACTCACAATTACTGTGTCAATACCCGCCTGAACCCCTCACACTCACTGCATCACTATCACCCTGACCCACTCACACTTACTGCATCAATGTTACCCTGACCCCCTTACATTCATTGCGTCACTATCATCCTAGAACAATCACCATTACTGTGTCACTACCAGCCTGACTCCCTCAAACTTACGGTGTCCCTGTCACCCTGACCCATTCACACTTACTGTGTCACTGTCACCCTGATCCCCTCACACTTACAGTGTCACTACCACCCTGTCCCCCTCACCTTACTGCATCACTATCATCCTGACCCCCTCAAACATACTGCGTACTATCACCATGACCCACTCACACTTACTGTGTCACCGTCACCCTGACTTCCTCACACTTACTCCATCACTGTCACCCTGACCCCCTCACACTTCCTGTAAAACAATTACCCTGACCACCTCACACTTACTGCTTCACTGTAACCCTCATCTCCTAACACTTACTGCATCACTCTCACCTTGACCCCCACACAGCTACTGCGTCACTATCACACTGACCCCCTCACACTTACTGCGTCACTGTCACCCTGATCCCCTCACACTTACAGTGTCACTACCACCCTGTCCCTCTCACACTTACTGCATCACTATCATCCTGACCGTCTCAAACATACTGCGTACTATCACCCTGATCCACTCACACTTACTGCGCCACAGTCACACTAACCCACTCACACTTACTGCGTCACTCACACTCTGACCCACTCACAATTACTGTGTCAATACCAGCCTGAACCCCTCACATTCACTGCATCACTATCACCCTGACCCACTCACACTTACTGTGTCACTGTTACCCTGACCCCCTGACATTCATTGCATCACTATCATCCTGGGACAATCACCCTTACTGTGTCACTACCAGCCTGACTCCCTCAAACTTCCGGTGTCCCTGTCACCCTGACCCCCTCACACTGACTGTGTCACTGTCACCCTGAGCCCTTCACACTTACCGCGTCACAGTCACCCTGACCCCCTCACACTTACTGCATCACTGTCACCCTGACCCCATCACACTTCCTGTAAAACAATTACCCTCACCCCCTGACACTTACTGCATCTCTGTAACCCTCACCTCCTCACACTTACTGCATCACTCTCACCTTGACCCCCACACAGCTACTGCGTCACTATCATCCTGACCCCCTCACACTTACTGCGCCACAGTCACACTAACCCACTCACACTTACTGCGTCACTCACACTCTGACCCACTCACAATTACTGTGTCAATACCAGCCTGAACCCCTCACATTCACTGCATCACTATCACACTTACTGTGTCACTGTTACCCTGACCCCCTTTCATTCATTGCATCACTATCATCCTGGGACAATCACCCTTACTGTGTCACTACCAGCCTGACTCCCTCAAACTTCCGGTGTCCCTGTCACCCTGACCCCCTCACACTGACTGTGTCACTGTCACCCTGAGCCCTTCACACTTACCGCGTCACAGTCACCCTGACCCCATCACACTTCCTGTAAAACAATTACCCTCACCCCCTGACACTTACTGCATCTCTGTAACCCTCACCTCCTCACACTTACTGCATCACTGTCACCCTGACCCCATCACACTTCCTGTAAAACAATTACCCTCACCCCCTGACACTTACTGCATCTCTGTAACCCTCACCTCCTCACACTTACTGCATCACTCTCACCTTGACCCCCACACAGCTACTGCGTCACTATCACACTGACCCCATCACACTTACTGTGTCACTGTCACCCTGATCCCCTCACACTTTCTGTGTCACTACCACCCTGTCCCCCTCACACTTACTGCATCACTTTCATCTTGACCCCCTCAAACGTACTGCATACTATTACCCTGACCCACTCACACTTACTGCGTCACTATCACCCTGAACCCCTCACACTTACTTCGCCACTGTCACCCTGCCCCCGTCACACTTACTGCGTGACTGTCACACTGACCCCCTCAAACTTAGAGCTTCACTACATGCTGGACACACTCACACCTACTGCATCACTATCAGATAGAGCTACTTACACTTACTTCTCACTACCAGCCTCACCCCCTCACACTTACTGCATCACTATCACCCTGGCACAATCACACTAACCGCATCACTGTTACCCTGACCCCCTCACACTTACTGTGTCAATACCAGTCTGACCCCCTCACACGCACTGTGTCACTGTCACCCTGACCCGCTCACACTTACCGCATCACTGTCATTCTGGCCCCCTCACACTTGCTGCGTCATTATCACCCTGACCGCCTCACACTTACAGCTTCACTATGAGCTGGACACACTCACATCTACTGCATCACTATCAGATAGAGTCCTTTACACTTACTGCATCACTACCAACCTCTTCCCCTCACACATATTTCATCACTATCAACCTGGCACAATCACACTGACTGCATCAATGTCACCCTGAACACCTCACACTAATTATCTCACTGTCACCTTTACCCCCTCAGACGTACTGTGTTAATACCAACCTGACCCCACACACTTACTGCGTCACTGTCTCCTGAGCACTTCACACTTACTGTGTCACTGTATCCCTGAGCCCTTCACACTTACTGCGTCACTGTCACCCTGACCCACTCAAACTTACTGCATCACTGTAACCCTCATCTCCTCACACTTACTGCATCACTCTCACCTTGGCCCCCACACAGCTACTGCGTCACTATCACACTGGCCCCCTCACACTTACTGCGTCACTGTCACCCTGATCCCCTCACACTTACAGTGTCACTACCACCCAGTCCCCCTCACACTTACTGCATCACTATCATCCTGACCCCCTCAAACGTACTTGCGTACTATCACCCAGACCCACTCACACTTACTGCGTCAATATCACCCTGAACACCTCACACTTACTGCGCCACTGTCACCCTGACCCACTCACATTTACTGCGTCACTCACACCCTAACCCACTCACAATTACTGTGTCAATACCAGCCTAAACCCCTCACACTCACTGCATCACTATCCCCCTGACCCACTCACACTTACTGCGTCACTGTTACACTGACCCCCTTAAATTCATTGTGTCACTATCATCCTGGCACAATCACCCTTGCTGTGTTACTACCAGCCTGACTCCCTCAAACTTACGGTGTCCCTGTCACCCTGACCCCCTCACACTTACTGTGTCACTGTCACCCTGAGCCCTTCACACTTACTGCGTCACTCTCACCCTGACCCCCTCACACTTACTCCAACACTGTCACCCTGACCACCTCACACTTCCTGTAAAACATTTACCCAGACCCCCTCACACTTACTGCATCACTGTAACCCTCACCTCCTCACACTTACTGCATCACTCTCACCTTGACCCCCACACAGCTACTGCGTCACTATCACACTGACCCCCTCACACTTACTGCGTCACTGTCACCCTGATCCCCTCACACTTACAGTGTCACTACCACCCTGTCCCCCTCACACTTACTGCATCACTATCATCCTGACCCCCTCAAACGTACTGCGTACTATCACCCTGACCCACTCACACTTACTGCATCACTATCACCCTGAACCCCTCACACTTACTGCGCCACTGTCACCCTGACCTACTCACACTTACTGCGTCACTCACACCCTGACCCACTCACAATTACTGTGTCAATACCAGCCTGAACCCCTCACAATCACTGCATCACTATCACCCTGACCCACTCACACTTACTGCATCACTGTTACCCTGACCCCCTTACATTCATTGCGTCACTATCATCCTGGCACAATCACCCTTGCTGTGTCACTACCAGCCTCACTCCCTCAAACGTATGGTGTCCCTGTCACCCTGACCCCCTCACACTTACTGTGTCACTGTCACCCTGAGCCCTTCTCACTTACTGGGTCACTCTCACCATGACCCCCTCACACCTACTGCATCACTGTCACCCTGACCCCCTCACGCTTCCTGTAAAACAATTAACCTGACCCCCTCACACTTACTGCTTCACTGCAACCCTCACCTCCTCACACTTACTGCATCACTCTCACCTTGACCCCCACACAGCTACTGCGTCACTATCACCCTGACCCTCTCACAATTACTGCATCACTGTCATCCTGATCCCCTCAAACGTACTGCGTACTATCACCCTGACCCACTCACACTTACTGCGTCACTATCACCCTGAACCCCTCACACTTACTACGCCACTGTCACCCTGGCCCCGTCACTCTTGCTGCGTGACTGTCACACTGAACCCCTCATACTTAGAGCTTCACGACATGCTGGACACACTCAGACCTAATTCATCACTATCAGATAGAGCCAATTACACTTACTGCATCACTACCAGCCTCTCCCCCTCACACTTACTGCATCACTATCACCCTGGCACAATCACACTGACCGCGTCACTGTTACCCTGACCCCCTCACACTGACTGTGTCACTGTCACCCTGAGCCCTTCTCACTTACTGGGTCACTCTCACCATGACCCCCTCACACTTACTGCATCACTGTCACCCTGACCCCCTCACGCTTCCTGTAAAACAATTAACCTGACCCCCTCACACTTACTGCTTCACTGCAACCCTCACCTCCTTAACTTACTGCATCACTCTCACCTTGACCCCCACACAGCTACTGCGTCACTATCACCCTGACCCCCTCACACTTACTGCGTCACTGTCATTCTGGCCCCCTCACACTTGCTGCGTCATTATCACCCTGGCCCCCTCACACTTACAGCTTCACTATGAGCTGGACACACTCACATCTACTGCATCACTATCAGATAGAGCCCTTTACACTTACTGCATCACTACCAGCCTCTCCCCCTCACACATATTTCATCACTATCACCTGGCACAATCACACTAACTGCGTCACTGTCACCCTGAACACCTCACACTAACTATGTCACTGTCACCCTAACCCCCTCAGACTTACTGTGTTAATACCAGCCTTCCCCCCTACACTTACTGCGTCACTGTCCCCTGAGCCCTTCACACTTACTGTGTCACTGTATCCCTTAACCACTCACACTTACTGCATCACTATCAGCCTGGCCCCCTCACACTTACTGCGTCACTATCGCCTGACCCCCTCACAGTTACTGCCTTACTGTCACCCAGACTCCCCTCATATTGACTGCGTCACTGTCACTCTTATCCCCCCACACTGACTGCATCACTGTTACCCTGACCCCTTCACACTTACTGTTTCACTGTCACCCTGACTCCCTCACACTTACTGCGTTCCTGTCACCCTGACCCACTCACACTTACTGCATCACTATCACCCTGACACCCTCACAATTACAACAGCACTATCATCCTGACCCCCTCACCATTACTATATCACTGTCACCCTGACCCACTCACACTTCCTGCGTCGCTCACACCCTGACACACTCACACTTACTGTGTCAATACCATCCTGACCTCCTCACACTTACAGCATCAATATCACCCTGCCCCCATCACACTTAATGCGTCACTATCACCCTGGCCCCTCACACTTACTGCATCACTATCACACTTCGCCCCTCACAGTTACTGCGACACTATCACTCTGACCCCTCCCACTTACTTTGTCTCTGTCACCCTGGCCCTGTCACACTTACTGCGTCACTATCATCCTGTCCCCCGCACAGTTTCTGAGTCACTATCATCCTGACCCCCTCACAGTTCCTGCGACACTATCATCCTGACAGACTCTCAATTATTGCATCATTGTCAGCCTGATCCCTCAGATTTACTGCATCACTATCATTACTGACCCCTCACACTTACAGCTTCACTAAGAGCTGGACACACTCACACTTGCTGCATCACTATCAGACTGAGTCCCTTACACCTATTGCATCACTACCAGCCTCGATCCCTCACACTTACTGCACCACTACCACCCTGACCCCCTCACATTCACTGCGTCACTATCATCCTGGCACAATCACACTTGCTGCGTTACTACCAGCCTGACTCCCTCAAACTTACTGTGTCGCTTTCACGCTGAGCCCCTCACACTTTCTGCGTCACTGTCACCCTCACCCACTCACACTTTCTGCGTCACAGTCACCCTGACCCCCTCACACTTACTGCGTTACTGTCACCCTGACCCACTCACACTTACTGCATCACTGTCACCCTGACAGCCTCACATTCACTGCGTCACTATCACCCTGACCCCACACAATTACTATGTCACTGTCACACTGACACCCTCACACTTACTGCTCACTATCACTCTGACCCCCTCACACTTACTGCATCTCTATCACGCTGACTCCTCACAATTACTGCATCACTGTCACCCTGACTCCCTCACACTTACTGCGTCACTGTCACACTGACCCCCTCATACATTCTGCCTCACTGTCACCCTGACCCACTCACTCAAACTGCGTCACTATCATCCTGACCCACTCACACTTACTGTGTCAATGCCAGCCTGACCTTCTTGCACTGACTGCATCACTATCACCCTGGCCCCATCACACTTACTGTGTCACTACTAGCCTCTTCACCTCACACTTAATGAATCACAGTCACTCTGACCCCCTCACGCTTACTGCGTCACTGTCACACTGACCCCCTCACATTCAGTGTGACACTATCACCCTGGCACATTCACACTTACTGCATCACTACCAGCCTGACTCCCTCAAACTCACTGTCTCCCTGTCACGCTTACCTCCTCACACTTACTGTGTCACTGTCTCCCTGAACCCCTCACACGTACTGCGTCGCTATTACCCTGACCCCAGTTAATGCGTCACAATCACCCTGAACCCCTCACACTTACTGCATCTCTGTCACCCTGACCCCCTCACAGTTCCTGTGTCACTATCATCCTCAACCCCTCACACTTATTGCATCACTGTCACCCTGACCCCCTCACAGTAACTGCGATACTATTATCCTCAACCCCTCACACTTATTGCGTCAGTTTCACCCTGGGCCTCTCACAGTTACTGCGTCACAGTCACGTTGACCCCTTCACAGTTACTGCGTCACTATCACACTTAGCCCCTCACAGTTACTGCGACACTATCACTCTGACCCCTTACACTTACTTTGTCACTGTCACCCTGACCCTGTCACACTTACTGCATCACTATCATCCTGACCCGCTCACAGTTCCTGCATCAATATCATCCTGACCTCCGTACAGTTCCTGCGACACTATCATCCTGACTGACTCTCAATTATTGCATCATTGTCAGCCTGATCCCTCAGAGTTACTGCGTCACTATCATGACTGACCCCTCATACTTACAGCTTCACTCCGAGATAGACACCCACACTTACTGCATCACTATCAGACTGAGCCCCTTCCACCTACTGCATCATACTAGCCTCATTCCCTCACACTTACTGCATCACTATCACTGACCTCATCACAATTACTGCATCACTATCACCCTGACCCCCTCACGCTACTGTGTCAACTATCACCCTGGCACAATCACACTTACTGTGTTACTGTCCCGCTGACCCCCTCACACTTTCTGCGTCACTGTCACCCTAACATCCTGACACATACTGCGTCACTGTCACCCTGACACCCTCACACTTACTGTGTCACTTCTCGCCTCTTCACCTCACACTTACTGAATCACAGACACCCTGGCCCCCTCACGCTTACTGCATGACTGTCACACTGACCCCCTCACATTCAGTGTGACGCTATCACCCTGGCACATTCACATTTACTGCATCAATACCAGCCTGACTCCCTCAAATTCACTGTGTCTCTGTCACACTGACCCCCTCACACTTACTGCGTGACTGTCACCCTGGTACAATCATACTTACTGTGTCACTGTCCCCTGACCCCCTCACACTTTTCTGCATCACTATCAGCCTAACACCCCGAAACTTACTGTATCACTGTCACACTGACCCTATCACACTTTCTGCGTCACTATCACCCCAACACCCCGACACTTACTGCATCACTGTCACACTGAGCCCTTCACACTTACTGCATCACTATCACCCTGGCACAATCACACTTACTGCGTCATTACTAGCCAATAACCCTCACACTTACTGCGTCAGTACCAGCCTGACTCCCTCAAACTCACTGTGTCCCTGTCACCCTGATCCCCTCACACTTACTGTGTCACTATCGCCCTGACCCCCACACACTTACTGTGTCACTATCGCCCTGACCTCCTCACACTTACTGTGTCACTGTCACCTGGACCCCCGCACACTTACTGCATCACTATCACCCTGGCACCCTCACACTTACTGCGTCACTGTCACCCTGACACCCTCACACATACTGCATCACTCTCACCCTGATCCCTTCGTACTTAATGCGTCACTGTCACCCTGACTCCCTCACAATTACTGCATCACTATCAGCCTGATCCCCTCACACTTACTGTTCCCTATCACCCTGACGCCCTCACACTCACTGCATCCCTGTCACCCTCACACGTACTCCGTCACTGTCACCCCGACCCCCTCACACTTACTGCATCACTATCAGCCTGGCCCCCTCACACTTACTGCGTCACTATCACCCTGACCCCCTTACACTTACTGGGTCACTATCACCCTGAGTCCCTCACAGTTACTGTGTCAATATCATCCTGACCCCATCATATTAACTGAGTCACTATCACCCTGACCCCCTCACATTTAGATTAGATTAGATTACTTACAGTGTGGAAACAGGCCCTTCGGCCCAACAAGTCCACACCGCCCCGCCGAAGCGTAACCCACCCATACCCCTACACCTACATCTACATCTACCCCTTACCTAACACTACGGGCAATTTAGCATGGCCAATTCACCTGACCTGCACATCTTTGGAGTGTGGGAGGAAACCGGAGCACCCGGAGGAAACCCACGCAGACACGGGGAGAACGTGCAAACTCCACACAGTCAGTCGCCAGAGGCGGGAATTGAACCCGGGTCTCCGGCGCTGTGAGGCAGCAGTGCTAACCACTGTGCCACCGTGATCTGCATCACTATCACCCTGACCCCATCACATTTACTGCGTCACTGCCACCCTGACCCCATCGTACTTACTATGTCACTACCGGCCTCTCCCTCTCACACTTACTGTGTTACTGTCACTGTGACCCCTCACACGTACTGCGTCACTATCACCGTGGCACCCTCCCAGTTACTGCTTCATTGTCACCCTGACACTCTCACCATAACTGCGTCCCTGCCACTGTGACCCTTCCCACTTACTGTATCACTGTCACCCTGACCCCCTCACACTTACTGCATCACTGTCACTGGGACACCTTCACCGTTACTGCGTCACTGTCACCCTGAACCCTACACAATTAATCTGTCGCTATCAAATTGATCCCCCTTCACTATCAGCCTGACCCCCTTATATTGCTGCGTCACTATGAGCCAGACTCCCTCACAATAACCGTGTCATTGTCACCTTGAACCCTCACAATTATTCCGTCAGTATCACCCTGACCCGCTCACACTTATTACATCACTATGAGCCGGGCACCCTCACACATATTGCATCACTGTCACCCTGACCCCCTCACACTTACAGCGTCACTGTCACCCTGACCCCCTCACACTTACTGCATCACTGCCACCCTGAACCCAATCGTACTTGCTGAGTCATTACCAGCCTCTCTCTCTTACACTTACTGTGTCACTGTCAACGTGACACCCTCACACTTACTGCATCACTGTCAACCTGATCCCTCACAATTATCCCGACAGTATCAGCCTGACCCGCTCACACATACTGCATCACCATCATGCTGACCCCCTGACACTTACTGCATCACTGTCACCCTGACCCCCTCACACTTTCTGCATCACTGCCATCCTGACCCCATCACAATTACTGCATCAATATCAGCCTGAACCCCTCACAATTACTGCATCACTTTCACCCTGACCTTCTCACACTTACTGTGTTAATATCACCTTGACCCAATCACACTTACTGCATCACTATCACCCTGACCCCATCACACTTACTGCATCAATATCACCCTGACCACCTCACACTTACTGCATCACTCTAGACTGACCCCTCACACTTACTGCGTCACTATCACAATGACCCCTTCACAATTACCGCGTCACTGTCACCCTGATCTGCCCACAGTGTGTCACTACCACCCTGACCCCTCTCACTTTCTGAGTCATTATAGACTGATCCCCCTCACACTTACAGCATCACGATCAACCTAACACTGTCTCAGTCACTGTGTCACTACCAGTTTCTCTCCCTCACACTTACTGCATCACTGTCAGTCTAAGCCCTCACATTTAGTACATCACTGTCACCCTGACCCCCTCAGACTTACTGTGTCACGATCAGCCTGAACCCCTCACATGTACTGCATTAAAGTCACCCTGACCACTCACACTTACTGCCTCACTATCACCCTGACCTTCTCACACTGACTGCATCACTATCTTTCTGACCCCCTCACATTTACTGCGTCACTATCACGCTGACACCCTCACACGCACTCTGTCACCGAAAAAAGTGACCCCCTCACACTCACTGTATCACCGTCACCCTGACCACCTCACATTCTCTCCATCACCGTTACACTGACCGCCTCACACTCACTCTGTCACCATCACACTGACCACCTCACTCTCACTCTGTCGCCGTCAACCTGAACCCATCACATTCACTCCATTACTGTCACACTGACTCCCTCATTCTCACTCCATCACCCTCAACCTGACCCCCTCACACACATTCCATCACCATCATCCTGACCCCCTCACACTCACTCCATCACCGTCACCCCTCAGCCCTCACACTCACACCATTGCCGTCACTCTGACCTCCTTGCACTCACACCATCACCATTACCCAGACAACCTCACACTCACTCCATCATTGTCACCCTGAGTGGCCCACATTCACTGCATCACCATCACCCTGAGCCCACCACACTCTTACCATGACCGTCACCCTGAGTCCATCACACTCACTCCATCACCAGCAATCTGACCCCCTCACGCCCACACCATCACCTTCATCCTGACCCCCTCACACTCACTCCATCACATCACCCTGATCCCCTCAAACTCACTTCATCACAGTCACCCTGACCACCTCACACTCACTCCAACACCATCACGCTGACCCCCTCACACACACTCCATCACCGTCACCCTGAATCCATCACACTCACTCCATCACCCTGACCCTGACCGTCTCACAATCACTCCATCACCCTCAACCTGACCCTACACACTCACTCCATCACTCCTGATCCTCTCTCACTCACTCCATCACAGTCTCTCTAACACATTCACGCTCACTCTATCAGCATCACCCTGACCCCCTCACACTCACTCCATCATCCTCACACTGACCACCTCACACTCACTCCATCACAGACACCCTGATACCCTCACACATAATCCAACATCGTCACGCTGACCCCTTCACAATCGCTCCATCACCACCACCCTGCCGCCGCACACTCACCCCCATCACAATCACCCTGAGGCCCTCACAACCAATCTGTCGTTGTCACACTGACCCACTCACGCTCTCCATGACAGTTACAATGACCCCCTCACACTCACTCCATCTCCGTCACCCTGACACCCTCACACTCACTCCATCACCGTCACACTGAACCCCGCACACTCACTCCATCACCGTCACCCTGACCCTCTCACACACATTCCATCATTTTCACGCTGACCCCATCTCACTCACTCCATCTCCGTCACCCTGACCCCCTCACACCCACTACATCAACGTCACCCTGACCCCCATACTCACCCCGTCACCGTCACCCTGACCTCCTCACACTCACTCCAACACCATCACCCTGACCCCCTCACACTCCCTCTATCAACATCACACTGACCCCCTCATACTCAACCCGTCACAGTCACGCTGACCCCCTCAGACTCATGAAATCACTGTCACCCTGACACATCACATTCACTCCATCGCAGTCATCCTGACCCCCTCACACTCACTCTGTCACAGTCATCTTGACCCACTCACACTCACCCCATCACCATCACCATGACCCCGTCACATTCACTACATCACCGTCACCCTGAGCCCCTCACACACACTCCATCGCGGTCACACTGACCCACTCACTCACTCAATCACTGTCACCTGCACGCCCTCACACTCATTCCATAACCATCACCCTGAGCCCCTGCACACTCACTCCACCACCATCACCCTGAACCCCTCGCACTCACTCCATCACTGTCACCCTGACACCCTCACAATTACTCCATCGCAGTCACCCTGACCCACTCACTCTCACCATCACAGTCACCCTGACCACCTCACACTCACACCATCACTGTCACCGTGACCCCATTATGCGTACTCCGTCACCGTCACTCTGTACCTCTCACTCTCACTCCGTCACCATCACGCTGACTCCCTCATACTCACTCCATCACCGTCATACTGACCCACTCACTCCATCACTCTCACCCTGACTGCCTCACACTCACTCCGTCACCATCACCTTGACGCTCTCACTCTCACTCCACCACTGTCACCCTGAACCGCTCACACCACTCCATTACTGTCACCCTGACCCCCTCACACTAACTCCATCGTCCTCACCCTGACCCCCTCATAATCACTCCATCACCGTCACCCCGATCCCGTCATACTCACTCCATGATTGTCACCCAGACACCCTCACATTCACTCCATCATTGTCACACTGACCACTCACACTAACTCCATTACCGCCAATCTGACCCCCTCATCATCACTCCATCACACTCACCCTGACCCCCTCACACTCACTCCATCACACTCACCCTGACCCCCTCACACTCAATCCATCACCCTCACCCTGACATCCTCAATCTCACTCCTTCACCATCAAACTGATCACCTCACACTCACCCTGTCACCATCACGCTGACTCCCTCAAACTCACTCCATCACCCACACACTTACCATCACACTCCCTCCATCACTTTCACCCTGACCCATTCACTCCATCTACATCACCTGGACCCCTCCCAATCACTCCGTCCCCATCACCCAGACCCACACACACTCACTCCGTCTCTGTCACACGGACCCCCTCACACTCACTACATCAACGTCACCCTGACCCTCACCCACTCACTCCATCACCCTTACCCTGATGCTGTTACACTCACACTGTCAACATCAACCTGACCCCCTCACTCTCACTCCGTCACTGTCACCCCGACACCCTCACACTCATTCGATCACCGTAACCCTGAACCCTCACACTTCATCAAACTCACCCTGACACACTCACACTCACGCCATCACCGTTACAATGACCTGTTTACACTAACTCCTTCACCATCACACTGACTCCCTCACACTCCCTCCATCATCGTCAACCAGACCCCCTCACACTGACTCCATCACTGTCACCCTGACCCCCCTCACTCACTCTATCAAACTCACCCCGGCTTCGTCACACTCACTCTGTCACCATCACCCAGACCCCTCACATCACTCCCTGACCATCACCGTGACACATTACACTCACTCCGTCACCATCACTCTGACACCCTCTCAATAACTCCAATATCTTCACCCTAATTCCCTACCAGTCACTACATCATCCTCACTCTGATCCCCCTCATTCAATCCATCAAGCTCACCCTGAACACCACGCACGCACTCCATCACCTTCATCCTGACCCCTTCACAGTCAATTCATCACCGTCACACTGACGCCCTCACATACACACACAATTTACGTCACACTGACCCACGCACAATCACTCCATCAGCGTCACACTTACCCCCTCACATTCACACCATCACCATCACCCTGACCCCTTCACTCGCACTCCATGACTGTCACCCTGACCCCCTCATACTCACCCCATCACCGTTACCCTGACACCCTCACACTTACTCCACCACCGTCACACTGAACCCCTCACACTCATCCATCACCATCACCTTAAGCCCTTCACACTCACTCCATCACCCTCATCCTGACCCCATCACATTCACTCCGTCACCATCACCGTGACACCTCACATTCATTACATCACTATCAACCTACCCTCTCACACTCAAGCCATCACCCTCACTGTGACACTCACACACACTCCATCACACTCATCCTGACCCCGTCACACTCATCCATCACTGTCACCCTGACACCCTCACACTCACTCAACCACCATCACACTGGACCCCTCACACTCATTCCAATTACCGTTACCCTCACCCCCTCACTCTCACACCATCACCATCACCATGACACATCACACTTACTTCATCACTGTCACACTGACCCCCTCACACTCACTCCATCACAATCACCCTGACCTCCTCAATCTCACTCCTTCATCATCAAACTGATCACCTCACACTCACGCTGACTCCCTCACACTCACTCCATCACCCACACACTTACCCTCACACTCCCTCCATCACTTTCACCCTGACCCATTCACTCCATCTACATCACCTGGACCCCTCCCACTCACTCCGTCCCCATCACCCAGACCCACTCACACTCACTCCGTCTCTGTCACACGGACCCCCTCACACTCACTCTATCAACGTCACCCTGACCCTCACCCACTCACTCCATCACCCTTACCCTGATGCTGTTACACTCACACCGTCAACATCAAACTGACCCCCTCACTCTCACTCCATCACTGTCACCCCGACACCCTCACACTCATTCGATCACCGTCACCCTGAACCCTCACACTCCATCAAACTCACCCTGACACACTCACACTCACGCCATCACCGTTACAATGACCTGCTTACACTCACTCCTTCACCATCACACTGACCCCCTCACACTCCCTACATCATCGTCAACCAGACCCCCTCACACTGACTCCATCACTGTCACCCTGACCCCCCTCACTCACTCTATCAAACTCACCCCGGCTTCGTCACACTCACTCTGTCACCATCACCCAGACCCCTCACATCACTCCCTGACCATCACCGTGACACATTACACTCACTCCGTCACCATCACTCTGACACCCTCTCAATAACTCCAATATCTTCACCCTAATTCCCTACCAGTCACTACATCATCCTCACTCTGATCCCCCTCATTCAATCCATCAAGCTCACCCTGAACACCACGCACGCACTCCATCACCTTCATCCTGACCCCTTCACAGTCAATTCATCACCGTCACACTGACGCCCTCACATACACACACAATTTACGTCACACTGACCCACGCACAATCACTCCATCAGCGTCACACTTACCCCCTCACATTCACACCATCACCATCACCCTGACCCCTTCACTCGCACTCCATGACTGTCACCCTGACCCCCTCATACTCACCCCATCACCGTTACCCTGACACCCTCACACTTACTCCACCACCGTCACACTGAACCCCTCACACTCATCCATCACCATCACCTTAAGCCCTTCACACACACTCCATCACCCTCATCCTGACCCCATCACATTCACTCCGTCACCATCACCGTGACACCGCACACTCATTACATCACTATCAACCTGCCCTCTCACACTCAAGCCATCACCCTCACTGTGACACTCACACACACTCCATCACACTCATCCTGACCCCGTCACACTCATCCATCACTGTCACCCTGACACCCTCACACTCACTCCACCACCATCACACTGGACCCCTCACACTCATTCCAATTACCGTTACCCTCACCCCCTCACTCTCACACCATCACCATCACCATGACACATCACACTCACTTCATCATTGTCACACTGACCCCCTCACACTCACTCCATCTCCATCACCTTAACACCTTCACACTCACTCCATCACCCTCATCCTGACCCCATCACATTCACTCCTGCACCATCACATTGGCACCTCACACTCATTCCATCACTGTCAACCTGTCCTCTCACACCCAAACCATCACGCTCACTGTGACACTCATACAGACTCCATCACACTCACCCTGACCCATTACACTCACCCTTGACCCCCACTTCATTAGCGTCACACTGACCCCCTCACACTCACTCCATCACTGTCACCCTCACCCTCTTTCACTCATTCCATCAACATCACACTGACCCCACACACTCACTACATTACGGTCACTCTGACCGCCTCACATTCACTCCATCACTGACATCCTCTCACCCTCACACTCACGCCATCACTGTCACAATGACCACTCACACTCACTCCATCACTGTCAGACTGACCACTCACACTCACTCCATCACCGCCAATCTGACCCAATCATACTCACTCCATCACAGTCACCCTCACCCCCTCACACTCACTCCATCACCAACACACTGGCCCCCTCACACTCACTCCATCACCGTCACCCTGACGTGCTCACACACACTGCTTCACTGTCATCCTGACCCACTCACACTCACTCCATCACCGTCACCCTGACCCCCTCACACTTACTCCACCACCATCACACTGAAACCCTCACACTCACTCCATCACCATATCCTTAACACCTTCACACTCACTCCATCACCCTCATCCTGACCCCATCACATTCACTCCTGCACCATCACTATGGCACCTCACACTCATTCCATCACTGTCAACCTGTCCTCTCACACTCAAACCATCACGCTCACTGTGAAACTCACACAGACTCCATCACACTCATCCTGTCGCCTTCACAGTCACTCTATCACCGTCACACTGCCCCCTCCCATACACACACAACCTCCCTCACACTGACCCCCTCACAATCTCACCATCAATGTCACACTGACCCCCCTCACACTCACTCCATCACCGTCACACTGATCCACTCACAATCACTCCATCACTCTCACAATGACCACTCACAATAACTCCATCACTGTCATCCTCACCCCCTGACAACCACTCCATCACCGTCACCCTGACACCCTCACACTCACTCTATCACAGTCACACTGACCCCCTCACACTCACTCCATCACAGTCAACCTGACCCCCCTCACACACACTCCATCACTGTAATCCTGACCCCCTCACACGCACTCCCTCCCAGTCACCCTGATCCCTCACACTCACTCCATCGCCATCACCCTCAACGCCTCACACTCACTCCATCACCGTCACACTGATACACTCACACACACACCATCACTGTAATCCTGACCCCCTCACACTCACACCATCGCCATCACCCTGACCCTTTCACACGCACTCCATGTCTGTCAACCTGACCCCCTCACACTTACTCCACCACCGTCACACTGAAACCCTCACACTCACTCCATAACCATCACCCTGAGCCCCTGCACACTCACTCCACCACCATCACCCTGAACCCCTCAAACCATCACGTTCACTGTGACAATCACACAGACTCCATCACACTCACCCTGAGCCCCTCACACTCACTTCATCACCGCACACTGATCCCCCTCACAATCACACCATCACCATCAGCCTAATCCCCTCACACCCACTCCATCACCGTCAACCTGATCCCGTCAAACACAATCCATCACTGTCATCCTGACTCCTCCACACGCACTCCATTCATGTCACCCTGATCCCCTCAAACTCACTCCATCACCGTCACCCTCACCAACTTACACTCACTCTATCACCGTCACTCTGATCCTCTCACACTCACTCCATCAATGCTACCCTGACCCCCTCACAATCACTCCATCACCGTCACACTGACCCTCTCACAATCAGTCTATCACCATCACCCTCACCCCCTCACAATCACTCCATCACCGTCACACTGACCCCTCTCACAATCACTCCATCACCGACACCCTGACCCACTCACACTCACAATATCACCGTCAACCTGCCCACCTCACACTCACTCCATCTCTGGCACCATGACCTCCTCACACACTCCATCATCTTCACCCTCACCCCCTCACACTCACACCATCACCGTCAATCTTACACCCACACACTCACTCCATCACTGTAACCCTGACCCCCTCAGACTCACAGCATCGCCGTCACCCTGAAACCCTCACACTCACTCCATCAACGTCACACTGACCACCCCTCACTCTCACTCCATGACCGTCACACTAGCCCCCTCACAATCACTCCATCACGGTCACACTGACCACATCACACCAACTCCATTACAGTCACCCTGACCCCCTCACACTCACTCCATCACCGTCACACTGACCCCCTCACAATCACTCCATCAGCGTGACCCAGACCAACTCACAATCACTCCATCACCATCACTCTCAACCCCTCACACTCACTCCATCAACGTCACCCTGACCACCTCACACTCACTCCATCACCGTCACCCTCACCCCCTTGCACTCACTCCATCACCGTCACCGTGACCCCCCTCACAATCACTCCATCACTGTCACACAGACCCCCTTCACACTCACTCCATCACTGTCACACTGAACCCCTCACAATTACTCCATCACCGTCACACTGAACCCCTCACAATTACTCCATCACCGTCACAGTGACCCCCTTCACACTCACTCCATCACTGTCACACTGAACCCCTCACAATTACTCCATCACCGTCACACTGAACCCCTCACAATTACTCCATCACCGTCACAGTGACCCCCTTCACACTCACTCCATCACTGTCACACTGAACCCCTCACAATTACTCCATCACCGTCACACTGAACCCCTCACAATTACTCCATCACCGTCACAGTGACCCCCTTCACACTCACTCCATCACTGTCACACTGAACCCCTCACAATTACTCCATCACCGTCATCCTGACCTCCTCATTCTCTCTCCATCACCATCACATTGACCCCCTCACACTCACTCCATCACTGTCACTCTGATGCGCTCACACTCACTCCATCACGTTCACCTTGACCCCCACCCACTTACACCATCACTGTAACCCAGACCATCTCACACTATCAATATCACCATCACCCCGACCCCCTCACACACACTCCTCCACCGTCATCTTGAACACGTCACATTCACTCCATCACTTTCACCCTGAACCCCTCACACTTCATCCATCACTGTTACCTTGACCCCCCTCAGACTCACTCCATCACCATCAACCTGACCCTCTCACACTCAGTCCATCACCATCACACTGACCCCCTCACACCCTCTCCATCACTGTAACCCTGACACCCTCACACTTACTCCATCACGGTCACAGTGACCCCCTCACAATGACACTATCACCGTCACTCTCACCCCATCACACTCACTCCATCACTGTCACACTGACCCCCCTCACACTCACACCATCACCGTCACCCTGACCCCCTCACACTCACTCCATCACCGTCAGCCTGACCCCCTCACACTTACTCCTCACGGTCACACTGACCTGCTCACACTCATCCCATCACCGTCAATCTGACCCACTCACACACACACATCACTGTAACCCTGATACCCTCACACTTTCTCCATCACTATCACACTGACCCCCTCACACATACTACATCACCGTCACTCTCAACCCCACACACTCACTCCATCACCGTCAGTCTGAACCCCGCACACTCACTCCATCACTGTCACTCAGACCCCCTCACACTCACTCCATTCATGCCACCCTGACCCACTCACAATCACTCTATCACCGTCACCCTCACGCCCTCGCACTCACTCCATCACAGTCACACTGATCCACCTCACAATCACACCATCACCATCACCCTGACCCCCTCACACTCATTCCATCACCATCACCCTGACCCCCTCACACTCACTCCATCACTGTCACACTGGCCCCCTCACGCTCACACCATCACTGTAACCCTGACCCCCTCAGACTCACACAATCGCCGTCACCCTGAAACCCTCACACTCAGTCCATCACCGACACACTGACCCCATTACAATCAATCCATCAGCGTGACCATGACCAATTCACAATCACTCCATCACTGTCACTCTCACCCCCTCACACTCACTCCATCAACGTCAACCTGATCCCCTCACACTCATTCCATAACTGTCATCCTAACCACCTCGCACTCACTCCATCCCCATCACACTGACCCCGTCACACTCACTCCATCACCGTCACTCTGAGCACCGTCACACTCACTCCATCAACGTCAGTCTCACCACCTCACACTCACTCCATCACTGTCACACTAACACCCCCCTCACTCTCACTGTATCACCGTCACCCTGACCCCCTCACACTCACTCCTCACCGTCACACAGACCTGCTCACACTCAACCCATCACCGTCAAACTGACCCACTCACACACACACTCATCACCTAACCCTGACACTCTCACACTTACTCCATCACTGTCACACTGACCCCCTCACAATCATTCCATCAGCGTCACCCTGACCTCCTCACACTCACTCCATCACCGTCACACTGACCCCCTCACACACACTCCATCACCTTCACCCTGACCCCCTCACACTCACACCATCACCGTCAATCTTACACCCTCACACTCACTCCATCACCGTCACATTGACACCCTCACACTCACACCATCACTGTAACCCTGACACCCTCAGACTCACACCATCACCATCACCCTGAAACCCTCACACTCACTCCATCACCGCCACACTGACACCCCCTCAC
The DNA here is from genome assembly GCF_047496795.1 of Chiloscyllium punctatum. Taxonomy (NCBI): domain Eukaryota; kingdom Metazoa; phylum Chordata; class Chondrichthyes; order Orectolobiformes; family Hemiscylliidae; genus Chiloscyllium; species Chiloscyllium punctatum. The sequence goes on from NC_092754.1 coordinate 80,601,183, forward strand.
TCTCACTCCATGACCGTCACACTGGCCCCTTCACAATGACTCCATCACGGTGACACTGACCACATCACACTCACTCCATCACAGTCACCCTGACCCCCTCACACTCACTCCATCACCGTCACACTGACCCCCCTCACAATCAGTCCATTTGCGTGACGCTTACCAACTCATAATCACTCCATCACCGTCACTCTTACCACCTCACACTCACTCCATCAACCTCACACTGACCCCCTCACCCTCACTCCATCACCGTCCCCCTGACCCTCTCACATTCACTCCATCACTGTCACACTGACCCCCTCACAATCCCTCCAACAGCATCACCTTGACAACCTAAAAAACACTCCATCACCGTCACTCTCAACCCGTCACACTCACTCCATCACAGACAAACTGACCCCCTCACACACACTCCATCACTGTCATCCTGACCACCTCACATGCACTTCATTCATGTCACCCTGAACTCCTCACACTCACTAGCTCGCCATCACCCTCACCCCCTCACACTCACTACATCACCGTCACTCTGACCACTTCACAATCACTCCATCACCGTCACCCTCACGCCCTCGCACTCACTCCATCACAGTCACACTGATCCACCTCACAATCACTCCAATAACGTCACACTGACCCCCTCACACTCACTCCATTACCATCACACTGACCCCCTCACAATCAGTCCATCTGCGTGACGCTGACCAACTCATAATCACTCCATCACCGTCACTCTTACCACCTCACACTCACTCCATCAACCTCATACTAACCCCCTCACACTCACTCCATTACCGTCCCCCTGACCCTCTCACACTCACTCCATCACAGTCACACTGATCCACCTCACAGTCACTCCATCAACGTCACACTGACCCCCTCACACTTATTCCATCACCGACACCCTGACCCCCTCACACTCAGTCCATCACCGTCACACTGACCCCCTCACTCTCACTCCATGACCGTCACACTGACCCCCTCACACCCTCTCCATCACTGTAACCCTGACACCCTCACACTTACTCCATCACTGTCACAGTGACCCCCTCACAATGACTCCATCACCGTCACTCTCACCCCATCACACTCACTCCATCACCATCACACTGATCCCCTCACACTCACACAATGACTCCATCACCGTCACTCTCACCCTATCACACTCACTCCATCACTGTCACACTGACCCCCTCACACTCACTCCATCACCGTCAGCCTGACCCCCTCACACTTACTCCTCACGGTCACACTGACCTGCTCACACTCATCCCTACACTGTCAATCTGACCCACTCACACACACACACATCACTGTAACCCTGACCCCCTCACACTTTCTCCATCACTGTCACACTGACCCCCTCACACTCACTCCATCACCGTCAGCCTGACCCCCTCACACTTACTCCTCACGGTCACACTGACCTGCTCACACTCATCCCTACACCGTCAATCTGACCCACTCACACACACACACACATCACTGAAACCCTGACACCCTCACACTTACTCCATCACTGTCACAGTGACCCCCTCACAATGACACTATCACCGTCACTCTCACCCCATCACACTCGCTCCATCACTGTCACACTAAGCCCCCTCATATTTACTCTATCACCGTCAGTCTGACCCGCGCACACTCACTCCATCACCGTCACTCTGACCACTTCACAATCACTCCATCACCATCACGCTGACCCCCTCACACTCACTCCATTCATGCCACCCTGACCCCCTCACAATCACTCTATCACCGTCACCCTCACGCCCTCGCACTCACTCCATCACCGTCACACTGACCCCCTCACACTTATTCTATCACCAACACCCTGATCCCCTCAGACTCACACCATCGCCGTCACCCGGAAACCCTCACACTCAGTCCATCACCGTCACACTGACCCCCTCACTCTCAGTCCATCACCGTCACACTGACCCCCTCACACTCACTCCATCACCGACACACTGACCCCATTACAATCAATCCATCAGCGTGACCATGACCAACTCACAATCACTCCATGAACGTCACTCTCACCTCCTCACACTCACTCCATCAAATTCAACCTGATCCCCTCACACTCATTCCATAACTGTCACGCTGCCCCCTCACACTCACTCCATCACCATCACTCTGAGCCGCTCACACTCACTCCATCACCGTCAGTCTCACCCCCTCACACTCGCTCCATCACTGTCACACTGACACCCCCTCACACTCACTGTATCACCGTCACCCTGACACCCTCACACTCACTCCATCAACGTCAGCCTGACCCCCTCACACTCACTCCTCACCGTCACACTGATCTGCTCACACTCAACCCATCACTGTCAAACTGACCCACTCACACACACACTCATCACCTAACCCTGACACACTCATACTTACTCCATCACTGTCACACTGACCCCCTCACAATCATTCCATCAGCGTCACCTTGACCACCTCACACACACTCCATTACCATCACTCTCAACCCCTCACACTCACTCCATCACTGTCACACTAACCCCTCTCACATTCACTCCTTCACCGTCAACCTGACCACCTCACACACACTCCATCACTGTCATCCTGATCCCTCACACACACTCCATTCATGTCTCCCTACCTCCTCACAAAGACTCCATCAACGTCACCCTCACCCCCTCACTCTCACTCTATCACTGTCACCCTGACCTACTCACACTCACTCCATCACCATCACACTGAACCCCTCACACTCACTCCATCACCGTCACACTGACCCCCTCACACACACTCCATCACCTTCACCCTGACCCCCTCACACTCACACCATCACCGTCAATCTTACACCCTCACAATCGCTCCATCACCGTCGCATTGACCCCCTCACACTCACACCAGCACTATAACCCTGACCCCCTCAGACTCACACCATCACCATCACCCTAAAATCCTCACACTCACTCCATCACCGCCACATTGACACCCCCTCAGTCTCACTCCATGACCATCACACTGGCCCCCTCACAATCACTCCAACACGGTGACACTGACCCCCCTCACAATCAGTCCATCTGCGTGACGCTGGCCAACTCATAATCACTCCATCACCTTCACTCTTACCACCTGACACTCACTCCATCAGCCTCACACTGACCCCCTCACACTCACTCCATCACAGTCACCCTGACCCCCTCACACTCACTCCATCACCGTCACACTGACCCCCCTCACAATCAGTCCATCTGCGTGACGCTGGCCAACTCATAATCACTCCATCACCTTCACTCTTACCACCTGACACTCACTCCATCAGCCTCACACTGACCCCCTCACACTCACTCCATCACCGTCCCCCTGACCCTCTCACATTCACTCCATCACTGTCACAGTGACCCCCTCAGAATCACTCCAACAGCATCACCTTGACAACCTAAAAAACACTCCATCACCGTCACGCTCAACCCATCACACTCACTCCATCACAATCAAACTGACCCCCTCACACACACTCCATCACGGTCATCCTGACCACCTCACATGCACTTCATTCATGTCACCCTGAACTCCTCACACTCACTAGCTCGCCATCACCCTCACCCCCTCACACTCACTACATCACCGTCACTCTGACCACTTCACAATCACTCCATCACCGTCACCCTCACGCCCTCGCATTCACTCCATCACAGTCACACTGATCCACCTCACAATCACTCCAATAACGTCACACTGACCCCCTCACACTTATTCCATCATCGTCACCCTGACCCACTCACACTCACTCCATCACAGTCACACTGATCCACCTCACAATCACTCCATCAACATCACACTGACCCCTTCATACTTATTCCATCACCGTCACCCTGACCCCCTCACACTCACTCCATCACCGTCACCCTGACCCCCTCACACTCACTCCATCACCGTCACCCTGACCCCCTCACACTCACTCCATCACTGTCACACTGACCCCCTCACACTCACGCCATCACTGTAACCCAGACCCCCTCAGACTCACATCATCGCCGTCACCCTGAAACCCTCACACTCAGTCCATCACCGTCACACTGACCCCCTCACACTCACTCCATCACCGACACAATGACACCATCACAATCACTCCATCACCATCACACTCAACCCTTCAAACTCACTCCATCACCGTCACCTTAACCCCTTCACACTCACTTCATCACCATCACACTGACTCCCTCACACTCACTCCATCACCGTCACCTTAACCCCTTCACACTCACTCCATCAACGTCACACTGACCCCCTCACACTCACTCCATCACCGTCACCTGAACCCCTTCACACTCACTCCATCACCCTCATCCTGACCCCATCACATTCACTCCTTCACCATCACCATGACACCTCACACTCATTCCATCACTGTTAACCTGTCCTCTTAAACTCAAACCATCACGCTCGCTGTGACACTCACACAGACTCCATCACACTCACCCTGAGCCCCTCACACTCACTTCATCACCGTCACACTGATCCCCTCACACTCACTCCATCGCCATCAACCTGACCCCGTCACACACAATCCATCACTGTCATCCTGACTCCTTCACACGCACTCCATTCATGTCACCGTGACCCCCTCACACTCACTCCATCACCGTTACCCTCACCCTCTTACACTCACTCTATCACCATCACTCTGATCCCCTCACACTCACTCCATCAAAGCCACCCTGACCCCTTCACAATCACTCCATCACCATCACACTGACCACCTCACAATCATTCTATCACCGTCACCCTCACCCCCTCACACTCACTCCATCACTGTCACACTGACCCCCTCATACTCACTCCTTCACGTCACCCTGACCTCATCATTCTCACTCCATCACTGTCACCCTGACCCACTCACACTCACTCCATCACCATCATCCCGACCCCCTCACACACATTCTATCTCCGTCACCCGGACCCTCTCACTCTCACTCCATCAGCAACATCCTCACCACACTTACACTCACTCTATCACCGCCAACCTGAACAGCTCACACTCACTCCATGACCATCACACTGAGCCCCTCAGACTAACTCCATGACCGTCACAATGGCCCCCTCACAGTCACTCCATCACCATCACCCTGGCCCCCTCGCAGTCATCCATTACCAAAACTCTGACCACCTCACACTCACTCCATCAGCATCACCCTCACAACCTCACAATCACTACATCACCAGCACTCTCACCCCCTCACACAGACTCCATCACGGTCACACTGACCCCTCCACACTCACTCCATCACCATCACACTGACCAGCTCACACTCACTCCATCACTGTCAACCTGACCATCTCACACACACTCCACCACTGTCATTCTGACCCCATCACACGCACGACATTTATGTCACCCTTACCCCCTCACACTCACTCCATCAACATCACACTCACCCCCTCACACTCACTCAATCACCGTCACACTGACCCCCTCTCACACATTCCATCTCCATCAACCGGACCCTCTCACTCTCACTCATTCACCAACACCCTCACCCCACATACACTCACTCTATTGCCACCAACCTGAACCACTCACACTCACTTCATGACCGTCACACTGACCCCCCCTCACAATCACTCCATCACTGTCATACCGACCTCCTCACACTCACTCCATCACCGTCACCCTGACCTCCTCATTCTCACTCCATCACCGTCAGCCTGACACCCTCGCACACACTCCATCACCATCACCCCGACCCCCTCTCACACATTCCATCTCCATCACCCGGACCCTCTCACTCTCACTCCATCACCAACACCCTCACCCAACTTACACTCACTCTATCACCGCCAACCTGAACACCTCACACTCACTCCATGACCGTCACACTGACTCCCTCAGACTCACTCCATGACCGTCACACTGGCCCCCTCACACTCACTCCATCACGGTCTCACTGACCCCCCCACACTCACACCATCGCCGTCACCCTGACCATCTCACACACACTCCACCACTGTCATTCTGACCTTCTCACACGCAAGCCATTCATGTCATCCTAACCCCCTCACACTCACTCCATCACCGTCACACTCACCCCCTCACACTCACTCCATCACCGTCACCCTGACCCCTTCACACTCACTCCATCACACTCATCCTGACCCCATCACATTCACTCCTTCACCATGACATCGCACACTCATTCCATCACTGTCAACCTGTCCTCTCACACTCAAACCAATCCGCTTACTGTGACACTCAAACATACTCCATCACACTCACCTTGACCCCCTCACACTCACTTCATCACCGTCACACTGATCCCCTGACACTCACACCATCACCGTCACCCTGACCCCCTCACACTCACTCAATCAAAGCCAACCTGACCACTTCACAATCACTCCATCACCATCACACTGACCCCCCTCAAAATCACTACATCACGGTCACCCTGACGCACTCACACTCACTCCATTACTGTCACACTGACCCACTCACACTCACTCCATCACAGTTACCCTGACCACCTCACACTCAGTCCATCACCGTCAGCCTGACACCCTCAAACACACACTCCATCACCATCACCCCGACCCCCTCTCACACATTCCATCTCCGTCAACCGGACCCGCTCACTCTCATCCATCACCAACACCCTCACCCCACTTACACACTCTATTGCCACCAACCTGAACCACTCACACTCACTCCATGACCGTCATACTGACCCCCCTCACAATCACTCCATCACTGTCACACCGACCCCCTCACACTCACTCCATCACCGTCACCCTGACCTCCTCATTCTCACTCCATCACCGTCACCTTGACGCCCTCACACTCACTCCATCACTGTCACTCTGATGTGCTCACACTCACTCCATCACGTTCAACTTGACCCCGACCCACTCACACCATCACTGTAACGCAGACCACCTCACACTAACAATATCACCGTCACCCTAACCACATAAAACTCACCCCATCTCCGTCACCCTGACCCCTCACACACACTCCATCACCATCACCCTGAACACGTCATACTCACTCCATCAGTGTCACCTTGACCCCTCACAAATCATCCATCACTGTTACCTTGACCCCCCTCAGACACACTCCATCACCATCTCCCTGACCCCCTCACACTCACTCCATCACTGTCGCCCTGACCCACTCACACACACTCCATCACTGCTACCCTTACCACCTCACACTCACTCCATCACCGTCAGCCTGACACCCTCACACACACTCCATCACCATCACCCCGACCCCCTCACACACATTCAATCTCCGTCACCGGGACCATCTCTCTCTAACTCCATCACCAACACCCTCACCACACTTACTCTCACTCTATCGCCGCCAACCTGAACCCCTCACACTCACTCCATGACCTTCACACTTGCCCCCTCACAGTCACCCCATCACCGTCACCCTGGCCCACTCACACTCACTCCATCACCGTTACTCTGACCCTGCTCACACTCACTCCATCAGCGTCACCCTCACCACCTCACAATCACTACATCACCGGCACTCTCACCCCCTCACACTCACTCCATCACGGTCACACTAATACTCCAAACACTCACTCCATCACCGTCACCCTAACCCTTTCACACTCACTCCATCACCCTCATCCTGACCCCATCACATTCACTCCTTCACCATCACCATGACACCGCACACTCATTCCATCACTGTTAACCTGTCCTCTCACACTCAAACCATCACGCTCACTGTGACACTCAAACAGACTCCATCACACTCACCCTGACCCCCTCACACTCACTTCATCACCGTCAACCTGACCCCGTCACATACAATCCATCACTGTCATCCTGACTCCTTCACACGCACTCCATTGATGTCACTCTGACCCCCTCACACTCACTCCATCACCGTCACCCTCACCCCCTTACACCCACTCTATCACCGTCACTCTGATCCCTTCACACTGACTCCATCAAAGCCACCCTGACCCCTTCACAATCACTCCATCACCATCACACTGGCACCCCTCACAATCACTCCATCACTGTGACACTGACACCCTCACACTCACTCCATCACCGTCACCCTGACCTCCTCATTGTCACTCCATCACTGTCAACCTGACCCCCTCACTCTCACTCCATCACTGTCACCCTGACCACTTCACACTCACTCCATCACCTTCAGCCTGACACCCTCACACACGCTCCATCACCATCACACCGACCCCCTCACACACATTCCATCTCCGTCAACCAGACCCTCTCACTCTCACTCCAGCATCATCACCATCACCCCACTTACACTCACTCTATCGCCGCCAACCTGAACCACTCTCACTCACTCCATGACCGTCACACTGACCCCCCTCACAATCACTCCATCACTGTCACACTGACCCCCGCACACTCACTCCATCACTGTCACCATGACCTCCTCAATCTCACTCCATCACCATCATCCTGATGCCCTCACACTCACTCTATCACTGTCACTCTGATGCGCTCACACTCACTCCATCACGTTCACCTTGACCCCCACCCACTCACACCATCACTGTAACCCAGACCACCTCACACTAACAATATCACCATCACCCCGACCCCCTCACACACATTCCATCTCCGTCACACAGACCATCTCACTCCCACTCCATCACCAACACCCTCACCACACTTACACTCACTCTATCGCCGCCAACCTGAACCCCTCACACTCACTCCATGACTGTCACACTGGCCCCCTCACAGTCACTCCATCACCGTCACTCTGACCCCCTCACACTCACTCCATCAGCGTCACCCTCACCACCTCACAATCACTACATCACCGGCACTCTCACCCCCTCACATACACTCCATCACGGTCACACTGAACCCCCCACACATTCACTCCATCACCGTCACCCTGACCATCTCACACACACTGCACCACTGTCATTCTGACCCCCTTACACACACACCATTCATGTCACCGTTACCCCCTCACACTCACTCCATCACCGTCACACTCACCCCCTCACTCTCACTCCATCACCAACACCCTCACTCCACTTACACTCACTCTATCGCCGCCAAACTGAACCCCTCACACTGGCCCCCTAACAGTCACTCCATCACCATCACCCTGGCCCACTCACACTCACTCCATCACCGTCACTCTGACCACCTCACACTCTCTGCATCACCGTCACCCTGAGCCCCTCACACTAACTCCATCACCTTCACACTGACCCCCTCACATTTTCACCTTCACTGTTATCCTGACCCCCTCACATTCACTCATCACCATCGCACTGACCGGCTCACACTCACTCTATCACCATCAGTCTGACCCCCGCAAACTCACTCCATCACTGTAAACCTGACCCCCTCACACTCACTCCATCACCATCAGTCTGACCACCGCACACTCACTCCATCACTGTAACCCTGACCCCCTCACACTCACTCTATCACTGTCACACTGACACCCTCACACTTACTCCATCAGTGTTACACTGACCCGCTCACACTCACTCCATCACCGTTAGTCTTACCCCCGCACACTTACTCCATCACAGTCACCCTGACCCCCTCACACTCGCTCAATCACCGTCACCCTGAGCCCCTCACACTCACTCCATCACTGTAGCCCTGACACCCTCACACTTACTCCATCACTGTCACACTGACCCCGCACAATCACTCATTCACCGTCACCATGAGCACCTCACAATCACGACATCACCGTCACTCTCACCCTCTCACACTCACTCCATCACAGTCAGCCTGACCCCTTCACACTCACTCCCCACCGTCACACTGTCACACTGACCCGCTCACACTCAACCCATCACTGTCAATCTGACCCACTCACACACACACTCATCACTGTAACTCTGACACCCTCACACTTACTCCATCACTGTCACACTGACCCCCTCACAATCACTCCATCAGTGTCACCTTGACCACCTCAAACACACTCCATCACCGTCACACTAACCACCCCTCGCATTCACTCCATCACCGTCACCCTCACCCCGTCACACTCACTCCATCACCGCATTCTGACCCCCTCACACACACTCCATTCATGTCACCCTGATCACATCACAATCTCTCCATCACCGTCACCCTCATCCCCTCACACTCACTCTATCACCGTCACTCCCCCTTCACAATCACTCCATCACCATCTCCCTGACCCCCTCACAATCACTCTATCACCGTCACCCTCACCCCCTCGCACTCACTCCATCTCAGTCACACTGACCCCCCTCACAATCACTCCATCACCGTCACCCTGACCCCCTCACACTCACTCCATCACGTTAACCCTATCCCCTTCAAACTCACACCATCGCCGTCACCTTGAAACTCTCACACTCAGTCCATCACTGTCACACTGACCCCCTCACAATCACTCATCAGCGAGACCATGACCAACTCACAATCACACCCTCACACTCACTCCATCAACGTCACACTGACCTGCTTACACTCACTCCATCACCGTCACCCTGACCCTCTAACATTCACGCCATAACTGTCATCCTGACCACCTCACACGCACTCCATTCATGTCACACTGACCCCGTCACACTCACTCCATCACCGTCACCCTGGCCCCCTCACACTCACTCCATCACCATCAGCCTGACCCCTTCACACTCACTCCTCACCGTCACACTGACCATCTCACACTCAACCCATCACCGTCAATCTGACCCACTCACACACACACACATCACTGTAACCCTGACACCCTCACACTTACTCCATCACTGTCACACTGATCCCCTCACAATCACTCCATCAGCGTCACCTTAACCACCTCAAACACATTCCATCACCGTCACTCTCAACCCGTCACACTCACTCCATCACCGTCTCCCTGAACCCCTCACAATCACTATATCACCGTCAACCTGACCCCCTCACACTCACTCCATCACTGTCACACTGACCCCCTACAATCACACCATCACTGTAACCCTGACCCCCTCAGACTCACACCATCGCCATCACCCTGAAACCCTCACACTCACTCCATCACTGTCACACTGACCCGCTCACTCTCACTCCATCACTGTTAGTCTGACCCCCGCACACTCACTCCATCACTGTAACACTGACCCCCGCTCACACTCACTCCATCACCGTCACCCTGACCCCCTCACACTGACTCCATCAACATCATCCTGACCCCCTCACACTTACTCCCCACCGTCACACTGACCTGCTCACACTCAACCCATCACCGTCAGTCTGGACCGCTCACACACACACTCATCAATGTAACCCTGACACCCTCACACTTACTCCATCACTGTCACACTGACCCCCGCACAATCACACCATCAGCATCACCCTGACCTCGTCACACTCACTCCATCACCGTCACCCTCACCCCCTCACACTCACACCATCACCGTTACTCTGATCTCGTCACACTCACTCCATCACCGTCACACTGACCCCCTCACAATCACTCTATCACTGTCACCCTCACCCCGTCACACTCACTCCATCGCCATCACACTGACCCCCCTCACACTCACTCCATCACCGTCACACTGTCCACCTTACACTCACTCCATCACCGTGACGCTGACCCCCTCACACACACTCGATCCCTGTCACCCTGATCCCCTCACACACACTCCATCACTGTCATCTTGACCCCATCGCATCCACTCCATTCATGTCAAACTGAACTCCTCACACTCACTCCATCACCGTCACCCTCACCCACTCACACTCACTCCATCACCGTCACTCTGACCCCCTCACATTCACTCCATCACTGTCATCTTGACCACATCAAACACACTCCATTCATGTCACCCTGACACCCTCACACTCACTCCATCACCGTCACCCTGTCCCCCTCACACTCACTCCATCACCGTCACCCTCACCCCCTCACAATCACACCATCACCGTCTCCCTGACCCCCTCACACTCACTCTGTCACGGTGACCCTCACCCCCTCGCCCTCATTACATCTCAGTCACACTGACCCCCCTCACAATCACTCCATCACCGTCACACTGACACTCTCACACTCATTCCATCACCGTCACCCTGACCCCTTCAGACTCACTCCATCACGTTATCCCTGACCCCCTCACACACACTCCATCACTGTCATCTTGACCCCCTCGCATGCACTCCTTTTATGTCACACTGAACTCCTCACCCTCACTCCATCACCGTCACCCTCACCCCCTCACTCTCATTCCATCACCGTCACTCTGACCCCTTCACAATCACTCCATCACCATCTCCCTGACCCCCTCACAATCACTCTGTCACCGTCACCCTCACCCCCTCACTTTCACTCCATCTCAGTCACACTGACCCCCCTCACAATCACTCCATCACCGTCACACTGACACTCTCACACTCATCCATCACTGTCACCCTGACCCCTCACACTAACTCCATCCCGTTAACCCTGATCCCCTCACACTCACTCCATCACTGTCACACTGACCCCCTCACACTCACACCATCACTGTAAACCTGACCCCGTCAGACTTACACCATCGGCGTCACCCTGATACCCTCACATTCAGTCCATCACCGTCATACTGACCCCCTCACTCTCACTCCATAACTATCACACTGACCCCCTCACACTCACTCCTCACCATCACACTGACCTGCTCACACTCAACCCATCACCATCAATCTGACCCACTCACACACACACTCATCACTGTAACCCTGACCCCCTCACACTCACTCCATCACCGTCACTCTCACATACTCACACTCACTCCATCACTGTCACACTAACCCACGCTCACACTCACTCCATCACCGTCACACTGACCGCTCACACACACCCCATCACCGTCAGCCAGAGCAACTCACACTCACTCTTCATGGTCACACTGTCCTGCTCACACTCAACCCATCACCATCAATCTGACCCACTCACACACACATACATCACTGTAAACCTGACACCCTCACACTTACTCCATCACTGTGACACTGACCCCCTGACAACCACCTCAAACACACTCAATCACCGTCTCTCAACCCCTCACACTCACTCCATCACCGTCATCCTGACCCCATCACATGCACTCCATTCATGTCACCCTGACCTCCTCACACTCACTCCATCACCGTCACCCTCAGCCCCTCACACTCACTCCATCACCGTTACTCTGACCCCCTCACACTCACTCCATCAGTGTCACCCTCACCTCCACACACTCACTCCATCACCGTCAATCTGTCCCCCTCACACTCACTCCATCCCTGTCACACTGACCCCCTCACACACACTCCATCACCTTCATCCTCAACCCCTCACACTCACACCATCACCGTCAATAATACACTCTCACACTCATTCCATCACCGTCACCCTGACCCCTTCACACTCACTCCATTACATTAACCCTGGCCCCCTCAGACTCACACCATCGCCATCACCCTGATACACTCACACTCACTCCATCACCGTCACACTGACCCCCTTACAATCACTCCATCATCGTGACCATGACAAACTCACAATCACTCCATCACTGTCACTCTCACACCCTCACACTCACTCCATCAAATGACACTGACCCCCTTACACTCACTCCATCACCATCAGCCTGACCCTCTCACACTCACTCCATCGACATCAACCTGATCCCCTCACACTCATTCCATAACTGTCATCCTGACCACCTCACACGCACTCCATCACCGTCACACTGACCTCCCTCTCAATCACTCCATCACCGTCACTCTGAGCCCCTCACACTCACTCCATCACCGTCAGACTCACCCCCTCACACTCACTCCATCACCTTCACATTGATCCCCCCTCGCTCTCACTCCATGACCGTCACACTGGCCCCCTCACAATCAATCCATCATGGTCACACTAAGCACATCACGCTCACTCAATCACAGTCACCCTGACCCCCTCACACTCACTCCATCACCGTCTCTGTGACCCCCTCACAATCACTCCTTCACTGTCTCCCTGACCCCCTCACAATCACTCTGTCACCATCACCCTTACCCCCTCGCACTCTTTTCATCTCAGTGACACTGACGCCCCTCACAATCACTCCATCACCATCACACTGACACTCTCACACTCATTCCATCACCGTCACCCTGACCCCTTCACACTCACACCATCACGTTACCCCTGACGCCCTCACACTTACTCCATCACTGCACACAGAGACCCCCTCACACACACTCCATCACTGTCATCTTGACCCCCTCGCATGCACTCCATTCATGTCACACTGAACTCCTCACCCTCACTCCATCACCGTCACCCTCACCCCCTCACTCTCATTCCATCACCATCACTCTGTCCCCCTCACACTCACTCCATAACTGTCATCCTGATCACATCACACACACTCCATCACTTCACACTGACCTCCTCACACTCACACTATCACTGTAACCCTGCCCCCCTCAGACTCATACCATCGCCGTCACCCTGATACCCTCACACTCACTCCATCACCGTCACACTGACCCCCTCACAATCACTCCATCAGCGTGACCATGACAAACTCACAATCACTCCATTACTGTCACTCTCACACCCTCACACTCACTCCATCAACGTGACACTGACCCTCTCACACTCACTCCATCACCGTCACCCTGACCCTCTCACACTCATTCCATAACTGTCATCCTGACCACCTCACACGCACTCCATTCATATCACGCTGACACCCTCACACTCACTCTATCACCGTCACCTTGACCCCCTCACACTCACTCCATCACCGTCAGCCTGACCCCCTCACACTCACTCCTTACCGTCACACTGGCCTGGTCACACTCAACCCATCACCGTCAATCTGACCCACTCACACACACACTCATCACTGTAACCCTGACCCCCTCACACTCACTCCATCACGGTCACACTAACACACTCACACTCACTCCATCACTGTCACACTAACCCCCCCTCACGCTCACTCCATCACCATCACCCTGACCGCTCACACAAACCCCATCACCGTCAGCCAGACCAACTCACACTCACTCCTCACGGTCACACTGTCCTGCCCACAATCAACCCATCACCGTCAATCTGACCCACTCACACACACACTCATCACTGTAACCCTGACACCCTCACACTTACTCCATCACTGTCACACTGATCCCCTAACAATTACTCCATCAGCGTCACCTGGACCACCTCACACACACTCCATCACCGTCTCTCACACCCTCACACTCACTCCATCAACGTGACACTGACCCCCTTACACTCACTCCATCACCATCAGCCTGACCCTCTCACAATCATTCCATAACTGTCATCCTGACCACCTCACACGCACTCCATTCATGTCACACTGCCCCCCGTCACACTCACTCCATCACCGTCACCCTCACCCCCTCACACTCACTCCATCACTGTCACACTAGCCCCCTCACACTCTCTCCATCACCGTCACACTGACCCCCCTCACACCCACTCCATCCCCGTCAACCTGTCCCCCTCACACTCACTCCATCCCTGTCACACTGACCCCCTCACACACACTCCATCACCTTCACCCTCAACCCCTCACACTCACACCATCACTGTGAATATTTCACCCTCACACTCACTCCATCACCGTCACATTGACCCCCTCACACTCACACCATCACTGTAACCCTGACCCCCTAAGACTCACACCATCGCCCTCACCATGAAACCCTCACACTCACTCCATCACCGTCACACTGACCCCCCCTCACTCTCACTCCATGACCGTTACACTGGCCCCCTCACAATCACTCCATCACGGACACACTTACCAAATCACACTCACTCAATCACAGTCACCCTGACCCCCTCACACTCACTCCATCACCGTCACACTGACCCCCTTACAATCAGTGCATCTGCGTGACCCTGACCAACTCACAATCACTCCATCACCATCACTCTCACCCCCTCACACTCACTCCATCAACATCACACTGACCCCCTCACACTCACTCTCTCACCATCACCCTGACCCTCTCACACTCACTCCATCACGGTCACACTAACACACTCACACTCACTCCATCACTGTCACACTAACCCCCCCTCACGCTCACTCCATCACCGTCACCCTGACCGCTCACACACACCCCATCACCGTCAGCCAGACCAACTCACACTCACTCCTCACGGTCACACTGTCCTGCCCACAATCAACCCATCACCGTCAATCTGACCCACTCACACACACACTCATCACTGTAACCCTGACACCCTCACACTTACTCCATCACTGTCACACTGATCCCCTAACAATTACTCCATCAGCGTCACCTGGACCACATCACACACACTCCATCACCGTCTCTCACACCCTCACACTCACTCCATCAACGTGACACTGACCCCCTTACACTCACTCCATCACCATCAGCCTGACCCTCTCACAATCATTCCATAACTGTCATCCTGACCACCTCACACGCACTCCATTCATGACACGCTGCCCCCCGTCACACTCACTCCATCACCGTCACCCTCACCCCCTCACACTCACTCCATCACCGTTACTCTAACCCCCTCACACTCACTCCATCACTGTCACACTGGCCCCCTCACACTCTCTCCATCACCGTCACACTGACCCCCCTCACACCCACTCCATCACCGTCAACCTGACCCGCTCACACTCACTCCATCCCTGTCACACTGACCCCCTCACACACACTCCATCACCTTCACCCTCAACCCCTCACACTCACACCATCACTGTGAATATTTCACCCTCACACTCACTCCATCACCGTCACATTGACCCCCTCACACTCACACCATCACTGTAACCCTGACCCCCTAAGACTCACACCATCGCCCTCACCATGAAACCCTCACACTCACTCCATCACCGTCACACTGACCCCCCCTCACTCTCACTCCATGACCGTTACACTGGCCCCCTCACAATCACTCCATCACGGTCACACTTACCAAATCACACTCACTCAATCACAGTCACCCTGACCCCCTCACACTCACTCCATCACCGTCACACTGACCCCCTTACAATCAGTGCATCTGCGTGACCCTGACCAACTCACAATCACTCCATCACCATCACTCTCACCCCCTCACACTCACTCCATCAACGTCACACTGACCCCCTCACACTCACTCTCTCACTATCACCCTGACCCTCTCACACTCACTCTTTCACCATCACTCTGACCCCCTTCTCAATCACTCCATCACAGTCACCCTGACCCCGTCACAATCACTCTATAACCGTCACCCTGACGCCCTCATACTCACTCCATCACTGTCACACTGACCCGCCTCACACTCACACAATCACTGTCACCCTGACGTCCTCACACTCACTCCATCACCAACATCCTCACCCCCTTACACTCACACCGTCACCATCATAATGACACATCACACTCACTTAATTGCTGTCACACTGACCCCCTTCACACTCACTCCATCACCATCACACCTACCGCCTCACACTCAGTCCATCACTGACACCCTAACACCTCACACTCATGATATGACTGTCAACCTGCCCCCCTCACACTCACTCTATCACAGTCACACTCACCCCCTTACACTCACTCCATCACCGTCTCCCTGATCCCCTCACAATCACTCTAACACCGTCACCCTCACACCCTCTCACTCACTCCATCACCGTCACAAAACCCCCTCACAATCACTCCATCAACGTCACACTGCCCACTCACACTCACTCCATCACCGTGACCCTCACCCCCTCACACTCACACCATCACCGTCACTCTGACGCCCTCACACTCACTCCATCATCGACACCTTAACCCCCTCACAATCTCTCCATCACCGTCACCCTGACCCCTTCACAATCACTCCATCACCTTCACCCTCATGCCCTCACTCACACAATCACCGTCACTCTTACATCCTCACAATCACTCCGTCACCATCACACTGACCCCCTCACACTCACACCATCACTGTAACACTGACCCCTTCAGACTCACACCATCGCCATCACCCTTAAACACTCACACTCACTCCATCACTGTCACACTGACCCCCTCACAATCACTCCATCACGGTCACACTGACCACATCACAATCAGCCCATCTCAGTCACCCTGACACCCTCACACTCACTCCATAAACGTCATCCTGACCCCTTCACACTCATTCCATTACCGTCACTCTCACCCAATCATACTCACTCCATCACCCTCAGACTGACTCCCTCACTCTCACTCCATGACCGTCACACTGGCCCCTTCACACTCACTCCAACACCGTCACCCTGGCACACTCACACTCACTCCATCACTGTCACACTGACCCCCTCACAATCACTCCATCACGGTCACACTGACCACATCACAATCAGCCCATCTCAGTCACCCTGACACCCTCACACTCACTCCATAAACGTCATCCTGACCCCTTCACACTCATTCCATTACCGTCACTCTCACCCAATCATACTCACTCCATCACCCTCAGACTGACTCCCTCACACTCACTCCATCACCATCACTCTGACACCCTCACACTCACTCCATAAACGTCAACTTGACCATCTCACACGCAATCCAATTATGCCACCCTGACCCCCTCAGACTCACTGCATCACCGTCTCCCTCACCCCCTCACATTCACTCCATCACCGTTAATCAGATCCCCTCACACTCACTCCATCACCGTCAAACTGACCCCCTCACACACATTCCATCACTGTCATCCTGACACCATCACACTCACTCCATCACCGTCACCCTAACCCCCTCACACTCACTCCATCACTGTCACACTGACCCCTCAGTATCACACCATCACCGTCACCCTGAAACCCTCACACTCAGTCCATCACCGTCACACCGACCCCCTCACACACTACATCACTGTCATCCTGACCCCCTCACATACACTCCATTCATGTCACACTGGCCCCCTCACAATCACTCCATCAGCGTGACCATGACCAACTCACAATCACTCCATCACCGTCACTCTCACACCCTCACACTCACTCCATCAATGTCACACTGACCCCCTCACACTCACTCCCTCACCGTCACCCTGACCCTCTCACACTCACTCCATCACCATCACCCTCACCCTCTCACAATCACTCCATCACCATCACACTAACCCCGTCACACTCACTCCATCACCATTCCTCTGACCCCCTCACACTCACTCCATCACTGTAACCCTGACCCCCTCATACTTACACCATCACCGTCACACTGACACACTCACACTGACTCCATTACCGTCACACTGATTCGCTCACACTCACTCCATCACCGTCACCCTGAAACCCTCACACTCAGTCCATCACATTCACACTGACCCCCTCACACACACTCCATCACTGTCATCCTGACCCTCTCACTTGCACTCCATTCATGTCACACTGAACTCCTCACACTCACTCCATCACCATCACACTGACCCCCTCACAATCACTCCATCAGCGTGACCATGACCAACTCACAATCACTCCATCACCGTCACTCTCACACCCTCACACTCACTCCATCAACGTCAACCTGATCCCCTCACTCTCACTCCATAACTGTCATCCTGACTCCTTACACTCACTCCATCACCGTCATGCTCACCCCCTCACACACACTCCATCACCATTACTCTGACCCCCTCACACTCACTCCATCACCGTCAACCTGACCCCCTCACGCACACTCCATCACTGTCACCCTGACCCCCACATACTCACACCATCACCTTCACACTGACCCTCTCACACTCACTCCATCACCGTCAGTCTGACACCCGCACACTCACTCCATCACTGTCACACTGACCCCCTCACAATCACTCCATCATGGTCTCCCTGATCACCTCTAATCACTACATCACTGTCACTCTCAACCCCTCACACCCACTCCATCACCGTCACACTGACCCACCTCACACTCACTCTATCACTGTCACACTGACCCCCTCACACTCACTCCATCACTGACACCCTCACCCCCTCACACTCACTATATCACCGTCAACCAGCCCCCTCACATTCACTCCATCCCTGTCACCCTGACCCCCTCACACACACTCCATCACCTTTACCTCACTCCCTCACACTCACATCATCACCGTAAATCTTACACCCTCACACTCATTCCATCACCGTCACTCTGACACCCTCACAATCACACCATCACTGTAACCCTGACCCCCTCAGACTCACACCATCGCCGTCACACTGACACCCCCCACGGTCACTCCATCACCGTCTCCCTGATCCCCTCACAATCACTCTGTCACCGTCACCCTCACACCCTCACACTCACTCCATCACCATCACCCTGACCGCCCTCACACTCACACCATCACTGTCACTCTTACATCCTCACAATAACTCCATCACTGTAACACTGACCCCCTCAGACTCACACCATCGTCGTCACCCTGAAACACTCACACCCACTCCATCACTGTCACACTGGCCCCTTCACACTCACTCCAACATCGTCACCCTGGACCACTCACACTCACTCCATCACTGTCATACTGACCCCCTCACAATCAATCCATCACGGTCACACAGACCACATCACACTCACTCCATCTCAGTCACTCTGACCCCCTCAAACTCACTCCATCACCGTCACCCTGACACCCTCAAACTCACTCCATCACCATCACACTGAATCCCTCACACTCACTCCATTACCGTCACCCTCACCCCCTCACACTCACTCCATCACCGTCACACTGGCCACCCTCACACTCACTCCATCACCATCACCCTCATCCACTCACACTCACTCCATCGCCATCACACTGACCCCCTCACACTCACAGCATCGCCGTCACCCTGACCCCCTCACACTCACTCCATCACCATCAGCCTGACACCCTCACACACGCTCCATCAATGTCACCAAGACCCCCTCACACGCACTCAATCACCGTCTCCCTGAAACACTCACACGCACTACTTCACTGTCACCCTGACCCCCTCACACTCACTCCGTCACCGTCATCCTAACCCCCTCACACACGCTCCTTCACCGTCAGCCTGAACCCCTCACACTCACTCCATCACTATCACACTCACCCGCTCACACTCACTCCATCACCATAACCCTGACCCCCTCACACTCACACCATCAACGTCACCCTGACCCCCTCACACACACTCCATCACTGTCACCCTGATCCCCTCACACTCACTCCATCACTATCACCCAGACCCCTCACATTCACTCCATCATCGTCACCCTGACCCCCTCACACAAACTCCTTCACTGTCATCCTGACTCCATCGCACTCACTCCATCACTGTCACAGTGACCCCCTCACATTCACTCCATCATCGTCACCCTGACCCCCTCACACAAACTCATTCACTGTCATTCTGACCCCATCGCACTCACTCCATCACTGTCACCGTGACCCCCTCACATTCACTCCATCATCTTCACCCTGACCCCCTCACACAAACTCCAGCACTGTCATCCTGACCAACACACACTTCATCCATCACTGTAACCTTGACCCCCTCGCACTCACTCCATAACCATCACCCTTAACACCTCACATACACTCTTTCACTGTCATCCTGTCTCTCTCACCCTCACACCATCACTGTCACCCTGACACCATCACATACACACCATCACAGTCAACCTGACCCCCTCCCACTCAATCCATGACTGTAACCCTGACCATCTCACAATCACTCCATCACCGTCACCCTGACCCCCAAACAAATACTCCATCACCGTCACCCTCACCCCCTCACACTCACTCCATCAACAGCACACACACACCCCTCTCACTCACTGCACCACCGTCACACTGACCCCCTCAAACTCACTCCATCCCTGTCACCCTGACCCCCTCACACACACTTCATCACCGTCACCCTCATCTCCTCACACTCACACTATCACAGTCAACCTGACCCCTTCACACTCACTGCATCACAGTCACACTGACCCCCTCACACTAACAACATCACTATAATCCTGACCCACTCACACTCACACTATCACCGTCACACTGACACCCTCAAACTCACTCCATTACCGTCACCCTCACGCCCTCACACTCACACTGTCACCATTACCTTGACATATCACACTCACTTCATCGCTGTCACAGTGACCACCTCACACTCAATCCATCACCCTCACCCTCACCTCCTCACAATCACACAATCACTGTCACAATCACACCCTCACACTCACTCCATCACCGTCACACGGATTCCCCTCACACTCACTCCATCACTGTAAACCTGATCCCCTCACTCTCACTCCATCACTGTCAACCTGACCACATCACACACACTCTATCACCGTCACTCTGACCAACTCATACTCACTCCATCATCGCCAACCTAACCCCTTCACAATCACTCCATCACCGGCACCCTGACCCCCTCACAATCATTCTATCACCTTCACCCACACCCCCTCACACTCACTCCATCACTGTCACACTGACCCCCTCACAATCACTCCAATCCCGTCACACTGACCCCCTCAAACTCACTCCATCACCATCACCCTGACCCCCTCACTCTCACTCCATCACCGTCACCCTTCCCCCTCACACTCACTCCATCACTGTCACTCTGACGCCCTCACACGCACTCCATCAGCTTCACCTTGACCCACTCACACTCACATCATCACTGTAACCCTGACCCCATCACACTCACAACATCACCGTCACCCTGACCAGCTAAAACTCTCTCCATCACCGTCACCCTGACCCCCTCACACACACTCCTTCACTTTCATCCTGACTCCCTCACAATCACTCCATCACGGTCACCCTGATGCCCTCATACACACTCCATCACCGTCACCCTGACCCCCTCACACTCAATCCATCACTGTCACTCTCACCCCCTCATAATCACTCCATTAACGTCACCCTGACCCCCTCACTGTCGCTCCATCACCGTCTCCCTGACCCCCTCACACTCACTCCATCACTCTCAGACTGACACCCTCACACTCACTCCATCACTTTCACACTGACCCCTCACACACACTCCATCACCATCACCCGACCCCCTCACACACACTCCATCACCGTCACCCGGACCCCCTCACTCTCACTCCATCACTGATACCCTCACCCCCATACACTGATACTATCACCGCCAACCTGACTCCATCACAATCACTCCATGAACGTCACACTGGCCCACTCACAGTCACTCCACCAGCGTCACCCTGGCCCCCTCACACTCAATCAATCAACGACAACATCACCACCACACAATAACAACATCAACGTCACTCTCACCTCCTCACACATCCTCCATCACCATCACACTGACCCTACTCAGTCACTCCATCACCGTCACCCTGACCCCTTCACAATCACTCCATCACTCACCCTGACCCCCTCACAAACACTGAATCACTGTCATTCTGACCCCCTCACACGCAGTCCATTCATGTCAACCTGACCCCCTCACACTCACTCCATCACTGTCTCACTGACCCCCTCACATTCACTCCATCACCGTCACCCTCACCCCCTCACACTCACTCCATCACTGTCACCCTCACCCCCTCATACACACTCCATCACCGTCACCCTCACCCCCTCACACTCACACCATCACTGTCACCCTGACCCCCTCACTCTCACTCCATCACTGATACCCTCACCCAAATATACTCACACTATCACCGCCAACCTGACCCCATCACACTCATTCCATGAACGTCACACTAGCCCACTCACAGTCACTCCATCAGCGTCACCCTGGCCCCCTCACACTCAATCAATCAACAACAACCTCACCACCTCACAATAACTACATCACCGTCACTCTCACCTTCTCACACATACTCCATCACCATCACACTGACCCTCCTCACACTCACTCCATCACCGTCACCCTGACCCCCTCACACTCACTCCATCACCGTCTCACTGACCCGCTCACACTCACTCCATCACTGTCACACTGACCCCACACACACACTCCATCACCATCACCCGACCCCCTCACACACACTCCATCACCGTCAACCAGAACCCCTCACTCTCACTCCATCACTGATACCCTCACTCCCATACACTCACACTATCACCGCCTACCTGACCCCATCACACTCACTCCATGAACGTCACACTGGCCCACACACAGTCACTCCATCGGTGTCACCCTTGGTCCCCTCACACTCACTCAATCAACGTCACCCTCACCTCCTCACAATAACTACATTACTGTCACTCTCACCTCCTCACACATACTCCATCACCATCACACTGACCCTCCTCACACTCACTCGATCACCGTCACCCTGACCCGCTCACACTCACTCCATCACTGTCAACCTGGCCCCCTCACACACACTGCATCACTGTCATTCTGACCCCCTCACACACACTCCATTCATGTCAACCTGACCCCCTCACACTCACTCCATCACCGTCACACTGACCCCCTCACACTCACTCCATCACCATCACCCTCACCCCCTCACACTCACTCCATCACCGTCATACTGACCCCCTCACACTCACTCCATCACCGTCACCCTCACCCCCTCACACTCACTCCATCACTGTCACACTGACCCCCACACACTCACTCCTTCACCGTCACCCGGACTCCCTCACTCTCACTCCATCACTGATACCCTCACCCCCATATACTCACACTATCACCGCCAACCTGACCCCATCACTCTCACTCCATGAACGTCACACTGGCCCACTCACAGTCACTCCATCAGTGTCACCCACGTCCCCTCACACTCACTCAATCAACTTCACCCTCACCACCTCACAATAACTACATTACTGTCACTCTCACCTCCTCACACATACTCCATCACCATCACACTGACCCTCCTCACACTCACTCCATCACCGTCACCCTCACCCCCTCACACTCACTCCATCACTGTCACACTGACCCCCACACACTCACTCCATCACCGTCACCCGGACCTCCTCACTCTCACTCCATCACTGATACACTCACCCCCATATACTCACACTATCACCGCCAACTTGACCCCATCACACTCACTCCATAAACGTCACACTGGCCCACTCACAGTCACTCCATCAGCGTCACCCTGGCCCTCTCACACTCAATCAATCAACGTCACCCTCACTACCTCACAATAACTACATCACCGTCACTCTCACCTCCTCACACATACTCCATCACTTCCACACTGAACCTCCTCACACTCACTCCATCACTGTCACTCTGACCCGCTCACACTCACTCCATCACTGTCAACCTGACCCCCTCACACACACTGCATCACTGTCATTCTGACCCCCCCACACGCACTCCATTCATGTCACCCTGACCCTCCCCGTTTCTCACTCCATCACTGTCGCCCTGACCCCTTCACACACATTCCATCACCGTCACCGTCACCCCCACACACTCACTCCATCACTGTCACCCTGATCCCCTCACACTCACTCCATCACCGTCAGCCTGAAACCCTCACAGTCATTCCATCACTTTCGCACTGACCACATCACAAACACTCCAACATCATCACCCTGACAACCTCACACTCACTCCATCAATTTCACCCTTATCCCCTCAATCTCACTCCATCACCGTCACACTGACTCACTCACACTCACTCCTTCACCATCAAATTGACCCACTCACACTCACTCCATCACCGTCACCCTGACACCCACACACTCCCTCCCTCACCCTCGCTAAATCACTGTCACCCTGAACACGTCACACTCACTCCATCTCCGTCACCCAGACCACCTCACACTCACTCCATCACATACACACTGACACCCTCACACTCACTCCATCACCGTCACCCTGAACCCCTCACACTCACTCCATCACGCTCTCCATGAGCCCCTCACACTCACTCCCTCATAGTCACACTGATCCATTCACACTCCCTCCATCACTGTCACCCTGACTCCTTCTCACTCACTCCATCATAGTCACACTCCACTCACTCTCACT
This sequence comes from Chiloscyllium punctatum, assembly GCF_047496795.1. Taxonomy (NCBI): domain Eukaryota; kingdom Metazoa; phylum Chordata; class Chondrichthyes; order Orectolobiformes; family Hemiscylliidae; genus Chiloscyllium; species Chiloscyllium punctatum. The sequence goes on from NC_092754.1 coordinate 80,627,102, forward strand.
CCATCACCATCACCCTGAACCCCTCACACTCGCTCAATCACATTCACCCTGAAGCCCCACACTCACTCCATCACCGTCCTCCTGACCCCCTCACACTCACTCCATCACCCTCACCCTGAACCCCTCACACTCACTCAATCACATTCACCCTGAACCCCTCACACACACTATCACCGTCACCCTGATCCGCTCTCACACACTCCATCACCATCACACTGACCCCCTCACACTCCCTTCATCACCGTCACCCTGACCCCCCTTGCATTCACTCCATCACTCTCACCCTGAGCAACTCACACTCACTCCATCATCTTCACCCTGACCCCCTCACACCTACTCCATCACCATCATTGTGTTTCTGCTTTCACCAGTATTATAATAACAACAAATACCAATAAATAGCCATGTTCACAGTAGAAATAGCTGTCATTGAATCATTCTGAGTCAGAACTGTGTCAGAGTGAAACGTAGAACAAGAATTTTCCTTCACGTTCATATCTCCATTTAACTCATAATTTGTTCAGTCACTTTCTCTCTCACGTGAAGAAGCAGCCATGGAGGGGGCAATTAAGACGATGTTGTGGCTCAATGGCCTTTCTGATATGGCTGACCCTGAATTGGATTTAATCGCAAGAAACACTGTTTTGTTCGTTTAATTTTAATTTTGCTGCAACCTCACAATGTTCATTGTAATAATCGGAAGTGAATTAGATTTATCTCATTGGAATGATAAATGTCGTATTCAAATTTGCTCTGACTTTATTTCAGCTGAAGGAAAATACTGCTTATTAAAAACAGAGGGTTCAATTGCAGAAGAAAACCCACCAGTTTTGTTGGTCGTTGCTTTGGCAGATTTCACCGAGTATTAAATGGACTAAACATCATGGTGTTTATCCTCACATCCTTAACGCATATAATTAAAGCACGAAGTAGATCTCCAAGCAACTGATCATTTCCTATTCATTATGTAATATCTTCCCTTCGCAATAAGAAAAATCCACTCAGTTCCATTTACAATGGTTTAGGTGGAATATTATGCCAAATCTTTCAAAATTCAGAGTTTTTGGAACCGCATCATATTCAGCTGCACGCGTTCATGAAATGTCTTTACATTTAAAGTCAACCAACTTAGGCATTGTTTCCCTCCAACTTCCGACCGTCTACATCCCACCCCAACACCTTTATCTAGCCTCACGCTGTCTCTCTCCTTGTGAAATGTATTCCTTGTATGTCACCAAATGTGCCTTTCCAAATATTTTGAAAAACAGATAATCGGTGTGACAGCGATTCTGTTCTCATCATTTCCTTGTCCTTCAAAGGTTTTATCAAATGCTTTGAATGCCTGACGTCGAGATATTTACTTACTTGAAAGAGGGACTTTTCCACCTATCTCCTCTGTCCAAACATTTCAAAACCTGAAAAAGCCCCATTAAGTCTTCCTTAGTACAGGGATAACTGTTGTAAATTTTCCAAGGCAACCAGTGAATAAAATGTCATCCTCAGTACACCCCGTCAGCATCGTCTCTAATAGCTTTACCCCCCAGTAATCACCGCCATTGCCCTCTCCGATAGAATCACAGAATCCTAAAGTGCAGAAAGGGCATTTCAGTCAATCGACTTTCTGAAGAGCATATCACAAAACCTTGTTCTCTTCCCTATTCCCGCATATTTCACCTGAAGAAGGGGCAGCCCTCCCCCTTACGATTTCAAATAAACCTGAAGACTATAACCTGGCGTTCTGTGACTTCTGAACTTGTCCCCGCGTAACCCATGGTTAATTCACTCTTAACATGCTTCATTCACTCCCTGGACACGAGAAGGCGATTTACCTTTGCCAATCAACCTAACCCTTCGACCGAACTGCAGTGCGAATTACTGAGTCAATGTTCTGTCATAGTGAGCAAATGCTGTATCATTTTTTTAATGGCTTTATACCCTGGTAACTCAGCCTCATCTATGCAAATCAACCCAAATTTAATGTATCGAAACACTACCCTCTACTTTACGATTTCATTCGTGCTGAGGGAAGTGTTTCTGCACTCATATTTGAATGCTTTTACCCTGTTTATTCCTCACCTTCGTGCTTCCGGTAAACACTTCATTCGGAGCAAGTCTGTCAAATGTTTATCATTCCAACACAGTCACAAAATGCAGCTTACAGAAGACACATGTTTGCACGTTCACTGACACTCTGCCTCCCTCAGAGCTCTCGCCCTTCCCCACCTTGATTCAGGCAGCACTGTCCTTCCTGTGACATGCCCCATCGAGAATGGAGGGACAAGTATCAATAGCCGCACTTCGGAATGGAGCGGCAGTTTTAAAATTTTTACACTGTCCCCAGTGGAGAATTGAGCCCTGGGACAGATGGGGACACTAACCATTATACTACCAAGGACAGGAGTGTCAAAGGAGGCCCTTCAGCTAATTGTGGTCACACTTGTCAAAAACAACTGCTTAATGAACTGAATCCCATTTCACTAAAATTATCGCACAGCCTTATATGTTTTGTCATTACAAATTCACATCTGAATATTTATTCAGGTCATTAGGGTTTCTGCCTTACTGAACAATACAGACAACGTATTCCAAATTCCAACCGCCCCCCCCCCCCGCCACCGCGCTGGCTGATAAATCTTTTCTGCACATCTTCTCAAACTATTCAGCCTTTCTTCTTAAATCTCTGGCCTCTGCTGATCGATCCCTCCATCAATGGGAAACTCGTTCAGTCAACCCTGTCCATACCCTAACTCATTCATGTCTTCTCTACATCTCCTTTGCCCTGCGACAAACACTCCATTCTGTCCTGTCTTTCTTCACAACTGAAACACCTCAGCCCCAACAATATCCCGGTAAATATCTCCTGCAGGTATCTCAGTGTGATCACATCCCTGCTATAACGTGACTTGCAAAACTGCACACAACACTCTTGCTTGAGCCTAATGAGCATTTGTTTTAAAATTTCTGGATTAGTATGACGGCGATTCTGGCTAAGCAGAATTTATTACCCATTTCGAATTGCCCAGAGGACAGTTGAGACTCAACCATATTGCTATGAGTCTGAAGTCACATGCAGCCCAGACCAAGTAAGGATAGCAAATTCCATCCCAAAAGGACATCAGTGAAACAGATTTTTTTTTCAACAATTGGCAATGGATCTATAGTGTCATTTGATCCTTCATTGCAGAGGTTTTTTGAATCCAAATTTGACGATCATGGTACTGTGGGATTCAAGCTCAAGTACCCAGAGTAAAACATCGGTCTCTGGATTATCAGTCCAATGAAACTACCACAAGACCAACGCAGAAAGCCACAAAGCTGATCTTTTCCAATAAAATGTCTTTTCACCCAAACTGCCCTGGGTCTTTTCCATGACCCTGACGCTCCAATTGTCTCTGGCCTATGTCAGTCAAAGCTGCTGCATGGGGATTGATTTCACAACCGTGGTATCCAAATGGATTGACTTGTTTGAAGGTCCCGATGGTGGGATTGGGGCACCGTCACCCAACAACAGTGACGGCAGCAGCAGCACAGACAGAACAGTATGAATGTGAAAGAGAGTGATAGATTGTGCATTGCCTCAGAGAAATGGAGGGAGGGACGGAAAGGAGGTTTAATGATCGTGGGAAGAAGATAAATCTCCGACAACGGGTGTGTTTGAATCCTGATATATGAAACGCAGAGATGTAAGAGAGCCGAATTTGAAGGTAAAACAATTAATTTCTGAGCATGTGTCACAAAAAGAACAAAGGAGAGAACACTTAGTGCCGTGATTTGGTTTCAAATCGAGATTGCTGTGGTCACAATGCAAAATACCGACAACCACGATTACAGAAACCATAGATAAGGATGGTTGCAAGCAGCAATAAGTATACTAGCAGAGGAAATGTTCGGAAGAACAGCAAATGGACAATATCAGTACCCAGCGAACAGTGACAGACATGTGGGAACTGAGAATGAGCTGCATCTTTCAGTTCGATGTCCTCATAGACTGTGGAGATCCCTTGAATGAGAATGTTGAAGGATGAGATTGATCGATTTCGACAAAACACCAAAGACTCGGGGGACAGTACAGGATATTGTTGAAATGTATGCTTCAGTAGCATTTTAGCTTAACAACGGCACAGCTGCCCAGATCCAACCGGAAATGGGGATGGGAGGAGTTACTCTCTGGCTCCAGTGACGCAACAGGTGAGCGTCCTGTCCTTCTGTGATGGTATAGAGGCGCAGAAAATTCCTCGGTTGAGTGTGCTCCTGCTCAAGGGAATGGTTGTCCCCGTTTATACTATTATAGCGATTTCCGGTGCATCTTTCTAAGACAGCTGAGAGGCACAAGTGGAGCGTGTTGAGCCCTTAACTTTGCAGTGGTGGGTTTAAAAGATGATTTTGCTCTTTGGATCTGTGTTTCCGACACTGGCGGTGGCAGCTACATTTGCTCGCATCAGCTCTTTATCAGTTTCTTCCACACAGTCAAGACTTCAACCTGGAGAAGGTGGTGTTGGGGTGATATTTTAAACTATCTTTTCTTCGCGACTGGAACACGGAAAGGGTGATGTTTAAGTTCGACTAATAAAACCTGAAATGCAAGCCTGACCTCAGAAACAGAGATTATAACTTTAATTTCCTGCAATCCCATTCATTTGTGTCCCTTATGCAGGTGATTCTACCACCTTCACCAAGTCCTGCCTACGAGAGACTCCAAGACCAGAAAAACATGAGCTGACCCTTGATTGAAGAATCCCCATCGTGTGGGGAAGCAGGCTAGTCGGCCCTTCCAGTCCACACGGTCCATCCGAAGCGCATCCCACCAGACCCCACGGTATTCCCTTTCCCATAAGCCTGCGTTTCCCGCTGTTGATCCCTGTAACTTGCACATCTTTGGTCAGAGGTAGAAATAAAAACGAAAACACAGAGAATGTGCAGACTGCCCACAGACAGTCAGCCGAGACTGGGATCGCACCCGGGTTTGTGGTGTTGCCAGGGAGCAACGAATGAGAAGTGACGAATAACTGTTGTCCTGACCAGTCATACTCACACCCTGTGGGTGAATGACAAACAATGAAAACACATTAACAACATGGAAAACAGGATTCGTATCTGTGTGGACATAATTTGAAAGGATTGTTCACCCTGTGTAGAAAACAAAGGAGTCCGATACCACAGAGAAAGCAGGGCAATGTGGGAACTGCTGGAAGGGATTCAATTAACCACAGAAATGGAAACTCATTTAATCAGTAACACTGTGGGGAGACCGTTCACCAGTCCCGTGTGTGGGAAGGGGGTATCACTGAGCAAAACAACCTCCGGAGACTCCAGCAGGATTACATATCCCATCAGGTGTTCGGTTATGCTGTCAATGCTGCTGTTAATCCCAACCAGCTGCCTGCTCCATAGCGTCAATCATAGAGTCATACAGCATGAAAACAGGCCCGTCACTCCAACCGATCCATGCTGAACATACTGCCAAACTAACCTAGTCCCATCTGCGTCCTGCTGTACCCGTTGAGTGGTTATAATGCCCTTGTAGTTTTATTACTGTGTTGATAATCCAAACAGCCAGGTAATATTTTGGGGACAAACGGTTCAGGTCCTGGCATGACAGATGATGGAGTTTGAATTCAATAAGCACCTGAAATTGAAGAGTCTCGTGACGACCTGAATCAGTTGTTTGGAAAATCCCATCTGATTCACTCATGCCAGTTCGGGAAGCAAACTATCATATTCGCCTGCTCTGTCCCACAGGAAACTCCAGGTGGATAATACCGTCGTTGACTCTTAAATGCCCTCTGGGAAATAACTGATGTATTCGGCATGAAAAAAATTATTTTAAAAATCCCACTTTCCCATTCATGTTTGGAATCAATTGTCCATTAAATGTTGCAAACGTACCCTCATCCATCACTTCCTCAGCATGTTAAGTGCACACGTAAAACACTTTCCCGAAAAAAATGCTTCACTTGTCTTTTTTTTAAAAAAACTCTCTCTTTTCATCTTAAACATATGCCCTCTCGCTTTGAAATCCCCATCCTGAAAAAGGCAGCAATCGTTAACTCTAACTTGCCTCTCAATAATTCATAAACTTCTGTTAGGTCGCCGCTCAAACCCCTAACCTAGACTGAAAACAGTCCCAGTCTCAACTGGGAGAAAGTAGATGAGGGATCAGAGTCGAGAGTGTTGTGCCGGGAAATCAAAGCAAGTCAGCCAGCATCTGAGGAGCAGGAGAATCGACGTTTCAGGGAAGAGCCTGATGAACGACACTTGCGCGAAAAAAAATGATTCTCCTGCTCCTCGGATGCTGCCTTACCTGATGTGGTTTTCCAGCACCCCGATCTCGAATCTGAAAATAGTCTCAGCCTATCCAGCCTTTCATTATAACTCAAACCTTCCACAAACAGCAACATACGTGCATACTTTTCTGAACCTGCTCCAGCTGAATAATATGGTTCCTACAACGGTGCGACCAGAACTGGACATAATATTCCAGAAGAGGCCTCATCAATGTCCTGCAAAGCTTCAACATAACGTCCCGACTCCTATACACAAAGGACTGACCAATGAAGGGAAATATGTTAAATGCCTTTGAACCATCTTGTCTGTAGGTGATGCAAACTACAAGGAATTATGCACCTGCACCCCTAGCTTCCGTGTTCTCCAACATACGCAAAGCCATACTCTTGTTGTTGTACCAAAATTCAATGCATTCCATTTATCCAGATTGAACTCCATGTTACATTTTTCAGTCCAACGACTCATTGGATTAAGATCATTTTGAAACTTAGATAATTTTCCCCACTGTCTACAATTCTGGTGTCGCCTGCAAACCTACGAAGCATGCCTGCAGTGAGTTCCACTGTTTTCTCATTTAGATCAATGATTCCTATTTACTTGTAGTGGCCGTGATTTAGCAGTGTGCAGCTCATACAACAGTTAGTCATGCAATTAAACATGAGGAAGAAAACCGCAGACTGCAGGGAGATATTAAACAATTGGAAATGAAAATGGTGAAAGCAATTCATTCCAGAGAAGTTGGTGATAGTGAAGCAAGTTCAAACTTCAAACCAGCAGCCCACGCTCCAGCTGTGGCACTCAGCTGTCTCAGCAAGATTCACTGTAGATCGCTATAAACGGGATAAAAAAATCCCTTCTGCCCCGCCTTTGACCAGGAGCACTCCCAAACTCGGAATTGCTTACGCCTCTAAACCGTCATAGAAATGCCGTGCATTCTCCGGTTGTGTCTCTGGAGCCGTCGAGTATCTGTGCGACCTCATTCCCATCCCGACTTCCAGTTGGATCTTCGCGAATGCGCCACTTAATTCCTCTGATTCTGGGGCTCGGAATTGGGACTATGTGGCAGCAATGGTTACTGCCTTGTGGAGGGAAACTGGTGAATTAGCCGAAGTTAAACTGCATTGCTATTGAAGTATACATTTCAACAACACCTGCACTGTCCCCGGAGTTTTTGATGTTTTGGAGAAATCTATTTATCTCAGCCTTCAGCATATGAATGATGGAATCACCACAGTCACTGGGGGAACTGATATTAAATGGTCAGCCCATTCTGAGTTCCCACATATCTGCTACTGTTCGCTTAGCACTGATATTGTGCATTTGGTGCGCTGCCTAACATTTCCTATGCTATTGTACTTATTGTGCACTATCAGTGTGCTCGTCTGTGGAATACCGTGACCGTATAGTGGTTAGTACTCTGCATTGAGGCCGCAGTAATCTCGGTTCGAAGCCGAGTTACGGCAGTGATTGCTCCATGTGCCCTAGTTTTTGTGAAACACAAAGGAATCAGCTGTTTTAACATGGTAATTTTCTCCAAGGTGATGATTTTTTCCCTTCAAATTCTGGTCGCTCACATCTCTGTGTTTCATATGTCAGAATTCAAATCCACCCGTTCTCAGAGATTTCTCTGCCTCCTTCGATCACTAACTGAACTTTCCGTCCCACACCCCCATTTCATTCATTTAGAGATGTCGATGTTGGACTATGATGTATAAAGTTCAAAATCATACAACACCAGGTTAGAGTCTAAGAGGTTTAACTGAGCACTAGTTTTTGGAGCGCTGCTCTTTCATTATGTGGTTGTGGAGTCATTTCCTATTTCATTAAGGCACTGCAGAATCTAACACAGACTCTCACATTGATACCGTTCAGTCTGTGCTGCTGCGGTCACTGTTGCTGGGGGAACGTGCCCCAATCCCACCTGCAGACCAATTGATCCATTTGGTTACCGCTGTTGTGAGGCCAAGCCTCAGGTAGAAGCTTTTACTGATATGGATTTGGGATTATTGGGGGTCAAGTTCAGAAAAATGACACAGGACAATATTGAGGAAAAGCGAAGTCATTTGGAAAGATTAATTTCACGGGTTTTCTGCAATGGCCGAGAACTATTACCACTGGACTGTCAATTCAGACAGCAAGCAAATGAACCAGGGACCCGGGTTTGACTCCAACCATGCCAGGTGTTAGAATTGAGATTCAATAAATATCTGAAATTACGAATCTAATAACACCTATAAATCCATGGTCAATTGTTGAAAAAACAAAACCATCGGGTTCACTGACGTCCTTTGAGGAAGGAACCTGCCATTCTTTCCTGGTCGGGCATCGATGTGACTCCAAACTCACTGCATTATGGTTGAGTGTCAACTGCCCGCTGTGCAATTAGGGATCACAATCAATACTGCTGATCCAGCGACGTCCTCATACTGTAAAGGAATAGAAAAAAAAATCATTCGGCTCTAGCTAGAGTACTGTGTGCATTTCTGCAATTCACCATATAGCAATGATGTGGTCGCACTGGGAACCGTTGCAGGAGAGATTCATGGGGATTTTGTCTGGGCTGAAGAGTTTCAGTTATGAGGAGAGATTGGACAGACTGGAGTTGTTTGTCGCCGAGCAGAGGAGTTTGGAGAAGACATGACTGAGATGTACAAAATAATGAGGGATATGGATAGGATAGACTGAAAGAAGCGTTTCTTATTGATGGAAGGATCGAACACTAGGGCCAATAGATTTCGGGAAAAGGCAGAAAGCTTTGAGTAGATTTTCGGAAACCTTCAAAGCTCAACAGCTGTACTGACTCTAAGGACCAGGTTGGAAGATGCAACGAAACGCCACCATTTGTACGTTCCCCTCCAAGGCCCATAGCAATCTGACTTGGAAAGGAATCAGTGATAAACTCATTGGTGAAACAGTCTTGACGGGCAAAGTTGCATACTTCAGCCTTCCATGTTTTATCTTACAATTTAAAAAAAAGATATTGTTCATGCGGTAACTTGACTCGTGCTCAGTCCTTTAGCTGATCCCTAAACTGGTAGTTGCTAAAGTTCTACTATCATCCACAGCCTGTGGTAAACAATAGAAAATATCCGAAACCTCTCTCACTCAAATGATACCCCCCCAAGATTAGAATGGTGTTGGAGAAGCACAGCAAGTCCGGCAGCATCTGAGGAGCACGAAAAATGAACGTTCCAGGAAAACGCCCTTTATCAGGAATGAGATTGGGAGCATATTGCATGAAGAGATAAATGGGAGTGGGGCGGGGCTGGGGAGAAGGTAGGTGAGAGTGCTGTAAGTGGATGGAGGTGGGGGATGAACATGATATGTCAGAGAAGAAGGTGGAGTCGATAGGTGGGAATGAAGATGCACAGGTGGGATAGGTCATGAGGACGGTGATGAGCTGGAAGGTGGGAACTGGGGTAAGGTAGCAGGAGGGAATCTGGTGAGGAATCTGGTGAAGTTTCAATTGATGCCATGGGTTTGAAGGGTCCCGAGGCAGAAGATGAGGCTTTCTTCCTCCTAGCATCGGGTGGTGAGGCCTAATATTCCTGTTGTGCATCTGCTACTCTAACTAACATCTCCTCTGTCACTGTAATTATTGCTGTTTTTAAACGTGTGTCTCTGCAAGACTCATTAATGGTTTGAATGTGAAAATATTCTGCATTGTGGCCGCGGTAAGCTCGTTCGAATCCGAGTCACTGCATTTTACTCCTTGTGAGTCATGCTGAAGAAACACAGAAAGGAATTAGTTGATTTTACTTGAAAGCATTCTCAGAGATTATGATTTTTTCCATCAAACCCCCCTCTCTCACACATCTCTGCGAGTCATATATCAGGATTGAGACTCACCCATTCTCGGAGAATTACCTCCCACCCACAATCACTTACCTCCATTAAGGTCCCCCTCCCATTTCGCTTACAATCACTTTCACATTGGTCTCGTTCAGCCTGTGATGCTGTGCTCACTGTTGCTGGGTGACCATGCCCAAGTCTCACCATCGGGACCTTCAAACCAGTTGATTCATTTTGATACCCCGGTTGTGAGATCGATCCTCATTCGCAGCTTTTACAGACATGGACCAGCGATTATTGAAACATCAGGCTCAGGAAAAGGGCACAGGGCAGCATTGAGTAAAATAAACTTTATTCAAAAGACACCAGTTTCTGTGGACTTTCACATCATTTATTTCACTTGTTCATTCAGCTCTAGCGAGACTATTGTGTGTAGTTATGCAATTCACATGACAGCAGGGATGTGACAGCGCTGGAAACGATGCAGGGGAGATTTGACCAGGATATCGTCTGGGTTGAAGAAGAGAGATTGGACAAACTGGAGTTGTCTTTCATAGAGCAGAGGAGATTGTGGCGGGGGTGGGCATGATTAAGATATACAAAATGCTGAGGGATATGGATAGCTTCGATTGAAATACATTTTTCACTTTGATGGAGATTTCGATCACGAGGGGGCACCGATTTAAGGTCAGAGGCAGAAAGATTAGAGTGAATGCGTGCAAAAACGTTTTCAAATAGTGAGTGGTTGAAATCTGGAACACAGTGTATGCAAGACTCGGAGAGGCAGAATTCCACATAATTTTCCGAAGTATTCAGATGTGAATTTGTGTTGCCAAGACATACAAGTCTATGGGTCAAGTGATTTAAAAAGAAGTCAGGATAGTTACATGTTTGTTATTGAGGAATACAGATACTCCGTTCCAAGTACGGGTTATTAATACCTGTCCTTCCATTCTCGAAGGGACATGTCACAGGAAGAGCTGTGCTGTCTGAATCAGTGTGGGGGAGTACTACTGCTCCCGCGGAGACAGAATGACAGTGACAATGCAAACACGCGATATCTGTAAGCTGTACCTTGTGTCAGTTTTGGAATGAAAATCATTTGGTAGTCTTGCTCCGTAGTGAGGTGTTTACTTATGGCAGGAAGCTCAGGAAGATATACATTGTGCTGTCCTTTCCCCACTGGCCCATACCACTGAATACCGGCACTATGCAGGACAGTTTCTCTCAGTACACCCTCATCCAATCCTGCTTGAACCCCAGCACTTCCCCATTATGGTACCATTCCACGATTACCCAGAAGGTGTAATGCTGCTCGTTTGCGATGTCTCTCCTCACTGTGTAAGGTTTCAGTGATTTATTTGCCCCTCACTCAATTTAGCAAACTGAATTTCCTGCTCACAATGTGATCTCATCTGGACTAGGGGGAGAAAAAAACAGAGCGGGTGACAAACGTTTGTACACCTACATTCTATCTGTAAGCACAAAAAAGACCCTGAGCTTCCAGGTTCCTGTCGCTGCAACATCCCACTGTGTTCCCATGCCTCCATTTCAGTTTGTTCTGCTGCAGAGCTCCCGCATAGCACAGCGCGAGCTGTAAGAGCGGCAACTTATTTCCTAATGAGAGACCATGAAATCTTCAGTACCCAACATCGAGTTCAATCATTTTATACACAAGCTTATACACATCAGGTGCAGTGTGCCTGAGCGACAGGACTCGCTGCAGTAACATCCCATACTGATTCAGACAGCACAGTCCTCGCTGTGACTTCGTGAAAGACACAGATACTGCTTCGCATGACTGGAAGAGATCGTCTCTTTGCCAGCAGTTCTGAACTTTTCTATCTGTCTCAGAATGCGTTATTTGCACAAGGTTCCCAAAAATAGATGAGCTCTTGTGCATGCCCGATCTCCCTTTTCTACACCTTTCCAGAATTTCCATACATCCCACTCCTTCTAACCCCCTCACGTGCTGCAGAAGCACGTGTTTGATAGGGAACTGGAGAGAGCGTTTACGTTTCTCTCCCACGACACTGATTGACAATAGAAGATGAGTTCGTCCAGCTGCCAATCGTGGGAGCCCACTTGCGGGGTAACTGGTGAGCACAGCCTCCGGAAACTGGGAGTCAGAATGGCAAGGAGCTGTTATTAAAAGTCAATGCTGCCTTCACTCCGAAACAACAGAAAAAGCTTTTTTTTAACAAAGAGACTCACCTGATTTATGGATCATGCTTCTGCTGCAGGCTGGCTTGTTGGTCTTGAATGTGATATCGCCTCGGTTGGGTGATGTAAGTGCGAGAAGTCACACTTGGCCCCAGAGTTTTTCATCCATTTTTGACTCAGAGGGTATAACTCTGATGATATCGGGGTCATATCAAGGTACCGAAGCTTAAAGACACACAACAGAAGCTTCTTGTAGGTCAAACTAGAATGGGAAATGGATTCTCTAACTTCAAACGATGCTGATCCTGTTAATGTAGATTTTGCTGCGTGTCCGTCCTGTGCGGAGTAACCTGAAGCCTTGATCTATTCAAAATGTTGTTTTTCTCATGCTGTGATCTGCATGCCCTTGATTGCTATGATCTGCCTTTACCAATCGCAAACAAAGGTTTTCGCTGCACTCAGGTTCATGTGACAATCAGTCCATCGAACAACACAGACATTTCCTTATGGTTTGGTGCCAGCACAGCGAAGGTTGCTGCATGGCCTCACTTTGCACTGTGAAATATTTTGTGATTCTGAGTGAGATGACAACAGAATGTGAGAAGTTACTCACAGGTTATATTGACACAGCCGAAATACATCTGCGCCACATAGTATCACACAACAATAGTGAAGACCATTTGAAATCATCCTTTGAGGTACATGCCACATGCCAGACGAAAAGCTGAAGACAATGTGATTCTGCTATGGTCAGCGCGAACAGAGCGCCCCAGCGGGAGCGTATTGGTCTCATAACCCGGAAATGAATGGATTGAAAACATCCTCTGCTCGTTGACAATTCCACGTTTCAGTGTGTGTACTGCCCCTGCCAGTGTTTCGCTATAACAGAGGTCCAATTCTACATAATGCATGTTGTTTTACTTTCCACTTCCTTTCACTCAATGTGTCTGAAAACAATATTACGACTGATACACCCGAGAAATTTACATAGGTCTGGAAGCTCTTTTCCTGTTCTCTGTCGGGTCTGCTCTGACCTGATTCGCAAAATCATTTGCCAGAGCTGGGAATAAACTGGTGATGGTGAGATATATCAGTTGTAGGGTGCTCTTTGTGCATGACGCCCTGCAGGTATTCCTCACGCTGCTTCACACAGCAGTGTCTTCCCGCGAAATGAAAAGCCATGAGTGACAATTAGGTCAACTTGTTGGAGACAGCATTACGATACAGACACAGCTCCGCATTATTAGGACATATATCACCAACTATGAATAACCACAGAGATACACAAGCCACAGAGAGTAGTCATGGCCTCGATGGGCTGAACAGCTTATGTCGGCGTGTGAGTGACGCCACACGTTGATGCTGCCACTCTTCCTGTCTCTGGGACAGAGTGGCTGATGGTGAAACAATGTCTCATTGTTAACCCTATCTTCTGCGTTAGACAGTCTGCAGCCTCGCAGCTCAGGGCCTTGGGGATGACTCTCAGTGAGTGAGGATTTCACTCGGATTGTCTTCATCTGTGACAGTTGGGGCTCAGCTGTTAACTGCTGCCCGACTGCAGCAAAGAAGCCGATGTCACTGTTACAAAAACCTTTCTGCAGGATTGCTGTGCAGATGGATTCTGAACACCAGACTACACAAAAATGCCCTCGCTGGAATTTACCTGAGGGTAGAGTATCCGGAGTACATTTCTGTCTTTCCCACTAGCTCAACATCTTTATCGATGTCTCAGATAAATGATATTTGCAGGAAGTTCCCAATCAAACTTGCTGATTTCCAGCACTTGATGGAACTGGCTGTGCTGATGAGAGCGAGCTTTGGAGAGTAACTGCGCTTGCCTCTCCTCACACTGCTTGCAGGTGAAGGGAAATAGATGAATACTCTGCCAATGGAGACAACTTAATCCAAGCAGAAGAAATAAACAGCACCATCCCACGAACAAGAAAACGGAATGAGAAGGCAATATTCTTGAAAGACTTTGGTGCTTAGAAATCCGAGAGCACAGTGGGATGTAGTTGGATCTGAGCGACTCTCAGCTGCTTTGGTGTTGGAAACGTAAGAGTGTCTAGGGCATGATCTTCGCTCAGCTTGTGTTAATACTGGCATGTGAGAATGTCTGACTTCAAGTCGCCATCAAGCCTTGGTTGTTTGATTTCACTTTTACCCGGTCGTCCTATCAACTATTTGATAAAAAGATAACCCCTTGAAATACCTTTGAGCTTTGGGGACAGAAGTATCATTGTAGTGGGTATGGCAGAGTACCACATGAGGTGAAAGCGAAACAAGTGTTCCAGGATTCTCACCCACACAATCCCACTCTGAATAAATCCACCATCTGGATGTTCGCACAGTTCTGGGTGTGAAACGTTTGGAAGTGGGGACGTGAAATGATTGGAAATAGCGCTGAACAGGTTGATGGAAATGGTGTTGTACAAGAGGAATGTCAAAAGTAAAGATCATTTGGAAAGTTGGGACAGGTCTCCTTGGAGAGCAAAAGGCCAAAAGCTGGCCTTGTTAAACCTTTCCAAGACATGAGTGGGTTAGATAGAGGAAATAAGGAAGGGAGATGCTCCCTACGCCTGAAAGGGTCGACAACGATTCAGCAGAGTTTTACATTCATTAGTAAAAGAAGAAAAATGTACATGAGGAGGAATGGTTTCACATAGGGAGTGGTTAGGGTCTGTAAACCACTGCCTGACATTGACAAAGACACAGTTTCAATCGGGTTATTTTTAAAACTAATTGGATGTTTATGTTGAAAGTAAAAGTGTGCAGACTTACAGGGAGAAGGCAAGAGAATGATATCAAAAGAAAAACACATTTACCTCTGTGGAGAGCCAGCACAGCTAAGGTGGTTTCTGAAACATTTGTGATTCTGAGTGGAATCACAGTTCGACTGTGGTGATATTGGCAGAGGCGGGACACATCTACACAACAGAATCTTAGCCAGCACGTACATGTCACAGGGAGGATGGCGCTGTTTGAAAATCCTGCAGGGTCTCTTGCTGATCAGACACAGCCCAATTCAGTATTGCATGGTTGCCAAGCAGCCGAAGCTGTTGGATTCAGGTTCCAGTTTGACAGGCGGTGTAGGTTCGAATCCCACCGTTGCAATTTCTGCAACAGCTGCAGCGTGTTAAAGTGCCGTGGTCAAAGCCAAACAAAAAGCAGAACTGCGGGTCTGCTTCTTGGAGAGTTAACTGAAGTGTGGGAGAGTGCAGACTCTCTCAAAATGGTCAGTGTCAGTGTTCGCCTCCCACACGGTAAATCATAGGCTCAAGCAACTCTTATGTTCCAGGCAAGTTGAGTTTTTACTGAAACCGAATGGACACTGTTACTGCATCGCTGTTGTGAAACAAAGTCCTGCAGTCACTCTCCTCAACGATATTTGATGTTTTGGCAAATGGGAAAATAAATGCGATGTCATATGTTCTTAAATTTCTCACATTTCCTTCATTTCTGTCCTGGAGACATCGGAAGGGAAAGATAATCTAATCGAGACTGTGATTGGTGAAATTCGCTTTTTATGGCCCATTCTTATTAATTTCTTTCTTTCTATCCTTTCAGCATTGACACGGAAGTGGTGGTGCACTAAGGCTCCAGTATGTTTGAAAGAGTAGTTTGGAATTGCCCTGTTGTTAGTTGTGTGATTACTTTATGGCTCATGCCCCCGGACTGTCTCACATTTTGCATTCATGCTCGCTGTGTCTGAAAATGCATTTGGTTTGCCAGTTTTGTTTGTGTTCCGTGTTAAATGCTTTCTGTTTCGCGATTCGCTCAATATATTACGAGTTACCAGAGTTTCTGAGGTAATTTCCAGCAGCAAACATCCTCAACTCAGGATCTGGAAATATTTCACTGAGTATGGTCAGTTGGGGCAAGAATAAGGAGGTTTTTCGGTTCTGCGGTGTTTCACAATACTACCTTTCCCGTGAGCAGTCGAACAGACTAAACTATTGCGCCACAGCGAGCGACGGCAAGCAAGGAAAATTGGACATTGTTTGGGAGCAATAATTCTTTAGAGGGAATACGAAACATGGGAGTGGGGAAGAATAAGATTTCTGAGAGGTAAATTGAAATAGGAGTGGCTGAGAATGGATGTTCTGAGAGAAAATGGGAAACAAGAGGCGGAGAGAATGAGAAACACTGTTGGCAGGATGGGAGATCTGAGGCTGAATGGAACATATAGGTGTGAGTGGGAATGGGAATTCTGAGTGGGAATGGGATACAGGGGAGTGGGATGAAACAGAAAGTCTGAGAGGTAATTGGAAACGGGAGTGGCAGGGAATGGCATTTCTGAAGGGGAATTGGAAATAAAATGTGGGAAAGAATAGGAATTTTGTGAAGGCATGGGAAATATGTGTGTGCACGGTGGATGAGTAATGGGAAATGCAGGTGTATAGCGGGGGGAGTGGGGTCTGGTTTGGCTGGTCTTCGGAGGGTTGATGTGGACTTAAAAGGCCAAAAAGCCTGCTTTGGCACTTTCCCAAATCTCTCATTATCGATCTCTGCCCCAGCTTCGTTCTTCCACTGCAGAAACCTCGTCAATACCTTTCTTACTTCCAGACTTGACGATTATATTATACTACCTGTTCTATTCCAGAAAGCTGGTTTGTGAATTATAAAACCAATCATTGCACCACTTATATTAATGTACATGGTTATACGTTGCAGGCAAGGGATTTGTATTCCTTTGAGAATTCCAATTTTAATTGCTCCATTAATGGAAGAGCCTTCAGTTACTAAGACAGTGACCTCTTTCATTCCTTCCCTGAACTTTGCTTCTGTCTTTGTCGCTTTCCTCCTTCAATACACTCAAACTGTATGAAAGATTTCACATGTGGCTTTGGATCTCTATGCGGCTCAGTCATATGTTTTATTCTATTTCTGTGGAGCTACTGGGCTTGTTTTATCACGTGAAAGATTTGTTGGAAATGCAAGTTTTTAAAGATAGAACAGGAAGAAACAGTTGCTGGGAATAAAACGGTCACAGTAAAATTTCGAAAGTGATGACTATGCTTAAAAAATCGCAACTTTAAGATGTGCAGATATGATGGGTGTGTACATGCACTTTAAAAAAAAACACTTTGTGAAAAGGTATCATCCATGAGATTAATTGGCACAGAATTCAGGCAGGGATGGCAAACTGGATTTAAACAGAAGGGTGGAAATTTGTAAAAGGACTTGGGGAAGATCCAGAGTGGTTCAATTCAGTAGTGGTGTCTGGTAGGGCTTGCTTCTCAGGGCAGTTTTCTTTTCGGTGTTAGTTTCATAATTTGATGATGTGCCAAGCATGTTGGTGTTGAAAATCAGAATATTGTAAAATAAGAAGCATGATTAGTGTTTTGGAAAAGTTAAGGAAGCTGTGAGGAGGTTTGAGAAGAAGCAGGAAAAGTTTTTAGATGACAGGGAGAATTGTGTTGGCGAGTGCGTGTGTGGCAGTGTATTTGTTTATGTTTTAGATTAAAAGTACCTGCAGCAATTGTAATGTGAGTGTGAGCAGACTTGGTGCTTTGTAACAGCAGGTTCACAGGGCAATAAAAGCTTTACCTCAAAAGCTGTGATTTTTATTATGGAGCTAATAGAATTCAAGAACTTAGGAAATGAGATTGTTCAACCGCAACCACCCCCCCCCCTATAATTCTGGATGGCCTAGTGATGGTGTCTCTAATCCACCTAACCGCACATTATTGTACTGTGGGAGAAAACTGGAGCACCCAGAGGAAGCACACGTGGGTACAGGGGACATGTGTGAACTCCACACGCAATTGCTCAAGAGAGGAACTGAATCCAGATACGTAGGGCTGTGAGGTAGCAGTGCTAACCACTGAGCCACCATGACACCCAGGGGGAGGTTTAAAATCAATCTCCTTTCTTATCATCCCTTCTTCCTTTTTCATAAACTTGGCAATTAATGTCAGACTGGAATTAATTCTTGCTTTCTTCTCTGATTTTTCAGTCTCCTCCCTCAAAAGTTCCTGAGAAGACATCAAAGCCAGGTGGCCAGTTAATCAGCGGCAGCGTCTGTGCGCATGGCAGACCTATTCTAAAATCCAACCAAGCATCTGGAAGCTGGTCTGATCAACCTGTTTCTAAGACACAGACAGGAAGGAAATTTCAAACATTACCAAGATTCACAGAAGTTTCCTCAAGTCATTTGGTGTGCTTCGAAATTCAAACACAATGTGCATTTATTTTTAAAATGTAGCATGGCTGAGAGTATAGCACAACACTGAGGAATGGTGATTCTTGAGCCTTTTGTTTTGTGTGAAAGTGAGAATAGCACCTGATTTGGGCTTGCTGTAGGATTCAATAAGAGAGTTTTGTTATAATTTACATGTGGGATTTGGGCATTGCTGGGTGGCCAGAATTTATTGCCCTACCATAATTGTGCACAGAGCAGTAAAGTATCAGTCAACCACATTGCTGTGGGTCTGGAGTCACATGGAGACCAGACCAGGTCAGGATGTCAGTTTCCTTCCCTGAAGAACATTAGTGAACCAGATGGTTTTTTTCTCACAATCGAGAATGGATTCGTGGTTTTCATTAGACTCTTAATTCCAGATTTTTTATTTTATTGAATTTGTATTGGGATGATGACATGAGTTCTGTCACAGAAGGTTTCCCTCTAGTTTTGCTTATTACTGTATTGTCACCATCATTGAGGCTGACAGCCCAGAGTAAGTCAGCATAGGTGTGATAGATTGTCTGTTAACATCTAATTACGTCAGTTTCTTTTGGAATCTCTTGAGTTCAAACAGTAAGAGCTGAATACTGATGCAAGTTTGATTTCCTTGTTCTGTAACTTTGGTCATGTTGCATCTGTCTAAATTGGAGAATGAATGGGACCAGCTTTTCAGAAAAAAATGAATACAATGGAAGTATTCAACAAGGAAAAATCAACTCAAACTATTTCTGACTCCCCGGCTATATCCCTTTGCCACTCCAACCTCCCATTTGCTATCCTCAACTGGTCCAACCCCTTTATATCTCAGCAGCATATTCCAGCCTCGAGTGGACCCATAATTTGCTGACCACAAATCTGTCTCTGTAACGGTACATGTATCTTGCCTCATCATCCATAACTCTTACCAACAGACTTGATAATTCCCCTCTCTTCTGGTCAGATTTTTCTCCGTATACTCCATAAATGTCAGCACTTCCAAAAGTCTGCTGCCTGTATTCTGGAAAGAGCTCTAATTGTGAAAATTATCAGCCTGGCCTGAATGACTTTTGCCTTCTAAACTTTTAACTTCTCCAATCTAATTGTCACATTTTTGAATGTCTTTCATGATGAGTCCCTGCCTTACTTAATGATTTTTAGTCGAACATCGTCCTCCAACCTCTTGTGGTTTTAAGTTCTCTGATTAGTGCACCCCTTCCAGAGTTAAACTAAATCCTGGCCATGTATAGTAGCCTGATTGCAGAATTCATTTCCAAATCCCTATCCTCTCCTGTCTTTCAAAGGCACATCTTTTGCAAGCTTTTAGTCTCTAGCTTCTTATTTTGGCTTTTTTCCTCAATATGTTTCTGACCGTAAGCACCATGCTTTCCGATGCTGACTGCTCAGATAGTTCTGCTGTGTGATCGGCCTGTGTGTACGGTGATACTGCAGGTCTGACTCGTTGATGTGTATGGTGATAAAGTGACTGCCAAGTGGTCAGCGTGTTCATTGCGCGAGGGTTTTGTCAGTGGCATCGCAGGTTTGATTCAAGTTGTTGAACAGGTTGTGAGAAGTGTGACCAAGTGTTATGCAGGTTTGCATATATCTCTTATCCACTAACGTGAGTGTCCAATTTGAGTTTGTTCTCAATGAGACCTGTTAACATCCATTGGGTGGATCTTCTACAGAAGCAACGTCAGTCCAGAGTGATATTGAGATCAGGAGCCGTGCACTGAGGGACGAACTTAAAATACACAGGTCCATATGGACAAGCTGAAGAAAGAACAGAAGAAACGTCAAAAGAAGCTGTGAAAGCACAGGAGGCCAGCCTCATCACGCAACTAGAGATGAGACTGAACCCACCACAATGCTGTAGATTTCACCTGGGGATGTATGTGAACTTGAAGAGATCGCAGTTCAGAACACTTCACATGTTTCCATACTGCCTTCCCAAAACTGAATCAGCATCCACTCATTTAATTAAAAATTGTTGGGGGCTATGAAGTTTTGTTCTTGACATCTTAAGGAAAAGTGCTCTCGCAGGTTTCCTTTTTCTGTGTTTTTCTCTCCGCCATGAATAAGAGGGTTATATTCTGGCTAACGTCCATTCAAACCTAATTCCTCAAATTCCTCTTCATAGACTCCTCTCTTCCTACTTGCAAGAGCTTCCTTTTTCCAATTGTATCATGTATATTTCTGACCTTATACTTCCTTCTTCCTGACCAATTTCTCACTCTTCGTTAATAAAACAGCTTTGGGACCGCTTTCTTTTTAAATGCTGTATATATGGATTGTTATGATGAACATTGGTGTGTGCAAGGGTTTGGGGGAAAATCTGGAATAAATAAACTTGTTTTTGATGACATTCAACCTACTGTGCTTTTTGCTATCTCTGTTAATATTTCTTAATTTTGTGAGTAATAGATTTTACAGATCGCTAAAATTAGATTTGTTCATTCAGAAAAGTATTCGTGGTTTGTCTTGTGCAGTTAGCAAAGTAGTGTCATGCGTACTTCTTTATATCCAAAAGCTTAATTCCATCTTCACACCATGTTGCTATCAGTCCTATGATGGGTTTATTCAGAAGGCCCAACCTGAACTCAGTAAAGATCTTGATATTGCCAGCTCAAGTTAAACCAAAATGCAGATTAAAGCTCTGTCCTCCACTGCTACTGAGAAGCCAAATTAAACTGCACTCTCAGCAGAGTTACCTTCAGTAATGGATGTTAATTGTATAACCTTATGAATGGATGCCTCTTGTATTTCTCTTTTATACCCCAGTGGGACTCCATTTTTACCAACTTAGTGGGTGACTAAATGGTTCTTTACTTAGACTTTACAGCAGAGAAACGTGCCTTTTGGTCCAGCAGGCGAGTGCAGGCATTTCGTCTCAATAGGAATATACTCCCACTTTGTCTCATCCCATCAGTGCATCCTTCTGTATGTTTCTCCCTGAGCTACTTATCTAATTTCCTCTTAAACATTTTCATGGTATTCAACTTAAGCATTCCTGGTACTAGTTATCGTGTTGTTCCATGTTATCACTTTTGTCAGGGAAGAATGTTTTGTTTTGAATTTCTGATTTGATTCATTGTTAACTTCTGTTCATGTCAGCCTCTCAAGTGAAAACATTTCTCCCTCCATGCAGTTTCAGCACCTTCATTTTTAAAGGTCTTGATCAAATCTCGTTTGATCTATTCAGTGACTCTATTCAGTCACTTCCTTGTACAGTTAATGGTAGGGCCCTGGGGAGTGTTGCTGAAAAAAAAAACGTCTCGGGATGAAGGTATATCGTTCCTTGAAAGTTATTTTTGCAGGTAGAAAGGGTGGTGAAGAAGTCATTTGGCATGCTTGCCTTCATTGGTCAGAACATTGAACTGTAGGAGTTGAGGCGTTACATTGCAGATGTGCAGTACATTGGTGAGGCCACTTCGAGAATACTGCATACAGTTCTGGTTGCCTTTTTATAGGAAGGATGTTAAATTTGAGAGACTGCAGAACATATTTACAAAGATGTTGTGGGGACTAAGTGAAAAGGAGAGGCTGAACAGGCTGAAGCATTTTTCCCATGGAGCATTGGAGGCTGATGGGATTTTGTAGAGGTTTATAAAATCATAAGGGGCATGGACAGGGTGAATAGCCAAGATGATTTTCCCATGGCTTGGGAGTGCAAAACTTGAGGGCAAAGGTTTAAGGTGAGAGGAGGAAGATTTAAAGAAAAATGTGAGTGGTAATCTTTTCAGGCAGAGGGGGTTGCATATATGGATTGAACTGCCAGAGTGGTGCAAAGGAGTATAATTACAACTATTAACTTTTAAATAGCATTCGGATGGTACTTGAATAGGAAGGGTTTAGATGGATATGGGTGAAATGCTGGCAAATTGGGCAATAAGAGAGAAGAGCTGAGAAGGTCCAGCTTACTAATCAAGGATTACACTTCAAATTGGGTTATGAATCCTCACCCAGTTCACTTTCCAAGTATCTAGCGGAGGAACACAAGATCCAACTGAAAGAGATGATGGTGATGATGATAAAGAGGAATTACTATCTCCAGATCTTTGTCTTCGACGTTTACGTATCAATTTTGAATCTGTTTTTGGATAGATTTTAATTTTAAGAGTTGGAAATGTGTTGTTTGTCTCGAATCATTTACACAATTGTTTTATTAATAATTCCAGAGTTTATTAAATTCCCACGTTTTGACATAATTTAAAGATTGTCATTGTTTCCCTAACAATATGCCGAAGTTGACCTCCACTTTTTTCAGGCACATTTTTCAAGCCATCATTTTCAGAAATTACCCTTAGTCTTCCCCTTTATCAAGGAGCCTTTACCAAAAGGCTGCCATGTGGAACATCTTGATCAATTTTTAAATATATTTCTGACTACTAAAATCAAGCTCCGGTGAATATTCTTTCAATTTCTGGTGTCTTGGTGTTTTCTACCTTGCCCACCAATTCTCCAAAAATGTGTAAGTACGGCTGATTATTTCACAAGAATTTAGTGACCATTTCTACTTTGTAAATAGTGAGTTCAGAATTTAAAGGTTGCTATTGAAATTCAAACATATTCCCCCTGCTCGTTCCCGTTCTTCCCTAAAAGGGAGGCAGTGTTTTTAAAGAGGTTATTTTAAGCTAAAGTTTAAGTCATGCTTTTCAATCTCTGGCTTGTTCAGAGCGCACACATTTTTTTCAATGTATTATTCTGAAGCAAAGTCCAGAGACTGAATGACCGTCTCGTTAGAAGAACAGAGGTATTTATGGTTTGCACATATTAACAGTCATTGGACAAGCAGCTCTTTTCATGAAAGTGCTTGACAAGTGCTCATACTGTCCATTCCTTTCGGAGCATTCAGTATGGGAAATCGCTGAAATAGGAGCTTGGCTCACTTTGATTTGACACAGCAACATACTGACTAAACTGACACATGCTCTTCTGATTGGACAATATTTGCGTTGACCTGTAAAGTGCAGGAATAAAAAGGGGTGCAGCAGTCAACTGAAAGTGATCTGATTTTGCAATGTTGAAGCTCAGAACATTCAGTCTGAAATAATTTATTCCCCTAAGTAAACAGCTTTTAGTAGATGAAGACGTTCTCCATACTTATACCCCGAACAAGCAAAGATTTGAACAGCCTGTCTCAATTTCCTAAAATAGGTTCCTAAAATATGGTTAATCATAACTAGTCATATTTATTGTGATTTCATAGTTTGAAGGATATTCACTGGTTTCATCACGATGCATCTGACCCTAAACTGTTCAAAAGCTTAATTGGTCTCCTCCCCCACACTCCATGACAGTCAGCAGTGTGATACCTCCCTTTGTGAGCCACATGAAATATCGATCACGCCTACGGGATAAGTGCGATGTGTTATTTTCATAATAAGTTTAGTTTTAAATCTCAGGAAGGCAACTTGTGATACTTTGAAATTTTTTGATGATGACTCTTTTCACCACCTTCATTAGGGCCAATTAATTTTTATCAGTTAAAACGGAGTATAAAGCAGTTATCCTGACTCCATTAAGTGAATTTTGAGTACTCAGTGGAATAAAATATACTGTTTAATGTTCTGGATCTCACTCCATATGGAAAACTTGAATTTTATTGCATGGCTGAGAATAAATTGGAAATTATTTCCAGCCTGTATTTAACTTTTCAGTAATACTCTGAGATATAAAATTAGGGTTCTCAGTGCGTTTGTCTCCCGGCTTCATGCTTTGATTACACAGTTTATTAAAACCATCCATCGTTCATTAATGTTTTGAAATGAATTCCATCATTTTTGTTCCTGACTTTCAGTTTCTAGATTGACCAGCAGTCCATGTACTTTGCAACAGAGCAGACCAGTGTTTGGTACAAGTGGGCAGGAGGAATTGGCCAAACGTCTGGCAGAGTTGGAATTGAGCTGCTCGATGACCTGGTAGACGACCAATCTTGGTCACATGAGGACGTTTTACCTTTCTGTTCCTTTAATCCGCTCTTTTACTAATGAAACCTTGTCAGGTTGTTGGATAGTTCACAGTCTGCTAATTAGAAATTCATGTTAATTACTCCTGATTAGCTACTGTCTCTTCAAGTGCTAGTATTTCACTCCATGTTGTTAAATCTTAATTTACCAACAAATGAAACAAAATTAACTGATGGAAAATTGCTGTTTTTCTTAGTATTGAATGAGGAGTCAGCTGTAGCAAAGTGCAG
This sequence comes from Chiloscyllium punctatum, assembly GCF_047496795.1. Classification (NCBI taxonomy): domain Eukaryota; kingdom Metazoa; phylum Chordata; class Chondrichthyes; order Orectolobiformes; family Hemiscylliidae; genus Chiloscyllium; species Chiloscyllium punctatum. Next base: position 80,651,704 of record NC_092754.1, read on the forward strand.
CAGCCAGTGCAGAAGGCCCAGTCTCCAAATGATGTGCCTCTGAAAATCCAGGAGGAACCTTACTTTGCTGTAGTTCATGATGCTATCGAATTTGAAAGGATGATTCATGCAATAGCTGAGGAGATGTGTAAGTTGCATGAACTTGACCATGATCTAGGAGATCCACAAATACCTTCAGACTACCTTGGGAATAATAAAGGGAAGATGTAGAGAGTGTGAGCAAAATAGGTTTTTTGGGAGGTGCGATCCAGCTTTTGCGTTTGAACACAAAATTATTTTTTCTTTAAGGAAGAAAGGTTTGGGTTAATAGCGCTCCATAGAAACTCTGATTGAGGAAATGCATAACATGATATCTATCACCTTAAATGGCCTGTACGTTTGAATACCACGTGGCCTTTTCTCTAATCTCTTTAGGATCTTACTATTTCAGGTATAATTGCTTTTCTTATCCACTCTGTGTATTACTTCATCTCACTCTTAACTTTAATTCAATCTTCCAGTTAATAATCTTCTGTATCTGTCACTGCAGTACAAATCCATCTCTGTCCCTTCAACTCAAGTTGGAATCACTTAGTTTCCTTCTCTTAAATTTTCAAGTCAAGTTTGTGTTTATTACTATAACAATTAAGAAATATTGGAGCATGGGCTCCTGTGGACCCTTTCCATTCTCCACACATTTCTCGTGTGAATGTGTTATTTTACCCTGACCGTTGCAGTTGGGGGGATGCATGGAAGAGGTCATATCGAATATAATCTTTCCTCTGTTACTCTTTTATTTCTTCTGGCTTGTATTTAACAAGACGAGAGAAATTTTCACTGAGACGTTTTCTGAAGACCCCAGTGCCAGCCAACCACCATGGATGAAGCAAAGCCAAATTCACTCTGCTTTCTCCAAAAGAGCAAGGAACCCACGGAAGTTAAATGAATTGAAGCTAATAACTCAATGTAATCCTTTTGTCCTACTTGTCAGTACTAAAGTTGCAAGTGTGATGCTAGTTGGAGCAAAAATGTGTAGATTGAGTAAGTGAGTGACTCACCTTGGAAACAATGGCCACGATCCTGACTTTGAAATCTGTCAGGGCTTCTTGGAAGTCTCTCCCTAATGACATATATGGGTCTAGCTCAGCACCATCTTCTCAAGGACAACTAGGAAGGGGCAATAAATACTCGCCAGGCAGTGATGCCCACATTACATGAATGAACAACAAAAAAATATTTGAGCACCAAGGAACCCCATTTTAATTCTAAACTCCTCAATTAACTTTTTTTTATAATGACTCACAATGCTTTAAGTGAAGGAATTCCAGGAAGAAACAGTTATATTTTTCCATGTTAGGATATTGAGTAGCTCGGAGGGGAACTTGCCGGTGGCAGTCTCATGTCTCTGCTGCTCTTGTCCTTCTAGATCTGAATGGCCATAGACTTGTCAGGATCTGGCTAAAGGTTTTTGATTTTTTGCTATGCATCTTGGAGATTGTCTACACTGCTGCTACTGAGTAGAGGGTGGTGGAGGGCATGGCTACTTGCAGATGTGGTGCCAATCAAGAGGGCTGCTTTGTCCTGAATGGTGTCGAGCTTTTTGCATGTTACTGGAGTTGCACCCACCCAGGCAAGTGGGGTGTATTCCACCATAATCCTGACTTATGCTTTTCCTTGGTGGATTTGCTCTGGCGAATCTGAATACCACAGTATTCCGAGCCTCTCACCTGGATTGTAGCACACAGCATTTATATGGCGATTCCAGATGAGTTTCTGGTCCATGGTAACCCCCATGATGTTCATAGTAGAGGATTCAGTGTTGGTAACACCATTGAATGTCAAGGGCGATTAATTAAATTTTCTCTTCGAGTCATAGAGATGTACACCTAAGTCACCTGTCCATACTGACCGCTATCTGAGTAAAGTCTAGTCCATTTTGCCAACATTTGTCCCATTTCCCCTTAAACGCTTCCTATTCATATACACATCCAGATGCATTTTAAATATTGTGATTATGCCAGCATCCTCCACTTCCTCTGTCAGCTCATTCCATATACACACCACCCTCAGCATGAAAAAAAATACCCTTAAGATTCTTTTTAAATGTCTCCCCTCTCACCTTACTGCTTCATTATCTGAGGGTGGCATGGTGGCTCAGTGGTTAGCACTGCGGCCTCACAGCACCAGGGACCCGGGTTAAATTCCCGCCTTGGGCGACTGTCTGTGTGGAGTTTGCACATTCTCCCCGTGTCTGCGTGGGTTTCATCCCACAGACCAAATATGTGCAGTTTAGGTGAATTGGCTATGCTTAAATACCCATAATGTTAGGTGCAGAGGCAAATGTAGGGGAATGGGTCTGGGTGGGTTGCTCTTCGGAGGGTTGGTGTGGACGTGTTGGGCCAAAGGGCCTGTGTACTCACTGTAGCTAATCCAATCAAATTTAATCTGAGAAGCTATGAATGGTACTGAATGTTGAGAAATCATCCGCACTTCTGACCTTACGATGGAAGGAATGTCAGGAACTGAGGAACCCCATTTTATGCTGAACTCCCCAATGATCCTTGAGGAACCTCATTTTACTCCAAAGTGGAGTCACCGTGTAATAGCTCTGAGCGTTAGCATGGCTCAGTGGTACTCTTCCTCAGTCAGCAGAAGGGATGAACCAAAAGCTTACATGAAATCCTGGATGAGAGTCCTGGTGCAGTACTGAAGTATTGTTTTCAAAGTGAGGCACCTTTTCCCCCTTGGGTGAGTTTTTTTTCCCCCAAGATGTTTGGTGCTACTTTGAAGAGGAATGGAGTTGTCCCTCATGTTCCTGGTCAATCTACTACATGAGTCAGTATGGTTCAAAGTTTACTGAGCCATTTCTCTCCTTTGTGGGAACTTGCTGTGTGAAATTTGTTTGCAGCGTTTGACTACATTATAATAATGGCTATATTTCAAAGTTTGGGAATAACTTGCTACAAATGTGAATCGTGAAATAGATCTGCACATTTTTCTTGGCAATTTGAGGTTCAGGAGAATTGGTTAAAAATGATTGTCCAGCACGTAGACCAAGTTTTTTCTATTGCAACGAGGCAACTTCTATTTTCCTGTGACACTGACATTGAAGTGTACACTGGATGGCTCCTCGCAGTAACTCCAACTTGCATAACTGCAATGTGAACTTTTTTACCACGGTCTCAATTCAATGTCAAGAAGCTCATTTTCTAGCCTGACTTCCCTTTGTGCACAGTTTTGTGAAGTGTTGCACTTTACCAGGGACTGAGAATGGACATGTGTAAATCAGCTTTTCATTAACAGAACACATTTGTAACAGTGCATTTCCTTTGCTTTGCCTTTCTAACTCTACACTGATGTGTTTTCAGTTTGAACTGCACTATTTCCCACACCAACATTTCTGGGCATATTACTTGCCTCTGGCAGTGTTAGCAGAGAAACCTATCAAAATCTTCCTGCCTGGAGCCATGAGAGGCAATGGTCATTGACTCGGTCATATCGGTCTGATGCACTCATCTTTTACTTGAGAATTATTTAACCTTACTGAAATGCTGGGTCCGTTGAATAAATCCACGTCAACTCCAATGTTTGTTGTGAGACTTCCCACAGCGCTGATCTTGAGTTGTCTGCCTACAGTCTATAAAAGGCAGAGCACTTTTGGAATTTGATGGAGCAGAGGCTTCTTAGCAGATACTGTTGGCATAGTGCTAAAAAATGTAATCTAGTGAATCGATAAGTGAATAATTAATCATTTCTCAGCCTTTGTTTTAAGCAAGGTAAAATGTCAAACCATCTCACAATCTGGAAGGATTGCATGTTACCTTAAAGTTGTTTTGTATATGCTTTTGGATCTCACTGATGTTAATCACTTCAATTATAATTAAGATTTCAAGCATTTCATAGACAATGCTTTGTGTTCCATCCAATTTTCCATCATTCAGAATGGGGGAAGAATCAGAAGGTCCAAGCATCAAAGTCTTCATTGAGCAGTTATAGGGATGGATAATGAACTTGCGGTCGTTTTGCCTATGTATTTAGGGCATATGCAATAGCTATCATTTCTCCTGTGCTTCTACTCATAGACCCTCATTTTGAATGAGGTTATAAAGTTGTCTGGATTCAACCAAGAGCAAAATCAGAAGACAGACTGGCAGAAGGTGAAGATATTTGGCAGGTGAAGACGTGATCAGGTGGATCATATTTTGGTAAGTGCTTCAGTTTAGGAACTGTTCAGTTTTATATTGCACCATTGCATCACGATATGAAAACCTCATCATATATCTGAATTCATCTTATTTTAAATGATCAAGCTTTATCTGTCTTTGGCTTATCTGTCTGGCAATCCTCCACACATCCAGAACATTCTTCAACTTTCTGATTGAATTGAAAACTTGGTTCTCACTGGAGTATTATGCTGAAAATCAATAGCTACTATTCCTTAGTTGCCTCAAACATTTCAAAATAATTCAAAAGTACATTGAATTCCTCACTTACCTGCCTTTTTCACCCAGGTTTACAGAAAGGTTTATTTGCTTAACAAGAGTTACAGTTTATTACAAATAATTATGAAGCGCTGGTGTTTACTGCCTGAGCAAAACAATACATGTGACACAGTTACCTAAGGGATCCCACCGATTTAAGTCAGATGGAGTTAGTCAAATTGATCTGACCCACACTTCATCACCTCAGTAGGTGAGAAAGAACATATCCGGATATTAAAAAGATCATTGGGTGGGAGAGAGGTTGATGATGGAGTGCGTGGCAGGATTGCTGAGAGTCCATTAGAAGGAGATGGAGTGTTGGAGTTATATGTAGTGTTGGAGTTATATGTAAATGAATCAAGGAAATGCAACGAAGGAACACTGAACACTGTTTCTGTAGTGGTAAATGGAGAGGGAAGGTTGATCATAGCGGAGGAGATATCTGAGAAGTATTCTGCCCAAGCAGCAGATTAAAAGCTCTGCCAGAAACACTGAAATTATCCAGGGGCCAGAGAATCAACATATGGTATGCCTTTAATACAGTTCATGACCACATGTTGGCCTGGGCTTGGTGATGGTATATCACTGTGTATGTTGGCCACATACCGCATGAAGAATAGGGTAAAGAGTTGGTGGAAACAGCTAACTTTCCTCGTGACTCGGATCAACTTAAGATTTATGATCACAGCAAAGTATGAATTCTACAACAACAGGGCAGGGGGTTTATGGGTAAGGCAGGTAAAAGGCTTACTGAAACAGTGCAGACATGTGAGGGAGAGGCAGTCGTTATAGAAGCGAGAGAGGAAAGATTAAAGACCTTCTTAGAAACTGCCCCACAACAAGAGAAACAGAAATGGGAAAAGGGTGGGGCAATGAGGGGGAAAAAAGTAGGGTCTGGAAGATGTATGATCATGCAGTGGCACCACAATGTACGAGATAAAATATATTGAAACCATAGCATAGTTTATCCCATATTGGGCAGGATAAAATGCATTATCAGATGACTCGTCGCTGGGGGTGGCCTGAAATAGGCGATTATTGTCAAACATGCGTAATCTGTTCAAAGTGCGAGCCAAGGAAAGCAATCAGGACAAAATAGAGATAGAAGCTGAGACTCGGTGCCCACGTGAACAATAACAGAAGTATTTTAGAGAAACCCCAACCCAGCCCCCAATCCCTCCCCCCTATTCCCCACCTCGCACCTCCTACCCCCCCCCCCCCCACCCCAGGAGATCAGGTTAAAGGAAAATATTACTGGAACATATGAAGGAAACACACAAGTGTCCTCTGGCTTGGGGTGCCACAGAGTTCTAGAGAGGAAACTCTCCCATCATGCATTATTAGAGAGCTATGAATAAAGGTCGCTCGTGCTGCTAAACACACAACTCAAGGCTCCTCTTTGCCATTTCTCCCAGCTACAGTTGTGCAGGTTCATGTTGCTGGCTGGAGACCTGTGGCCAGTGCTGCTCCATAAGGATCACAGCTGGAACCTCTGTTGTTTGCAATATATATAAGTAATTACCATGAAAATGCAGGAAGTTTAGTTAACAAGTTTGCAGATGGCACAAGTGGATAAGTTGTAAATAGTGATGAATATTGTCAAAGAGTGCAGCAGGAAAGAGATCAGTCGGAAAGTTATGTGGATAAATTGCAGACAGAGTTTAATTCAGACAAGTGTGAGGATCCTTTGGAGAGCTGATGAGTTAATCAGCATCATTTTACGCTGTAACAATCGTGTGACCATTTCATTCTGAGCCCTGTATGGAAATATGAGGGCAGGGTTTGTAAAGAGGTCAGATTGAATGACGGTCTCGGTGATCAAAAGTGAGACACAGAAACAGAAAGATTTTGGGAAGGAGTGAATCAAATGTTATCAAACAGGAGTGATGAAGAGAATGGAATTAGAGCAGCAACTAAGTCTTAAACCTTTATGCTCCAAAAGGGGATGCTGTGTAAAGATACCACAGTTAGTGTTTTTTTCATTCCAGACACACCAGGCAGGGAACACATCCTTACTGTATCTACCATATTGATCTCTTTAGGATTTTAGAAAAGATAGGTTCATTCTCCTCAATCTCTCCTGCAAGGGCAATGCTGCTGTGAGAATTCAATTCACTGGTGCATGTTACTGACTGCTTAATGGATTGGAATTGGCAATTGAGACTGTAAAGTTATTGTATAAAATACATTCAATTGTATTGCCAGATTGCTGGACACATGAGGGGCTTTAAGAAAAAGAACTTAAATGATAGGCATTGAGTGACAGAGAACCTACTGTTGTGTGGGCATCCTGTTTAGATACAATCTATTGATAATTGTGAGAATTGACTTACACTGGCTCCAGAGAAGTGGTCAGAGCATTATAACGGTCACCGGAGCAAGTAACATAACATGGTGTGCAGGTACATAGATCCCTCAAAATGGCCACCCAAGGACAGGGTTGTTAAGAAAGCATATGGTGTTTTGGCTTTCATTAACAGGGGTATTGAGTTTAAGAGTCGTGAGATCTTGTTGCAGCTCTATAAAACTTTAGCTCGACCGCACTTGGAATACTGGGTCCAGTTCTGGTCGCTATATTATAGGAAAGATGTGGATGCTTTGGTGAGGGTTCAGCGGAGTTTTACCAGGATGCTGCCTGGACTGGAGGGCTTATCTAATGAAGAGAGGTTGACTGAGCTAGTACTTTTTTCATTGGAGAAAAGGAGGAGGAGAGGGGACTGAGGTGTACAAGATAATGAGGTGTACAAGATAATGAGAGGCATAGATGGAGTCGATAACCAGAGACTATTTCCCAGGACAGAAATGGCCAACACGAGGGATCATAGTTTTAAGCAGGTTGGAGGAAAGTATAGAGGGGATGTCAGAGACGGGTTCTTTACACAGAGTTGTGAGAGCATGGAATGCGTTGCCAGCAGCAGTTGTGGAAGCAAGGTCATTGGGGACATTTAAGAGACTGCTGGACATGCATATGGTCACAGAAATTTGAGGGTGCATACTTGAGGATCAATTCTCCACACAACATCGTGGGCTGAAGGGCCTGTGCTGTGCTGTACTGATCTATGTTCTATGTTGTTTGTAACAAATTTCACATGGGTTAAAAATCGTAAATGACAGAGTATGTACAAGTTCTGCTTTTAAAGTGCATAAAGTTATTCAAAATGGCTCTAATTTACTTTCAGAAACAAGTGTGAGAAAGGCACATTACTGAGGTAATTGCATTAGTCCAAATTTAGAAAATCAGGAGAACAGAGGGGAAATCTGGTGTTGGAAGTTGTAGTAATGATAGGGAAAAACCTGTTTCACGCAGATAGTTCCCAGATGGGAAACTCAGCTTTAACATCACATCAGCTGCAAAGTCGTCCAAATCCGCAGGTCCTGATCCGTATCGGTAATATGGAAGGGGAAAGCAGCATTCCCAGCCCAGAGAAATCATTGCTATGTTATGCATGTGGTCTAATATTTAAACGGTCATGTGATCTCGAAAGACCCAATGTGACTGGACCAGGGTGAGGGTATGTAAATGTGGGGTCTGTGGAAGGAATTCATTTACCCCTCCCAGGGAGACACTCACCGACACAGTCACACTGAGGAAAGGCTGGTCACCTGCTCCACGTATGTGAAGGGGTTTACTCGATCTTGCAATCTGCTGAGGCACCAGAGAGGACACAGTGTATTTAGACCCTTCACCTGCTCCATGATTGAGAAAGGATTCATTCAAATCTCTCACCTGTGGAGACATTAGTGCATTCACATCGGGGAGAAGCCATTCTCCTGCTCCGTTTGTGGGAAAGGATTCATTCAGTCCTCTGACCTGCTGAAACACCAGCGAGCTCACTCTGGGGAGAGGCCATTCACTTTCTCCCAATGTGGGGAGAGATTCACTCAAATGCACCACCTGCTGAGACCCCAGTGAGGCACACAGGGGAGAGGCCATTCAGATGGTCAGTGTGTGAGAAGGGGTTCAGTGATTAATCCTGCCCACTGTGGCCCCTGTGGGTTCACACTGGGTATAAATTGTTTACCACTCTGTGTGACAAGAAATTTGTTGCGTCTTCAACATGATTTTTATTTTAATACTGACTTGCTGTTGTAGGGATGCCCTTACCCATCTGGAACACAATGACCCATGTTAGCTCATACAAAATGTCTGACAAACGAAAAGACACAACCTGCCTTAGATGGTGGAGGGGCGTAAAGGAGACGAACTGTCCCTTCCAGTCTTAATTATAAAAAGAACATTTTGTACAATCCTACTCCAAGTCCATAAGTATGCAGTTCCAGAGAGTTGCATTCCAGACAGTGATAAGAGCATGCCAGGATACAAACGACCAACCCTGACCTTCATTAATGAAAGAATAATTGTCCCAGTGAATGAAAAAACACAAGCTGCAGGATACAGCCTAGTTAACTTCCACAGCAGCTATCCGGGCAGTAGTGTCCATTTGTCAGAAATAGCTACTATTCTAAAGTTGCTCAGAACATTTAAAGAAAGCTTATAATGACAGATTCTTGAGAATCGTGAATAAGGCAGAGTGCGAAGCCCGAAGGAGTATCACAATTAACTTTGTATGTGAAGAAATAAGATGCACAGAGAGATTCCAATGCCTGGAGATTATAAGAAATGTTAAACACCATGAAATAATAGGAAGCTGTAGCTATTCACAATGATGTATATCTGAGATTAGGTGTTCTACAGGTTTGGGTTTCTTTATAAGGAGGGAGGGAAAGTAACCACATTGCATGTGGCCATTGTAATACAGAAAGTGTTTAAAAATACTGTTTTCTTACTGTACAGTGTGTCATGGATCTTCCTTCCGAGATTGCCCTTGGGGGGATGATCCCTGCTTTAACTGCTTGCAGCATGAGTAAACATCTTCCACTTCCCTGAGTTCTGCCTTGGAAAATACTTGAGAGTATTGCAGTCACAAAGATGAAATATACAAAGGTATTATATTCGTTGTTTATCTTTTGTTCTGAAGAACTGAGTTCAAACAACACATAGAATCTACATTCCAATGCTAGAAATAGAGAAACAAAAATTAAGTTCTGCTTCAGGAAAATCAACAAATGCCACTGACAATTACTTATCAATTTCTGGTTATTGATCTATTTATGAATTGTGCAAGATCTGTTTTTTTTTTCAGTTTTCCACTCACCTATTTATATTGAATAAAAGATTGAAATGCTGTGAAAATATGCGAGTGCCTTCATTTGGTAATTGACTTTGCATATTTCTCATTTATCGCATTTATTGCATGACGTCTTCAGTGTGTTTTGCTATTCCATGCAGTAAGTGCAATGATGCCTTATGTTTCAGTTCTGCTGTTAACGATAATTTATATTGTTTAAACAAATAATTTTACTTTATCATGGATATTGACCATAATATAATAACATTGGGACCAAACGTTTTGTCATTATGACAATCTTTAAGCTCCTTTATTGTTGTGTGTGCAAGAGACGATTCAAATTATAACAATTTTTGTTGCAAATTTAACACACGCTACATTTCGAATCTGTGAAATTCCTACATTTTTGCAAAAACGTTAGTCTTCACTGTACAGTATATGTCACAACAAAAGTCTGCTTTTTCAAATCATGCGTGCTGCAAAATGATCATTGCTTTCGTTTCATTGTAAGAAAAGAACAGCTTTGACCACATTAAATGTTTTGTCATTTCTATTCAAACATTAATCTTCATTATACAATAATGACAAAATTATTAAAATCGTTTTACAGACCACATGTTGTTAACCACATTGTTTGTTCAGTTCCATGCTCAACTAGTTCTGTTTTTTTTAGATTACTTAAGGTGTGGAAACAGGCCCTTCCACAGGCCGCAACCCATCCATAACCCTACATTTACCCCTTACCTAACACTACGGGCAATTTAACATGGCCAATTCACCTGACCTGCACATCTTTGGACTGTGGGAGGAAACTGGAACACCCGGAGGAAACCCACGCAGACACGGGGAGAGCGTGCAAACTCCACACAGTCAGTCGCCTGAGGTGGGAATTGAACCCAGGTCTCTGTCGCTGTGAGGCAGCAGTGCTGACCACTGTGCCACCGTGCCACCCACAAACTGATTCTAACACAAATCTTTAAAGATTAATCATAATAGTAATCATATAAATCAACGTAACACATCTCAAAAAGGAATCCATTGGATGGAAATTCACAGTTCTTGTGTTATGTATACTATTGAGAGAATACAAAGAAGAATTTTGTTCAATAATGGCTGAATTACTCATTTATTTCTTCAATTCATAAAGCTAGCTACAATGTTTTATTCCTCAGTTTAGTAATCTTAGTAAATAACCAAACAACATCATCACAAAGTGCTTCTGAAATATTGAGTCATTTAATTCTCAATATGACAACATTAGTTATCAAGTCATTGTCATTACAATAATGGCACAATTATTTAAGAAAGTCTTTTGAACTAGTATAGTGAGATTCACATTTAAATTTAATCCATTGTTTCTTTGTACTAATGCTACAGTATGAAAATGCATTTATTATTCAGATCAACTATCCCACAACAGAAGCAATGAATTCCCATCCAAAATCGTTGCAAGCATTTGCTGTTTGCTCTTTTGAATGATCACGGTCATCTCAGCCTTAAAATTCAGGGAAATGTAATTACTTTGCACTGAATTAATTCCAGTTCATTTCCAGACATTGCTCAACTTCATAGCAAAACGAGATTTTTCATTATTGCTTAATGCATTGATAGATATTGACAGTTCAATTATTGCTGATATCTAATAATATTTAATAATTATTCATTCCAGTACATTATGCAAATGTGGAATTTCGGCAGAGGACATGAATTGCTGTAAAGATATTGCAGTGTACAATCTCTCAATTATTGTAAATATAAATTTTTATTTTTCCTGTGGAAACATAGTTGCATTAATTTAATTATATTTGACTTAAGTGCTAACATTTACTGTGATTGTAATCACAATAAGACTTAAGGATTTTCATGCAACAAAATCAAATGAAAAGAATTAACATCTCTTTATTGTTTCATTCGACAATGACAATAAATTTTGGATTTTTGGAATTTGAACATTCTTGGAAAGAAAGTATGTTGCCTTCAGTACCTGCTGTTTATTCTCTTCGGGTTCCCAATATAAGAAATTGACCAGTTCTGCTGGTTCTAAATTCCTGGAAAATATTTGAGAATGTTGCAGTCTTAAAGGTGAAAAGGTTAAGTGATCGGAAGTGATCAGTTTTTTGTTCAAACATTTCGAGCGCATACATTGTTATTCTGCAGTGTTACAAAGGGGGAGAAACAAGCCACTTTCTTCGTCTGCAAACTAAACATATGCCACTTCCAATTATCCATTACTCAGCTAATTATCTACTGTTATTAAAAATTGCAGTTCATCTAAATATTGTTATGACCTTTGATCAAATTAAACATCAAATGATTATTCATTCGTGAATTGTCAGGATATTTTTTGGTTTTCCATTCACTTATTCTTGTTGAATGTTAGATTGACATGCTTTGACAATATCGGAGCGTGTTCATTTGAAATTTGTCTTTGCATATCTCTCACTGATTTTACTTATTGCATATAATTGGTTAGTTATGCTGCCGAACAGTGCCAGGGACCCCAGTTTGATTCCATCTCCGGGTGACTGTGTGCCCGTTCTCCGCATGTCTATGTGACTTTGCTTTGGTTTCCCCCCACAATCCAAAGGTGCGCAGTTTAGGTGAGCTGGCCATGCTAAATTGCACATTGTGTTCAGGGATGTGTGCCTTCTTCAGCGGTAAATGTAGAGGAATGTGGTCAGGAAAAGTGTTTGGGTGGGTTCATCCTTGATTAGATTAGATTGCTTACAGTGTGGAAACAGGCCCTTCAGTCCAACAAGTCCACACCGACAACCGGAGAGCAACCAACCCAGACTCATTCCCCTACATTTACCCATTCACCGAACACTACAGGCGATTTAGCATGGCCAATTCATCTAACCTGCACATTTTTGGACGGTGGGAGGAAAACCGGAACACCCGGAGGAAACCCACGCTGACACAAAGATGTGGAATATAGGTAAAGCAGTATTACTTCTGCAATCATAAATTGCTTATGCAAGGTAAATGAATTCACACCAGTGTATAATTGTTTCAGCCAAGAGCTGAGTCAACAAGAATGAAAACTATGTGAAGGAAATATATAACAGTTTTTGTATTAGTTAAAATGTGTATACAAGAATGAAATGTGCCTGCAAACAATGGTAGATATTACAGACAAATAGATAAGGTGCTGTGAGGGGAGGGAGTTAAGCAAGATATGCCTGTACAAACAGTAGTTATACGCATCTATTTCCCTCTTCTGCAAAAACAAGAACAAACCACAATTAAGAAGTCATGAGGTCATAAGTTCATAACAAGTAAGAGAAACAGATGGTCGTGAAGGAGGATATACCCAACAATGAACCACAGCAGGATGTAGTCAAACGGCCTTGTGAGGCCAGAGATAAGCATTTTGTCACAGACAAGGCCGGATAAGGCATGAGATAAACAAGAGTAACGGACGCCAGTCTGAGAGAGGTGGGAGATGTAAACAGGGGAGGAGCAATGGGCGGATGGAATAGGAACGCATTACATAAATATTGTGTACTCGTTAAACACGGTGTGTGCATGACTATTTAGTAAACAGACACCACACCCCTTTTGCAAGAGGGTAATAAACGATACTACTGCTTCAGATCTTGTCTCGGACTGAACTTATTGAAGTGAGTGAGCTTCGTTTCTCATAATTGGGGGCTCATCTGGGATATTTTTCCCATCACCTGGGGGAGTGGCTGGTCCTGGACACTGGAAAGACTCATCCCATTCTCAATTGAGGAGCGGTCTCATGTCCCAGTTTGGTCCGCTCTCTTGGGCGACTGGTACGAATCCCACAAGAGAGACATGTGAATCAGACAGTGAAAGTATGTTGATAGGAAATACGGCAAAAAGGGGCCAGGCAACTCTGTGCACAGACCAAGGTAAGAAAATTGACCCTTAAGTACTGCCTTGGTGGCCGGGATTGGGTTTTAGTGGTTAACAAGGGATTAACGAAGGAACTCAATATGGGCCGTGCCGTGGGTAAGGAAAAAGCCTCCGGGAAAACAAAAGAAAAAAAGCAATGGAAACGGAAGCAGGGTGCCTTACAACATACCTCCAGAAAGTCCGTTGGGCAGGATGTTGTGACTTTGGAAAAATAATACTTGTACAAGGGAAAAAGATAGGAAAAAGATGATTAAATATTGTCGCTTTGTATGAACTAAGGAATCCATTCTTCATCCCGCCGTCTTCTGGCCAAAGTACGGGTCGGACGAAGACTGGGTTTGTAAATATTTGAATTTATATGTCAAGAAAAACAGCCTTACAATCAGGGGGAAGCAGATTATGCTTCAAGTTGGAAGGGCTAGTAGCTGAAGGGCTACTGAGGGTACACTTTGTAACTAAATCATTCAGAAAAATATTCAAACGATAGAGGCCTGAAGTGATGAGCATCCAGAGATGTTGTTACGGGAAGCTCATAAAATGTCTGTGAGGTAGGGTGGTGTGTGTGTGAGAGAGAGAGCCAGAGAGAGAAAGAGAGAGAGAGAGAGAGAAAAGAGCTGGACAGCTCACGGAAAGTTTAACCCTTTGTGATTACTTTGAATGCACATTTGTTTGTTGGTGATTGAATGTTTGTGCTTTATTCCCTGGAACTTGAGTTCCAGGACTGTTTTGAATCTGATTTTTATTATGGAAATTTTACATGATTTATTTTAATGTTAAGGATTCTATAGTGATTACGAAATAAAATGTTAACTCCTGTTCTTTTTTACAGGTCATGATTGCCTTACTATCAGCTTCTAACTAATCCCTTTTATAAAAGCGATTTATGGAGGACAATTGAAGTTTCAGTTCAACATTAGATTGTAATATTAAAAAAAATCGTATGGCTAATATCTGTGACCTTGGATTCAGCCATTGTTCATGCATTAGAAGTTTTTTTTTTACCTTGAATCGACAAATCCTTTTAAGGCAGCTCCGATTATTTCACGACCTATAGCATTGTAATTGAGCAATGATTGGTCAAGACTACTTAAGAAAACTAACTTTGGATTTACATTAAGGGACTAAAACTGGATGATTACAGTAGATTTCAAAGTTGGGAACTCTATGCATTTTACATTTTAAATATTGAATACTGAATAAATGAACTTATAGTATATAAACATATATTCACAAGTTACGAACGGGCTTTAAAGTTAGACAAGCATAAATTGATGAATTGGTATTTGAAGTTATGGGGACCAAGAAATATTGCAATATTTCTTAAAAAGAATTTTCAAGGTCTAAACAAAACATTGGGTGATGAAGAACGGCCATCAGGTGGCCCTAAGGCTGTTCAGTTGACTAAATCGGGGTCCCAATTGATCTGGCAACGTAACAAGAGAAGTAGAAACAAAAGGCAAAAATAATGATAGCCACGGTTGATGAGGTAATAAAGAAAAGGGACAAAACTAAAAGGAGAAAGAAACTTGACTGGTCGGGGAGGAGATGTTACGGGGTCTGGTGGACAGGAACAAGGATCAAAGTGGAAGTCCCAACAGGCAGGATGTTATTACTATGGAAAGACAGGTCACTTTAAGAGAGAGGGTCCAGATTTGATAAAAGGAAGTGAAGGCCGTGCCGTTTATGAACCTTGATGAAAAATAGGGGTGTCAGGAGTTCCTGCCCCCTGGGACCCCCAGGAACCCTTGATAAATTTAAAGGTGGGACTTTATAAAAAGGACGTCGTTTTCCTAGTCAATACAGGGGCAGTAAGGTCATCCTTAAAAATTAAGCCCAAGGCAACGGGAATGAAAGAGTTAATTGGATTATGGCTACAGTTTTGTGATGAGAGGCACGAAGAATCAGTTTTGCGCTCATGACAAAATACTGCCACCAAATTGTAGATTGAATTAACTGCAAATGGTGCGATGAAATCTGTTGAGGTTCTTAAAAATGAATGTGCTCGAGCAAAACAATTACAGAAACAGATTGAGAAGTCACAAGTGACTGGTAAACAAATAGAACTGCGCAATTACAGTTTTAAAAATGTTTTGGTCATTCGTTGAGTTTCCACCCTGAATTACAGATAATGATTTTTATATTTATATAATATATAATTCGCAATTAATATATATAAAAAATCGATTGTCCTAGCCTGAATCGATATTAATTGGCAGGATCCCTTCACACATTCTCAGTGACCTGTCATCTTGATTCATGGTTAATTTAAAACATGACTGCATTAATTCATTGTTAATTAAAGAATGGAAAGCTACGTTACTGGCTGATGAGGTAACTAAAGAAGCAGCTCTGAATCCACAGGAAGCGGTGGTTTATTCCCGAATACATCATGTCCCACGTCCTCGGGAAGATCCTAACTCTGGCCACTGCCAATCCCAGAAACCAAAAATCTGTTGTTAAAGAAGTATACACAGGGCTTGTCCTCCTCTTTGTCTTTCCTCAGGAAGCAGGGTTTGTTGGCACAGACTCCGCCCCTTGAATTCATCTGATTTGACCGGGAGATTGGGTCTTAGTAAAATAATGGACAGAGACGAAATTGCAACCGGACTGGGAAGGGCCGTATCAAGCTCTTTTGACAGAAACAGCAATAAGGACGGCGGAGAAAGGCTGGACTCAAAGGGTCAGTAGAATCTCCAGTTAAGGAAGACTGGACAGCCGAATCAATGCAAGAACTGCTGAAACTCAGGCTGAAGAGACTTTGAGTAACCTATTATACAGTGGCGATGCGAGCGAGGGATTATTTCTATGGGATTGTATATTAAGTCTTTTGGTGCTTCAACGCGATTTTTAGAATGCTGTGGATGCTTCGGGTTATGATACAAGCTCTCTTAATATGGGATTTTGTCAAACGTTATTTTCGTATGTGTTATTAATGGTCCCTAAGTCTGATAATCCACAAGTAATAGACGCCGATGAACGCAGCTTAGTAAATTGTGGGGATATAGATAATCAAAGACAGTACCGCAGCTCAGAGATACATCTTAATTCCTTTGGGGATGGTACTTGGTGTAATGGTCTTGTCGCAGTACACCGGGCCCCCTTCCGATCAGCTCTAGATTGTCCCAGTAAAGAGTCCCAATATACCTAACGATAGAGAAAACCACAAGGCACGAAGCAATTTGGGGGTGGGGGGTGGGGTGGGTAGCACCTATCAGATATAATTAGAGGAAACATTTGGGATAGAAATGAAAGCAAACGAGAAAGATTTCTCAGGCTGTTGTTTTTGAATTAGCGTAGGACAGGGAAAACGAGCAGAACTACTGGATAATAAGATATAACCTTATGCCCCTCCCGATGATCCTAAAGTAGTAAAAATTATAGAGGCAAAGGACTTGAAACATACCATCGAAATAAAAACAGGATATGGGAATGCAAATGCCTGGGTTGAATGTGTAAAGTATACTGTAAAAAGTCTGAACAAGAGCAATTGCTATGCATGTGCCTCCGGTCGGCCAGTGGCCCAGGTGGTTCCCTTTCCACTCGGGTGGTAGCGAGACAGGAAGGGCATGAAAAGTATGATCGCCCTGTATCAGGATGAGACTGCATGGAATGATAGGAATTGTACCTCCCTATCTCTGATGTTCCCTCACTTGGAGAAGAAAGACTTAAAAGTACCCCTAAGTTTTCAGCCGCAGTTGGAAATCACACGTCGCGTGTGCATCGACTAGGTACAAATCAGTCTACAGAATCGGGGGAACTGAAATTGTGTACGGAGATTAAGAATGTTACCAAAACGGACAAGGGAGGGAACTACTCAGCACTGAAGTTTCCTTGAGCGGATCTGTGGTGGTATTGTGGGGGAAAAATATTGAGACCCACCCTACCTCCGGATTGGAAAGGGAAATGTGCAGTTGACAATTGACAATTCCATTTACCCTGGCATTTGAGAAGGAAAAGATAATAGAGAAAAAGGAAGGTGTAAGAGATCACTGTGAGACACCTCTTTTGATGGCAGGAGTTATCTAGACTCTGTAGGAGTCCCGAGGGAATTACTTGATGAGTTCAAGGCTCGCAACCAGATTGCAGCAGGCTTTGAGTTAGCTCTCTTCTGGAGGGTAACGATTAATAAAAATGGAGATTGGATAAATTATATTTTGTATAATCAACAGTGATTTAAAAGGTATTCAAGAGGTTAAAGGAATATCAGAACAGCTTGATGCAACACGTAGGATGGTATGGGAAAACAGAATGGTCCTTGATATGATTTTAGCGGAAAAAGGGTGTATGTGTGTCACGTTCGGAGGAAGCTGTTGTGCCTTTATTCCTAATAACACTGCGCCTGAAGGTTCAATTACTCGGGCCGTAAGGGGGTTGACTACCTTAGCAGAGGAACTGGCTGAGAATTTAGGAGTAGTCACATCTCTCACGGGATGGCTTGAATCATGGTTTGGAAAATTGGAAGGGGGTGGTTGTCTCCATCCTTACTTCCCTGATAGTAGTAGCCAGGGTATTGGTAGCCATTGGCTGTTGCATCATACCCTGTATACGAGGACTCACCCAAAGACTGATTGAGACGGCCTAAATGAAACAAATGCCCCTAAAGAGCAATCGGAGAGAAGGGCTATACCTGTTGAACAATGAAGGAATAAGTGACCTCAGAGAGATTTCCAAAATAAATGAAGTTTTTGGTAAGATGCTCGTCAATTTGGAAGCGACATATGAGAAAAATGCAGAAGGTAACAAATGGTAATTAAATAAAAAAAGGGGGAAATTGTGGGATATAGATACAAGTAGTGTTACTTCTGCAATCATAATTACTTATGCAAGATAAATGAACTCACACCAGTGTGTAATTGTTTCAGCCATGAGCTGAGTCATCAAGAATGAAAACTATGTGAAGGAAATAGATAATTGTTTTTGTATTAGTTAAAATGTGCACACAAGAATGAAATGTGCCTGCAAACAATGGTAGATGTTACAGACAAATAGATAAGGTGCTGTGAGGGGGGGGGGGAAGTTAAGCAAGATATGCCTGTACAATCAGTAGTTATAAGCATCTGTTTCTTGTTTCAGCAAAACAAACACAAACCACAATCAAGAACTCCTGAGGTCATAAGGTTATAACAAGTAAGGGAAACAGTTGGTTGTGAAGGAGGATATACCTAAAAATGGAACACAGCAGGATGTAGTCAAACGGCCGTATGAGGCCAGAAATAAGCATTTTGTCATAGACAAGGCCAGATAAGGCAAGAGATGAACAAGAGTAATGGGCGCTGGCCTTAGAGAAGTGGGAGGTGTAAACAGGGGAGGAGCAATGGGAGGATGGAATAGGAAAGAATTACATAATTATTGTGTACTAGTTTAATTCAGTGTGTGTGTGTGTCCCTGCCTTGTGGACAGTGGACACAACACCCATCTTGCAAGAGCGTAGTAAATGATAATACTGATTCAGATCTTGTCTCGGACTGAAATTACTGAAGTGAATGAGCTTCGTTTCTCACAATTGTCAATCTTGTAAAATATCTCAATGTTACAGAAATCAATGCTCAAACAAAACACTGCACATAAAGCCACACCAATGACTATTCGGGGGAATAATCTCAGCAAATTTCTTATTGTTCGTGAGATCAATCACCAATGTCATAATAAGGATCTGTTTGTCATTCTCTTCAATAAATGCAACCGTTGTCCTCTGGTATTTCAGTTGAATAGTTATATACCATACTGGTTTTTCAAAGCATGTTTGTTCTTTGTTATGAATGGCCGAGGTTTATAACGGCAAGAGTTATTGTTCGATCTGATTTGTTGCATTTTCTCAAACCGGTTTTCACTATAAATATTGCAAAAAAGTGTTAATTTGATCTTGTTCAACTGCTGATGCTACCCTTTTCAGTTCATTAAACATATTTGGAGAAAGTAAGGAAAGCTGAAGCTGAAGATCAGAGCCAAGCGTGTTGCATTGGAAAATGGCAGCCACATCCAAAGAGCAGGAATATCAACGTTTCGGGCATTAGGTCATCATCAGAATAGATTCCTGATGAAGGGCTTAGGCCCAAAACGTCGATTCAGCTTCTCCTCGAATGCTGTCTGACCTGCTGTCCTTTTCCAGTGCCACACGCTTGACATTAGAAATATTTGACTGAATATTCAGAGATAATATTAAAAGTTGCCTCTGTCAATTTCATTTGTTGTGCTTTCTATTCACTAAAGTTCTCATGTTAATTGCTCTTCCTTTTCTTCTTAAATCTGATACAACTCTCAAAACACGGAACACATTAATATTCACATGAATTATAAATTTGCATTCTCGACATGAAAACCAATGGAAGGCGACAATTGAATTCTTGTACTGCCTACACATTTCAATGAAACAACAATTACTTTCAAAAAATGTTTGGACGTCTATCTTTCTTTCACTTCAATAATCCTACAAATAATTTATAATTGCCAGTTGATCTCTCTGAATGAGTACCTAATCAATGTCAATGGAACAGCTGAAACATTAACAACAGGTTGATAACTGGGTGTTAAAGATCTTATTTGAAGTCAACAAATGTTTGTAATTTACTCGCATTCCATTAGGAAACATTCTTGAATCATAATACAAGAAATGAGATTTGTGAGAGATGTGCAAACCTTATTTTTAAAAGAACAAACTCCAATATTTTCAAAGCATTTCAATCTTACGGTCAAAATGAACAGGTGAATGGAAAAATAAAAACAAGTTTCTTACATTTCATAAATTGAACAACAATTACAAATTCACTTTGATCAAAGGACAGAGTAATATTTAGATGAATCACAACATTTAGTTACAAAGTAGGTAACCAGCTGACTGACAAGTAATAGGTGGGAGCATTTGTTAGTTTACTGAAGAAGATATCAACTTTATTTCAAATTTATAGCACGAGGGAATAATGGTTAATGTGTTTCAATTGTTTGTAACAAAAAAAAGATCAATCTCATTACTTAGACATCGTAATCGTTTATTCTGCAACATTTTTGAATATTCTCCAGGAATTTATAAGCAACAGAATTATATACCAGTATCCCCACTATCCGAAAGTAAAGCATCATTATGAAACTTTGAAAGCTGTAAATGCGTAAAACGAAGAAGCATTAATTTATATGGGAAACATCTCCCCTTTTTTTTATAAAAGTGAAAATCCTCTTCAGATTTCTTTCAGTTCGAGAAAACAGGGACAAATGCAAGTCTTTGTAAAACCAAAGTGACTAAAACGAACTTTCCAAAAGTGTGGGATACCTGTACACATATGTCTTGGCACCTGTCACAAATAAGTATCAGATTTTGTGATTATTGATGTAATAGATAGAATCAGATCTAATGTTGGATTGAAAAGCAATTCAATCTGTGCTTAGGTACTTTCTAATCAACATTCAGAGCGGCTCTTGGTATATTTCTGTTGAAAGTGTGATTTGAAACCTTCCCTTGGGTCTAGTAATAGAGATACTACCACAGCTCCACAAGCTTTTTTCATAATGTTCCCACTCAGGACGGCAGGACTGTAATATTATGTTTATTGTTGTTACACAAATGAAAACTAATCAGCTGATTATTGTAGTAATTTGAATGGGGATTAATTAGATAGTTTCTGTGTCTAATGGACTGGAAATTAAACAATATTTTAAATAACAAAAGAATGAAGGAATGGTGGTTTTAAATAAACAGGAATCTCATGACAATTCTTTGAAAGACAAATTGACAAAACTGCGTGATCATTGTACTTTGATTTTAAAAATGCATCAGTCATTCAATGTGAATATTCAGCAGAAGACATGTTCCCTTCCTTTCAACAATGTACAACTTCCACAATTTCAAAATGAACAGGCATTGATAAAGGAAGGAACAAGCAGATGGTAATTCTATTTTCTGTACATAAACATGCGATGAATTTTAAGTAAGTGTTATACATGTATAAAGGAAATGTATTGTGGTTCGAAATATAATAAATGTTAGCATGAAGTCAAATATAATCAAATCAATTCATCTGTGTTTTCTCAGTTAAAATACAGTTCAATATTTAAAGTAATCGAGTAATTGTTCACTGCAATATCTTTACATTAATTCAGTGCTGAGACATAATTCCACATTTATTCCCACTTATTGTGAAGCAAACTTGTGCCAGGAGTCAGAGGGGGTCAGGGAGGTCCTTAATGAGTACTTTGCTTCAGTATTCATGAGTGAGTGGGAACTTGTCCTTTGTGAGGACAACGTGAAATAGGCTGATATGCTCGAACAGGTTGATGTTAAGACGGACAATGTGCTGAACATATTGAAAAATTATGGGGATAGATAAGTCCCCTGGGCCAGAAAGGATATAATTAAGATTGTTATGGGAAGTGAGGGAAGGGATTACTGTGTTTTGGCAATGGTCTTTGCATCTTCACTGTTCGACTGGAGTCATACCAGATGATTGGAGGGTGGCAAACGTTATTCCCTTATTCAAGAAAGGGAATCGAGATGAGTCAGTCTTACATCAGTTGTGGGAAAATTATTGGAGAGGATTCTGAGAGACAGGATTTATAATTATTTGGAAAAGCATAGATTGATTAAAGATGGTCAGCATGGCTTGGTGAATGGCAGATTATGCCTCAGAAACCTTACTGAATTATTTGAGGATGTGACAAACACTTTGGTGAGGACAGGGCAATGGATGTGGTGTATATGGATTTCAGCAATGTGTTTGATAAGGTTCCCCATGGAAGGCTTATTCAGAAAGTAATGAGGCATGGGATACAGGGTTATCCTGATAACATGATTTAATGTTGAGACATTTGTGTTATAGACTGCAAGGGGGTGAGTGAGAGAGAAATAAATTTTAAAAAAGCAGAAAGGAAAGGAACTGGTGAGCAGAGGAGCTGCAACTAGTTTCTCACCCTGCCAACATCGTATTGGGTGAGTTGGAACGCAGACTAGTCAAGCAACGGCCTGACACAGTTACACGTGCCGAATCACACCTTACAATGTCCCAGACACCACCATGACCATCCTTGTTTATCCTATCCCACCAGCAGGACATGGATGTAACAGAAATGCTGGAACATGCAGGGCTATGGACTAAGGTCGGCAGAATGGAATCAATGTGATTTATTTGACATTTCTCCAGAATAGTAAACTCCAGTCCAATGTGAAAATTTATTGACATCATCAGACTTGAACTCCAAATGTCAGGAAAAAAAATCAGAGACTTACAGCACATTTCGAGGTCACCTAGCCTATCCTGTATGTGTTGCTTACAGTAGAACTACCTAGGCTTTATAATGTTCTGTACTCACCAATGAGAGCAACTATTTAAGACTGTGTACTCTGCCATCTATGTTGTTATAATCTATTTTTAAAATGTATTTCTTTGACAGCTGCCTACCTTGTTTCCTTGTTTCTTTCCCAGCCCTAACTCTATTCCCCGTGGTCTTGTGGGACAACCATTTCTGCTATTTAAACTCTCCTGCCTTCCCCCGTGTGACAGACTGTTTTTTTTGTATTTGTCTCACCCCCACCTTCCTCACAACCTGTTACATTTCTGATGGGTCCCTGGCCTTTATGACTTCACTGCGCCCCCTGGGTCGGTGGCGTGAGTTTTGAATTCGATTTCTCCAGAATTAATTGGAAATCTTTCTGGTTGCAGTTTCCCCCAGATTTTATTTTGAAAAACATAGCATTTGTGTCAGAGTCAAGTATTTGTGAACCTTCATCCACAATTCCAAGCATTTGGATATAATTTGTGACTCGCCCACAGATGTGCAGCTTCACTGGATTGACCATAGCCTGTAGTGTGCAGGTTCGGCGGGTTGGGTTAGCCCTGATAAATGTGGGGGTGGGGGGGGGGGTGGTTTAGGGTGGGAGAGCAGGTCATTGCAGACTCGATGGACCAAATAGCTCTTTCTGCACCTAAAGGATTCTGTGATCCTAACTAGTTGTGATTGTCGTCACATTTTCCTCATGCCATTTTCATTCAGCTCAGATACACATGCTGTCTTGGTGTTTCTGTGGGTGCTCACTCACTCCTTTCCTTCAGTTTTACAGCAACTTCACACTATATGTGAGGGTGAGAATGAATTTGTAAATTCAAATACTCTAACAGAAACCCGCACAGGTCAGGAACTGTTCCTGCTGCTAATGTTGCTCACAGGGAACAGGAAAATAAAGATTCAGTCATACATCTTAGAAGGTTACAATCAACAGGAATGGCTAAACAGCTTAAACCTCTTTCCTCAAGAAAAGAGGAAGCTGAGAGACAACCTGATACAAGCAGGAAGCTTTGTGACCGTGTTTTCAGAGAGTTGAAGTTGAAATAAATGTTTCATACCACGTTTGATGTCCTGGGGCAATCTAAATGTGCATATTTATTTCTGTCTGTCTGAGTTAACAATCAGATGGACAGATCAGTGTCTAAGTGTCTGAGTGTTTTCCCAAATCCCCAATTGAATCTGCCTCCCCCATAAACTCAGGTGCCTCACCATTCCCTGGGTCACAGAGAAACTCTGCCGTTACAATGA
Source organism: Chiloscyllium punctatum (assembly GCF_047496795.1). NCBI lineage: Eukaryota > Metazoa > Chordata > Chondrichthyes > Orectolobiformes > Hemiscylliidae > Chiloscyllium > Chiloscyllium punctatum. The sequence continues at coordinate 80,675,693 of NC_092754.1, forward strand.
GAACTGTCTTTGCTGTCACCTCTCCTCGTGCTTCTGCCTAATCCTCACTTCCCTTCATTAAATCCCAGCTGCCTCTACTTCACCCACATGGGTATGTTGAAGAGCATGACAGAAGAATGGATTGAAACCGAGAGTTCAATAGCCAGAATGAAAGAGGAAGGAGGAAATAAACAGGGTGGATCCCAGGGGATATAGACTCCAGGCTGAGTCCTTTGTGGGCACTCCCGCAGTAATATGAGACAGCATTCCATGATGAGAGTTAAACCCGGGTGGAAGGAGAGGGGGACACAGAACATTAGCAGGTTTAGTTCAAACACAGGTTTGTCCGGTCAGTAAAAGTGTGTTAGACATTGATGTGAAGCGAGCAATGAAGGGAACTGTTGCCACAATCTGCAGATGGACAACCTTCATTGGAACAGGAGGAGGCCATTCAACCCCTCATCCCTTCTATGCCATTCAAGGAGATCATGGCTGATTTTTTGCCTAACTTACAATTTTCAAAACTCTCTGAACTCAGCAATAAACTCCTCTGCTGGAAAATGTCAGCAGATCTGGCAGCATCTGTGGAGTGTGAAATTTTGGGTCCAAAATGCTCCGGTCATCGGAGATGGTAGCAAATTTCCCATGGGTTAAAAATTGTAAATGACAGAGTAAGTACGAGTTCTTCTGGTAAAGTGCATAAAGTTATTCAAAATGGCCCTAATTTACTTTCAGAAACAAGTGAGGGAAAGAAACGTTACTGAGGTTATTGCATTAGTCCAAATTTAGAAATTCAGGGGAACTGAAGGGAGAGCCGGTGTTGGGACTTGTAGTAATGATAGGGAAAACAATGTTTTACAGAGAGAGAGAGAGAGAGAGAGAGAGAGAAAGTTCCCAAATGGGAAACTTAGCTTTAACATCACATCAACTGCAGAGTCTTCCAATTCCGCAGGTCTTGATCCTCATCGCGAATATGGAATGGGGAAAGCACTATTCCTAGCCCAGAGAAATCATTCCTATGTTATGCATGCAGTCAAATATTTAACTGGATATGTGATCTGGGAAGACAGCAATGTGACTGGACCAGGGTGAGGCTGTGTAAATGTGGGGACTGTGGGACGGAATTCACTTACCGCTCCCAGCAGGACACTCACTGACACAGTCACACTGGGGAGAGGCTGGTCACCTGCCCCATGTACGAGAAGGGATTTAATCGAACTTACAATCTGCTGAGGCACCAGAGTGGGCACAGTGGATTTAGACCCTTCACCTGCTCCATGTGTGAGAAAGCATTCATTCAAATCTCTCTCCTGTAGAGACATCAGTGCATTCCCATCGGGGAGAGGTAATTCACCTGCCCAGCGTGTGGGAAAGCATTCACTTAGTTCTCTGATCTGCTGAAACACCAGCGAGCTCACTCTGGGGAAAGGTCATTCACTTGCTCCCAGTGTGGGGAGAGATTCACACAAATACACCACTTGCTGAGACCCCAGTGAGCCCACACAGGGGAGAGGCTATTCAGATGTTCAGCGTGTGAGAAGGGATTCAGTGATACATACTGCCCCTGAGACCCCAGTGAGCCCACATAGGGGAGAGGCCATTCAGATGCTCAGTGTGTGAGAGAGGGGATTCAGTTATTCATTCCACCCCCGAGACCCAGCGGATTCACATTGGATAGGAGCTGTGACAAGGGATTTGCTGAGTCTTCAACATGACTGAGAGCCCAGTGAGTGCGCTAAGGGAAGTGATCATCCACGTGCTCCGTGTGGGGTAGAGTTCACACATCACTGCAGGACTCTGATTCTGATGTTACTGTCCATCAGAGTCAGGACTCGATTTTGTACTTGATGACACTGTTGAAGTATTGATGTTGTGGTTGTTAATCGCATTAACTGGGCTGGAGTTGACTGAATGTAAATTGTCTCTTTCTGAACCTCAGGGTGTCTCTCTGGGCAATAAGTCTCCACAAAAAGCAATGTGACAATGAGCAGGGATCGTCTGTTTTGATTTAAATTGTGATTGCAGCACGGCTGCTTCACAGCACCAGGAACAAAGTTGGAGTCCAGTCTTGATCAACGGCCTGTGCGGAATTCCCACATTCCCCCCATGATAGCGTGGGTCCCCTTCAGGTGCTCTGGTTTCCTACCACATTCCAAAGATGTGAAGGTCAACTCGATCAGTTTTGCTAAATTGTCCAAAGTGTCCAGGAATGTGCAGACCAGGTGGATCAGCCATGGGAAATGCAGTATTACAGGGATGGAGTGCTCTGGGTGAGATAATCTTCAGGTGGTCGGCGGGGTTTGATGGGCCAATGTTCTCTATTCTATTCTATGATTGAGGATAAAGGCGACACAGCAGGGTGTCCTAGGAGAAGGAGCATCTGGTGTGGATCAATGCTCTCGATGCCTTTAGATAGAGGTCGGCACCACAGGGGATACAGTGCTTTATCTCCACCTCTGCCCCCTCCCCACAACTCTACTCTGATTTAGTCCCTTCCCACTCTGCCATTTTTAGATTACCTTACAGTGTGGAAACAAGCTCTTCAGCCAAACAAGTCCACATCAACCCGCCGAAGCGCAACCCCACCCATACCCCTACATTTACCCCTTACCTCACACTACGTGCAATTTAGCATGGCCAATTCACCTAACCTGCACATCTTTGAAGTGTGGGAGGAAACCGGAGCATCCGGAGGAAACCCACGCAGACACGGGGAGAACGTGCAAACTCCACACAGTCAGTCGCCTGAAGCGGGAATTGAACCCAGGTCTCGGTCGCTGTGAGGCAGCAGTGGTAACTACTGTGCCACTGTGCTGCCCACAAATGTGATGGTTTGCTTTGCATGTAATGGGCTTTGTTTATAAATATTCGATTGATTACACGGGTGGCTTACTGTTGGTAACAAAAAGCAAAATGATGTAATGATGATTTTGATGGTGGGAACGTTGCTCAGCTGTGCGTGATAACACTTCTGGGTAGGAGAAATGGGGGAAAAAGAACACTTCATAGCTCACAGAATGAGAACTGAAAAGCAGTTAAATCAAACTGAAGGTTCAGACAGGGAGGGAATATTTCCCTGGAGTTTGAGTAACTGGAAAGTGATGGTGTCCGGCAGTAGATTTTGTTTTACAGGACATTTGAAATTTTAAAACTGTTATATTCAGACATTTTAATTCATCTCTTTAATTTTATTTGTTGTGCAATAAACTTTTAATTTTTTAAAAAATCAAAATCCACATTCCTTGTGTCAAAGTCAAATGTTAAATAAAATTCATCAAACCTTCCCTCACTGAAAACTGATGTGGAAGTGCAATCTCCTGGAGAATCCCTGCCTTGCCTACTTGTTCCTACCCAGGCTCCGTATATATGGCTATATACATATCCGTGTATGTGGCTGTATTCATATCTGGGAGATAGCAGCAGAAGGAGGCCAATCGGCCTTTCAACTCTGCTCCATCATTCAATGGGAAACAGCTGACCATCCAGCTCAGTCTCCTGTTCATGCTGTGGTCCAATCCATGACTTTACCTCTAAGGCCTATATCAAAATTCCTCCATTAACTTCACTGCCTTTTGTTCCAGTGATGTTACTGTGTTACTGTGTGGGTGTAGGCAGGGGTAATGTGATGGTTCTGCCTCCTGGACGAGGCAGTCAGTATCCCTCATCATCTTGCAGTAACATCAATTGGGTTTCAGCAACGAGAGATAGAACCCATTCCCAGGATATGGGCATCACTGGCTCAGCCAGCATTTATTCCCCATCTCTCATTCCCCTTGAGAAGATGGTAGTGAGCTGCTGTCTTGTACCATTCACAGTCCATTTGGCGCAGATAGACCGACAATGCTGGGAGGAGAGTGCTGCAGGATTTTGGCCGAGTGATTCTCCATCTTTGGTTCTTCAAATGCTGGTTAACTTAATCACAATCATCACCTGATTCTGAGATTTCTGTCTGCAAATCATCAGCATCCAGCACCCTGAATAAATGAATATGGACAGATTAGAAATTGAGAAAAGAGAATTCTAGTTTCTCTGGAATACCTTTTTCCCCCAAAGCTGTAACCTCCAGCCCACCTACTCTCTCCCACCATTCTGACTTTGCTACCCCTAATGTACACCCTCCTCACTCTCATGGAGTTACTGATAAACAGATCCGTGCCACCACTTCCCATTATTGGTTAGACTCTGCACCCTTTCTGGGTTCACTTCCTTTCCCTTCAGTTGCTGCAAGTCAATAATGCAACAGCAGAATGAAACAAAAAGAAACAGAAAGGTAGGTGGCTGATCCTGGACAGAAGAGGAACCTTCAGTCTGGAAGAATGGGTCAGACCCTTCTTTGTTTCTCATTGGCCAATTCCAGTGTTATGACGAGTTGGGGATGGAACTTGGTGCCACTTTGACCGTCCAACAGATCAATATGACAAGCAAATACGTTCCTTCTCCAGACACAGTGTGAAATACTTTCCGCTAGTTACCCCAAAGCACAAGCTCTAAAACCCACCTACATTCTGCACGTGCGCAGTGCCGGGTTTCCCACCACACGGGCGGTTCCTGTCTCGGAATTTGGGAGTTGTATTCCCCATGCAGCCAGTGGAGACCTGTCTCTGAATTGTGAATGAAAAGTATTGGTGGAGGGATGTTGTGTATTGGATCCCCATTCAGACACATGGGGCATGTGAGCTGTCACTGGAATTTACTGAGACATCCGTTTAGACAACCTGATTTCTGACGTAAGGAACATCGACTCAGCCAACTGGGGGTTTGGGTGGTTAATAAGTAGCAGCAGGTTTTAAGCAGAAGTGGCTCAGTGGCTAGCACTGCTGCCTCACAGCGTCAGGGACCTTAGGCGACTGTGTGGAGTTTACACATTCTCCCCATATTTGCATGGTTTCGTGCAGTTCTCCAGTTTCCTCACACAGTCCAAAGATGTGCAGGTTAGGTGGATTTCCCATGTTAAATTGCTGATAGTGTCCATGCACGTGCCAGTTAGATAATTAGCCACGGGAAATGTAATGTTACAGGGAATGAGTGGGTCTGAATGGGATGCTCATCATAGGTTGGTGTGGAATTCCCTATTCAGAATGAAGTGGATGTCAGGACAATGTCCAAGTTTAATGGAGAGATACAGAAGTTTCACTTGCAATGAGTTGAAGTGTGGATAAAGAGCAGGAGGGAAAATCCAGCTGAGACTGAGGTGAGCTCAATCATCACCGTATTAAATGGTGGAGCTGGTTCGAAGGGCTGCATTGCCTCTCCTGTGCCCAGTGCTTATCTTCTTATGGTAATGACTCGAAAGCTGAATCATTCTCACCAGCTTCACCAAAGGAGATTTTCGTAAAAAGTAGGATCGTCAAGTGGAGTAGCATTCCAAACTTAGATAGTGAGGAAGTGTGTAGGAGATAATGATTTTGCAATTTTAAATTGAGGGGAGACAGTGATTTATGGTTTTAGATTGCGTCGTACATTTACACCGTCCAGAATACTCTGTTTTGAATATCTACCCGTACTTTATTACAAAGCCAAGGTCTCTGACAATGAAAACGGAAACACCCAGGAATCATCACCTCACCTCATAATCTGATAAAAGACTTGTGATAAATCTGGTTGAATTTAGAATACAGGTGGAAAGTGGGAAGATTAAATCCAATCCCAAGATCCTGTGTTAAACAATGGAGACTACAACAGGATGAGGCAGGAGTTAGCAAATATAAACTGGAAGCAAAGACTTTACAGTGGGAGAGTTGATGGTCAGTGCAGGAATATCAAAGCAATTTTTCAAAGTGCTCAGCAAAAGTATATATCAGTGAAAAGGAAGAATTGTAGGAAAAGGAGTAATCTGCCATGGGTCGCTAAGGAAATAAGGGAGTCTATCAAATTGAAATAGAAGGCATACAAATTGGCAAAGACCAAGGAGAAACTACAAGATTGGAAAATCATCAAAGATCTTCAGAAACCTCGATGCGATTTGGGGAGAAACGTGATGAGTAGCTATCCCCATGGTCAGAATAGCAGTTTACACTGCGAGAGGGGAACATGTTGTGTGGTGAACATATGGCCTATGTAATTGTTGAAGCACTTAACTGTTAACATAGAGATAATCCTGATCAAATTAAAATTCACAGCACACTCCAAAAGCTTGTACTTCCAAATAAACCTTTTGGATTACAACTTGGTGTTGTGTGATTTTTAACTTTGTCCACCCCACCCAACACAGGCTCCTCCACATCAGAATCCTGACAGACAACCCCACTGAAACTGAAGTGTCTGTCAGGTACTTGAGTGAGCCGTGGGGGAGGGGTGTGTGGTTTAACCACAAAGTGCTGAACTAAACTGGACGTTTTAAACTGCCAGTGCCATGGAGATAATGCTGATAGACAGTTTCTATTGAAAACCACAAGTCACAAACGTAAAAGAATGGGAGCCGCATATTGGACAATTACATGATAATGCCTGGAGGTGTTTTGCATGTACACTATCCAGGTAACTGCCATGTCTCATAAATAAAGACTCAAAGAAGACCTCTCAGAGTTCTGTGCCGAGTTATTCCTATCCAGCAGGGTTCAGGAATATGAGTACACAGCAGTCAGTCTTCACAGTGGAGGATACGAAGAACATGCCAGTAATTGATAAGGAGACTGAGGAAGGTGAGGACCAAGAAACAACCATTATCACGAAAGAGTTGGAGCTGGGTAAGCTAATGGAGCTAAAGGTGGACAAGTCTCCTTGCCCATATGGAATACATCTCAGGGTGCTACCAGAGATAGCGGGAGAAACAGCAAATATACTTAGAATTATCGCGTCCTACAGCAGAGATAGGCCCTTTGGCCCAAACTGGCCCAAGCCGACCGGAATGTCCATCCACGCTAACCCCATTTCCCTGCACTTGGCCCATCTGCTTCTGACTCTTTGCTATCCATGTATTTGTTCAAATGTTTTCACATGTTGTTAATGTACCCACCTAACCACTTCCACCGGCACCTCATTCCATAAATGTACCACCCTCTAAAAACAGTTGCCCCTCAAGTTCCCTTGTATTCTTTCTCCTCTAAACTTAAGCTGACACCCCCAGTCCTTGATGCCTTGGGAATAAGACCGAGTGTATTCACCTTACCCAAGCCTCTCATGGTCTTATACACTTCTATAAACGATCCCCCCTCTGTTTCTTCTGCTCTAAACAAAAATGTCCACGCTTGTCCAGCCTTTCCCTATAACTCAGACCCCTGAGCCTGGGCAACATCCTTTTAATTTCTTCTGCACGTTTTACAGTTAAATAACGGGAACCTACACTGCATTTATCACATTTCCAGGGTTTCCCCACGAGGCTGGAACCGACGTGACAACGCCAATGGATTACAAGCCAATGATCAATAATTCACTCCTTTACAAAATTCCCATTTTCATGGTTTTTCCATGAGACAGGTATCGTTGTGTCTTTCTGGTTGCGTGATTAATTAAAAACTTGTCCTCATTCAAAATAAATCTGAGGCTTGACTGTTCCTGGGAAATGTGCCATGTTTTTTCAGACTTTTACAACCAAATGAACTGTCTCTCCACACTCATCACACTAACATGGACTTTTCCAGTCACACTGATATTTGAAATACTTGCTCATGGACAGAACGCACCTTTCCTTCCACATGAACCGGCTAATGATATTTATTTGATCCGTGCCTATCTGAATATCAGATCTGAACATGAAGTTCAATCTGAATTTCTCAACCGCAAATTCACGCTTTCAGTACCCAACAAGCGAGAAAACAAATCACCACTGTTAATACCGGATTCGTAAGATAATTGCAATATTAAATTGTAGTTTCCTTGTTCCCCCAAAGCTTTAAATGTCAGTGTCAACTTCTTTCTTCCATGAACTGAAATCCAAACCAGTCTCCTCAGTCCTTTCCTCCACACCCGGTTTTCACTCTCTCTCTCTCTCTCTCTTTCTCTCCTCTATTTGAATTCAATTTCCTAGCTCCTGTCAACAGGCTATGAACCAAATCAATGATTCTGACTCGGAGCCTCCTGGGTGTTGGAGAATCCTGCCCCCACCTCCCAGGGTTACCTTCCTGGTCAGACCGACATTGTGGAAAAAAAACAATCTGGAACCTCTTACTTATTTTCCCCAGCCCACCTCTGATGAGAACCATCCTGCACACACTGCTTCTTGCACACACTGGCCAAATCATATCTGATTGAACTAACATGAACCAAATTAGCACTCTAATTGGATGCTCATCCTTATCCTTTTCCATAATATTCCTGAATATTCACACGAGTTCTGATAACTTTCTGAAAAATGCTTCCCCACTGATTCTTTGACAATTCGTCAGGATACCAGGAGAGGGGCAATTCCTCTGGGTCCTGCTATCAGAGGGAGCTGCCAATGACAGATTAATCCCACACGCCCACAGCCTCCCTCCCTGGCACTGAGCCATACTGTTCATATGCCAACAATTGCGCAGCACTGCGCCCGTGCACTGGTCTCCCCTCCGACAGCACATGTTCCAGATCACACAGGAACCTGGGTGATTGACAGCAGCAGCTGCCCAATAGGGTGGATGGGGCGGGGCTGGACTGGGACAATGGGATTGTAAACAATGAATGAATGTGGAGGACACTGGGGATGGACAGGTCAGTGAGGGACAGGAGCAGTGCAGCAGCAGGAGGGGATCCTGGACAAACTGAGCAATGGGAGAGTCTGACAGGAGAGATACTACAGGATGGTTCTGTTTGGAGACTCAGGCAGGGACAGCTGGAAGACAGTATGGCCTGGTGGCTTGGGCACGTTTTCCAATCAGCCTCTTCAAAGATGCTGTCATTCAACTCTAAACCCGATTCTCCTTGTCCAGAGGTAAGGACACTACCATCATTTCCTGGTGGGCTAGTGGAAAGAAGGGAAGGTGTTCTCAATCTCACTCATATGGAAACTCCATGAGCTCCTCCCACTTTCTGTCTGTGGTGGGGATGGAGGAGACAGAGCAGGTGGGAGGGGGTTAGGGATATAGGGACTGCCTTTCAAAAGGAACTCACCTGTGTTGGTGATATTGACAAGACTCAATACACAGTCACTAACACAAATCTGGTGTACGTGAACTTTATACAGAATATTAACACCTATGCAGACCCTAATATACAGAGTTCAGTCCTGGATATTCTTAACAGCTTTGTGCGTGGGAAATCATGTCTCATGAACTGGACGAAGTTTACTGAAGAGGTAACAAAGAGGATTGATGAGGGCAGAGTGGTGGACATGATGTACATGGACTTCAGTAAGGCGTTTCAAAGGTTCCTCATGGGAGACTGGTTAGCAAGATTAGATCTCATGGAATACATCGAGAACTAACCATTTAAATACAGAACTGGCTCAAAGGTCGAAGACAGAGTGGTGCCAGAGGGATGCTTTTCAGGCTGGAGGCCTGTGACCAGTGGAGTGTCACAAGGATCGGTGCTGGATCGTGCACTTTTCTTCATTTATATCAATGATTTGGATGTGAACTTAAGAGGTATTGTCAGTAAGTTTGCAGATGACACCAAAATTGGAGATGTGGTCGACACTGAAAAAAAATACCTTAGAGTGCAAGGGGACCTGCATCAGATGGTGAATGTGCTGAGTTCAGTTTAGAAAAATGTGAGGTGCTGTATTTTAGAAAAGCAGACCTTGGCAGGACTTATACAGTTAATAGTCAGTTCCTGGGGAGTGTTCCAAAATAAAGAGATCTTGGAGTGCAGGTTCATAGTTCCCTGAAAGTAGAGTGGCAGGTAGATAGGATAGTGAAGAAGGCAGTTGGTCAGATTTCCTTTCTTGGTCAGAGCATTGAGTATTGGGTTGGGAGGTCATATTGCGGCTGTACAAGACATTCGTTAGGAAATGTTTAGAATATTCCACGTAATTCTAGTCTCTTTCCTATCAGAAGAATGTTTTCATACTTGAAAGGGGTCAGAAAAGAATTACAAGGATGGTGCCAGGGTTGGATAGGGTGTTTTCCCTGGAATGTCAGAGGCTGAGGGGTGACCTTATAGCGATTTATAAAATCAGGCAGGGCATGGGTAGTGTAAATAGACAAAATCCTTTCCCTGTGGTTGGGGAGAACAGAACTAGGAGACACGGAGGGGAGACACGGAGGGAGAGAGACGTGGGCAGAGCGTGTGTGTGAAGAGAAGGATATGGGGATAGAGAGGGAAAGCACAGAAATGGGTGAGGGGAGAGAGGAGGGAGACCCGCACCAGGGGACAGACAGAGGAGTGGGGAGGGCGGGGACAGAGAGCGGGGGGGGGGCTGGGGGGGGGGGGTTACAGAGAGCGGGGGGAGAACAAAAACCGGGGAGGGGACAGAGAGTATGGGTGAACAGATAGCTGGGGTGGGGAGAACAGAGAGCGGGGCGGAGAACAGAGAGTGGCGGGGGGGGGGGGGTGGAAGAGTGAGCAGGAGAAACACAGGAGAACAGAGAGGGGGAGGGGACAGACAGTTATTTTATTTTATAGATCTACAACTCAACCCTGTTCCTGTTTTCTCCTCCTCAGCTTCAATCCCTCCGAAGGGCTCAGAACAACTGTACAGTTCCTGAAAAGTAGAGTTTCAGGGAGATCAAGTGCTGAAGGTGGCATTTGGGACAGTGACCTTTATTGGTCTGTGCACTGATCAATAAAGGAACCTGTATTCAATTCAGCTCTGTGTGGTGTTTGCACATTCTTCCTCTAAGTGTATCGGTGTGCTTCCTCTGGTTGCTCTGATTTTCTCAAACAATCCAAAATCGTGCAGGTTAGGTGGATTAGCTGTTGGAAATGTTTGGTTACATGTTTCAGGTGGGATGTTGTTCCATTGGTTGTTGTAGTCTCATGGGCTGAATGGCCTGTTTCCACATTTTAGGGATACTCTGACTGAGTGTAGGGGGTAGGAGGTCATGTTGTGACGGTATAGGGCATTGGTGAGGCCTGTTTTAGAGTACTATATTCAATTCTAGTCTCCAGACTTCAGAAATATGTTACCAGAATAGGATTCAACCCCATAATGACAAGTTCCTGGGAAGTTTTGACGCACAAATAGACCTTGAAGTGTAGGTTGATAGTTCCTTGAAAGTGTGGTTGAAGGTAGACAGGTCAGTGAAGGTGGTGTTTGCTATGCTAGCTGTCATTGGGCAGTGCACTGAGTATAGGAGTTGGGAGGTCATGGTTCGGCTGTACAGTTTATTGGCTCGGCCACTTTTGTAATGCCCAAACTGCTTTCAATTCCAGTCTCCCTGCCATAGGAAATATGTTGGGAAACTTGGAAGAGTTCAGAAATGATTTACAAGGGTGTTGCCAGTATTGAAATATTTGAACCATAGGGAGGAGCTGATGATATATTCCCTGGAGCAGTGGACACTGTATAATGCCATCCAACAACTTCTTCAAGGCTGCAATGTTTCCTGCATCTGGCACCATTTCAGATGCTGCCAGACCTGCTGAGGATCTCCAGTGCTTTTTGGCTTTATTGCAGATTTCCACCATTTTGCTGAAGCACTTGGAGACAGAGAGCTGTACAGCTCCAGGTTTTGTTGACTCTGATTCCTGGGATGGCAGGACTGATGGATGAACAGGGACTCAATCCTCATTTAATCCTCCTTTCCTTTGACTTTCTGAGCTGCTGACTTCCTCAATAATATTCTACCTCCCATTCCGTGTGCTAAATCTGACCATTCTAAGCCTACACTTTAGATTAGATTAGATTACGTACACAGTGTGGAAATAGGCCCTTCGGCCCAACAAGTCCACACCGCCCCGCCGAAGCGCAACCCACCCATACCCCTACATCTACCCCTTACCTAACGCTACGGACAATTTAGCATGGCCAATTCACCTGCCCTGCACATCTTTGGACTGTGGGAGGAACCCGGAGTACCCGGAGGAAACCCACGCAGACATGGGGAGAATGTGCAAACTCCACACAGTCAGTCGCCTGAGGCGGGAATTGAACCCGGGTCTCTGGCGCTGTGAGGCAGCAGTGCTAACCACTGTGCCACCATGCCACCCATCCCCCTGCCAGACTAGTTACAACCTCACCAATGGAACTGCAAAAGCCGGTCAGGCTGGTACAGGTCCCACCCAGAAACAGTCGCAGTGCCTGAAGAATCTAAACCTTTCTCTGGTACACCATTTCCCCATCCACACATCCAGCTGATCTGCCCTCTTATTCATGCTCTCACTAGCACATGGCACTGGGTGCAAGTCTCGCATTATTACATTTCAGGAGCTACATTTTAATGCGTCCCTGATCTCCCGATATCCAGCTTTCAGGCCCTCATCCCTTTGTTTAGCGATGTCATTGGTATCTATGTGTTCCACTACCACTGGCGGTTAAACCTCCAGCTCCAGAATGCCCTGCAGCCGCTCCATGGTATCACGGATCCTAGCTCCAGGAGGTAATATACCATCCTGGATTCATGTCTGTGGCCACAGCACTGCCCGCCCGAACCCTGATCATTGAATCCCCGTCACTATAGCCGTGTTTCCTCTCTTTCCTCTTGTTCTGATCAGCAGAGCTCTCTGTGGTGTCATGAACATGGTTGTAGCTGATTTCCCGAGAAGCCACCGCACCCATTCCCTCCCTTACAGAATCCCAAGTGGTATACAGTATCTGTTTGAGAAGGGGATAACAACAGGGGACTCCTGCATTCCCTCCCTGAGTCTTTTTCTTGATCTGATGGTCATCCATTCCCTTTCTTCCTGTGTAACCCTCACCTGCAGTGTGACTAACTCACTAAACGTGCTGTCCATAACATTCTCAGTATCGCAGATGCTCCACAGTGAGTCCACTCAAATCTCCAACCCTGAAAAGCAGTTTCCCAGTAGCTGCAGATGGGAAACCTTCCTACACAAATAGCCGTCAGGGACACTGGAAGCGGCCCTTACTTCCCACATTGTGCAAGAGGAGCACACCACGGGTCTGAGGGCTCCTGTCACAACGTCTCTCGACATTCATCTAGTTACTCCCATTCAGAGAATTTAAATGAGTGAGTAACCTTCCTTCACTTTAAACCTTTCCATTATAATAAAAAAATCTTTACTTAAGCTGATATGTTATACTTTAAAAACGTAAATACTCCACAGGTATCGCTGACAAATTGGCTATTCCCATTGGGACTGTGAATTTCTGAAAGGCCTGAACTAAAACTCAGTTTCAGCTTCACCTTCTCGCTGTCTCACCTCACTATTTACACCCAACTCCAGAACACTCTCATTGAGCCAAGCAGCTCTCATGGTGCAGCTCTGTCATTTTCATTGTCTGCTCACACCAACACTGCCCTCAGCCTCCTGTACTGTACCAATGCACCTCAATGGGAGCTCAGGACCAGCATTGCATCTTTCAATTTAGCCCTTTGTAACCCCAGAGTCAAAATGGACTTCAGCTGTTTCTGAATGAACAGACAGCTGTCAGAATCTGGAACGTTCCACCTGAAATGGTGCTGGAATTTGAGTCCACAAGGAATTTCAATGAGAAATTTGCAGAGAATTTGATGTAGGGAGTTTACAGTTTAACATTATAAAGTGGATGATTTAGACTAAATCTGACAGTTCCTGCAAAAAGACGAGGTGTAATTTGGATAAATCTATGCTCTCTCTCAGGCCAATACCTCCTTCCACAGCTGCAGGGCCAAGAATTGAACACATACCCCAAGGGGATCCAACCATGGACTTGAACATCTGTCGGCTTTTGGCTTGATAAAAATATTGAAGATATTTCCCCACAGACAGAACAGACAAACCTTTCTCGTTCCACAGTTAAATGCCAATGATATTCAGATCCTGATTACTCCGCTAACTGTAGAAACTTCGTTTTTGAGATCCCAGTCTCAATTATTCTCAATTAATATCCTATAAAATGAATTCACAAAACAAAGCTCACAGTCAGTGCAAGATGAATAGTGAAGACAAACACTTCTCTTGGTATATGTTTGATGTGTAAATGCTCCTCTTCAAATCGACCCGCCCCCACCCAGGAAGAGGACACGTGCATGCTCCTTGCTGTACCTTGCCCCAAATAAAGATGGCAACCATAACCCAGGACCTCTCACTGCCTGAGGACCAAGCCATCTTCCCCTTTGCTGCAAACGTGGTACCAAGAGTTTCTAATTCAGACTAACGACCTGCACAGAGTGTACCTAAACCCTCCCAGTCTACACTGATACATTTCATCCGGTTTCTGCTGCCACTCTCCCCTTTCCCCTTTCCACCTCCTGCACACACCATGGGTCATCATGGGTCCAGTGACCCTTCCTCAGAACAGATGACCGCTGGGAAAATTAGAATCCCTTCAGGAAACAGGCCCTTTGGCCCAACAATTCCACACCCACCCTCCGAAGTTAATCCCACCCAGAACCATTCCCTACACAATTACTCTCCATTTCCCCGGACTAATGCACATCCCTGAACACTACGGGAACCTTAGCTGGGCCAATTCACTTGACTTACACATTTTTGGACTGCAGGAAATAGGGGTTAAAGAGTAACTAATAGGTGGGGACAGAGCCCAAAGAGACACAGGAACATTTGGAAAGATAAAGGAGTGGGAAGGTGGAAAGCTGTTAACGGAGGAGACAGGAACCTTCTCGCATCTCAGTGGCGGTGGTGGAAATGGCAGCTGATGATCTACATTGTGCCTGCAAAAAAGACCCTGAGCTTCCAGTTGCCTGCTCTTTAACACACAAGACTGTTCCCTGTCCAACATCTCTGTCTCATGCTTACTGCAGTGTTCCAGTGAAGCTTGATGCAAGCTGGAAGAACACTTCAGAACATACCAAATGGTTTCCTATTTCAAAGACTACAATTTCCCCTCACATGTGGTCAACAATACTCTCCAGTGTATCTCCTCCACTTCCCACACCACTGTCATTGAACCCCACCCCTCCAAATGCAACAAAGATGGAATCCCAACATCCTCACCTTCCACCCATATACAACGCATCATCCTCTGCTATTTCCACCATCAGATCCAACCACCTGAGATATATTTCCCTCCCCACCCCTTTCAGCATTCCACAGAGACCATACCTTCTGTGACTTCCACATTAGATCCACGGTCCCCACCAACCCACCCTCCACTCCAGGCACCTTCGCTTGCCACTGCAAGAGGTGGAAAACCTGTGCCCACACCTTCCCCTCACCTCCATCCAAGGCACCACAGGATCCTCCCACATTCAGCATAGAGTTCCCTGCCCACCCAACACCTCACCTATTGTGTCCTTTGCTCTCAGGACGCCAAATTGTGGAATATTACAGGGAACATTTCTGGTACACATGCAACAAACAAACCCACCGCCGACCACTTCAGCTACCCGCGCCTTCACCCCCCGGCGCCATGCTGCCAAGGATCTGCAAGTCCTCCACCCCTAAATCCGAGCCACACGACACCTGGAGGAAGAACACCTCATCTTCCACCTTGGGAACTTTCAACCACACGGTTTCAAGGTTTCCTCATCTCCCCTCCCCCAACTTATCTCAGATTGAACCCTCCAACTCAGCACTGGCCTCTTGAACATTCCCACCTGCCCATCTTCCTTCTCAATTATTTATTCCACCCTCTCACCACTACCCTCCATCTACAACCACCTATTGCCTCCCTATCTCCCTTCCCCCAACCCCAAACACCCCTCCCTATTTATCTCTCAGCCGTATTCTACCACCCACATTTCTGATGAAGTGCTGACATTCCCAATACGTCAATTCTCCTGCTCCTTGGATGCTGCCTGACCTGCTGTGCTTTTCCAGCATCACACTTGAACACAAGCTGGAAGAACAACACCTCATCTCCCACTCGGGGACCCTGCAACCCTCTGGCTTCAACATCAAATTCAATAAATTTAGGTCCTGAACTCTCCCACGTCCTAGTGTCTTTGCCCCCTACCCCACATACCAGGCCTTGTTATTACGTAGCCTACCATCACACACTAACTATGGTTAGCCACTAACAGTCCCCATAAACAGCTATTCACCCTCCCCTGGTCAGATCGTTATTCACTCCTTTGTCCAACTGCTCTTATCTCTCTCTTTGGACTCTATCCCCACTTATCATTTACTCCTTAACCCCTACCTTCTGCATAAAAACAGACTTTTTTTTTCTCAGTAACATCAGTTCCTGAGGAAGCGTCACTGGATCGAAAATGTGAACTGATTTCTTTTCACAGATGCTGCCAGATCTGCTGAGCTTTTCCAGCACCTTCTGGTTGTTGTGTGCGATTTACAGCATCCGAAGTTCTTTTGGTTCTCATTTACCCGGAGTATCTAATTCAGGTCCAGCAGACTGAAACAGTGTTTATCAACCTTCCCAGTCCACACTAACTCCATCTCTCTCCCAGTATCTGCTGTCTCTCCCACTCCTTCACATTCAGTCCCCCCCTCACAGTGACACTGCGCCTGCAAAGCTGATGGTCATGTGTTGGCCTGCTGGACCCACCCCTCATTCACTCCCATTGGCTGGAGGATCATGCCAACTCTCCTATTGGTCTGAAGCTGTGTCAATCAGCCAGGCCCCATTGTGACCTGAGTGGTGGGATCCTCCCAGGTGCATCAGAGGCTGAGGGGTGACCTCATAGAGGTTTATAAAACCATGAGGGGCCTGGGTAGGATAAATAGACAAGGTCATTTCCCTGGGGTGGGGGAGTCCAGAATGAGAGGGTGTAGGTTTAAGATGAGAGGGGAAGAATTTAAAATGGATTTGAGGGGCAATTGTTTTCCCACTGAGGTTGGTGTGTGTATGTAATCTTCAGTCAGGAAGTAGAGGATGTTGGTACAATTAAACCATTTGGCATCTGGATGGGTATATGAATAGGAAGGTTGTAGAGTGATATGTGCCAAGTGTTGGCAAATGGGTCTAGATTAGGTTGGGATATCTGGTCAGCATGGACCAGTTTAACCAAAGGGTTTATTTTCATGCTGTACATCTCTACGGCTCTGCCCTGTGATGAGCTTCATCATTCACAGTGAATGGGTCAGTATCACAGAGCACAGGGACTGGGGGCTATTCAGCCTATCGGGGCTGTACTCTCTCCCTCTGGAGATGGTGCCAGTCAGTCCCAACTCACCTCCCATTTGGACATAGCCCTCCAAATCCTTCCTTAAAAATGTTAAATTTCAAATTTGTTTTGACAATAACTACTGAATCTGCATCCAGCTGTCAGTCAAACTGTTCCAGATGCTCAGAACTTACTGAGTAAAATAATCTTCACATTTTTCTTTGTATTATTTGCCAGTTACCTGAAAATAGTTACTAAAAATTGTGACGTTAAAAATTTCTAACTCTGTCTCTCTGTAAATGAAATACCCTGGAAACAAATCAACTCCTGGTTGAAATCACTGCTTAAGCTTCTCAGCTCCAAGGAGAATTGTCTGACCTTCTGCTAACTCTCCATAAAAGAGAAACCTATCTTAATTTTAATTTATTAGTGCCATAGAGATGTACAGCACAGAAACAGACCCTTCAGTTCAACTTGTCCATGCCGACTAGATATCCTAAATTAATCTCGTCCCATAATCCAGCACTTGGCCCATAGCCTTCTAAACCTTTCCCAATCACATATCCAGTGAGATGCCTTTTCAATGTTGTAATTGTACCAGCGTCCACACTTTCTCTGGCAGCTCATTCCATACACATACTACGTTCAGCTTGAAACTTTGCCCCTAATATCCCTTTTCAATCTTTTCCCTAATGCCTGTGCTTTCTAGTTTTGGACTCACCTAAACAGGAATAAAACCCTGGCTGTTTACCCTCTCCATGCCCCTAACGATTTTATCAACCTCTATGGTCACCTCTCAGCATCCGATTCTCCAGTGAAAACAGCCTCAGTCTATTCAGCCTCTCCCTATAGCTCAATCCCTCAACCCTGGCAACATCTCTGCATCTTTTCTGAATCCTTTCAAGTTTAACAATATCATTCCGATAGCGGGGAGAACAGGACTGAAAGCAGAATTCCAGAAGTGGCTGAATGAACGTCCTGTACAGCCGCAAAAGGATGTCACAACTCCTGTACTCAATGCACTGACCAATAAAGGCAAGTACACCAACACTTTCTTCACTACCCTGCCTATCTATGATTCCACTTTCAAGGAATTATGAACCTGCACTCCAAGATCTCTTTGTTCAGCAACACTCCCCAGGACCTTCCCATTAAGTGGAGACGTCCTGCCCTGATTTGCTTTTCCAAAATGCAGAACCTCATATTTATCTAAATTAAACTTCATCTGCCACTCCTCAGCACATTTGATTGGAGTCTCATTGAACTCTCGGGTAACTTTGCTGTCCATTGCACCTCCAATGTTGGTGTCTATTGTAAACCTACTAACCATAGCTCCTATATTCACATAGAAATCATTTATATAAATGGCAAAAAGCAGTGGACCCAGTACACAGCCTGACAGCATATTGGTCATCACAGGCTTCCAGTCGAAAAAGTACCCTCCACTCTGACACTGACTTCTCAGCAAGGTTAGTGCTCATGGCATACAGGGAGAACTAGCCATTTGGATACAGAACTGGCTCAAAGGCAGAAGACAGAGGGTGGTGATGGAGGGTCGCTTTTCAGACTGGAGGCCTGTGACTAGTGGAGTGTTACAAGAATCACCTTTCGTCATTTATATCAATGATTTAGATGTGAACATAGGAGGTATAGTTAGTGAGTTGACACCAAAACTGGAGGTGTAGTGGACAGTGAAAAAGATTACCTCAGAGTACAGTAGGATCTCGGTCAGATGGGTGAATGGCTGAGGAGTGGCATTTTGGGAAAACAAATCTTAGCATGACTTATACACTTAATGGTAAGGTCCTGAGGAATGTTACTGAACAAAGAGACCTTGGAGTGCAGGTAGATTGGATAGTGAAGGCGGCATTTGGTATGCTTGCCTTTATCGGACTAAGTATTGAGTACAGGAGTTGTGAGGTCATGTTGTGGCTGCACAGGATATTGGTTAGGCCACTTTTGGAACATTGCATATAAATATGGACTCCCTGCTATTGGAAGGATGTTGTGAAACTTGAAAGGGTTCAGAAAAGATTTACAAGAATGTTGCCAGGGTTGGAGGATTTGAGCTAGGCTGGGGGTTGAATAGAAGTTGAATAGATTGGGGCTGTTTTCCCTGCAGCGTCGGAGGCTGAGAGGTGATCTTATCGATGTATATAAAAACCTGAGATGGATTGATATGATAAATAGACAAAGTCTTTTCCCTGGCGTGGGGGATCCCAGCACTAGAGGGCATAGGTTTATGATATGAGGGGAAAGACTTTAAAGAGACTTGAGAAGCAACGTTTTCACACAGAGGGGGTACGTGTATGGAATGAGCTGTCAGAGGAAGTGATGGAGACCATTACGATTGCAACATTTAAAATACATCTTCATGTGTATATGAATAGGAAGGATATGGGCCGGGTGCTGACAGGGGGGACTAGATTGCATTGGGATATCTGATCAGCATGTACTGGTTGGACCGACGGGTCTCTGTTTCTGTGCTGTCCATCTATGACTGTTTGACCTTCCAGCCAATTCCGTATCCAAACAGCTAGTTCTGCCAGTAGTCTATGGTATTGAACCTGCTAACCAGTGTGTTATGTGAAACTTTGTGTGTTTCTCAAGTCCAAGGTACTGATTTCAATGCACAAAGCTATGTTGACTCTCCCTAATAATTTCTTGCTTTTCCAATGACATGTAAATCCTGTCCCTGAGAATCCCTTCCAACAACTTCTCTGCCACTGACTTCAGGCTCACCGCTCTATAGTTCCCTGGCTTTTCCTTACCACCTTTCTCAAATAATGGCACCCATCTTCCAGCACCTCACCTGTGGCGATCGATGATACAAATATCGCAGCGAGAGGCCCAGCAAAAGCTTCCCTCATTACCCACAAAGTTCTGGGATACACCTGATCAGATTCCAGGGATTTATCCACCTTTATGTGTTTTAAGACATCCAGTACCTCCTCCTCTGTAATATGTACACTTGCCAAGTTATCATTATTTATTTCTCCAACATCTCTAACTTCCATATCCCCTTTCAGTACAAACTGACATGAAATACTTATTGAATCTCTCCCACCTCCTGCTGTTCCATAGACAGTCTTGTTGATCTTTGAGGGTCGCTATTCTCTGCCTAGTTATTCTTTTGTCTTTAGTGTATTTGTAGAATCTCTTTGGACTCTCCTTAAACCTATTTCCCAAAGCTATTTCATGTCCCCTTTTTTGCCTCCTGGTTTCCCGCGAGTATACTCCTACTGCCAATATAGTCCCCTAGGGACTCACTCAAACCCCGTGGTCTGTACCTGCCATATCCTTTCTTCATTTTCTTGACCAGAGCCTCAATTTTCCAGGTCATGCAGCATTCTCGACGCCTCCCAGCCTTGGCCTTAACAGGGACATACTGTCTGTGTATTCTCATTGTCGCAGGCCTATGGAGGCAATGGCAGATGAGGACAGAGAAACAATCATTATCAGTAAAGAGGTCGGGTTGGGAAAGCGAACAACTCATCCTTATCTCTATAATTCCTCTCTAGCCTCAGAACTACCACTATCTCTGGGATCAAAAACATCTCAATCTCTGCAACATCCTCCAATCTCTAATCTCCTCCAGTCTCAACACAATTCTATCTTTAATCTTGTCCATCCTCACAAATCTCTGTGATGTGCCTTTCTTTAATTCCAGCCTTCAAGATAACCCATTTTAATTTCAGATTCCTGCACCCAGAGCTCCACAATGTCCCGCTTAACCTCTGTCACATTTTCCTCCAAAAAACATTAATTAATCACGTATCATCTATTCTAATATCACCTTCTCTGACCTGGTTTCTATTGTGGCTTGTCATATTCCTATATTACGCGTCTGTGGTCTACATGACAGAAAACGGTTTTGTGGTCCATTGGACTTATGCTGTAAAGAAATCTCCCAGCTAACTATTTTAATCCCATTTTCCAGCACAGAGCCCATAGACCTGTCAGCCTTGGCCTTGCAAGTGTGTTCCTAAATAGATTTTAAATGCCTTTGGGATTTCTGTCTCTCACTCTCTTCCAGACAGAGAGGTTTAGTGCATCTGTTGCTCTATGACATCACCCACAGGAACACAGAGCAGCTGGGTCTGTGTGAACCAGAGATCGCCCACACATTAGGAAGGATGGCAGGGTCCCTGACAGGGGGCACTGGAGATTTACCAGGATGGTTCAAGGAATGGGGGATTTTAGTTGCAGAATTTGTGGGCCTTTTTTAACATTAATTGTTCACGTGACATGTGTGTTGCTAATACACATCAAGAATAACCATCTGCAATTAATGGACTCTCCTTTTGAACCTCTCCCCTTGCCTGCGCTGTGGTAATATTCAGGTTAACCACTACCAGACATCTCTCTCTAATGAGAGAGCAGTCCTATGGTCAGGTAGGAAAATACTGACTTGATCTTTTACACAGTGATGCCACTGTCGCTCGGGGGTGGGGAGAGGGAATGCTGAAGGTGGTGGATCGGAAATCACTCAGGTACAGTACTTTATCCTGGAGGATGTTCGCTTTCTTTAATATTGTTGGGGGGGGGGTGCACTGATGTTGCAGGCAAGTGGAGAATGTTCCAACACAACCCTGATGTGTACCTTTTAGAGAGAAAACAGACATTGGGGAATCAGCGGTTTGGAAAAACTGAGAATATTCTCCTTGTAGCAAAGGAAATTTGGGGAGCTGTGACAAAGCGGTTTCCAAAAGTTACACATTATAATAATAAACCTTACACCCATCAGCTCATTATACAAGGATTACAGGACACATGTTGAAGATTTGGGAAGATCTATTGAGAGGATGGTTTGATTCAAAGGAGAACTTTTATTCAGCAAATGGTATTGAACTGGAACACAATACTCTCACACAATACGAATATCCAGGGCCTGATGTATTGAGTAATTCTTTCAGAGTTTGGCGTTACAATGACTGAGATTACCATTTGAATATCTGCCTGTAATACAAGGTGATAAAATCCGTCACTGTCAGTTCAAGTTTGAAACTCATACAATCCCTTCCTCCTGGACCATGAGGAGTGTACACATTACCCCTGGTGGAGGTTAGCAGGCACATCAAGGGCAAATCTATGTAGGTTTCTATGAGTTTCCACCTTGGGACTTCATGTGACTGAAATGGGACAGAATGTCCCAAGATTCAGTGAGATATGGAGAGCAGGATTTGCTTCCTTTTCTTTCCTTCCATTCTGCCGCTGTGCCTCCACAATAAGACATGGGGTGTGAAAGGCTCATGCAGCTTGATGGGCAAGATGTCTCCATTCTGACCAATGGGCAGCAAGCTCCTCCCAATCATGAAACAGAGTATCCCTGAAAGATAGCAACTGAGCATGCTTCCCACTGCCCAGTGCTCACAGTACATGTTTCAAATAATGAGGGGGGAATATCTACTAGAAAAGGCATAACAGTAAAGTTCCAAAAGGATTATAAACAGTTTACAGAGAGATATTCACTGGAAACGTGGGCAACAAGTTGGCAAATAGAGTATAACTTGAGATAAACTGTAGAAAGCTGCACCACAAAGGGACTGGGGGAAAATGAGCAGGAAACACAGAAAGCGAGCACACAGTTACAACATGGAATCAGGAAGGGGAATGGAATGCTGTCACTTATTTCAAAGAGTTTGCAATATAAGAGTTTGGAGTATATACCTTAGGGCAACTAAACAAATGGCGAGTGAGACCACATCTGGAGAAACGTGAACAGATTTGGTCACTTTAGTTAATGAAATAGAGCAGTTTATTGGAGGCATTTCAGAGAAGATCCATTGGGATGATCCCTGTTTTGAAGGGATTATCCTGTAAGCAAAGGCTGAATAAGTTGGGAATAAACTCACTGGACTTTGGAAGAATGAGAAGTGATCTCTTTGAAACATACAGGATTCTGTCAAGGTTTGACAGGGTAAATATGGAGAGGATGTGTCCCATATCAGGTGAGTCTTGAACCAGATTCTGGGTCAGTCGCGGAATCAAGGGTTCTGTTTCAGATTTGTTAAGTTCAAGGCAACACCGACACAGGTTAGGGTTTCAGGAGCAATGGAGCTGGCGTGAGAAGGAGACAAGCAACGTTTAAGAGATTGGAATTCCTAGTGTTTGTGATTGTGTAGATGTCTCATCAGAAGGTCACCTTGGGGTCAGATATGAAAGCAGTATTGTGAAGAATGTAGTTCTGCCTCAGACACTTCCCAGTGAGAGGGAGGGACACAGCAGTAAGGGAAATGAATTTGGAATAGCAACTGAAGGCAATGGGTTTAACAATTACAGTGTTTCATTGGAGTCAATTACAGCTAATCGAAGCGTGGTAAGCAGTTTGATAACTGAGTAACAGTGGAGTAATGGAGAGGGATGATGGGGAGGGAGAGCTGGACATTGTCAGTGTACATGTGAAACCTAACACAGTGCTTTTGTGCAATGTTACCTCCTGGCAGTATGTAGGTGGGAAACAGGACGGGCCAAGCATAGATCCTGGAGGGACACCAAATACAATGAACTCAGAAAGGAAAGGGAGAGTAGAGATGGAGCAGAATTTTCCAACAACCATGAGGTCAAATATTAGGTTTTAGCAGAATGGGAGAGAAGGACATAACCAGAAAAGACAGATAGAGAGATCATTGAACAATATCTGTGAATTGCGAAGGTGGGTGGAGGGGGGGTGGGGCAGAGTGTGGTGACAAGCAGGAGGATGAGAGAGAGATTTGGAATGCCCATGATTTAGCTACACTCGGGTAAATGGTCAAGATGACCTCTAATAAGGCTTGACAAGGGACTCGAGGAAATGCAAGTTTTTGACTAAAATGAGGAGCACCCTTGTGAGGCAGTTTGGCTCGGTGGGCTAGTGGAGAGGGAGGGAAGAAGCAGAGGCAGCTGATTGGATTGTCTCAATGTTATGGACAGAGAAACTCCATGTGCTCCTCACTCTTGTTGTTGGAGGGGAGGATGGAGGAGACAGGATAATGGACAGTGTTTTTATCTCGAAAACAATAAACAAAACCTGTGATAGTGATTCTAAAAATAAGCGAACAAACTTGTCATATTTATCATTTATCAAGAATATTAAAATATACAACTGAAGTTCAGGTTTGAATCCCAAATCGGTAGAGGTTGGCTCTGAATTCAAGAAAAAAATAACTGGAATGAAGAATCTACTGTTTGCCATGGAACCATTGGGGATGATTTTCTGCCATTGACAATGTCCTTGAGGGAAAGAAACCCGACAGTGGCCCATCAAGTCACTCATTGTATTAACCACTGCACAGTCTCAACAAAGGAATGAAACTGGATGGACCACATTACATCTACCAATGCACTAGCAAATACAATCACACAATCAGCCCTCTTGACCCTGCAACTTCTGCCTCACTGTGGGCCAACAACAGCAGCAGAACTGTACTCCAGCCAATCTGAAATCTCATGGCCTGATATCCCCCACTCAACCATTAACATAAAGCCAGGGGAATCAACCCTGGTTCAATGTTGAATGCAGGAGGGCATGCCAGGAGCAGTACCAGTCATACCTAAAAATAAAGGGCCAACCTGGTGCAGCTACCAAACCGGCATGCCAAACAGCACAAGCAACACCAAATAGAACTAAGTGATCCCATAACCAACAGATTAGATCGGAATTCTGCAGTTCTGCCACACCTAGTCAAGAATAGTGATGGACAATTAAACAACTCACTGGAGGAAGCATCATAGATATCCCCACCCTTACCGATGGAGGGGTCTCAAACATTCATGCAACAGATAAGAGGACAGCATTAGCAGCGATTTTCAGCCAGCAGTGCCAAGTGGATGAGCCTTCTCCATTGGTCCCTCACATCACAGATATGAATCGACTTGATTGAAAACTCATTTCCAATCAGATAAAGGAATGTATTAGCGGTGTAAAGGTATGGGCCCTGCCAATATTCTGGCAATAATACTGTTGGCTGTGCTCCAGAACCTGCTGCCCAACAAGACAAGTACTGCTCCAGTACTGGCACCTACTGACTTTGTGGAAGATTGGTCAGGGATGTTCCAACACAAAAACGCAGGAGACATCCAACTCAGCCAATTCCCCTCCATCACTCCACACTCGCTCAGCAGTGAGGTGATGGAAGGTGTCATCAACAGTGCTGTCAAGCACTTGCTCAGCAATAACCTGCTCAGTGATGCCCAGTTTGGGTTCTGCCAGGGCCACTCAGTTCCTGAGCTTGTTACAGACTTGATTCACAAACTGACAAACAGCTGAATGAGGTGAGAATGACAGGCCAGACCCCCTCCAAGACCACTATTTCGACTTCAGTGATATCACCTGACCTCACCACAGTCTCAGCTCATTTGCTGAAACTCTCATTCATTCCTTTTGTTGACTCTAGATTTCATTGTCTAAACCCACTCCTGGCCAGCATCCCACATTCACCCTCCCGATAATCTCAAGAATATTGAAACCTCTACTGCCGAAGTGCTCACTTGTACCAAAACTTGCTAATCAAAAGACTCCCATTTGTAAGCAACAACAATTTACTTTCGCATCTTTGAATTAATTCCTGGCTGTCATCATTCCTATCTCCCTGCTCCACACACCTTTTCATATCTCAATAATATCTCATTTTAGTTCAGACTCTCAATGATGTGTTTATTTTTGAGTTCACCTGTGTGACTGTTTCTATAGACTCCAAGGGAACATGGTCTGGAATCCCCACTCTAACCCTCTAAGATCTCCTTTCTTCCTTTAAGGCATTCTTGAAAAACTGCTTATTTGGCAATGGTTTTGGTTACTGTACACAATATTCTCCATCTGTAGCCTTATGTCAAAACTTCTCAATAATATTTTTGTGAAATTAAAACCATGATGATTTGTACAGATATCTTCTACTCTTCAATATCGCTGAGTGAATAATCTGTAATGTCTCTTACCCAACCACGTTGTGGGAGCACCTTCACCGTACAAACTGCAGCAGTACAAGGCAGTCAAACATCACCCTCTCCACAGGCAACAAGGCTTTGGCATTGACCACTGGTTTCTGTGGAAGGAGAAACATAAACACAGTTGATGTTTCAGGGAGTGCAATATGAATTACAGGGAATAAAAATGGTGCAGAATTTGACTGTCAGAAATTGAAGGAAAATGCACTCGCTTATTGGAAAAAAGAGTTCTTGACGGTCAAAGATATTGTGGAAAAAATAACCCGATAATGGAACAGCGTATGGTCAGGAGCCGGGCAGCAGTGGACAATTCATTTGCATTCCTGAAGAAGGGCTTCTGCCCAAAACGTTGATACTCCTGCTCCTCGGATGCTGCCTGGCCTGCTGTGTTTTTCCAGCTCTACATTTTTCAATTCATTTACAAAACAGCTGTGAAAGTAATAGTAAAATACTAAACAGCGCAAAAATATACCCATGAGAGACTGAGGAAGCTAGATAATGAACAAGTGGACATCAGAGAACCCAGAGGTGAACCAGAGCAGAGTTCACTTTTATGATCCCACAGTCAAAGATATCTAGCACAGAAACAGACTTCTTCGGTCCAACCTATGCCAACCAGATATCCTAACCTAATCTATCTAAATTAAATACTTTTTGCCACTCCTCAGCCCATTGGCCCATCTGATCAATATCCCACTGTAATCTGAGATAACCTTCTTCATTGTCCACAATACCTCCAATTTTGGTGTCACCTGCAAACTTACTAACTATACGGCCTCTATTCACATCCAAATCATTTAAATGAACGACGGAACAAATCCAGAAAAAAGATCCATTTCTGTGGGTTTGAAGGTGCTCTGTGTAAATCCTGCCCTATGACACTTTTTACCAGGGAAGGCTGTACATACATCCCTCTGAACTTTGCCCCCTACAAAGCTGGCGGCCGCGCACGTGTCCAGTGACTCATTGCCCCAAATAAAGATGGCGGCGCTCACTCTGGCCGATTACTCAACGAGGCATATTCCCGTTTGCTGCAAAAGTTTCAAATTTGTATTTTCCGATGTGTACCAAATGATTGTAAAACCTCTCAGACCATACCAACACCATTTCCCTCCCGCTTCCTGCTGTTTATTTCTTTCCTTACCGACAGCTCTCCGCACACACACACTCTGAACATCCGCGCCCCAAGAAAGTCTACTCCCCCCTCTCATTCACTGATTGGCCGGAGGACCAACTGCCCCGCCAGGTCCTCCAGCTCCGCCCCTTCCTAGGCATTGATGTCAGCGGCGGACCAATCACTTCTTCGGTCCAACCTGTCTCTGACAACCAGCTATCCTAACCTAATCTATCTAAATTAAATCCTATCTGCCTGTCCTCAGCCCATTGGCCCATCTGATCAATATCCCATTGTATTCTGAGATAACCTTCTTCATTGCCCACAATACCAACTGTTGCCTGGAGCTTGCGCACTGCTTCGTGGCTTTTGTTGCTATTTCTCAGTAACAAGAGTGAGGGACAAAGTTAAAAATCACACAACCACCTGATGAAGGACCAGCAAAGTAGTGCTTCCAAATCAACCTGTTGGACTATAACCTGGTGTTCTGTGAATTTTAATTTTGTCCATCCTAATCCAACACCAGCACCTTCAAGTCACGAGTGATGGAGGCATGCATAATATAAAAACAAAAGATCTAGGAAAAAAAGAAGGCCGTCCTGCCCTTCGAGCCTGCTCTACCATTCATAAGATCATGGCTGATCATTTTGTGGGTGCAGAACCATTTACTCACGTTCTTACCGTATTCCTTAATTAATTATTTTTTTTAAAAAAACTAACTTTGCTTTAAAAACGTTTACTGAACTAGCATCAACTACTTCCTTGGGCAATGCATTCCATTGAGGTCAAGAAGTTCCTTCCCAATTCAGTGCTAAATTTGCTGCCTCTAATCTTGAGGTGATGCCCTCTTGTCCTAGCTTCGTCTGCCAGTGGAAACATCCTCTCTACTTCTATTTTATCCATTCCATTCATTATTTTATATCTTTCCATTCTTCTGAATTCCAATGAATATAATCCCAATCTACTCAGTCTCTGTTCAGCCAAACCCCTCACCTCCGGAGTCAACATAGTTAACCTCCTCTGCATCCCCTCTCGTGCCAGTACATCCTTGAGCAAGAAAGGAGATTAAAACTACTTGCAGTACTCCAGGTGTGGGCTCACCAGTACCCACTATGGCCCACCTCTGCTTTTAAATACAATCCCTTCAGCAATGAAAGACAATATTCCATTTGTCTTCTGAATTGATTGTTGTACATGGTGACCAACCCTCCTACAGAAGGATGTTAAGTTGCCTCTGCATAGCAAATAATGCATTTTTAAAAAAATTCAAGTAATACTCTTTTTACTAATATTTCTCCAACCAAAGAGTATGACATTACATTTATGAAAATAATATTCCACTTGCCAAACCATTGCCCACTCACTCAATGTATCTCTGTTCCTCTGCAAAGTTTCACAGTCCTCCACACACTTTGTTCTGCTACTCATCTTAGTGCCATATGCAAACTTTGACACCCTACATGTGGTCCCCAACTCCAAATCATCTGTAACAATTCTAAATAATTCCAGTCCCAACACTGATCCTAGAGGCATGCTACTAGTTACTGATTGCCAGCCAGAATAAGGCTTATTTACCCCCACTCTTTGCTTCCTGTTAGTCAACCAATCTTCTATCCATGCTAATACTCTATCCCATGCACCCTTATATAATGCAACAGCCACTTGCGTGGCACACTGTTGAAGGCCTTTTGGAAATCCAGACACGCCGCATCCACAGGGTCCCCGTTGTCCACATTGCTCGAAATATCTTCTTAAAATTCCAAACGATTTGTCAAGCATGACCTGCCCTTTATGATTCCATGCTCTGTCTGCCCAATGGGACAATTTCTGTCGAGATTCCCTGCTATTTCTTCCTTGATAATAGACCAAAGCATCTTTCCAACTACAGAGAATAAACTAACTGGTGTAGAATTCCCTATCTTTTGTCCACCACCTTTTCTTACAGTCCTTCCTTTTCACTGGAATATGCCTTTGCTGAGCACTTCCGAAAATGTCTTTGAAAATCTTTCACTGCTCATCAACTGTCCCACCATAAAATCTTTGTTTCCAGTCTACTTTATCCAGGTTCTCCCTCATTCTATATTAGTTCCCCATGTTCAAGCACAGGACCAAGGTATTAGATTTTATCTTTACACTCTCCATATGTACTCTAACTTCAACCATACAGTGATCACTTCTTCCAAGAGGATCCCTAACACTGAGGTCATTAATTATTCCTGTCTCATTGCACAGGGGCCAGATCTTGGATAGCTTGCTCCTTGTCAGTTCCATTTCATACTGTTCAAAAAAACTATCATGGATACACTTAATGAACTCCTCACGGCTACCCTGACTGAGCTGGTTCGACCAATCTACATGTAGATTAAAATCACCCATGGTAATAGACATGCCATTTTTTCAGGCTTTAGTTATTTTTTTGTTTATTGCCCATCCCAACGTGACGTTATTATTTGGCCTACACACTGCGCCTATCAGTGACTTACTTGTTAACATTTTGAAAGGATCATTCCTGTTTCTCCTAATGTATGGCAATACCAACAACTACTTGCATTGTATGGAATCTTTCACAATGGCAAATCTCCTAAGGTGCTTCATGGATGATCAAAACATTGATTAAAGAGAATGATTTTAAAATACATCTTACCGGACGATTGAGAAGGTTAGGGATGTATTCCACAGATTTCTGTCCTTGGCAGCTCCAATCGTGGAGTGATGCAGGTGGGGTGGGTTGAAAAGTGAACGTGCAAACGGGAAAACGAGGAGTGCAGGCAGTGCATAAGGTCTTAAGGACAGAGGAGGTTCTGGACTGAGTCTGTCTGTCATAGAGAGTATGGCTGCTTCATGGAGTTTGAAGCACCGCAATGGGCCCGTTCATGTCATATTAGTCAAGAATAGGATAACGGTAGCTGAGGGAACTTTTGATGAGGACTTCTCTACTGAAGTAGTGTGCGCTGAGGTTAGAAACAGGAGAGGGGAGGTCACATTGCTTGGATTTTGTTATAGGCTGCTGCAGAGTTCCAGGGAGGGGGAAGAGAGGATTAGCAAAATTACTCTGGGTAGGAGTGAAAGTAACATGGTGGTCATTATGGGGGACTTTAACTTCCCAAACATTGACTGAAAATGCGATAACTCTGGTATATCGGATGGATCAGTTTTTGTCCAACGTGTACAGGAGGGTTTCCTGACACAATATGTCGAAGGGCCGACAAGAGGGGATGCCACATTGGATCTGGCGCTTGGTCATGAACCGGACTATGTGTTTGATTTAGTTGTAGGTGAGCACTTTGGAGAGAGTGATTACAATTCAGTTATGTTTAGTTTAGCGATGGAAAGTGATAGGTACGTGCCACAGGTGAAGAATTATCGATGGGGCAGTGGCAATTATAATGTAATTCAGCAAGAATTAGATGCATAGAATGGGGTAGCAAAATGCAGGGGATGCAGACAATGGAAATGTGGAGCTGGTTTAAGGAACAGATATTGCGTGTCCTTGATAGGTATGTCCCTGTCAGGCAGGGAGGAAGTGATAAGGTAAGGGAACCGTGATTTAGCACAGAAATTGCATCTCTTGTTAAGAAGAAGTAGGAGACTTATGTGTTGATGAGGCAAATGGTACAGATGAGGTGATGGAGACTTACAGATCAGCTCGGAAGGATTTCAAGAGAGTTAAGAAGAGCAAAGAGAGGGCACGAACAGTCTTTAGTGAGTAGAATAAAGGAGAACCCTACAGCTTTCTACAGGTATGTGAGGAATAAAGGATAGGGTAGGAATAGGGCCAATCAAAGACAGATGTGGGAAGTTGAGTGTGGACACTGTGGAAATTGGAGAGGTGCTAAACGAATATTTCTCATTAGTTTTCACTCAGGAAAATGAGAATATTGCAGACAATAATGAGGTAGAAGATGTTAGATGAGAAAGGATCGAGGTTAGTTATGAATAGGTGTTATCAATTCTAGAAGGATTGAAAGTAGACAATTCCCCTGGGCTGGATGGAATTTATCCATGGATTTTCTGGGAAGCTAGGGAGAAGATAGCAAAGACTTTGGCTTTGATATTGAGCTGTCATTGCCTACAAGTTCAGTACCAGTGGACTGGATCATTGCAAATATTATGCCCTTGATCAAGGAGGACAGACGAGATGACCAGGTAATTATATACCAGTGAGCCTTGCTTCTGTTGTAGGAAAGGTTTTGGAAAGGATTATAAGAGACAATATTTGTAATCATCTGGCAAACAACAATATTATTTCAGATCGTCAATATGGTTTCGTCAAGGGCAGGTCGTGTCTCACAAACTTCATTGAGTATTTTTGAGATGGTGACCAAGCATATAGATGAGGGTAGGGCAGTTGACGTGGTATACATGGACTTCAGTAAAACCTTTGATAAGGTTCCAAATGGTAGGCTCTTAGATAAAATGCAGCGACATGGAATGGAGTGTGATTTAACAGTTTGGATTAGAAACTGGCTTTCTGAAAGAAGGCAGCGAGTGGTGGATGATGGAAAGTAATCAGACTCCAGTGCGGTTATTAGTGGTGTGCCACAAGGGTCTGTTTTGGGACCACTGCTGTTTGTAATTTTTTATAAAAGTCTTTGATGCAGGCATAGGTGGATGGATTGGTAAATTTGCAGATGACACGAAAGTCAGTGGAATAGTGGAGAGTGTGGAAGAATATTACAGGTTGCAGGGGGACTTGGATAAACTGCAGAATTGGGCTGAAGGGTGGCAAATGGAGTTCAATGCAGCTAAATGTGAGGTGATGCACGATGTGAAGAATAACAGGAAGGCAGAGTACTGGGTCAATGGAAAGATTCTTGGTAATGTAGATGTGCAGAGGGATGTTGGAGTCCACGTTCATAAATGCCTGAAAGTTGCCACCCAGGTGTACAGTTAAGGTGGCATACAGTGTGTTAGGTTTCATTCGTAGATGGATTGAGTTCTGGAACCACAATATCATGCTGCAACTATACAAAACACTGGTACGGCCATATATGGAATAATGTGAGCAGTTCTCATGCCCATATTTCGGGAAGGATGTGGAAGCATTGGAAGAGGTGCAGAGGAGATTTACCAGGATGTTGTGTGGCCTGGAGGGAAGGTCTTATGAGGAAAGTTTGAGCAATTTGAACGTGTTCTCATTGGCAAGAAGGCGGCTAAGAGAGGATTTGATAGAGACATACAAGATGATCAGAGGCTTAAATAGGGTAGACAGTGAAAGTCTTTTTCCTAGGATGATGACATCAGTGTGTACGAAGGGGCATAACTACAAATTGAGGGGTGATAGATTTAAGACAGATGTCAGAGGCAGGTTCTTTACTCAGAGACTGGTTAGGGCGTGGAATCCACTACCTACTAATGTAGTTAACTCAGCCACGTTAGTGAGATTTAAACAGTCCTTTAGATAAGCTAATGGGTGATTTCAGGATATTGTAGGGGTATGAGCTGAGAATAGTTCACAGGTCGGCGCAACATCAAGGACTGAAGGGCCTGTTCTGCGCTGTGTTTTTCTCTGGCTATTGTGCTACAAGAGATTTTTACTGTCTTAAACAGAGTGATGGATCTTGTATTGTGAGCTTACGAAGTGTCACTGATCTCAACCAAACATGTACAAGGTAGCGAATGCTGCCTGAAGTGCTGTGCTTTTCCAGCAACACATTTTTCAGCTCTGATCTCCAGCATCTGCAGTCCTTACTTTCTCCACGTCCGAGGTAGAGTCAGAGCAATAATAAGAGGCTGCAACAGGAGGGAGACAGGGAGCTCCATCCAAAACCCGACTCCTTCTCAACTATTTTCACCACAAAAACCGAGCGCCTTCCAGAAAAGCATCTCTATATCCCACCACAACATTTTGCCCCCACAATCGTGGTATCTGGCTGTGCACGAAGAGCAGTGCAACAGTCTGTACTGGGACCCTGAAACGCTTGGTAAAGAGTCAAATCATCTGAGCATTGAAAGCCCCATCACATTGCATGCATTTTCTCTTGTTTTCACTGTCTTCCTGACTTCCCTTAGTTTTCCTAATGAACCTGCTAAAGTTGTTATTACACACATCTGCACAAGCTGTGAATTGAACCCAGGCCTGTCGTTCAAGATTCGGGATATATTCACCGCGTCACAAAACATCGACTCGAACTTCCTTTGTCCCTTGCCTGCTAAGTCACGCCCGAATCAACTCTACAATTGGGAGGAAGGGGCGGAACAGGAGGACCGAGGAGTGGCCGGTCCTCCAACCAGAGTG
The DNA here is from genome assembly GCF_047496795.1 of Chiloscyllium punctatum. NCBI lineage: Eukaryota > Metazoa > Chordata > Chondrichthyes > Orectolobiformes > Hemiscylliidae > Chiloscyllium > Chiloscyllium punctatum. The sequence continues at coordinate 80,708,931 of NC_092754.1, forward strand.
AATGAGGAGAGGGGCCAAAGCATTCTCGGGAGTGAACGCTTCAAGATTGGTCAGAGAGCAAACTATTTTGCAGGATTGATCATTCTCACGACATAGTGGAGCATTAAACGTCTCTCATAAATCAATGTGAGATTTTAAAAAATACTGTAGTTGAAATGTAAATCTGATAAAAAACATATTTCCAATCGATTTGCACAACTCGAGTAAGAAACTTCTTTTCAAACTCCCAGAACAGTTGGTGATTTACATACCTGGCCGGTATGGTTGATTTGGACCAGACAATTTGCATGTTATACATCTCCATGAGTATAACTCGACAAAGCAATTGTTAATGATTAATATTTTACCCATCAGTCTGTGCAGTTATGAATATTCTCTATAAATCCATCGATAACCTCAGACGCACGCGCAGTATGGTTTCTATGCAGAGCATGCGCAGTGTCACATTGGTCAGGACACAGAGAGAGACATGGAGCTACTTTCTCCGGCAGCGGCTGCGATCGGCTTCAGAGAGCGGCGTTCAGAGCCGGTGTGTGGGAGCCTCGCTGGGAGAAAGGAGCGGAGAGAATTCACAAGTCCCGGATAAAGGTTAAAAAAAAATCTTGGAAAAGACCCACCAGGCCCTGATCAGGAGGTGGCGGTCTCTGATCAGGGAAGGGGCGCAGGGTCACGGCCGCCATTTGTTTGAGGGAAGAGGGAGCGTGGGCCTGAGGGCCGCCATCTTGAGACGGTCAAGGAGCAGGAGGGCGGGGTTATCGGGGTCTGTAGAACAATCAGAGGAAAGGGAAGACCCATTGTTATTGATTAATTCCACGAACACAGCTTCACTGGGCGATCCTGCAGGAATATCCTCTCTCAGTCCTGCTGGGATGTTTCACCCCATCAGAACCAGCAGCTCTCCTCCTCTCTCAGCTCCCCTTCTGTCCTTCCTGCAGCATCTGTCCCCTGGAACATTGAGCTGCCTGTCCTTTCCCCCCCTCAGCTGTTGTTCTGTCATCCCTGTGATATCCCAGTCCCATCTTAGATTACTTCACTAAAGACACCCGATGGATTTTTCTTAACATCAGCAATACTCACTTACAGGTTTTTAATTACATCTTTTTTGAAGCACTTAATTCACATTCAATCATTTGCAATGGTGGGATTTGAACCTGTGTCCAGAGAACACTTGCTGACTTTCTGGATAAATTGTCACACAATAATGCCACTAGGCCATCACTTCGCCTGCTCACAGTTTGTATATCTAAGTGCAACATGAATCAAAACCCTTTCTTCCCACACAATTATTTGATCCTGAACTCTGGTGATATCAGTCAGTATTTTTCCATGTGTGAACCCTCACTGTATGCGTCTAATTGCTGCCTCTGTCAGTGTCTCTCACTCTTGCAGCTATTCCAGATCCTGAGCCAACAGAATTCTCCACTCCAGAGAGATGAGGCAGCACAGGCCAGGGATGGAGACTAGAATTTCCCAGATCTCTGTGGGCAATTCTACATGTGTAACCCTCACAGCATCAGTCTAATTTCCGATTCTGCTTATTTCTGTGTCTTCTAGAGGTACTCGGGGAGTTCCTGACTCAATAGACTTGCCAACTGCTGGTTGGAAAGATGATTGGTCAGCCAGTGAGATGAAGGTCAGGGAGGTCGGGAGCCTTTAATAAATCCTGCTGCCAGGTAAGATCACTCACAGTGCACAGAGCAAAGAGCAATGAGAGGGCTCCAAACATCAGCTAACAAGACATGACATAGACATAGTGCTGGAGGGGGAGCACAGTACAGGCACATCCCAGGCTCAATCACCACCCCTACTTTAAGTTTTGTTGCACTGAGACAGCATCGGGAATTCCCAGTTTTCAATCTAGACGTGGGCTATCTTGGTGAGCACCAGGACAACAGAAGGGAGTGCAGGCCTCACATGAGAGAGTGGTAATGCTGCCTGGGATCTTTCTGTTCTCTATTCCCTCTCCAACATTGTATCTATGGGTCATCTTATGGACCAGTGTCTTCAATCATTCTAACTCCTATAACAGTTCCTATCTCTGTCATCCCCTCCCCTCTTACCAATTAATTGACATATTTGAAACCTCCAGTCCAGATGACCATCCGTATCGCTGTAACTTGCTTCAGTCTCTACAACATGCCTTGTCTCGATAGTCTCCTCCTCCAACAACTGGGACATCGGGTCTGTTTCTGTGCGGCATGACTCTTCGGCCGAGGTTTCCTAAACGGAATGAGTTGCATTTGCCTGTGTTTGGCTCATACCCCTTCCAATCTTCTCCTCTCCATGTACCTGCCCAAGTATCTTTTCCATGTTGTAATTGTACTTGTTTTTACCATTTCCTCTGGCAGTCCATTCCGTCTATGCACCATCCTCTGTGGAAAATGTTGCCCCTCCGCTCCCTCTTAAAATCCTTGCTCTCTCACCTCACGTTTATGCCTCAAGCTTCGGACTCGCCTACCATTGGCTTTTCAGCTTACTTAGGCTCTATATGGTTTCATAAACCTTTATAAGGCCACCCCGTAGCCTCCTTTTCCCAGGAGAAATATTGACGACAATGTTACAAATATCTCCAACTCATGTACTCAGTGCTCTGACCAATGAAGACAAGTGTGCCAAATGCTGCTTTCCCCACCCTGGCCCCCTGTGATTCCATTCCAAAACAGTGTAACTGCACCCCTTGGTCTCTCTCTGTTCAACAACACTGTCCAGGGCCCGACCATTACCTGTGTTAGTCCTCCCTGGTTTGTCTTAACTAAATCCAACACATGAATTAAATTCAATCTTTCATTCCTTGTCCCACTGGCCCAGTTGATTACCATCCCCTTCGATAACTATATTCCCTGCCCACTCTTCCACTAATTTTGGTATCTGCAAACATACAAACAGTGACTCCTATATTTTTACCCAGATCCTCTATATAAATGATGCACATCAGTGGCCCCAACACCAATCCTTACAGCACATTGCTGATCTAAGGCCTCCAGTCTGAACAGCAACCCTCTACCTCCTCCTATCAAACCCATTGTGCATCCAGTTGGGTTGCTCTCCCTGAACCCATGTGACCGAACCTTACTAACCCGTGAAGCCTGCTCAACCCTGTCAAAGGCCTTGCTGAACCCAGAAACAATGTCTATTGCTCTGCTTCCATCTATTTTCTTGGTCACATCTTCAACAAACTCAGGCAAGTTTGTGAGACATGTTTTCCTGCGCACAAAGCCACTCTAACTGTCTGTAATCAGTCCTGTCTTTCCAAATGAATATGTAAATCCTACGTCTCAGAATGATCTCCAACACCTTACCCATCCTTGATTTCTGTCTCCTCAGTCTGCAGTTCCTTGGCTTCCCCTTGCAGTCTTTCTTAAATAAGGGCACGAAATTATTTTCATAGTCAGACAGTCATACAGCACAGAAACTGACTGTTGGGTTGATACCGACCATAATCTTAAACTAACCTCGTCCCTCCTGCCTCTTCCTGGATCACATCCCTTCAAACCTTTCCTATTCCTGTACTAATATTTCAAGCTTTGTAATTGTACACACAGTCACCCTTTCCTTGGGAATTTCATTCCACACACAAAACACACTCTAACAGTTTGCTCCTTATGTTTTCTGATTTTAAATCTCTCCCTTCTAACCTTAAGAAATGTAGCCCCTAGTTCTAAAATGACCTGCTGTTGGGAAAAGACAAGTCACGTTAACTCTATCTATACCCCTCATTATTTTATAGACTTCTATACGCTCACCTCTCAATCTCCAGGCTCATGTGAAAAATGTCCCAGACTACAACCTTCCTTTATAACTGAAACCTTCTATACCCATCACCATCCTGGTAAATGTGATCTGAACCCTCTCCAGCTTAATATCCTTCCTATAACTGGGCAGAGTATTCCAGAACAGGCCTTACCAATGTCCTGTACAATCTACACACGACTTCCCAAACTCCTAAACTCGAATGATTGAACAATGAAGGCAAGTACCATTTATAACCATCCTGTCTCTCCTTGTGGCAATCTTCAAAGAACTACGTACCTGAACCCCAAGGCGTACAACACTACTGAAGACCCTACCGTTAATTGTGAAAGCTCGACCCTTGTTTTTGTAACCTAAATGCATTACCTCGCATTTACCCGAATTGAACTCCATCTGCAGTTTTTCAGCCATTCACGCCTATCATCAAGATCCCTTTGTAATCTCAGAAAACCTTCATCACTGCCCAGAATGCCACAAATATCACTGCTCAGGCCCCTACAATTTCTTCCCCAGCTTCCCACAATGTTCTGAGATACACTTGATCAGGTCCTGGGGATTTATCTACCTCTATGTTTGAAAACTTCCAACACCGCCTCTTCTATAATGTGGACTCATTTCAAGACATGGAGTCATCGAGATGTACAGCATGGAAACTGACCCTTTGGTCCAACTCCTCCATGACGTTTTTCATCCCATTTGCCAGAACTTTGCCAATAACCCTCTAAAATCCTGCTATTTATATACACATCCAGATGCCTGCTAAATATATTTCTGTCAGCCTCCACCATTTCTCTGGCAGTTTATATCATATATTTTTACCAACCTCTGCAGGAAACAGCTGTCCCTTTGGTCCCTTCTAAATCTTTTCCTCTCACTTTAAAGCTATGCCTTGTAGGTGTGGACTCACCCCCCCCCCCCCGCCCCACGACCAGAGAAAAGTCTTTATCTATTGACCCTTTTCCATGCTTATCATGATTTTAAGAAACCTTTATAAGATAACTCCTCAGCGTCCCATGTTAAAGTATAAATAATCCCAGTCTCTTCAGCATTTCTCTGTAGCGCAAACCCTCCAACCCTGGCAACATCCTTATTCATTTCTTCTGAACCTTTTCAAGTTCCACAACATCCTTCCGATGGCATTGAGACCAGAATTGCACATAATATTCCAATAGTGGTCAGGCCAAACACTGAGCGCCCCAGACCTTATCCACAGTAAGTTCCAAAGTGAAATATTTGTTTAGGATCTTGTAGTTTCACACATCGTTGGATTTGTTGATCATTAAGAATACCGGTTTTGTCCCTAGCTCTTCTTTGGCTCTTAATACACTTTGGATTCTCCTTAACTTTATGTGCCAAAGTTATTTCATGTCCTCTTTCTGCATTCCTGATTTCCATCCAAAGAGTATTCCTACAGCCCCTATGCTCCTCAGGGATTCCCTTGGTCCAGCTGGCTATACCTGACATGTGCCCCCTTTTCCTTGAGCAGAATCTCAGTCGACAGCCAGTGTTTCCGAAAGCTGCCAGCATTGAGCTGCACACAAACAGGAACATGCTGGTGCTGAACGGTCCTTTTATCTCACATTTAAAATATTCCCAATTGTCAGAATTCCCTTTACCTGCAAATAGACTCTCTAATCAACTTTAAAAAAAAGTTCATGTCTAAAACTATCAAGATTTGTCTTGCCACATTTTATAACTTTAACTTTTGGATCAGGTCTGTCTTTCAGCAAAACTATTTTCAAACTAATAGAATTGTGGTCACTTTGCCCAAGTGCTCCCTCACTAACACCTCAGTCCTATTCCCTACCTTGTTTCCAAAGGGGAGGTCAGGTTTCGCTCCCTTCTCCAGTTGGGCCATTTACATATTGACTGAGACCTTGTCAAAGGCCTTCCCGAACGCCATGATAACCACATCATCTGCACTGCTCTCATAAATATTTTTAGATAACTTTTCAAAAAAACTCAATTGAATTCATCAGACAGGATTCTCCTTTACAAAATCTGTCCTGAATCTATTCCTTCCTTTTCAATGTTGATACATCTTGACCCTCAGAATTGTTCCCAATTTTTACCCAATATCCCTGTGGCCAGCAAAGTATTAAAAAGATCCAAAAGGGCCTCAGCAATCTCCTCCCTTACCTCCCACTGCAGCCTGCAATACATTTCAGTGGGCTCTGGGGATGTCTCCCCCTTTATGCCTATGAAAGCATTTAATACCTCCTTATTGATCTGAACATGTTCTCGAGTCTCACCATCCTGACTGAAATCCCCAGCTACAGTGTCTTTCTCCTGTGTGAATACAGATGGGAATCATACATTGAAGACCTCAGCTACTTCCTCTGGCTCCATGCGCAGATCGTCCCTTTGGTTTCCAACAGGCCGCACTCTTTAGCTGGGAATCTTCTTACTCTGACTCTCGTCATAAAATATCTTGTAGCTTTTCCAAACTAGTGTCTGCCAAGGAGGTTTCATGGCCATTGAGTGCCCCTCATTTTTAAGGACCCCCTTGCACTCTCTATAGTTGTTGAAGGGCTTCACCTGGTTTTATTGCACTGTATTTTCTTTACCAAACTCACAATATCACTTGGTCAGTGTTCGCTGAACTTGGTGCCTTTGTCATTCACTGTTCATGGTACACGCTGGCCCTGAGTTCTCACTGTATCACTTGAAAATACTCCCGCTTTCCAATTGTAGGCTCGACTGCAAATAGTTCCTCTGAGTCTATATTTTTCAAATCCTGTCTAATGCTAGTAATAATGATCAGTGATAGTGATAATGAAATGATAAGTAGCCTTCCCCAAATTTGGACACACAACTTCTGCATGATCCTTAGCTCTTTCCATCATGACTTCAAAACGTACAGAATTATGGTCATTATCCCCAAACACTACCTTATCCTTCTCTCTGTCAAAATGTTCAGTACCTCCAGCCCATCCTGTCTCTTTAATATCCTCCAGCCCTTACCAAAGGCTTGTACCTTCCTCAAGCCTTTCCATCATATGATATCACTGCAAACTTCTCCAGTCCCCACAGCACTCCTCCATCCTATCCTACAGCACCTCACTCCCATGAACCTTCTACCATCCCTATAAACCTCCTTATCTGTATAAACCCCTCCAGCTCCCACAGCCATTCCTGCCCATCCTCCCTTTGTGTAACATTATGAAGCCACATGACCGTTCCCCAGATCTGTAACCTTGGCCAATCTCTGCAATCTTATCTATCTCTGTGACCTCCTCCCATCACTACTAGCCTTCTTAACTCTGTAACCTCCTGCAGTCACTAAAATCATCCGTGAATGTGTACCATCCTATTGAGGACTGTCACCTCTTCCAGTCCCAACAGCTCTCTCTACCTGTAACCTTGGCCAGTCTGAAGAGTCCTTACTAATTCTTCAACCCTCGGTATTGATAACTTCATCCAGTTTCGATAACTGAGAAGAGAGGAATGAGAAGGCTCCAAACCTCTGTTAACAAGACATGACATCGATACAGATCTGAAGGGGGAATATACCTTTCGGTCCAACTCATCTGTGCCAGGGACTTGAATGCTTGTAATTCCCAGAAAAGTTTTTATTTCTGTAACCTTAACCCTGCCCACAATCCCACTATTAATTTGATCCCTACTCCAATACTGATGATTCTTCATATTTGTAAATTGCTCTAGTCTTGATAACTTGCCGAATCTCAATAATCTCATCCTGCACTCAGTACAATAATCGCTATTTCTGTGGTTTTTCACTATAACTACAGTCCACCCTGTCACTGTAAAATCCTTTTCAGACCCTTTTCCAGTCACAACAACACTCCACATCTCTGTTTGCTCCTCCGAGCACCTCTTACGCTCTCACTTTGTGTGGCCAGTACTCTGTGTGAATAACCCTTGGCATGTGGATGGACAATATGGTATGGGAATAATCCTGTCGCCAGAGGATGGTCAATATTACGTTGGAATAATCCTGTGGCCACATGCTGGTCAATAAAGTGTGTGCATAATCGTGTGGGCTCAGAATGTTGAATATTGTGTGTGAATACCCCTTTGGCTTGAGATTGGTCAATACAGTGTGTGAATGATCCTTTGGCCTGTGAATGGTCAATACTGTGTGTGAATAACCCTTGGCCTGAGGATTGTCCAAACTTTGTGTAATTAATCCTGTTGCCTGAGGTTATTCAGTACTATGTGTGAATAATCCTGTGCACTGTGAATACTCAACACAGAGTGTGAGAAATCCTGTGGCCTGAGGGCAGTCAATACTGTGTGTAAATAACCCTATGGCCTGTGAATTGTAAATACTGTGTGTGAATAACCATTGGCCTAAGGATGGTTAATACTGTGTGTGAATAATCCTTTGGACTGTAAATGGTCAATGCACAGTGTGAATAATCCGGCAGCCCGAGGATGGTCAATACTGTGTGTGACTAACTCTTTGCCGAAGAATGGGTAATACTGTGTGTGAATAAGCCTGTGGCCTGTGGATGGTCAATGCAGTGTGATAATAATCCTGTAGCCTGTGAATGGTCAATACTATGTGTGAGTAATCCTGTGGCCTGTGCATGGTTAATATTGTTTGTAAATAAGCCTTTGGTCTGAGGATGACCGATACTGTGTGTGAATAAGACAGTGGCCTGTGAATGGTCAACACTGTGTGTGAATAATCCTGTGGCCTGAGGATGATCAATACTGTGTAGGAATAACCCTTTGGCCTGTGAATGGTTAAGACTGTGTGTGAGTAATCCTGTGGCCTGTGTACAGTCAATATTGTATAAAAATAATCCTGTGGCCTGAGGATGATCAATAATGTGTGTGAAAAATCCTTTGGCCTGAGATGGACAATACTGTGTAGGAATAATCCTGTGTTCTGCGGATAGTCAGTACTGTGTGTGAATATTACTCTGGCTTGGGGTTGTTTAATACTGTGTGTGATTAATCTTGAGGCCTGAGGCTGGTCAATAATGTGTGCGTATACTCCTGTGGCCTGAGGATGTTCAATACTGTGTGTGTATAATCCTGTGGCCTGAGGTTTGTCAATACTGTGTGTGAACAATCCTGTGGATTGAGGATGGTCAATACTGTGTGTGTATAATCCTGTGGCCTGAGTTTTGTCAATACTGTGTGTGTAAAATCCTGTGACCTGTAAATGGTCAATACAGCGTGTTCATTAATGCTGTAGCCATAGGCTGGTCAATACTGTGTGGGAATAATCCTGTTGGTTGAGAATGTTGAATACTGTGTGTGAAGACTCCTGTCGCCTGAGGTTGGTCAGTACAGTGAATGAATGATCCTGTGGTATGAGGATGGTCAATTCTGTGTGTGAATAATCCTCTGCAGTGTGAATGGTAATACAGTGTGTAAAAAAAATACTCTTGGCCTGAGGATAGTCAATACTATGTGTGAACAATCCTGTGGCCTGAGGATGGTCAGAACTGTATATAATTAATCCTGTTGCCTGAGGTTGTTCAATACTGGGCGTGAATAATCCTGTGCCCCATTAATGGTCAATGGTGTGTGTGCATATTGCTGTGGACTGTGAATGGTCATTACTCTGTGTGAATAATCCTATGGTTTTAGGATGGTATATACTGTGTATGAGCAATCCTGTGGACGGAGGATGGTTGATACTGTGTGGGAATAATCCTTTGGACTGTGCATGATCAATGCATTGTGTGAATAATCCTGTGCGCTGTGAATGTTCAGTACTGTGTGTATGCTCAATGCAGTGTGTGAATAATGCTGTGGACTGAGGCCAGTCAATACTGTGTGTCTCTAATCCTGTGGCCTGTGAATCGTAAATACTGTGTAAATAAGTCTTTGCATAAGGATGGGCAATACTGTGTGTGACTAATAATGTGGACTGTGGATTGTCAATACTGTGTGATAATCATCCTGTGAGCCGTGGATGGTCAATATTGTGTGTTAATAATCCAGTGGCCTGAGGGTAGTCAATGCTGTGTGCGAATAATCATGTGGATTGAGAATGGCCAATACTGTGTTGGAATAACCTTTTGGCCTAAGAAGTCAATACTGTGTGAGAATAATCCAGTGGACTGAGGATTATGAAATACTGTAAATAGTTCTGTGGCCAGAGGATGATCAATACTGTGTTGAATAATCCTCCGGCCTGAGGATGGTGAATACAGTGTGAAAAATATTGTTGCCTGAGAATGGTCAATAAAGTGTGCGAATAATCCTGTGGCTGAAGGTTGGACAATACTGTGTGGGAACAATCCATGGCCTGAGGATGGTCTTCACTGTGTGTGAATAATCCCGTGGCTTGAGGATAGTCAATACTGTGTGGGAATAATCATGTGCCCTGTGAATGGTCAAGACAGTGTGTTTGTTAATCTTGTGTCCATATGCTGGTCAATACTCTGTATGAATAATCCTGCTGTTTGAGAATATTGAATATTTTGTGTATATACTCCTGTGGCCTGAGGTTTGTCAATACAGTGTGTGAATGATACTGTGGCCTGAGCATGATCAATATAGTGTATGGTAATCCTGTGGCCTTTGAATGGTCAATACTGTGTGTGAATAACCCTTGACCTGAGGATGATCAATACTGTGTGTGAGTAATCCTGTGGACGGAGGATGGTCAATACTGTGTGGGAATAATCCTGTGGCCTGATGATGTTCAATACTTTGTGAATACCCCTGTGGCCTGAGGATGGATAAAACTGCGTGGTAATAATCCTGTGACCTGTTAATGATCAAGACAGTGTGTGCATTAATCCTGTGGCCGTAGGCTGGTCTATACTTTGTGAATAATCCTGGGCTGAGAATATTGAATATTGTGTGTGAATACTCCTGTGGCCTAAGGTTGGTCAATACTGTGTGTGAATAATACTCTGGCATGTGAATGGTCATTACTGTGTGTGACTATACCTTGGCCTGAGTATGATCTATACTATGTGTGAATGATCATGTGGCCTGAGCATGGTCAATAGTGTGTCAGAATAATCCTGTGGCTTGAGGATGTTGAATACAGTGTGTGCATAATCCTCTGGGCTGAGAAAGGTCAATAATGTGTGTGAATAATCCTGTGGCCTGAGGATGTTCAATACTGTGTGTGAAAAGTCCTGTTGCAAGAGGATGGTCAAAACAGGATGGGAATAATCCAGTTGACTGCGAATGGAAAATACTGTGTGGGAATAATTCTGTGCTCCGTGGATGTTCAATACTGTTTGCGAATAATCCTATGGCCTGAGAATGGTCAAGACAGTGTGTTCATTCATCCTGTGGCCATAAGCTAGTCAATGCTGTGTGTGAATAATCCTGTTGGCTGAGAATGTTGAATATTGTGTGTGAATAATTCTGTGGCCTGTGGTTGGGCAATACAGTGTGCGAATGATCATGTGGCCTAAGGATTATCAATACTTTGTGTGAATAATTCTGTGGCCTGAGTGTGGTCATAATCTGTGTGTGAAAAATCCTGTGGACAGAGGACGGTCAATATTGTGTGTGAATAATCCTTTGGACAGTGAATTGTCAATACCATGTATGCATAATGCTCTGGCCTCTGAATCATCAGTACTGCACGTGAGTAATCCTGTCGACTGACCATCCTCAGTACTGTGTTTGAATAATCCTGAGGCCTCAGGATGTAGAATACTGTGTGTGAATAATCCTCTAGCCTGTGAATGGTCAATGCTGTGTATGAGTAATGAGTAATGGTCAATACCGTGTGTGAAGAATCCTATGGTTTTAGGATGATCCATACTGCGTGTGAGTAATCCTGTGGACTGAGGATGGTCTATATAGTGTGTGAATATTCCTGTGCACTGTGAATGCTCAATACTGTGTGTGATTAACCATTTGCCTAATGATTGTCAATACTGTGTGTGAATGATAATGTGGCCTGTGGATGGTCAATACTGTTTGTTAATAATCCAGTGGGCCTGTGGATGGTCAATTCTGTGTGGGAGTAATCCTGTGGCCTGAAGATAATCAATGATGTGTATGAAAACTCGTGTGGTCTGAGGATGGTCAATACTGTGTTGAAAAATGCTGTGAACTGTGAACGGTCAATACTGTGTGAGAGTAATCCTGTGGACGGAGGATTGTCAATACAGTGTGTGAATGATCCTGTGGACGGAGGATTGTCAATACAGTGTGTGAATAACACTTGGCCAAAGAATGGTCAATACTGTATGTGAATAATCCTTTGAACTGTGAATGGAAAATACACTGTATGAATAATCCTGCGGCCTGAGGATGGTAAATACAATGTGTGAATAATCCTGTGGCCTGTGAATTGTCAAGACTGTGTCTGAATAGTCCTTTGGCGAAGGATGGACAATACTGTGTGTGAATAATAATATGGCCAGTGAATGTTCAATGCTGTGTGATCATAAACCTGTGGGCTATGGATGGTCAATACTTTGTGTTAATAATCTCTGGCCTGTGCATGGTCAATACTGATTGCAAATAATACTGTGTCCTGTGGATGGACAATACTGTGTGTGAATAATCCTGTGGATCGAGAATGGTCAATACTGGGTGTGAATAATTCTGTGATCTGTGAATCATCAATACTGTGTGTGAATAATCTTTGCCTGAGAATGGTCAATACTGTGTGTGAATAATCCTGTGGCCTGAGAATGGTAAATTCTGTGTGGGAATAATCCTGTGACCTGCAAATGGTCAAGACATTTTGTTCATTAATCCTGTGTCTGTATGCGAGTCAATGCTATGTGGGAATAATCCTGTCCGCTGAGAATGTTGAATATTGTGTGTGAGTACTTGTGTGGCCTGAGGATGTTCAATACTGTGTAGGAATAATCCTGTGGCTTGAGGGTTGTCAATACTGTGTGGGAATAATCCATGGCCTGAGGATGGTCAATACTGTGTGGGAATAATCCTGTGACCTGTAAATGGTCAAGACAGTGTGTTCATTAACCCTGTGGCCGTAGGCTGGTCAATACTGTGTGGGAATAATCCTGTTGGCTGAGAATATTGAATATTGTGTGTGTATACTCCTGTGGCCTGAGGTTGGTCAATACAGTGTGTGAATGATCTTATGGCCTTAGGGTGGTCAATACTGTGTGAATAATCCTCTGGCCTGTGAATGGTCAATACTGTGTGTGAATAACTCTTGATCTGAGGATGATCAATACTGTGTGTGAGTAATCCTGTGGATGGAGGATGTTCAATACTATGTGTGAATAATAATGTGGCCTGAGGGCAGTCAGTACTGTGTGTGAATAATGCTATGGGCTGTGAAATGTCAGTACTGTGTGTGTATAACCCTTTGTCTAAGGATGGTCAATACTGTGAGTGAATATTAATGTGGGCTGTGGATGGCCAATACTGTGTGATGATAATCCTGTGGCCTGTGGATGGTCAATGCTGTGTGATAATAATCCTTTGTTATGTGGATGGTCAATACTGTGAATCAATAATCTGTGGCCTGTGCATGTTCAATACTGTTTGTTAATAAAACTGTGGCCTGTGGATGGTCAATGCTAGGTGTTAATGAACTGTGGCCTGTGCATGTTCAGTACGGTTTGTACTGAATGGTCAAGGCAATGTGTTTATTAATCCTGTGGCCGTGTGTTTGTCAATACTGTGTGGGAATAATCCTGTGGCCTGAGAATGGTCAATACTGTGTGTGACTAATCCTGTGGCCTGAGAATGGTCAATACTGTGTGAAAATAATCCTGTTGCCTGAGGATGATCCGTACTGTGTTGGAATAATCCTGTGGCTTTAGGGTTATCAATACTGTGTATGAATAATCCATGGCCTGAGGATGGTCAATCCTGTGTTGGAATAATCCTGTGTCCTGTAAATGGTCAAGACAAAGTGTTCATTAATCCTGTGCCGTGTGCTAGTCAATACTGTATGTGAATAATCCTGTGCCCTGTGAATGGTCAATATTGTGTGTGAATATTCCTGTGCTCTGAGACTCGTCAATACTGCGTGGAAATAATCCTGTGACGTGTAAATGATCAAGACAGTGTGTTCATTAATGATGTGGCCGAATGGTGGTCAATACTGTGTGTGAATAATCCTGTGCCCTGTGGATTGTCAGTACTCTGTGGGAATATTCCTGTGACCTGTTAATTGGTAAAGAGAATGTGTTAATTTATCCTGTGGCCTCAGGTTGGTCAATACAGTGTGTGAATGATCTAATGGCCTTAGGATGGTCAATATTGTGTGTGAATAACCATTGATCTGAGGATGATCAATACTGTGTGTGAGTAATCCTGTGGACGGAGGATGGTCAATACTGTGCGTGAATAATAATGTGACCTGAGGGCAGTCAATAATGCTATGGGCTGTGAATTATCAGTACTGTGTGTGTATAACCCTTGGCCTGCAGATGGTCAATACTGTGAGTGAACAATCGTGTTGCCTGAGGTTGTTCAATACCGTGTGTGAATAATCCTGTGGCCTGAGAATGGTCAATACAGTGTGAGAATAATCCTGTTGCCTGTGGATGGTCAATACTGTGTAGGAATAATCCTGTGGCTTCAGGATTGTCAATACAGTGTGAGAATAATCCTGTTGCCTGTGGATGGTCAATACTGTGTAGGAATAATCCTGTGGCCTGAGAATGGTCAATACAGTGTGAGAATAATCCTGTTGCCTGTGGATGGTCAATACCGTGTAGGGAAAATCCTGTGGCTTCAGGATTGTCAATACTGAGTGTGAATGATCCATGGCCTGAGGATGGACATACTTTTGTGTAAACGTTCCTGTTTCTTGAGGATGGTCAATATTGTGTGGGAATAATCCTGTGACATGAAAATGATCAAAACAGTATGTTCATTAATCCTGTGGCCGTAGACTGGTCAATTCTGTGTGTGAATAATCATGTAGCCTGAGGATTGTCAATTCTATGTTGGAACAATCCTGTGACCTGCAAAAGTTGAAGACCGAGTGTTCATTAATCCTGTGATATCCCAGTCCCATCTTAGATTATTTCACTAAAGACAGGAATGCACCCGATGGATGTTTCTTAACATCAGTAATTGTTTAATACTCACTTACAGGTTTTTAATTACATCGTTTTTGAAGCACTTACTTCACATTCAATCATTTGCAATGGTGGGATTTGAACCTGTGTCCAGAGAACACTTGCTGAGTTTCTGGATAAATTGTCACACAATAATGCCACTAGGCCATCACTTCGCCTGCTTACAGTTTGTATATCCCGGTGCAGCATGAATCAAAACTCTTTCTTCCTCCACAATTGTTTGACCCGGCTCTCTGGTGATGTGACTCGGTACCTCTCCATGTGGTATCCCTCACTTGTGTGGGTCTAATTGCTGCCTCTGTCAGTGTCTCTCACTTTTGAAGCTACTCCACATCCTGAGCCAACAGAACTCTCCACTCCAGAGAGATGAGGCAGCACAGGTCAGGAATGGAGACTGGGATTTTCCAGATCTCTGTGGGCTCAGTGCCATTCTATATGTGTAACCCTCAAAGCATTCGTCTAATTGCCCATTCTGCCTATTTCTGTGTCTTCTACAGGTACTCATGGTGTTCCTGACTCAATAGACTTGCCAACTGCTGGTTGGGACGATGGATGGTCAGCCAGAAAGACAAAGTCAGGGAGGTCGGGAGTCTTCAATAAATCCTGCTGCCAGGTAAGATCATTCCAGTGCACAGAGCAGAAAGTAATAAGGGGGATCCAAACATCAGCTAACAAGACATGACATAGAGAAAGTGCTGGAGGGGGAGCACAGTACAGACACACCCCAGGCTCAATCACCACGCCTGCTGCAAGTTTTCTTGTAATGAGACAGCATCGGGAGTTCCCAGTTATCAGTCCAGGCCTGTGCTTTCTTAGGGAGCATCAGAACAACTGAGGGGAAAGCAGGCCTCCCACGAGAGAGTGGTAATGCTGCCTGGGATCTTTCTATTCCCTATTCCCTCTCCAACACTGTATCTATGGCTTGTATTGAGGACCAGTGTCTTCAATCATTCTAACTCCTATAACAGTTCCTATCTCTGTCATCTCCTCCCCTCTCACCAATTATTTCACATATTTGAAACCTCCAGTCCAGATGACCATCCGTATCGCTGTAACTTGCTTCAGTCTCTACAACATGCCTTGTCTCGATAGTCTCCTCCTCTGATAACTGGAGACATCGAGTCTGTTTCTGTGTGGCATGAATCTTTGTTTGCGGTTTCCTAAATGAAATGAGTCACGTTTGCCTGTGTTTGGCTCATATCCCTTCAAACCTTCTCCTCTCCATGAACCCGCCCGAGTGTCTTTTCCATGTTGTAATTGTACTTGTTTTTACCATTTCCTCTGGCTGTCCATTCCGTCTATGCACCGTCCTCTGTGGATAATGTTGCCCCTCAGCTCCCTCTTTAAATACTTGCTTTCTCACCTCACGTTTATGCCTCTAGCTTTGGACTCACCTACCCTTTGGCAATTCACCTTACTTAGGCCCTCCATGGTTTCATAAACCTTTATAAGGTCACCCCGTGGCCTCCTCTGCCTAGGAGAAATATTGACGACAATATTACAAATATCTCCAACTTACGTACTCAACGCTCTGGCCACTGATGGCAAGTGTCCCAAATGCTGCTTTCCCCACCCTGTCCACCACTAATGCCACTTCCAAGAAACAAGGTAACTGCACTCCTTGGTCTCTCCCTTTTCTACAACACTGTCCAGGGCCCAATCATTAACTGTGTTAGTCCTCCCTGGTTTGTCTGATCTAAATCCAACACCTGAATTAAACTCCATCTTTCATTCCTTGGTCCACTGGCCCAGTTGATTACCATCCCCTTCGATAACTATATTCCCTGCCCACTCTTCCACTAATCTTGGTATCCATAAACGTACTAACAGGGACTCCTATATTTTCACTCAGATTGTTTATGTAAATGGTGCACAACAGTGGTCCCAGCACCAATCCTTACAGCACACTGCTGTTCAGAGGCCTCCAGTATCATGCTACACCCTGAACAAGGGTTTGTGGAAGCCAGAAACAACGTCTGTTGCTCTGCCTTCGTCTATCTCCTTGGTCTCATCATGAACAAACTTCAGTCAAGTTTGTGGGACATGTTTTCCCACGCACAAAGCTGTGCTGGCTGTCCGTAATCAGGCCTTGTCTTTCCAAATGTATGTAAGGCCTACCTCTCAGAAAGACCTCCAATAACTGACCCATCCTGATGTCTCGCTCATCAGTCTGCAGTTCCCTGGCTTCCTCTTGCAGCCTTTCTTAATTAATGACACAACATTATAATCATAGTCGGAGTCATACCGCACTGTTCGGTTAACGCTAACCATACTCTAAAACTGATCTCCTCCCACCTGCCTGTTTCTGGATCATATCCCTTCAAATCTTTCCTATTCCTGTACTAATCCAAATGTCTTTTAAACATTGTAAATGTCCCCATGTTCACCCCTTCCTTGGGAAGTTCATTCCACACACAACCCACCCTCTGTGTAACAATGTGCCCCTCATGTCTTTTTTTTAAACGTCTCTCCTCTTACACTTAAAAATGTAGCTCCTAGTCTTGAAACTCCCCTGTCCATGGGAAAAGACAACTCCCATTAACTCTATCTATCACCCTCATGATTTTATAAACTTCTATGAGGTCATCTGTCAATATTCAGGTTTCAGTGAAAAATACCAACCTATTCAGCCTTTCTTTATACTGAAGCCTTTCGTACCCAGCCACATCCCAGTAAATCTCCTCCCTAACCCTTTCCAACTTAATAATATCCTTCCTATAACTGGGCGACCAGAACTGGACACAGTATTCCAGAAGAGGACTCACCAATGGCCTGTATAATCTCAATGCGACTTCCCAACTCCTATATCCAAAGGACTGAGCAATGAAAGCAAGTGAGGCAAGCACCTTTTTTTAAACTATCCTGTCTCTCCATGTTGCAAACTTCAAAGAATTATGTAGCTGAACCCTGAGGTCCCTCTGTTCTACAACACTACTGAAGGTCTTGCCATTAATTGTATAAGCCCTGCCTGTGTTTGTTGTACCAAATGCATTTCCTCGCATTTATTCAGATTGAACTCCATCTACAGTTTTTCAGCCATTCACACATTTCATCAGGATCCCTTTGTAATCTCAGAAAACCTTCCTCACTGTCCACAATGCCACCCTCCAGTCTAACAGCCCATCACACATAGCACTCTATGGTACAAATATCTCTGCTAGGGGCCCTACAATTTCTTCACCAGCTTCCCACAGTGTCCTGAGATCCATTTGATCAGGTCCTGGGGATTTATCGACCTTTGTGTTTTAAAACCTTCAGCACCTCCTTTTCTATAATGTGGACTCATTTCAAGACATTGAGTCATAGAGATGTACAGCACAGAAACAGGCCCTTCAGACCAACTCCTGCATGACGTTTCTAGTCACATTTGCCACAATTTTGCCAATATCCCTCTGAACCCTTTGCTATTCATACACCCATCCACATGCCTTTTAAATGTATTTCTATCAGTCTCCACTATTTGCTCTGGCAGCTTATTCCATCCACTCTGCGGGAGCCAGTTGTCCTTTAGACCCCTTTGAAAAGTTTCCCTCGCCTGGGGAAATGACCTTGTCTATTGACCCTGTCGATGCCCACCATGATTTTAAACACCTTTTATCGGTTAACTCCTCAGCCTCCCATGTTCAAGTGAAAACAGCCCCAGCCTATTCAGGCTTTTCCCTGAAGCACAAACCCTCCAACCCTGGCAACATCTTTGGTCATTTCTTCTGATCCCTTTCATGTTCCACGATATCCTTCCTGTGGCATTGAGACCAGAATTACACACAGCATTCCAATAGTGGTCAGGCCAAACACTGTTTAGTTCCCCGAGCGCCCCAGTCTTTATCCACAGTAAGTTCCAAAGTGAAATATTTGTTTTGGATCTTGTAGTTTCACACATCGTTGCCTTCATTGATCATTAAGGAGACCGGGTTTATCCCGAGCTCTTCATTTGCTCTTAATACAGTTGTAGAGTCTCTTTGGATTCTCCTTAACTTTCTCTGCCAAAGCTATCTCGTGTCCCCTTTTTACATTCCTGATTTCCATCCTAAGTGTATTCCTACAGCCCCGATGCTCCTGAAGGGATTCCCTTGAGTCAGCCAGTTATATCTGACATGTGACCCCTTTTTTCTTGACCCCAGCCTCGAATCTCAGCCAGTGTTTCCTAATTCAGTCAGCATTGAGCTGCACACTAACAGGAACACGCTGGCTCTGAACGCTCCTTTTATCTCGGTTTTAAAATATTCCTACTTGCCAGACTTCCCTTTATCTGCAAATAGACTCCCTGGATCTACTTTAAAAATTCCTGTCTAATACTATCTTGCTCCATTGAATAACTTTAACTTGTGGACCAGACCTGTCCTTTCCCATCGCTATTTTCAAACTAATACAATTGTGGTAACTTTCCAAAGTGCTCCCCCACTAACACCTCAGTCCCGTTCCCGACCTTGTTTCCCAAGGGGAGGTCAGGTTTAGCCCCATTCTCCAGTTGGGCCACTTACATAATGACTGGGAGTTTTCAGAACACACATAACGAATTACTTCCATCCAAATGCTTAGCTTAGTACCAGTCCCAGTCCAGGTTTGGAACGGTTAAGATCCCCTATCATTACAACCTTATTATTCTAAGAGATATCTGAAATCTCCTGACATATTTGCTCCTTCATCTCCCATTGCCTATCGCTGTAGTCCGACCGTAGAAAACTAATGACCAATTTTTATTTCTCAGTTCCACTAATGTCGTTTAACTGGGCGATCCTACGTGAATAGTCCATCTAGGTACTGCTGGGATGTTTCCTCCAATCAAAACCTCCTCCTGTTTTGCCTCCTGTTCTATCCTTCCTGTAGTATCTGTCTCCGGAACATTGAGGTGCTCCTGTTGCTCGCTCAGCTGTGTTTCTGTAATACCTATGGTTTCCCAATCCCATGTTCCCATCCATGCTCTGGGTCCATCTGCCTTATCTGTCTGGCCCTTTGCATTGAAATAACTGCAGTTTAATCCACCAGTTTTCCCTCATTGTCTGCTATGTTCTTGCCTGCCTTGTCTACTTATATTGCCGTCTTGAACATTTGTACCAGCCTCAACTTTCTTTCTAGCCTTACGCCTCTTTGGGGTCACACAGCCCTGCCAGACAAGTTTAAATCCTCTCGAGCAGCTCCAGCAACGCTCCCCACCAGGATGTGGGTCCCCCTCCTGCTCCCAGTTCAGGTGTATTCCCCATCCTGTCTATCTGTGCTGACACCTTCAGACATCCAGGGACTTGTCCACCAAGGTCCCTGTGTTCCTCAGTTCTCCAGGAGGACCTACCCTTCATGATTTATATCATTCGTTTATTAGACTTCCCACAGTGCATTACCTCACAGTGATCAGAAGTAAACTCTGTCTGCCATTACTCTGCTCAGTTTATCATCTGATCGATATCAGACTGCAGCCTGAGTCCATCCCCCTCACTGTGGACAACACCCTCACCTTTGATGTTAGCTGCAAACCTACTAATGATTCCTTCTGCAGCAATGGTTCCAGCACAGATCCCTGTGGTACATCCGCTGGACAATGGCATTCAATCACAAAACCAACCCTCCACCAATTGTGGAGCCAATTTACCAACTTACCTTGGATCCCATGGGCTCTTCCCTTTTGGACCAGCCTTCCATGCGGAACGTTGTCAAAGAGCTTAATGAACTCCATATAAACCACAGCATCTGCACTGCCCTCATCAATATCAGAGGACAGTCGTCGAGCAAATCCAAACAGACAATCCCGAATGAAATTGCGGGGGTATCCGTTTTTGGCGAATACATTGTATCGGTGTTCTTCTTCCTCTTTTTGCAGTTCTGGTGTACTGCAGTGTGTTGTGGCCCATTTGAACAGTGTCTTGATGCAACTTCTTTTGTGTGTGTTGGGGTGGTTGCTTTCATAGTTTAGGACTTGGTCTGTGTGTGTGTCTTTCCTGTAAACCTGTGTGGTGAATTCTCCGTTCGGTGTTCTCTGTACCATCACGTCTAGAAATGGGAGTTGGTTGTCCTTTTCTTGCTCTCTCATGAATCGGATTCCTGTGAGTGTGGCGTTGATGATCCGGTGTGTGTGTTCTCTATTTCTGTGATTTTAATGATTACAAAGGTGTCATCCACATATCTGACCCAGAGTTTGGGTCGAATTTGCGGTAAGACTGTTTTAATCTTTGCATTACCGCTTCTGCTATGAGTCCAGAGATGGTTGAGCCCATGGGTGTGCCGTTGATTTGTTCATATATTTGGTTGTTGAATGTGAAGTGTGTTGTGAGGCCCAGGTCCAGTAGTTTGAGTATGCCGTCTTTGTTGATAGGTTCCCCGTCTTGTTGTCTGTTATGTCTGTCCAGCAGGTTGGCTATTGTTTCTCTGGCTAGGGCTTTGTCGCTAGAGGTGTACAGTGCCGTTACATCGAATGAGACCATAGTTTCTTCCTTGTCTTTGTGTATATTTCTGATGATGTCCAAGAATTCCTGTGTCGATTGTATAGATTGTCTGGATCCGCTGATCAGGTGTTTCAGTTTCTGCTGTAGTTCTTTAGCCAGTTTGTGTGATGGTGTCCCTGGGAGTGATACTATGGGTCTGAGTGGGATGTCTGGTTTGTGCACTTTAGGTAGTCCATAGAATCTGGGGGTGTTGTTGCTTTCAGTTT